>NC_084653.1:12255000-13455000 GCF_019802595.1 Syngnathoides biaculeatus | reverse complement strand
TCATCGGCACAGTCTCTCTGGATGCAGCCAGAAATGTCATCCGCTCCGGAAGCTTTCCCTGTGTTGGTCCTTTTGAATGATCTCTGCACGCTGTCCCTAGATAGCAGCAGCACCTCGTCGCTGGGTGGCGGAGGGATCTTTTGTGCTGGGGTGTTGTTGTCTGCTTCAGAGTGAGTAAAGGAGAGAACCTTCACCTTAACATTTTGCTGAATCCTTGTAATAGGGAAAAAGTAGCACCATCTGGTGAACAAATGGAACAATTAATAATTGAAAGCCAGTATTCAATTGAAGTCTTACCTCAAGTTCATTAATTTTGGAGATTAAAAAAAATGTCTTTTTAAAAATGATTTTGTCACAAACCAACGGTGCGGGGGCGGACCCAAATGCAGGACTTTGAGGCAGAGGCATAATTTTCAATGTGTTTTATTCTGGAAACTGGGTCATACACGGTGTAGCAGTCCGACAAGGCAAAGGGACAGAAACACTAGGCTAGGCGGGATCCAAAAGAAATGCAGCAAGGTCCGATGACTATGGGGCAAACTAACAACTCAACAGGACATGATCAAACAAATGGGTACAGAATCGCTGTGAATAGGGTTACTCTAAATTACGCGTAGAAGCGGAGAGTCCCATTGAAAGTGAATGCAATTCACTAAAGCAAGGCAACAAACTGGCAAAAAAAAAAAAAAATTACAGTCCCAATGTGAAACAGCTGTGAGCGGTGACAAGTGTCATCGTCCACAGCAGTGGCCTGGCCACACCCCTCTTGGCAGTGGCCAAGCCTTGCTCATGACAGATTTGAAAAGAATTGTTGTCACGTAATTGTGATTCAATTCAAATGTATTGTTCATAACTTAATAAAATTGTACCTAAATAAATGTTTGAAAATATACAGTTCTTAAAAGATTTAAAAAGTTTAACACAACAGAACTGTACTCACCAAGTGTATCTTAATGTTTTTTTTTAAACCCTCTCACGCTAGTTGCAGTTTGAACAAATAATGAATTGCTCATATATGACTAGAGAGACCTCACATGGGACATTTTGAGAATCACAGTTACAGTATAAGGGTTAAACTGAACAACACATCCGTGATTGAATTTAGATGAATTCCTGATGCGGTATATGAAATGACCTAAGTGAATTTTCTTGCATTTTCATTTGTAAACCACGCATCGTCCTGAGCATAAGGCCCTGTCACCACCTATTAGCTCTACGTCTCCCTCCTCCCTCTCAGGGAAATACGCCATGAGGGACCTGGTCAACCGTCTGCCTGGGGGAAACACCACCTTACTGTCGGATGAGACAGTGGCAGCCATCTGTTGCACTCTGCACGAGGTCACCAGCAGGAACATGGAGAACGCCAAAGCCCTGGCGGACACTGGTGGGATCGAAAAGCTGGTCAACATCACCAAGGGCAGAGGAGACAGGTACACACTGCACCGTTGGTCACAACCTCAGATTGTAGTTAAAACGACATCTGCACATGCTGAAGTGAACTGCCACAACACACAAACAGTAAGTGGTATACATCTTAGCACGTGTATATAGGTGCCATTTGAGTTTAAATTAGTATTTTTTTTACACAGAGTTTTGTTTTTCCATCAAATTTCCAACATATTCACCTGTGCGGCTATTGTGGTGTAATATCCCATCTGAGTTGGAAGTTGGAATTTAAGACATGGAATTTTTTTTTTTAAATCTGTTAAAAAGTGTATGTTTCAACAAATAATCATTGAATTGTTAAATATTAATTGTAAAAAATTAACGTCTTTAATTTGAATTTAAACTCATATGGCACAGATATATCTTGTAGTACATTTTCCTATCTCTTTATGAATTAAATTTAAGACAATTAATTGTTGACACAGAAACATTTTAGGGTTAAAAAAAAAGCAATTTAGAAATGTAAATTAAAACTCAGATGACTCCACATTTCTTCTGCGTATGAATTTGAAGATGTTTTATTTTTTTTTTATACTGGATTGTGTAATGGTGAAAGAAAAAATATTCATCGATCGATCCATTTTCTGAGATGTTTATCCTCATGAGGGTCGCCAGATTGCTGGAGCCAATCCCAGCTATTTTTCAGCAGGATGCAGGGTACATCCTGAACTGCCCATCTGTCAATTTTCTTAGATGCTTATCCTCACAATGGTTGTGGGAGTGCTGGAGCATATCCCAGGTGTCAACAAGCAGGTGGTGGGGTACACTCTGAACTTGTTGCCAGCCAATTCCAGGACCCACGGAGACAGTGAAAATTTCCAAGAGCGTGTACTTTCTGTGACTCTTCCAGTCTCGCTGTATCGACCTGCTGATGACAGGGTGTGACAAAATACGCTTCCCTGTAAAAATTGTTCTTCATTTTAGGTTCCTCCTGAAAATTTGCTCAAATTTCAATCACTTCTGGGGATTTGAGTATCAGTGATTCTTATGTACGTGTCGCAGGTTTTCGCTAAAAGTGGTCAAGGCGTCCGCTCAGGTACTGAACACGCTGTGGCAGTACAGAGATCTACGCGCCATATACAAGAAAGTAAGAACCTGTTTAATATTCATTGTTTCACTTCTGTGTCTTTGGTGGAGTCGGTGGGGGTTTAATTTCCACTCAGCAATGAAAGTGAAATTTTAATGAAACCTCATATACATAGATACACTCAAAAAAATTTTAAAAAGAAAATCTTAGAAGAGATTTGTGATTTTTCTTAGACTTTATTTTTCACAAATCAACAAGATCATTTTCATTCATGCTGAGCAAACATGTCCCTAATGTAAAATCTCCCCCCTTTGTGTTTTCTCACAGGATGGATGGACCCAAAACCATTTCCTCACTCCGGTATCCACGCTTGAGAGGGACAGATTCAAGTCGCAGCCCACTCTCCCCACCAACAGTATTCAGATGTCCCCCCTCAACCACCCCGGTAGAATGTGTTACTTTTGGCATTGACCTCGGCAGTGGACTTTTTCCCCTCATGCGTGTCTTTCCCTTTTGTAGCCGCCAGTGCTATGTCGTCTCCTGCTATTCGAGATCACACGCTGAGAGATTATCAGAGAACCCAGTCAACTATGCAGTTTTATAACTACCAAGTGGACAGCAGTATTCAGAAAAACCAGTATACAGGTACTGTACAGGGTAACTACGCTATATTTGTATATTTATTTATATCACCAGTTCATTGCAATTTATTAACCATTTTTTTTTCCACTACATTGAACTCTAGACATTCGCAAAGATACATGTAGAGTCCTGCCACAAATAATCCTCAAGTAATTGATTCCTACCTAAAGGTCTATGAACTGTAGATGTCACAAAATTACTACTTTTGTTTCAATCATACCCCTCAACACACGTCAACGCATAGTAGTTCCGAGGCCCAACAAACCAGCAAGACGATCAGAACGAAGCACTACTTGTGTGTAAGTAAATGAAACTCTTTCACTCAAATCAACAGAGTTCCATGGCACCAATGAACCACAGGATGGCAGTGGAGCAATCCTGTACTTTTCGCTCAGTGAAGCTCCTCAACTCACTTCAACATAGTTTCTTCTCACCAAGATACCGCAAGATTGAGCCAAAGCACTACCTTTGTTTTAATGAAACTCAAACAAATTTCAACATAGTTGCTTGGCAACCACCTGCCACAAGTAGACCACAATAGATGACTTCTGTCTAAATTAAACTCTTCAAATCACTTGAACACAGTTCTTTGGAATCACAAAGCCCAGAAGATGGCTGCAAGCCACTACTTTGGTCTAAATGTAGCTCCTCATCTCATTTCAACATAATTCCTCAGTACTAAGAATCTAGTCAATGGCAGCAGGGCATTATTTTTGTGTAAATGTAGCTCCTCACATAATTTCAACATAGTTCCTTGGCACCAGAAATCCACAAGATGCGAGCAAAGGACTACATTTGACGTTGTCATCTCACTTCAATATATTTCAGATTTCAGAATACAAAATAAATATGAGACACAAGTTCAGAATTCTAGCTTTTACTTCATGGTATTCATATCTTAATGTGTTAAATAACAAGGGCACCTTTTGGTTGAAGCCACCCCAGTATACAACAACATACAACAAAAACAAAGCACGAGCAGTTCAGTCTCTGTGATTTGACGGGCGCTTACGCGCCATCACACTTGCAAATTGCACCTTCGAGCACAAAAAAAATCACACAAGTAAAATTTGTTACGAGTACAAATAGATAGATATTGAAAGACATCGCTTATTTTGTGTAGTTTTGACCAATTTTTCCTCTAGGCTGAGCCCTCTAAGTCAGGCGTGGGCAGACTTTTTTACCCCAAGATCTACTTTTCAAGCAGCCAGCCTCGCGATCGACCGGCGACGGGGGGGACGGTGCACGCGTGCATCGCCGTAAATAGGAGGCCAGCTTGTTTGAACGTGCCTTCATGTGCGTGTGCTCGACGTATTGGTCACACCTGAATCAAGCGACGAGGTGGATGATAATCTAACGCCTTTTTTAATGTTTTTTGGCATGCCATTACACAATCGACCAAAACTGCCTCGATCGCTATCGACGCTCTAAGTGAACCACAGCCTGACGTCTTTTTTTTTTTTAACACTGAAAGAGCATCTGCTCAGCCTACTTCTACTTCCTGCTTTTCCTGACACCACCCCCCTCTCCTCTTAAAGAGGTACACTCATAATTAACAAACAGAACACACACCCGCAACTTTATATCTGCTGGCATGGCTGATGGAGCACACTCGTAACTTTATATCTGCGGGCATGACTGACCACATCTGCACATTTTTCAAATGTGAGTGATTTTCAGTTCCAATACTTTTGGAGGGGGCTGTATCAGCCTGTCTTATAGTGCCCTCAAATGGGCAAAGTTGGCATACCAGAAGAAGCAGTGTTCAATTGATGCAATAAAATGTTGTAATCCTTTGAACTCTACTTAATCATTGCATTTTCTGTGTTTTTTTTTTAAAGTACAATATTATAGAGGACTATTTTTCTTTTGTGTTGGTTGAGGCTGTAATAGATGAATGTCATTTGTATTTGGAGCTAGGAGCATGCTCACGAAACAGATTAAACTCCCATCTCAAAGCACCATTGTGCATATCCTTAAAATGTTTGTTTTAAGAGTAGCCTGGTCCAAATTGTGCATGTGATTTCCTCTTCCGTGGATTCCTGATGGTTGTTCCCAAATATGCCAGTATGGCTCCTGTTTTGGATCCCTCTCCTCTTAGGGGCTTTGAATCCGGCCCTTGACAGTTTAGCACGCAGCACTCAAGTGGACTCGCTAGCCCGTACCGGACCACACAATGGTGTTATTGTTACAAGTGGGGGGCGCCAAGTGGGTACGCCAGACCAACAGGTCCCGCTAGCCCACAGTGTTGGCGGGACAGGGGGAGGGTAGAATAAACATAACCAAAAAGGGAGTTTGTGGCTGGCGAGACGGCGTGCCACCGTAAATCCCGATACCCGATGGCTGTGTAAACAGTGGAAAGCAGCAGTTCGGCGCTATGATTTCCCTTTTGAGCACATAACTTCTCTTGATCCTCCCTCTGTGGAGATGCGCATTCCATTTCCACTTTCGTGAAAATTTTGTACTTTGATTGCAGGGTCTGGAAAACATTCTCCGTATTACTACCCGTCACCCACTCAGGAGGAACCCAGAAGAACACAGGTGACATCAATGCACTTATTTTCACTACAATGTGTAACTCAGCATATAGTACGCTTGTCTATCAAGAATTTTGACTGCATCCATGTAATATTAGAATTGTTTTTTCTTCAAATATTTTTTCTTGTAGTTCATTTTCTTCTTCTCAATATTATGGCATTTTTGTATGGAATATTGAAGAAATCATTTTTGTATTGCAACTTCATTCTTTAATAGTTTTTCTCCTAATATGACATTTCTGTGATGTGTAAAATAAATTCTTTGTATTATTTTATGTAATATACTAACCTTTAATATTTGCATTGTACTCCTGTTACAACTTTTTGCATGTAACGTTAGGAACTAATTATCCATATATGGTAACTTCAAGTTCTCCTCTTAATTTTCACTTTTTCTTCGATTTAATTTTTTTCACCTAATCTTACAACTTTTTTCTTGCAATATTTTAAAAAAACATTTTTTCTTCTATTATAATTTTTCCATCTAATATTTCAAGTTTCTTTACCCTAACATTACATTATACATTTGTTTGTATATTTTTATCTGAACAACACCTTTTCTTGTGAATTTCCTTGTATTTTTTTCTCTCTTAAATCTCCAACTTTTCTCTCACAAAATTGCACCTTCACTATTTTCAATTGACTGAACTCTAATCTCATCAAACTTTGTCCTTGTATATTGCATTTTTTCTCTACTAATATGACTTTTTTTCCAAGCACATTGAAGCAATTCCCACAAAACTAAAACTATTTTTAGAAAACTGCAACTTTATTCTCATAAAAGTATGACAGTTTTACAATATTTTTTAACTTCATAACATAGTTTTTCCTCTTAAAATTGTAACCCTATTCTCACAAAATTCCAACTTTTTTCCTTGCATTACAGGTGTATTATTGTAAAATTGTAAATTTAGTCTCATAAAACTATGACTTTTTATAATACAATTCCAGGTTTCATGTTTTTTTTAGAAAAAAAGATGGTTGTTTGGATGATAAATCCAAGTTAGGATTGCCTTGGAGCGACATTGAATTTGTTTGTTTTCAAAGTCAGAGAAAGAGGAGACCAACCTTCTTCTTTTTTTTTTTTGCCTAATAAATGAAAAATTATTACGTTAATTGAAATACGATGCTATTGACTATTCCATTTGTCGTATCTCTCTTGAGGCCTGTTAGGCAATACATCATAAAACTGTGGGAGACCAACCTTGGAAATCAATGATTTTGCCCTTGATGGTGTCTGATTGTTTGAGCGTAGACTGCAAAAAGAGACTTGATGTGTATTCACTGTGAATAAAAGGCAGAGCTGGCAGAGGCCGCGACGTGTCAGCTATTGTGCCAACCAGAGTGAACGTGACTGTCGGGATCGGGACGGTTCACGTCGGGGCCTCAGACACCTCTGACTGTGTTAAGTTAAAACAAAAGGTGCGATTGCCGAATAAATTTGGTATGACTACACAAGGTAGAAATTAAGAAAACTCATCATTCAAGGCCCTACTAAATAGCAGGAAAAAAAGGACACAAATAAAAACTTGAATGATGACTTTCATAAACAAGTAAATATTATACCATTTTACCATTTTAGGCATTGGAGAAAATGGTGTTGCGGTATAGCATTGTTTTTCACATCAAATCATAAATCCATCCATTTTTAATCAAATCATTCAAAAGTTCATCTTTAATCTTACAAAATGTAATTTTCTTGTGATATTCTCACCAGTCTATATAAATCACAACATCAGCCATACAAAAATAAATTTTTCTGTAATCCATCCATCTATATTCTTCGGCGCTTATCCTCACAAGGGTCACGGGGAGTGCTGTAGCCTATCTCAGCTGTCAACGGGCAGGAAGCGGGGTACACCCTGAACTGGTTGCCAGCCAATTGCAGGGCACATGGAGACAGCTGCACTCACAATCAAACCTAGCGGCAATTTAGAGTTTTTTTAGAGAATTAATGTTTCATGTTTTTGGGATGTGGGAGGAAACCGGAGTACCTGTAGAAAACCCACACAGGCGTGGTGAGAACATACAAACTCCACACAGGTGGGTCCGGAATTGAACCTGGGTCTTCGGAACTGTGAGGCCAACACTTTCCATGATCCACCGTGCCACCCTATTTTCTGTAATACTCTTTTTTTTTTTTTTTTTGTAGAATAATAGAACATTTTTCCCTGATGTTATGGATTTGGGCCTTAGTCAAGGTGGAAGAGTTCAAAATAGTGTAAGCAAAACAAAAAAAAAAAAAAACACCTTTTACTAGAAAGCAGACATAAAAAAACAAATGTCAGGAAAATCTTCATAGAACATGAACTTTATTCTGGGTTCATCAGAGGAGTTACAAATGGTGGTTTCATGCCTACGCCCATTTAAGTTTGAATATGATGTGTCTCAATACAGCCATATCTGCGTTTATAAGAGGTGTGCACACTTATGCAACCACATTATCTCAGTTTGTGAGATGTTCATTCTGTTTCATCTGTAATGTTGCCTCCGTATGTCTTCCTCTCAGCCTTTGTACTACGCCGACGACCCGAGCAGGAAGATGTACGATCCATACAGGATGTACGTGCAGCACCCGCACGGCTACGATGATGCCTACATAGACGAGGTGGTCACGTACGCGCCCGCCGTCGACTACGGTGGCCAGCTGCACACGCTCAAGGCCGCTAACAACTATGTGGACATCTACGCCAGCACACGAAGGCCCTCCTACCGGGCCGAGCAGTACCCGGGATCCCCCGACTCGTGGGTGTGAAACTCAACGATCAACCATGAACTTGGCTTTAAAAAAAAGTGTGTATGTGTGTTTGTGTGTATTTGTGTGTTTATAGCGTCTACACGCCCCTGTTCAAGTACCAGATTTTTGTAACATAAAAAAAAAATCGACCATGCAAAATTGTGACGATTGTGACTGATAACCTGTTGAAGTCAACACAAAAAAAAATATGTACACTGTATTTTAAAGAATGGGGATGTAACTACAAAAAAAGCCTACTAAAACATCTAAATTTTATGTGGCGTTATTCTGAAGCACTTTAAAAGATGCTAGATGTGTGCTGACTCAGATTTAACATGAGTTATGATGTGATTGCTTAATTCAGAATAGCTGCATCCCCATTTATTAGGGTGTGCACACCTATGCATGTTTATTTTTTTATTTCTGCTTTTGAAATTATTTTTATAATGAACTGTCCAGGTTATAGTTAACATTCTTCTTCTTTTCCTTTCGGCTTGTCCCATTAGGGGTCACCACAGCGTGTCACCTTAGATGAACGCATATTTGTTTGGCACAGTTTTACACCAGATGCCCTTCCTTCATCATGTGGGAAAAAATTGAAAATTCATTTGTGCAAAAAAAAAAAAAAAGCATTTGATCGGGGGTGTGTAGACTTTCATATCCATTGTACGTATGTAGGGGAGAGATAGCAGAGGGAATTATGGAATGTGTGCCAGTAGAAGGGAATTAGCTAAAGTAGTTCAGGGGGGTACACACATAGCGATTTTGAACGTCTTAATGGAGTTTGAAAGACCCCACAGGTGACGACCAAAGAAATCGGGAATTGGGGTCTTAGTGCCCTTATTGTGGGTGGAGTGCTAACTAGACAAGTGCTCTCCAACACCCAGTGGAACATTTGATATAATATACTGTAGACTGGGCGGCACTGTTGTGCAGCTGTAAAGCGTTGGCCTCGCATTTCTGAGGTCCAGGGTTCAATCCCGGCCCCGCCTTTATGGGGTTTGCACGTTCTTCCCGTGCCTGCGTGGTTTTTCTCCGGGCCCTCCGATTTTGTCCCACATCACAAAAACATGCAACATTAATCGGACACTCAAAATTACCCCCAGGTGTGATAGTGAGTATGACTATCGTCTGTCTCCATGTGCCCTGCAGTTGGCTGGCAACCAGTTCAGGGTGTACCGTAGACAGCTGGGATAGGCTCCAGCACACCCTCGATCCTTGTGAGGATAACCGGCTAAGAAAATAAATGGATGGACACAGTATACGGGACTCTCGTATTACCCAAAGATTGCACCAACTCATGGAAGAGAAAGAAGCTACTCCTAATTACAACAAATACAGTTAGCGTGATGTTGCACCGCACTTTAAAGAACTATTCTGTCAAAATATTGCTTAACATGAACTGAAAAAAATGTTGGGGGAGCATTGCACTACATGACCAGCACAGCACACCACACACATTATTTGTGATCATAAATATTGAACAGGTCAAAACATTTTGTAAGCCCAACAGCGTTTTTTAAAAAAAAGGTTTGTTTTAATTAATTTTGGGAAAACCAAGAAAATCAAATTCACAAACAAAAAGGGTCCAAATGTTTTAATTGCACCATTGCAGATTACAGTCCTATTTTTTATTGCTAATGTGACAGTACATTAAAAATGGCAAAGGCAATTAATTATGCTGTCAGGCTGACTATTTACAATTGTTGGCTGTGATCTCTTTCTGAGCAGATCAAGTCGGAAAAATTAATCGTAACACACCTACCACCAAAGGATAATATTTTCGAGACATTCGACAATCAGGCGTTGGCGGACTTTGACTGAAATCTCAATTTTATTTGATCGTATGTGTGTGTACCCCATTTTAGAGACAAAAAAAAATGATGTGGGGGGACAAAACTGGACATGATTGACAGTCCTGCTTTGTTTTAGATGTTAGATTTTTTTAATTTTTTTTACAACTTGTCATAGCACAGTGAGGGCATGAGTCATGTGATGCAAGGATTTGCGGGAAGAATCAAGATGGAGGTCGTTTGTATGTGCCGAAGCCAACATGGACAGGGGGAAAAAGACTACAAAAGGATGAAAGGGTTAGCTGTACTTTCTGTCGTAACGATGTTGTGGTTTCTTGTAAATACAGTACACGTGGCCTGGTTTACACTCGTCTGCACTGCTATACAAATCATGAACTTGTGCCATATTAAAGCTCTAGAGATATATATAAATATGAAGTATGTGGAGACAATAGTGGCATAAATACATAATACACACGTGATAATAAAAAGACAGTTTTGTTTTTTACACCTTGTTGCTGCTTTTTCTGTACATTGCTTGAATACATTCATGAGCGTATTATGGTAATAACAATTAGTGTAGTCCGAATTACACATGTAAACAGTTTACATGCTTACACACAGTGCTGTGAAAACTTTGCCGCCTTCTCAAATTCATATTTCTACATAGCTTCCCCACACAAATACGTTTTGTCTTGGTGCTTTATCTAATATAGGAATTATTTTGAGTTCCACTCAGATGAAAAGAAAAGTGAGGAATCATGGTCACAATTTTTTTGTCACTCATCATTTTATTGTTGTTGTTGTTGCTCAAACAGATTTTTAGTTTACAGTATATATATTTATACACACACAAACTTTTAAATAAATCAAAGTTAATCAGGGTAAAAAAAAAACCAACAATTATCATGTAGCTTATTGGTTATCATGAAGTGACCGGCGATTTTGTCCCTTATTTGGACCTAACAGGAAGTGCACAGGTGTCCCTGGTTGAGCGAACGATGTGACGTCTGGGGCATCGGGGCGTGACATTATGTGCAACGTCACCCAAGCTCAACATATAAAAAGTGAGCGGAGGGAGAGGAGATCGGGTGCGTTCAGTTTTTCGTTCAGACAGCGGAAAGATGGTTCAACAAGGCAGCAAAAGAGAGCCTAAAGACGGGCTTCTGCTTAAAGCTGGACATCTCCCTGCTGGTAAAAGCCATTACACCTCCCCACCCCCACACACACACACACACACACTTTTTTTTTTTTAAACCCAGTTGCGGAACTTATACTTGTTCATTTGCCAGAACACGTTATTTTATAATGGCGTCCTTATGTAACGTAGTCTGCTTTTATTCAAACCACCTTCCTGTTGGCTTGAAGATTTCTCATTTGTTCTTTGCGTCTGTCTGTCATTGTTGTGCTTTTTTTTTTTTTTTTTGCCGTTTTTCATTCAAAAAGGCAAACACCATTTGCTTGTACTGTATCGATGTTTACTGCAAATTAGTACTTCAATAGTGGAATTTGAAGATGCGTGAGTTTCTTTCCTCCCTTCTTTTATGATTTGAGCATTTGTAATTCTGCCTAGCAACAAACATCCGAGTGAGCGTGTGACATCACACGCAAAGCAGATCTAAGCAATTTTTGCCAGGATACTTTCAGGCTGCAGAGAAGATACCTGCTAAAGTGAACTTAAACAATGCTTTTCAAAAGCTGTTGTTTTGGGGGTTGCGCCCTCAGTGTACGCCTCCACGCCGCTCACTTTTGGGGCAATCCAACTCAAATAGGGAAAAAAGGTTTTGTCGGTATTTCTCTGAAGCCATTTTTACGGAAGTGTATGGCGGTAAATAGGCTTCCGTACATTTGCAAATGTATAATTTCCAGCAGTGTGCGCGCGTGTGTCGTCTGGGCCTGAGCTGTGAATGACTACTTCTGCAGGAGCGTGGACTCTCTACTTTTGACTAAAGTTCAGAAAATTCCATCAGTGACTGGCTCTTCTTTCCCTAATGAATGAGCATTGATTTGTGTATGAAGCTTTAAAAACTGACATTGGGTTTTGGGTCATGTGTTTAGCACCTGAGCTCTGCTCTCATCTGCTGCTTGTTTTTGAAGGTCTCTACCACCATCTAGCATGCAAATCTGCACATAGAACTGCTCACCTGTTTTCTGGCTTTTAAATTTTATTTTATTTATTTTTAATGTTGTTGCCAGTGAAGGCTGGAGGTAAGAGAGTGGCCAAGAAAGCCTTGGAAGAAGCCAACACCCATGGGACCCTTGAGAAGGACACAAAAAGGTCTGACAAACCCAGGTAGGTACTGTATGCCTGCGCTTGGACTTCATGAGGTGCACCAGCTGAGCCATGTACAAAAAAATGTACGTTCTTGCTTCATGACTTTTTTTTTTTTCCACTTTATACAATTGCATTAAAAGTGGCAATTTTAACTGTCTGTACATAATATTGTGGTCAGTGAGTGTGTATGCATTTCCTCAGGCCTCTTTCCAGTGCCAACAGGATACAACAAGTTGGTCTTCTGGCAGGAACTCTTGACAAGGTCAATTCCTGACTCATGAATGCATTTATGCAGGGACAGTGCTTGGGGTGTCTGGCTCTCAGTCAAGGGGGTTTGACTCTATACCTTTGTCTGAAGTTTTCATGTTTTTCTCCATGTTTCTAAAATGTATTTTCTGTGACTGGTTCATGTTGTATCCCACTCGTGATTCCTTTTTGGAAATCTCAGCTGAGACACGACTTTCCCGAGACCCCTGTGAGCGTGAGGCACAGCGGCGCAAGACCCTCTGTGGAGAAGCCCCACTGCCCTCGGACCTTCTTCATCCAGCAGCCCAGGAAATTCTGAAGCATGACTTGTTGACACATTGTAGCCAGGTGGTTTCCTCCTTCAACTGTATGCTCTTCGGGTTGTGGGGGAGGGTTCCTGTATGCTCATCTTTCTTTAGCAGCTGTTAAACACATTTGTGTGTGAGGATTCTGTTAATGTTGAATCAAGTTTTTTTTTTTTTTTTTTTTTTTTTTCCCTTGGCATATTATGTATTGCAATTAATGAGCAACATGATTCAAAGTCTGTCTGGAGATGTTAAATGTATAATACAATAAATTTTTGCCGCAGATGTGAGACTCTGGATGATCAAATTTTTAAAATGATAGAATGCTACCAGCTGGTGAGTGTTTACTTGCAAGAAAGAAACAACCACTTCTGTCAAGTATCTGTCCAGTGGGATTAGAATCAGGTTTTCAGCTTCATTGTGCAATTTTCATTAAACCATGAACTGGCAATAATTACAATTACTTTACCTTTATGGTAGAAGTTTGGAAGTAAACCAGCATCAGAAATATTTCCTCTGGAGTGTCAGTCATTTCTCACAAAACTTTTTTTTTTTTTTTTTTTTTTTTTTTTTTTGTCTGCAGAAAATGCAACTACAGTACCAGTACAGTATTTTATCAGTTCTAGGATGTTTTTAAATTTCTTCATAAATGGGACATTTTCAGTCCTATGTGGAACAGAGAGGGCTGAACTATGTTTTAAAAGTGGCCACTGTCATAAAAATACATGAGCAAATTAAGAAAAATGATCTTAAACCTGGCTGTATAAAAGGATTTCTGTAGTATCACCTCACCAATGGTTCAAAGGTGTAAAGCAATGTACTTTCTGCCTTTAAGTGGAAGAGTGTTTATTCTGTCACTATACCTCACTGACAGAGAACTGACTTCTGAATACATTTTTGAGCACTTGTAAAATTTGATCATTTCCCAAACCACACTGGAAGATTGTTCATGGCACACTAGTTGGGGATTCACACATCACTTAGTTTTTCATTAGGTTCAACTTTTAATGCAAAAGATGAGTAATTTGTATCAGGTAGCGTGATCATTGCTGATCCCTAGCTCTGACATTTATAATAATGCAAAAGACAATTTGGTTACTGTGTTTCGCCAGCCTTCTTTGGCGATGACGTTGTGCCCCCTTTGACCTTCCGTTCCTCCGCCTGCAATAGAACCACCTCTGTCAAATATCAAGGGGGCCTGTAGGTACTCATACTCTGGACAGCCCATAGGAGGGGGCTTACATATTTACATCCCCAAGTGGGACTGTGGAAGCTATCGCAGAAAAATGGACAGCATAGTGGTCACTAAACACCTCAGTGGCTGCTGTCCCGAAAGCAAATGTCAACGGTCCGCAGTGAGCAACAAGGTTCATAAGGATCAGTGAGAAAGCACTTTTAAGATAGATTCCCTTTTGTGTGATGACTACCACGGCCAGTGTTTGACCACCAGCAGCGTCTTGATAATCACATTTTTCTGCTAATTGTTGACAGGCAGCATGGTGAAACAGCTGTAAAGCGTCAGCCTCACAGTTCTGAGGTCCCGGGTTCGATCCCTGTGAAGAGTTTGCATGTTTTCTCCGGGCACTCCGGTTTCCTACCACATTCCAAAAACATGCAACATTAACTGGACACTCTAAATTGATCGCTCCGTACAGGGCACTTAACCACGCCTCCCGAAGTGACATCACGCCACGTGCGCTGACGTAAGACAAACAATTTGTAAAAAATGGCAAATACAATACAATACAATACACTGTTAACTGAGACAGACGCCATGCTTCTGATTTCATTCAAATCAACAATATATTATAGATTCTAAATACAATACATTCTGAACTGAGAGAGACGCCATGCTTCTGATTTCATTCAATCATTCACACGTAGCAATGTTATGGCTAGCGAAGAACGTCTCATTCATTTATACGAGACGTGTATTAAAAATCAAATTTAGGGCATACAGTCTGGTTAAGCTTTGGCCGCGAGCCAGCAAGAAAGTGACACGTTTGTAGAGTCCGATCATCGCTAAATCTCGTTCAACAAAGAATAAGTGTGTCAATCGTTCACACATAGCGGTGTTATGCTAGCGAAGAACGTCTCATTCATTTATACGAGACGTGTATTAAAAATCAAATTTAGGGCATATCTTCGTGCAAACACAGTCTGGTTAAGCTTCGGCCGCGAGCCAGCAAGAAAGCAACACGTTTGTGCAGTCCGATCATCGCTGAATATCGCTCGACAAAGAATAAGTGTGTCAATCGTTCACACGCAGCAGTGTTATGCCAGCGAAGAACTTCGAATTCATTTATACGAGACATGTATTGAAAATCAAATATAGGGCATACCTTCGTGCAAACATATCTGTTCCGGTTGATATTAGATGGATTTAGTTGATGATGCGGTCTTCCACAAAGTTTGATCCATCGAAGGCATTTTTCGTACTGGGTCTTCGGTTTTGGAAAGGGTACGAATCGAACTCCACCAACTAGCCTTTCAGGATACCTGTCGTCACTATTACAAAGTCCGTGACTACACCTCTTAACCGTATTTTTTGTTAAATAACTCAAATACGCGATAAAACGCTAACAAAACCTATACTGGACCATGCAATGTTGTCTGAGAAAATGGCTGGAGCAAAAACGGGCTTTGGTTTATGCAGATCTCTGGCCTCTGATTGGTCAGTGACGCGGATTGCGCAATATCCACGGAGGGGTCAATTCCCCCTAGGTGTGATTGTGGGTGCGGCTGTTTGTCTCCATTTGACCTGCGATTGGCTGGCAACCACTTCAGGGTGTCCCCTGCCTCCTGTCTGTTGACAGCTGAGATAGGCTCCAGCACTCCCACAACCCTCGTGAGGGAATGTGGCTAAGAAAATGGATGGTTGGCTAATTGTTGACAATGTTATCATTCATTTTTGACCACTTCCGCATTTTGTTCTCTCAGTTATGTATCTTTTAAACATGTCCTATTTCGTTTTAAAGGTAAGATAAATTTGAGATGTAGCAAAACTAATATGTAGCAAAACATGTTGATATAAATTTGAGTAAGTAACAACTGAAATATGAGTTCCATTAAAAAAAAAACTGAAATGCAAACCAAAATATTGGAATGTGGGATGTAGCTATGGATTTAAACTTTATTTGCAGTATTTTTTCGCTTTTTCATGTATCGTACCGTTTTTTTCCTATACTTTAAGGCGATTTTTTTTCTAAGTAGAATTTGTTACAATTTAGAACGCTACAGAAACACGAAGTGGCACCAAACAGTTTTACCACAAGATGTCGCTGCAGCCTAATGTGCAGCCGATGTCAGTCTGATTATATTTGAATCGTTTCTGCAGATTGTCCTCTCTGTTCCGACGGAGTTCTCACGCGAATACATGTACGTACAAAAGTCTGTAACATAACGTGGTAGTAACGTTATGATTACAGTTTTTTTTTAATTTAAAAAACGTATTAAAAAACGCCGTATATCTGCACAATCCGCACACTGTCGTTGTTTGACGTTCGTAACACAAAAACATCGTGAATGAATGAATCCCAATGGAAGTGCAGCATCAACGTGTCGTACTGTGAGGTGCTCATTGAGCGCAAAGTGGAGAAGGGTGGAGGATTGGAATGATATGCTGCTGTCAGCTGGCCCTTCGACGATGAGCCTCCCGCACAGATGACCTCATGCTGGGAAGGAGGAGTCCAGCCCGGGCAGTCTCCCTTGGTCCTGGAGCAAGTGGGAGCAGAGTTTGGTAGTGTGTGGAGTACTGTCAAGTATTGGCGGACGTCTTTTTTTTTTTTTTTTTTTTTGAAGAAAGGGAATCTACTCCCGTTACATTCATCAGGTAAGATACATATTTAGTGTTGGGGGTTGTGACATAAATGCTGAAAGTAGCGTGTATGTCGTTCGTGGGCGAACTGTTGGGGCATGCCCGTCAGAGTTGCCATCAAAACCAGCGAGACTGACAGTGACTTGGGGGGTTTACGTGAAACGCGTTTTTTTTTTAAAGGATTTTAAAACGTAGTCTTTCTCTGAAATTTCTTCTTACAGGTCGAGATTAAGTCTACTATCTTGGCGAACTCTGTTGAATGAAACTTTCGCTGTAGCGCCCGTGAACGCAACACCCAGGTCAAAGTGAAGGAAGCTAACGTTAGCATGCTTTTTTCCAGCTTTATAAATTTACTTTACATCCTAGTTGATTGTTTTACGAAGACGGTTTGGCCAGTTGTCTGGGTTTGTATAGATATAAAACGATACATTGCTTTATATAATTTACACCGATATCGGTACTCGACCCACCTGATGTTAAATCGTTTTACAAATGATCTATTCTTTTGCTAAATATTTCGAAGAACGCTACTATTTCAGATTATTAAGCACTGACACCTGATAAAAAGATACTCGTGTGTTACTGACTTTTTACTTTTTTTAAACGGAGTCCTATGCCAGTTTGTTAAAAGTGATAAAATATCGTAAGAAAAGTCTTTTCAATTTCCGAGGTCAACTTTGATGAATAGATCGGATTCTCAACTCGGGAAAACTGAATAAGACGTTGCATGTGGGAATGTGGTCGTATACGATATATTTATAGCTTTCAGTGATAATATAATAATGTGTTATAATATAAACAATACCTGAAGCATGTGAAACTGCTATGTACAAAGTTTCAGTAAATGCAGTCATTACTCAGTAATACACGAAAATATTCTTCAAAATGCTGCATCTGTATCTCTTAATTAAATGTGTAGTTTGATGTTAAATGTTACCCTGTGATTAGTTGTTAAACCACAATCCTACCCACATATTGGACTTAAAACTATTATAAACAGTCTTGAATTCCCACAGAGAGTCAGACTGTCTCCTGCTTGATATGGAGATACTCAGTCAGTAATATATTTCCACTAGCACCATTTCAGGGCAATTTAACAGTAATTAAGGAATTATTCTAGTGCACTGCAATGGCAGCCAGATCCATCTTTACTTAAAACAAAGAAGTGGTATTAGAGGGAAGCTCCAGGAGAGATTGACTGCCTTCCAGTCTCAACACAGCTTGGTTCCTATGGTCCCTGGCCAATTGGCTCATAGCACAAGCTGGATCCAGAGCGACATTGTTATGACTGAGGAAGGGATCTTATTGGAACTAGTGACCTGATTGACAGCACATACAGTACTGAGTTTGTCACGATGGTGATGATGAGCAGGATGGGAATAATGTTCCCAAAGGAAAGGCTGGTTTGTAGCACAGTTGAGCAAGACATCTGAAAATTGGTCAGTTTTTATTTTTGGAAACAATTTTTTGACCATCAAGGGCACACACACAATTTCTTGGGAAGATTCTTCTTGTAAATATCATTTAGTTTATATTGACAGCGATTCCTTCAAAGTTACACACCATGTTCAAAGTAAGAATACGTTGTCACGCAGCACAAGTCAATGAGACAGTTACTCCCATACTTTCTCTTTTTTTCCCCATTTAATTTGGGGCTGAAACAGTCAAATAATTTGATTACTGAAAAAGATGAAAAAAAATCTTTGCAGTGATCCTTTTCCACACCGCCCATTACTCCAGTATCACACACCACCCCGTGTTCTAAATGAGTTTCCGTGATGGCAGTGAGGCGTGAGGAAAGAGTCCGTAAAAATGGAGAATTTTAAAAGTATGGGATCATTTCACAGCTAAAAATATGACAGCAAAGTACAGTGTGTCCACTGCAAAGCAGAACTGCTTTATGTACCACTATAGCAGATCTACGATCATCAAAGCATTTATTGACGTTAGCTAATTAACTGTAATCTACTACTGCTAGTTAGAACTTGAGTGTGTTCCCGCAAAAGCGGTCAAGGAGTGACACAGCCGTTGGCGTACGTTCAATGACTTTATTGAACAAACAGCAGCAAAATATATTTTTTTTCATCATAGCTTGTTTGGTGTAGTACTCGAGGGGCTCAAAGAGCTCGAAAAAACAACAACTGTGTTTTAACATACTTAGCCAGTTAACAGTCAGCCTCTAACCGAAGCCCACCAGAAGCCAACTTTTCACTCTCATTCACTGACAGGCCACACCCCTTTTAAAGACATACATATTCAAAGTCACAGATAGTTCAGCGTAAAGGATGAGCCCCAGGACCCCAAGTTGACAAAACTAAGACCTGCAACTCACAGGAACATGTAATTGTCTAATGATACAAACTAATTTTGAAAATATAATTAATTGATGGATCATTGGGCTAATTTGTAGAATAATGGATTCTAAAAATGTTTGCTATCTGCAGCTGTAATGTACAGTATTTTCTGAAGCTGTGCGATATGAACTACATTTTACATCTCAATAACGATATACTCGCTGTTGTGATTCCCCAAATTTTCATAAAATATGTGGAAGTTTTATGTGATCTTTTGTCAATATATGTATAAAATACTTGCAGACTACACAGTTGAATTAATACAAGGCTAATATAAATGAATTAAAACACAATTCTCCAGTGGCTAAATAAATACTGTTCTAAGTATGTGGTAGTTAAACCACTTCTCCAAGCAAACTCTTAAGTATGCCTTCTTTTTGGACAGTAAAAGTATTACCAAGCAAAAGAAAAGAAGCTACAAGATTCCTTAAGTAGTGGCAATGTAAATGCAACACTCTAAATGATACAGGTTTTATAGTATATTGTACGATATATGCGTTATATTGTTGTATCACCCAGCTTTACTACTTTCTATTTGTTTTTATGCTCGCAATTTGTGTTTTTTTTCTGTTCAAATAGGAATAAAAGCAAAATATGTTCTGTAAAATGGGAGGATTTGTGTGACTTGGTGGCAATATTTTTTTCGCATTGCATGACTTTGGGTTTTTCAATTTAATTTCCACCCTGACACCTTTCCAAATATGACACTTGGAATACAGACAATATGGAATACAGGAGGAGACATATCCCCGCAGTGGTTCATGTAATATTGCATCCGGCTGGTGGAATCTCAAGGCGGCATCTCTCTGACATGTTTTCCTGATCCAAAGATAAGTTGTGTTCAGTTGAGTGTATTAAAACAGATTTTGGCGAGCGTCATACTGTACAGCACATAAAGTGACAGCCATTCTTGAGGGTGAGGCATTTTTTATTAGTGTGATTGTACGGCCATGCTGTCTAATGTGATCAAATTGTGTGATTACTGGTAATGTCCAAATAAATGATTAGACCACTCTATTTAAGGTTGGAGGTGATGGTTTGGGTTTGTTTCCACAAGCTGAGCTGAAGCACTTGTTAATACATAAAGCTTGTGATTGTTTAGGATTTGAATTTCTCATGTGTAGTTCTCCTCCAGCTGTTCCTGCTTTAGATTTTTGAAAGCTTCAAAAAAGACAAAGACTGAGTGAGAGGAAAACAAGTACAGCTACTGCTGAGCCCCTCAAACCAAACTGCTGTCTCCCCTTCGGCAATTTGTACTTTGAAGCCTAGTAGATTCAATCCATTCACAATAGATCAACCCACCTCTTTCTATAAAGACTTGTATTAAAAGGTGATGTTGAAATTGACTGCTGGATAGGTGCCAGTTTCTTTCGAAGTACTGCCGGTGTGCCTTTGAGCAAATCAGCACAGTGCTTAAAAAATTCCCACTTTGGTGACCACACTAGCTTCCACTGTTCTGGGAAGATTTTCTCAAAGAATTTTGAGTGTGTCTGTGGGATTTTTTTCCCCAGTACATCCAGAAGAATGTGCGAGACCTGAAGTCGCAGTCTCTGTTGGAGTTCATCCCAAAGGTGTTTGATGAGGTTGAGATCAGGGCTGAGTCACGTGCTTCTCCTACAAACATGCCATTTGTACCCTGTTACGTGCCCTGGAGCACAGTCACGCTGGAACACAAAAGTAAATTTCACAAACTATTCGCACCAATTTGGAAAAGTACAGATGAACATTTAAGATTCATTACATGTAATGTATTTCTTTTGAACTTTTACAAACCATATAAAAAAAAAACGCATCACAAGCTGAACCAGCAATGCACTAGTACCCGTTTTTGTTGTTCTTGTTAAGATTGAGTAATAAGTACAAGTTATGTGTTATGTGAAAAAAAAATTGATAATTCTGCTAAGATGACCAAAAAAATTGGTCGACGCAGATATTTCCGCTTAAACGCAATAAAAAGTATTAATAAAATCATATTTGCGGGTCACTGTCCTCATTTACCTCACGAACATTTATTGCAGATGGCCGCACAGTTGGGCCAGTGGATAAGCATTGCCAAAAATGACACTGCTCTTATTCTGTGATTTTTAAACCACAATTAGAGTTGTAAAGATTACAGTACATATAACATGATGAGGTGGCACAGTGGAGCAAGTGTAGATAGAGCGTAGGCCTCACAGTTCTGAGGACCCCGGGTTCAATCCTGGCCCCACCTGTGTGGAGTTTGCATGTTCTCCCCACGCCTGTGTGGGGTTTTTCTCCGAGCACTCCAGTTTCCTCCCACATCCCCAAAAAACAAATGGTAGGTTAATTGAGGACTCAAATTTCCCATTGGTGTAAATTAAAGTGTGACGTGTTGTTTGTTTCTACGTGCACTGTGATTGGTTGGCAACCAATTCAGCGTGGACCCTGCCTCCTGCCCAAAGATAGCTGGGATAGGCCGGGCACTCTGATTTCCTCCCATATCCCAAAAACATTAATTGGAGGCTTTAAGTTGCTCATAGGTGTGATTGAGAGTGTGAATGGTTGTTTGTGTCTAATCAGTTCAGGGCATGACACGTTATAAAATGAAAGAGACAGGACAACTGAAGTGGTGCTTTATTAAACAATCACTTTTACACAACATGCCACACCGCAGCTTCATGACAGAGGAGGCATAGGCGTGTTGCACAAAGTCAAGCTGTGCTTACTGGACGGCTCGCGGGACAGCTGTTTCCGTGTCCTCCGAGCAGAGCACAATTTGCAATCGGCTAAAAGTGTTGTCATCTGTTTTAACCGTTAATTATCTCCACACAGCTGACATGGGTCATACCTGCAAGGTATACGTCAGCCTGGTGATGTGGTACTGATTGCGTAGTATTGGTGTATTACGAGTATGAGTACAGTGCAGAGTATATCACTAGTCTAAAATGTAACCCAATTTTAAAAATATATTTCTTAAACAAGTATTGTCCTTTAGCTGGGACATATCACCTGGGTCTACTACTGCCTTAGAGTAATGCAACTTTTTGATTTACAAAAAAACATTCCCATCTGCATTGGTCTGTTTTAGTGACTCCTGTCCACCTGAGGCCCCTTATTACCAAAGCCTCACAAGACGTAGAGTGACGTTCCCATTGAGATCAGCATGAGTGTGTGACGCGTAGATGCAAACACTGAGTGGAGGAATGGGGCAGCACTATGTGAAATTGCGTGGCCCGAGCACGCACATATTTGTGGCAAAGAACAAAAAAAAGTAGCTGTCGAACAATACTCGGGAATGTAAGTGTGTAAATGCAGAGGTCGGGACACTTGCACTCAGTTTCACACTTTAATTGCTCATAAAGCTTCCCAACTAGTTTTAACATTATTTATAGGCAAGTAAATGCAGAAGATACTCATTATGAGGACAGCGCGGCGGTCTAATGATTGTCTGATTTACAGTTCTGAAGTTCTGGGTTCCAATGTCATCCAAAGTCTGCTGGCATAGACAGCTCACCCATGACCCTAACTTAGAACAAAGAAGACAGAAAATGAATGATTGCATTATGATCATTCCCATGCTTGTCAAAGTTAGGAAGTTTTGGTATGAATGTAATTTTTTTAGCTGGTAACTATAAATAAAATGATTACTAATGAATCAATCAACAGGAATTTTGTTGGTCATGTGGAATTGTTGATTATGTCATAAATCAACTGAGCTAAAACTGTGCTCCACCTGTCTACAATTCAACAGTTCAATGAATCAGCAATTCATTGATTTTCCACAATTAAGCAAAATTAGTTTATTTGAAAGGTATGATATGTACAGTACTGTTCAAAATAATAGCTGTCCAATGTGACTAACCAGATTAATCCAAATTTTCAGTAGATTTTTTTTTTATTGCTACATGTCAAACAAGTTTCCAGTAGGTGCAGTAGATTCTCAGAAAACCAACAAGACCCAGAATTATGGTTCATTCAACATATTGTTCAGAAGAACGGCGTACTTTGATTCAAAGTTTGATTGGAGAGAGGAAATCGTGATAAAGAGGTGCAAAATTTTATACATTGTTCAGTTAAAATGATCTCTAATGCCTTAAAATGGACCGCAAAACAGAAGGCAGAAGACAGCTATCAAAATGGATCGCAGAATAATCAGAATGGCAAAGGCTCACCCAATGATCATCTCCTGGATGATCAAAGACAGTCTGGAGTTACCTGTAAGTACTGTGACCTTGAGAAGACGTCTGTGTGACGCTAATCTATTTTATTTGTGTCAGCGCCACATGCACGAGTATAAAGCGGCCTTAAGACTTGCTTGAGGTATGTTCACATACTCATAATATGATACGACTCGAAAGCAGCCAATTATATGTTACGTAGTTTAGCAAGCTAGTGCTATTACTCGGGGTTCTGTGTAAACATGCTGCCGTTCTGTTGAACACATGATCAGATCAGAGCAGCAAATGCCAACCTTTTTGGAGCTAAGGCAGTTACAGTTGAAAAATGTCACGCCACACCAACAAACAAAAATAACAAAAAGTAGATATATAAAAATTGTGTATGTATTTACTGCTATCTAATAGAAGACCATTAATTTTTTCTGTCTGTCACTATGCCTCACTGGCATAAGTATATGAACAAAGATAAATTATTGTAGATTTATACTTTTTGACCAATTACATCCAAGCATATTCAGTAAATTAAGATTTAAATTGACTCATTGCTCCATTTTGTGATCGGAACAGTGATCAGTTGTACTTTTTTTTTTTAAACTCTGTGATCGATGATCGTCTACAAAAATGCCCATTGTATAATACCTAAATATAACTTGTTGAAAATGGCTTGCACTTTTTGATGATGGAGTGTTAATGGATCATAATGACTCAACAGTTTTGTTTTTTTCCTGATAAGCAATTTATAGATGCAAGGTCTATGCAAAACGCTCGAGTACGCTTACGTACCTCATTTTGATCCATAATATACCGTTATGTCATTGTTATGCTTGACAATTCCAAGCATTTGAGAATTTTTTTCCTCTTTCCACCCCGGAGAAACTTTCTCCATCTTCTAAAGGCAACTTGTTAATATTTAACCCTTCTTCAAATACTAAGCTTCCCAGGAGGCAAATGTTTAGCTCAGTCCAGAAAGCAGTTTCACATTACTTTTTTATTCAGCTGAGCTCGTGGTTCATTAGCACATAAATAGCTCAGTGGGTTGTTAATAGAGGGATAGTGAGACAATTACTGGAGATAGCATCGCTTAATAAGTGATATTCCCATGAGGTTGATGATTTCTGAAGAGTTGCTTGGGTCAAGTGCAGTTGGTGTAGGAAGAGTTTGACATGAGAAAAACGGGCTTGCAAACTGCCTTACCATCTGACATTATCCAAAAATATATTTTATCCTAAGATCTGCCAAGCTAACATCCATGTTATTGCCTGTAGCCATCTTATTTTGGATTTGATCCTCGTGACACTTATAATTTTTTATGTGGAAAAACATGTACAATGTGTCGTCCTGGCTGTTTTAATTTCAGGTTTAGTCACTTTAGGGAGCCTGAGCTGTAACTGTAAGTACTGAGAACCCTGTAAAACATGCCTTGACATTTTGGAGGGGTAACCGTCATGGGACTGAAGTAAATTGCCTTTCACACACTGTCATCCCTGACAGGCATGAATTGACACATCAATCATGCCGCAAACCATCAAGGACAGGAAGCGTCATTCGCTTTCCCATGCTATTCTAATGACTGTTATCCACAGTAATAAACCACCTGGCTCTGCCGCCAGGCACAACTTCAAGTGCACCTGCAAAGTTAGATCTCACGAGAAGTTGTACAAATTCTACCATTCAATCCAATTTGTAGGGAAGCAATTATAATGAACATAAATAGCTGGGATAGGCTGCAGCACTCCCGTGACCGTTGTGAGGATAAGCAGCTTAGATAATGGATGGACAAATACAGTAAATGCAACGTGTTTTTGCTCCCGTTTTTCTTGAGCTGAACCATAAGATTTAGAATTTTTCCATGTACAAAAATGAGATTTCTACCAAATATTAATCACAGATCTGAGGTATCGAGCACTTCTTCTTTGCAGTGATAACCCATCAAATGCAGTGAAACTGTAAATGTTAGAATGGCCTTCTGTTGTGGGGCAGCCAAAGGCACACCTGGCAATAATCATGAACTCTAATCAGCAGTTCGAGGTCTATGTGTTATGTTGTTGAAGGAGCAGCACTTACTTATACATATTTAGACAAATTTGTGAAAAAAGAGAGCAAAATTGGCCTTTTCTCTCTCTCTCTCTCTCTCTCTCTCCTCTCTCTCTCTCTCTCTCTCTCTCTCTCTCTCTCGCTCCAAAAAAAGTAAAAGTCAGCTCATCAAAATTGGGGTTAAAAAACAGAAATGTTGGATTTATGCTTTCTTTCAGTGTAATATCCACTAACAGCTTTGGAATTCTGTCAAAATAGCGTTTTGGTTTGTTTTTTTTTTTTTCCGTGTAGCATGTCTGTGTGTGTTGTGTATGTTGTTGCAGGTACTTGCCATTTTTTTGTGGAATGTGTCATTACAGGGGGTTTTAAAGTGGAATATCTTGTCTTGTATTTAACAATGGGGACCATGTGATGTTGGCAAATTTGTGTACGTTTTTGTTCCAATATCATCCTTTGGCTTGTTCCTGGTATAGCAGCAATAAGCTTGTCATCTGTCTTTGATAAAGAAGCTTACGTATTTTCGTTACAACCACATCAGAGTAGGACCCTTCACATGCCAAAATTGCAATGACTTTTATGCACTCCTTCTGTTGTTGAATCACAGCTCTGCTTTTGTTCCACGGGTTTTCATGTGTTTTGGGTCAAAATCAATCCAGATCTTGAAAAACAAGTTGTTGCCAAGCAGCACCAGACTGGAATTGATCATCTTAGCCACACTTTGGGACGCTAGTTGCAGGAAAGACAGGTGTCAAGTTTAGCACCTTTCAGCCTGCCTTGTCAGCAAAATTAGGATGATGATTCCATATCTTGTGTTTCCTACTGAATTATTTTTGAGGGCATGTTGACCTGCACATGTGCAAGATCCTGTGTTGTTGCAGAAGTACAGATAACAGTCCACAGAATTGTTTTAGGATGTTTGAGCTCGGGCAACACGGGTTTTTTATTCAGCATGTCTTCCTCATCGTTGAGTGGTTCTGAGTTCGAATATCGACATGTTCTACCTTTACTTGCTTGTTTGGGTTTTCTTTGGATACACTGGCTTCCATCAACATTCCAAAAGCATGCATATTAGGTTAATTAAAGACTCTAAAATGTGCGTGTGAAATGTGAATGGAGGTTTGTCTAGATGTCCCCTGCACGTGACTGGCGACCGACCCAGCATGAACCACAACATCTCGGCCCACATCAACTGAAAAAGGCTTCAGCTCACCCGCCACCCTAATGAGGACAGGTGGTACAGAAAGTAGATGGACTAATAGATGGATGGAACATTGCTAAGCAGTGCTAATGGGATTCATATATAATCATACTTTGACTTATGAGTCCTTCATCCTCCAACTTTTTGTATTTACTGTATTAGCATTTGCATTAGTCATTGTATTTTGTGATATATTGCGAGCCAGAATTTATCTGAAGAGAAAGCAAGAGAGACACTGCTTTAGTGAAGTAAAAAAATAGGGCACTTAAGGTAGGATTATGCCTTAGCATGTGGGCAAGGAGAGCCACATTTGGCAGTGCGCTCTACCCTTTACTGAACAGGTCAAGCAGTCAAACACAAATGCAAATCGAGAACACTCTTAAGAAGCTGGTATAAGCCAGAACTCAGGCCCAGAGACTCACCTAACAGAGTCCAACTCATGATATCAGTCATCAGGCCACGGCCTTTAGAAGAACATTTAATACACAAATAATACATTGGATACAGAAATTATACTTTATAAAACCACTTCTTTGCATTCTCTTTAATTATGTTTTATCACTATTTTGTACAATGCAGTGTTAGTTTTTGTGATGAAAAACTTATGGCTGTTTCTTGGGCGCTGGAACTGATTAAAGGCATTTTAGTTAATTTCAATAAGGGATATTGACTTGACAAGCAGGTAAATTGAGTCACAAGGTTAGTCACACAACAAATGAAACTTCTTGGTGAGTTTAGTCCAGTTACCACTGTAACATACTTCTGGAGTGGAGCAAGTAAAACCTTATCTTCATTCATTAGAGAGCTGAGGTATTTGGAGGAAGTAGGAAGGTGGGGCTGGGAAGGATGCACTTGAGCCAGACCGGTAGGCTTGTGACATAAAAATGTCTGCCCTTTGTTCATTCCTTTCCTCTCAAGCCAGCGTGAAAAGTAACATTTGCTTACAATGGCCGACGTTAAGACGGAGCTGTCCTTCATACCTGCGTCCTCCACTTCCTCCATTAATGCCTGTGTTAGTTAACGGGCCATTGTTTACGCTCCGCCGCTGTACACAAATCAGGGCCAGCCTCTTTCCTGCGCTCTGTGAATAGACCATCAAAGAAAGGCTGTGCTTCCCACAAGCTTAACTCGTAGTGGTCAGTTCAGTGTATGACGGCGTGAGCGTCTGATCCGGCCCAAAGCTGACCTCACTGTGGCCCCTTAGCGTGACGGACCATCATCCTCCGTGTGCTGGCAAACTTGGCCAAAGAACCTATAATTACAGATAAAAGTGATGTTATTAATTTTAGCAGCATAACTTTAGTTTTAGTTTTTATTTAGTTTGGGAATGGCTTCAAGGGTTTTTACTGAGCCTGCTTTTTCAATGAAGTTTGGTAGGGTTGTGTATGATGAATTGGCCATATCTATATAAGGATAGTGTTTGTTCTCATGAGGGTCATGAAGCGCCATGTAAGGAGACAGACAGATTTTTATAACAATACTTACACAATAAATAGAATGTAATCCATTAATAACCAATAACATATGATCAGTTGGAACCTTCATACATGCAAATCAGTCGCCTTTTGTCAAAACCTTCCATTTTGACCTCAAAATAGGCCATTTACCTGAATCGTAGTGATAGGATGAGTTTTTCCTGGAGATGGGTGGGGTGCCGGTAGGTGGCGGTCAGAATCACTGATGTCATAGGCTGTTTCATACTTCTTGAACGCTGGCACTTAGACCACGCATTCGCCATACACTCACAGATGGAATTTCTGAATATTATTCCGCGGTGGACTAATGTGCGGCCCGAGGTTCCGCCTGCGCGCGGAGTTGCTGAGTTCAGAAGAAAACTTCTGCCACTTCTACTGTTAGTAAATAACGGTAATTTTATGCCATTACGCTGATCTAAATGTTGCTTGCTACTTTTGTTTCTGTGGATAAATTGTTACTTATTTATCAATTATTTTGTGCACGAGACACTGATTCTGACTTCTCCATCGTGTGCTTTCAATCCAATTTGAGTGCTAGTGACATTTAAGTCTAGTTCTCCAGTCAAATGACACAAATTCATGTGACCTCACACAAAGTCTTCCATTGGACTTCCTGGACATAGGTATTCACACTTTTTTTAGGGAGTTTTGCATAACACAGCATCATCAGAATTTGTACATTCGAAATTTTATTTAGTACTTTTTTCAAATTGATGTTCTTGCTGTAGTTAAAAAAAACAGTAGTGACTCATTATTTATGAGGTACTTAAGTAAGAATTTCACTGTGTACTTTTTACTCTTCAGTACTTTTTTTGTTTGTTTTTAATTTCAGTCACGTTATTGTCAAGTACAACAGTACTCTTACTTGAGGCCAATAGAGGAACCCCCCGCAGTTCAATGATCAACTTTGTGGTCTTGTCAACAGAGTTGTGTCTTGGACTCTCGGGTGAAGAGAGAAGTGGAACTGTCAACTGATCAACACTTGGTGGTGAGTTGGCTCTGATGGTGGGCGAAGATGCTTCTCCGATGTGGCAGGGTCAAACATATTGTGAGGGTCTGCTAGGAACTACTAGGAGAATCCCCTGTTAGAAGTTTCAACTCCCACATTAGACAGAACTTTGCCATGTTCTGAGGAAGGCGGAGGACCATTAGGTCTAAGTGGAACATGTTTGTTTCTATTGTTGAGGTGTCTGACTGTAACTGTGACCCAAATTATGTCGGTGCCTTACTTGGTGGCAATCCCTGAACCCGTTGGTGGAAGCCAGTGGTGAGGGATGCTGTAAAGTTCAAGGAGTCCTGTAGGGTACTCCAGGGGCAGCTGATTGCCACCGACAGGCCAAGCGGAATGCAGCTTCAGTGGTCGCTGAAACAAAAACTCGGGCATGGAAGGAGTTCAGTGAGGCTATGGATAAAGACTTTTGGATTGCTTCAAGGATATTCTGGTCCAGGGGGAAGCGGTGGACCATCAAGACTGTGTGTAGTGGGGATAGGGCACTGGTGGCCTCGACTCGGGATGTGAGTCAATGGGGAGAATACTTCGAAGACCTCCTCAATTGCAGCAACATGCCTTCCAATGAGGAAGCAAAGTCTGAGATCTCTGAGGTTGGTGCTACTATCTCCGGGGGTTGAGGTCACCGAACTGGTTAAAAAGCTCCTAGGTAGGAAGGCTCACCCGGAGTGCCTAAAGGCTCTGTATCTTGTGGGGTTGTCCTGGTTGACACGGCTCTGCAACATTGCGTGGACATCTCGGACAATGGCTCTGCATTGGCAGACTAGTGTGGTGGTCCACCTTTTTAAGAAGGGCAACTAGAGAGTATTTCAACTACAGGGGGATCATACTACTCGGCCTCCCTGGTAAGGTCTATTCAGGGGTGCTGGAGAGGAGGTGTCCATCGGGGAGTTGAATGCCAGATTCAGGAGAAGCAGTGTGGTTTTTCTCCTGGCTGTGAAACAGTGAAGAAGGCGTTCGATCATGTCTCTCGGGGAGTCCTGTAGGATTGCTTCAGGAGCATGGGGTATCGAACCACCTGATACGGGGTGTTCGGTTTCTCTACGACCAATGCCAGATATTGGTCCGCATTGCTGGCAGCAAGTCGGACTCCTTTCTGGTGAGGGTTGGACTGCGCCAAGGCTGCCTTGTTGAGGGTGAGCAAGTTCAACAAGAGAAAGGAGCTTTTGTTTGGATGTGGAAGGCAGACGTTAGTATGGCCAGTGAATTACACATTATTTTTTGGCATGGTTATAGGTGACAGTAATGTCTCAAAAAAAGAGGTTGTTCATCGATCACTGCTTATCCGCTTTTCATTGATTGAAAAAACTGCTTAGGCTCATGGAGCCTGCGTACCCGACATTTAAAGACAAGGCTTTGGAGTATTTTTTTAAGAAAAAAAAATCCCCCAAAGATTGGACTGGGTCATTGAAGAAAAGGAATTGCCAACAAAATACTGCAACTATATTCAGTGTATCGGTTTGTTGTATTCTTAATAGGTTGCTCTAGTCTGTTTCAACACCAGTGTAACTAAATATATCATGATGTGAAAAACCGGTCCGTGGTGTCAAATGGATTTGGTGGAAAATAAACCCTTCTGACTGCGGTCATGTCGAAGATGATCCAAGCTTCAGCTTGTACGCTGTTGTCTTCTGCTTAACAGGATAAAGCATGTTTCTACATGAACTGCTTCCCTGGGAGAGTCACCTGGGAGAAACAATTGTGTCCATATATATAGAAGAGTGCTCTGATATCTTTTGTAATAGCAAGTAGGCCTTATTAACCGCATGTCACACCAGCATTGTGGAGGTGGCGCTCTTGTCTTCTTCACAATCGGCTCATATTTGAACTCCTTCAAGACTGTGGTGGCCTGATATCACAAGTGGCAGTAACCCGAGGTGCCTCTTAACCACCTATAGTTTCCTACTTTTTTTTTTTTTAACAAAACACTTCAATTGGGCTGCAGTTTGTGACAATTTGGTTAACATGTTCCATCTAGGCGGCACGGTTGCGCAACAGCTTAGAGCATTGGCCTCACAGTTCTGAGGACCGGGGTTCAAAACCCAGCCCCGCATGTGTGACGTGTGCTTGTTCTCGCCGTGCCTGTGTGAGTTTTCTCCGGGTTTCTTGCCACATCTCAAAAACATGATTGCATTTAATTGTAGACTTTAAATTAAGCCTATGTGTGATTGTGAGTGCGACTGTTGTCTGTTTCTATGTGCCCTGCAATTGGCTGGTAACCAGTTCAGGGTGTATGTCACCTTCTGTCCGATGATAGCTGGGATAGACTCCAGCAATTTCTCGACCCTTGTGAGGCTAAGCGGCTGAGAAAATGGATGGATGTTTTTTTCCATGTTGTGCAGTGCAATTACTTCAAATGTCACTAGTGTGGAATTATCTCTAATGTCCTTATCACATCCTGTATAGTCACCCTATTACATTTATGTCTTTGGTATGGAACTGGAGTTGTTTCCCTGCTGACACAGAGAAAGTGTAAATATTGAGGGTCCATTTAGGCACAATGTGCACAAAGCATTGTGAATGTGGTATTTTGACTGCTTTGTTGTAGTATCAGAAGGCCCTCTCAAAGAGCCTGCATGCATACCACATAGCATAGCCCAAGGCCCCTTTCTTAGTATTTTTTTTTTTAAAGATCAAAGTTTAACTGTGTTACACCTTCAGCATTGTAATGTCTGATGTTGATTGTGTTCCCTTTTTGTACAATTAGTAGTTGTGCAAAACATCACTCATTTACTCAGCTTGTTTTTAGTTTCCATATGAAGTCAGCACATAGCAAGAGTTTACCCATAACACTCAACTCGTCTCTTACACATTTAGCTACATTACGTAGATAAGGAATTAGTCATTATATCATATAGGCCCAATATGTACCTTTCACCATAAATGGCTTATAGCAAAAAAAAAATAGGATTATACAAGTCTTGTGAAATACAAACACACACACACACAGACATATATGTATACACAATTGAAGTCAGAAGTGTACATACACTGTACAAAAACACATTTCCTTTTTTCCCCCCTCACTGTCTGAAGTCAAATCAGACTAAACCTTTTCTGTTTCAGGTCAGTCAGGATCACCAAAATTATTAAATTTTGCTTAATGCCACACAAATTACCATGTTTTTAAAGAAAATTATGTCATGGCTTTTAAAGCTCCTGCTTGGTTAACTGAAAACATGAGTTAATTGACGGCACACCTGGGGGTGTATTTAAGGCCACGCCTCAAACATTCTGCTTCCTTTTTTTGAAAGCATGGCAAAATCAAAAGAAATCTGCCAGGAAATTAGAGAGAGAATCGTGGAACCCCACAAGTCTGGCTCATCCTTGGGTGCAATTACCAGATGCATGAAGGTGCCACGTTCATCTGTTCAAACAATTACATGAGCCAGCCATCACCCCAGAGACGGCTCTGTGTCCCAGAGATGAATGTGTTTTGGTCTGAAATGTGCTAATCAACCCCTGTACAAAAGCTAAAGACCTTGTGAAGATGCTGAATAAAGATGGTTATCCACAGTGGAATGAGTTCTGCACTGAGATAGGTCCAAGGCCACTAACCGAAAATTAAGCCATTCCTTCTCCTCCTCAAAAAAAAAAAAAAAAAAAAATCCAGATTATAGTTTGCAAAATGACACAAAAAAGATCTTAATTTCTGGAGACATGTCCTGTGGTCTGATGAAACTAAAGTGGCCCTGTTTTCGGAACTTTGTCGATCTGTGAATACCATTCCAAATGTGGCGCATGGAGTTGGGAATATCACGTTTTGCGGTTGTATTGCTACAGCAAGAATTGGAGCTCTTCATAAAATAGGTCATGAAGAAAGAACTGATTGTAAGTGTTAATATTGTTTGTCTCTATGTGCCCTGCTAGTTCAGGGTGTGTGCCCTACCTCCTGCCCCATGATAGCTGGGATAGGCTCCAGCACTTCTGTGATCCTTCTGAGAATAAGCGGCTCAGATAATGAATGGAAGGATGTTAAGGGAATATCTCAAGTCATCAGCCTGGAAGCTAAAACTTGGGTGCAAATGGATCTTCAAAATGGACAGTGACCCTAAGCATACTGCCAAAATGGTTAAAAAGTGGCTTGAGAATTACAAAGTTAATGTCTTGGAGTGGCCATCACAAAGCCCTGATCTGAATCCCATCTTAAAAAGGCTGTATGAGCAAAGGAGGCCACAAACCTGATTAAGTTACACCAGTTCTCTCAGAATAGCCCAGGATTCCACCAGAGAACTGTCAGAAACTTGTTGAAGAGTCCCCAAAACGTTTGACCCAGGTCTGGCAGTTCACAGGAAATGGAACTCTCTACAAAGGAAATTTCTGTGAACTTATGACCTTGAGGAAAAGATAAAATTCTGTCGGAAATTCTCATTATTGTGGCATTTTAACACAGTTACATAATTTTGGTGAGCCTGACTGACCTGAAATAGTAGAGGTTTAGTCTAATTTGAATTCAGTCAGTCAGACAAAATGTCAAGTGTGTGTTTTTACATTGTGTATGTGAACTTCTGGCTTCAACTGTATTATATTTGTTCTCTTAACACCCCGAATCAAGGATAGTCTTATTGGGAGAAAAAGAAAATCTTTTGATAGTTGATGGAGTTTTGCAAGGTACCTTTCTAGAACTGTTGAAATTAAGCAAATAACACAGATAATTTGATTACAAAAAAGGTCAAAGCAAATATCTCTATGAAGCTTTGCAATTATTTTTAGAAATTGAGTAACCACTCTATGTAGAAATAAGTTGGTATGATGACAGCAAGCAAGGAGGAAAAAGTATGTAAAAGATAGAAAATGTCCAAACTTTGGACTCGTCGCAAGTCACTCAACATGCAGACATAGGCAGCCAAATCTACACTCGTATTCACTGATGCCTACGTTACTCAAGAGGCTAGCCCCCGCCCTTCAAGTCACAGATACTACTGTAGAACATGAGGATGGCAACCCCAAGTGGACCAAGACCTGCACATCATATGCACATTATTTTGCAGAATAATATAAAAATAAAGATTTTCATCAATCACTCCATTAATCAGAGAGATAAAAATATTCAATAGCTGCAGTCGTACTTAGATCCCATGTGCATACACTACAACAAGTGGGGAGGGGGTGGGGGGCAGACTTGATTGAGTGTGTTTTGTTTTTTATTGTGATAGAGCGACAGCCTAATACCACTTTAATGAAGGTTCTCCTTATGAGGTGAATGGCATTATAATCATAGAGATTTACTTTTGCTCGTGGTAACGGAAAGTGGGCTTTCAAAACAAGAGTAATTTTATTTGAACAAGTTCTCTAAAATCTTGACTTAAACTGTTTGAGTAGACAAGGCAGAGCTGTGATAACCCTCCACATACCCAAACGCCAATCAGAGCAGTGTTTTAACTGACATCATCAAGGACGGAAAGCGATGGATTGAGAGGCTCTCCCACAGCAACCAGAAAGTGGGCTTGAGTAGTTGAGAATGCCTGCACTTTTTGTGTTTCGTTTGTAAAGACAAAGCCCTTATTTGGAGGGAGACTTTCATTTTTCTTCACTGGAATGACTCCTCAGCTTCTTTTAATGCAACAGGGAACATTAGGCTACGTTGCTCAAGAACCACATCATCACTGTTTAGGCTGATATTTGGTTAAGCATTTATTTACTGGTGTCCACTTCTGTGAGACTCTTACTCACGCTTAAGTAAACAAGCACATTCAGGCTGTACCTTGACTTCATGTTATATCACTTGCTTGCTTGTGAACAACTGATGAATGCAATCTCAAACAGCCAAGTTTAGTCACACAGTGTCAATTACACATGGAATTCAGGGCATTTGATTGTTTTCCTCCTCAGCAAGATAACACCACATGCTCCTTTTCTATATACGTGTTGGAGCATTCTTTCCATGCAGTCTTGCACTGGTGACCCGCAGAATTAGGAATGCTGTGGGAAAATTACCAGGCTGTTGCCAGTTAAACTGTATTGCATGGTGATATGCACTATTTTGGTTTAAAACGTCCCGTGATTGAATAACGTCTGATTTGTTTGTGTTTTAAATACATTTTTCCTACATTAAATCTAAATTAGAAAATAGTGGGAATTGAACTGTTGCTATTATAACACCTGCATTAACTGCTCAGACAAGTAAAACTCTGACATTTTTAATAAGTGTTAAAATAGTAAAAATAAAGTGTCTTATATCATAAAAATAAACAGACCGTGCCTTCAGAAATGAATGACACAAATTATGAGCTTTTTGATATTCAAGCTGTCATTCTGACCGTCATTTTGTCAATTTTTGATTTGGCCTCTGAGCAAAACATTTTGAAACGAGAGCCCTATTGTGGCAGTGAACTGAACTTAGTCGGCTTCACAACAAGCAGCAGTTCCGCACCACTACCATCGCTATGCTCTTCCACAAATAGGGCCGTTTACACTTCTTGGTTTCTATTACGCATTTCCTCTTTACCATCTTTGCTATCGATGTGTGGTAGCATCACCAAAAAACCCAAAGATGAAACATATCTTGAAGAGTTAATGATGCCTCGAGAGATAATGTTGAAAATGTCGCATGGTGTTATGCATGAAGGTGTTTCATGACTAAATTGTGTGTAATTTATCATAAAATTTAGAATTCCAAATTGTGCGATTTTAGTGCCATTCACCTTCATTTCTCTCTTCCTTTTCTTCAAGGTCTCCACAGAGAGGACTCCAGGAGTATTGAGCCATGTTCAAGGCAGTACTGAAAAAGAATAGAGATGGGGGCAAGGTGAGCAGGAAGGATTCAGGTATGTAGAAGATGAAGAATTAGAAGAGGGAAATATACTTATGAGACTTGTACACTAGCCTGCACACTTTAGCTGATCATACTGTCTCGTATAAGACTGCTGACTGTGATGAACAATATGTGTGTCATATGTAATGACAAAATTGTAACAATGAAATGTTCAACTATAAAGTGCCACCTCGACACAATAAGTTGACTCGAATTCAGATTTTGCTAGAGCTTTGGTAATTGCGAAAAACGGAAAGCCATTCCCAGATGGAGAGTTTTCCAAAAAAGTCATGCTTGATATTGATATTGCCAATGAACCTTTTCACAACTTTTAACAGAAAAAAAAGGGAATCAAATGAATAAAAGACATGCCTCTCTTGGCAAGTATTGTTGGCGAGCCAACATAAGTGGGGAGAAATGAAAAAAATTAAACCTGCAGACCAGTTGATTGTGAAAACTTGGAATGCGCTTAGGTTTCGCTGTACTGACAATGTTTGGTTCTACCTATGCATGTGAGAAGTCTTTATCACATTTAAAAAACATAATAAATACAAAAAAGCATAATGTTATTTAAAAGAATTCAGACTCATTGTACTGTAAAAGTGTTGGTCTTACGTAAAATGAGCAAATACACTTGTATTGAGTTTTAAAAATATTGTATGGCTCTTTTGGAATTACACTTTAAAATAATTGGCATTTATAGTTTTTCAGCCTAAAAGACCCCTGATCTAAAGTTTACAATGAGTTTAGTGAACCAATCAGAAAGTCGATACAAGCTCGCAAAAGTTGAGCAAAATCATTTATGAAATTAGAAAGATTTCTTTTTTGCCCCATTAGCTCTTTTGAACCACGCCGGGACTCTTAACTGTATTATGAATTGAAATATAAACAGCCTGTGACAGTTTAATCTCTTAATCAATTCAGGTTGGTTTATGTTGAACTATGAGGCGGAACAGCAGGGCTGTATTGCTGCTGAGAAGAAGCCATATAAAAGGCAGCCTTTATCGCTTATATTCTTTTATTAATATCCCAAAATGCTAAAATGTTTACTTTCAGTTCAGAGCGGGAGATTTTTACCGTTTTTAATTTTTCGACTGCGATTAAACAGCGTTGCCTTCTGTGTCATAGCAGATGTTTTCTTTCCTTGGATACATGACAACATGAGCTTAAATGAGTCACTGTGAGGGTTTACTCATAGCCTGCTTAGACAGTGTTCAATAGTGACCATTTCTGCTTGGACTGCATTTATGTGCCTAGGCTTGCATCAATCACCACCCCCTTGAATGACTTTTATTGCCTGGTTTCTCCTTGCTGTGTACTGAAGATACAGCAGGTCTTCCAGTTCTGCTGTCTCAGTTTTGTAGTGAGTTGTTGTACTCCTCAACCGCTTCACTGGGCTTGATTTATCCTTGGATGTTGTATCTCATTGTCGCATGCATCCACAGACTCGAAGAAGGAGAGGAGCAGTTTTACTGCTCCTTTTTCCCGGGCTCATTCTTCCAGTTTGAGACCATCAGTCATGCCCCGCCGACCCTGACTGCCTTGCTCATGCTGGGACAATAAAACGGGGCGACTCCTCTTGGTTGTTTAGGTCTCTCGAGACAGATAGGAGGTCACCTCAGTGACACTCTGTCCCTCTGGTATCCCTTCATGATTGGACCAATCACAATGCTAGCTTCTATTCTTAATCTTAGGGTGTTCATTTTTTTTAACAGGCACTCATGCAGGCCACTTCCTGTAAAAGCGATAAGACGGTTAAACTGTACAGTAATAGCATGCATTAAACGCACGTTATCTCGAGACTTCTTTTAAATATGCCTCTGAAATTACTTTGATTAGTTTTTGAAGCATAAACACCAGATCTCTACAGTAGGTAACGTTTCCTAATGTTTAGTCTGTTTTTAGAAGTGTTTTGTCTCTCCATTCTCTTGGAAAGGACTCAGAAGCCTGTGTACATGCTTGTTTGATACTTGGGTCAAAACCTCAAAAAAATATCCTAAGCACAGACATTGAACAGCATTTGTGACTGAATAACTTCTAAATTGTGTTTCTAAAAACAAAAAAAAATATTTTTGAAAGGATTTCCATTGCTGGCATGCCCATCATAGTTCACACAGTTCATAGTTCAGTTCACATATCATTTTCCCGAGTTGAACTGACGTAAACTGCTACAATTAGTTTGCAAGAAAATGGACTCACTCCGCCTCTTTGATATGAACAAGAGTTTGGATTATAGTGTTCACAGTTGGACCACAGATTATTTTTACCAAAACAATCCTGACAAGTGCTTAGATATATATATTTTTTTAATATTCCAGATTAGTGCACTTTCATTGGCCAAGTGTGGGCACAGGAACTAATAAACTGTGGTACACACCAACTGGTCCTTGACCAAGAGATGGTCTCTTCCAAAAGAACTCTGGTGTGGTTTTGTTATTATTTGTAGAAAGCTACTTTGATCTGAACTAGCAAATGATAAAAACATAGTTTTGTCCTCGAGAAAGCAAACTCCAGGTGTAGGAGCATCCAAGGTATATCCTGGTCCTTCTCGGAGCCTGCAATTATGTCAGTAAAACGTGTTGCTGATGTTTGCCCTGATTAAAAATGTCCTCTCAACTTGTAGACATTTTTTGTTTCCCAATAAGGTTCGAATGAAACACATCCTGAAGAAGACGAATAACAAGTCATACATCAGCATACGTGGCCCCTATTGACTGGAGACAACTTAAAAGCAGTCAAGGAAACTTAGTTCCCATTCCAGATACCAATGCAGTCATTAGCTTTCCTTTGGATCACCACATTGCCAATACCACAAAAACACAGCTAGCTAATTTGGTCTCTTTTCCTAGATTCCTCCTCTTCTCGATCTCCTCCCTCACTAAATTTCTCTTTAGATTCCCTTCTAAGTACTTTTTTATGGTGTGCCATGATGGAAGCGGGATGCTGGTTTGCCGGGGCCTGTTGCCTTTGATGGAAACGTGTATGAGGATAAATTCGTCTGCAAGAATACTGGGCCTGGAAATAGGCGTGTTTGAATTTTATAGCTGGAATCTCATTTAATAACCATTATAACTTAATGTTAAAATTTACATAAAAAACACATTTTCACAGTGTGATTTAACTGTACCAGAAAATGCAGGTACTACCGGGTCAAATACCTGGTTAGCCTGGGATCAGTGTTAAGATTAATCCCAGAATGGCGCTGTTGTTTTGGTGAGCACTGCTCTCCGCTCATTGGTCGAGTAGATTCGACATTGCTGTCTCATTGCAACATTTTAGGATACTCAGGACACAAATGGACAACAATGAATAAATTACAATAATTTACTCCACCTGAATCGGATCTTTGCATCTGTGACTCTTGTAAGAAATAGTTCCTATAACCAAATGTTTCTTGTTCTTGTTACTTTGTTGTTCTTTGTTCTGAATGTCGCATCAGGGCAGCAAAGAGTGTCGGAGTAAAATCTCTTGTGTGTTTTTACACACTTGGCCATTGAAATTGATTCTGATTCTGATGCCATGTCACCTTATCCTTTGAAATTAGCATTCCATGACTTTAAAAGGACAAAGACACTAGTTAAAGAGCGTGATCCAGGAACTAAAAATTAAATGCATTACAAAAATTAGCTGTCTCTGATAAGGACAAGGTCCTCAACTCTAATTAGGGTTTGGCAGGTGATGGAAAGTTTTACACATGAAATATTGCATTTTCACACATGAGTTGAGTATGTATTTCAAACATTTTTTATTACTATCTTGCATTTTAAAATAAATTGAATCGAGGTTGAGTATTTTTTTTTTTACTAGTTATCCATCACTTTGTTTAATTCATAACTCTCTGAGGGAAACCATAACTACAATGTGGCTCGCAGCAAAAATGACTTTGACACCCCTGATAAGACTTCCTCCGTTGATGGAAATGGGCCACCACTCTGTCCAAGATGGCTCTGTTGATTTGTTCTGTGGTTGTTGGTCTCGTTTGGTCTCTGTTACTGTGACCCACGGGCGTGACATTGAGATGGAAAATGACTTCTTTGTGCCTGTAAAGACAAATACCTATCTGACGTGTGTGGTTTCAGCAGGATGGGCCAATGGCCCAAAGCCAAAGCATCAATGGGCGTTCTTTGTCCTCTTTTCAGTGACCACCTCATTTCATGTTTTGCTGACACTCTGGCCCTTGGTCTCCTAAATTTGTCCATGCATGATTATTTTTGTGGGGACGCCTCAAGGCACGCGTGTATACATGTAGACCCACTACACGGGACGGGTTGAAGGAAGCCATTCATGTGGAAGTCACCCAAATCAACAGAGCAATGTGTGACAGAGTGGAAGCCAACTTACATCAATGCCTTCGGAAATGCATCGCTGAACACCACATGATGATTGGTGTTTTCCACATTTGTGTCAAATGCTATTTCAATTTGACCATATCGATATCAATAAAATTAGTTTGCAGCTACCATTTGTTTGCGAGTTTTTTAAAAACATCTGTCCTTCCTTCCCCACTTTGTATTAATATTACCACGAACATTGCATGAAAAAAAATCTCTGCATTAATTACGCCCCCACACTGAATACTTGGCTGCTGAGATGTCGCAAATGGACAATCAGTATTTAAAAAATAATAAACTAAGTAAAAATGTAAAATGGCTGATCACCTCTTCCTCAATACGGGAGATTTTGTGCATCGAGGCCAAGTCCTTTTCCCATGGCCAAGAGCCAAATGCCCAGAAGTAAATATTGGAGGCCCTCATTGAATTTCATTATTGTTGTTGTTTCATTTGTGATAATAAAATGCAGCTTGCTTTTTGTAGTTTCAAGTGGAAAACTGACTGGCCCAAACTGAGATAAGTTGAGTAAAGTAGAGCTGAGCCACTGTGCAGTGGAAAAGTGCCACATGCGGAAGCGTGAGTGAGGCTGAGGCCGTGGAAAACCCCTTTATATGTTGTTGATGATCCAGAAATTTTCCATCTTACCATTGTAAGACTTCAGATTTCACCAGAAATTTTGTTCATCGCCCCTTTTTGGGAGGAGATGGAAGCCACTTTGATATGTTCTACAGCACCACTTACAGGATTTGAGTGGAACAGTATTGAATGCACCATGGCTTTTCAAAGTACAGGAAGTATTTATCTGTCATTGATGTATGTCTTCAAAGCTATGCGTTTCTTCCTAGTTTTAATTGTTTTTAGACTGCACTACAATGTCATTGAATCCTAGTTCTTGGTGATCTGAAAATACTGTCCCGAGAATTTGGAAAATAGGAAAGCGCTTTGCCAAGATCATCAGAAATGTAGATTGGGACCCTACAGACATCGCTGACAAACTTTCACTTCTTCTTTTCGGCTTGTCCCGTTAGGGGTCTCCACAGCGTGTCATCTTTTTCCATCTTAGCCTATCTCCTGCATCGTCCCCTCTAACCCCAACTGCACTCATGTCTTCCCTCACCACATTCATAAACCTTCTCTTTGGTCTTCCTCTCGCTCTTTTGCATGGCAGCTCCATCCTCAGCACCCTTCCACCAATATACTCACTCTCTTGTCTCTGAACATGTCCAAACCATCGAAGTCTGCTCTCTCGAATCTTGTCTCCAAAACATCCAGCTTTGGCTGTCCCTCTAATGAGCTCATTTCTAATCCTATCCAACCTGGTCACTCCGAGCGAGAACCTCAACATCTTCATTTCTGCTACCTCCAGTTCTGCTTCCTGTTGTCTCTCCAGTGCCACCGTCTGTAATCCATACATCATGGCCGGCCTCACCACTGTTTTATAAACTTTACCCTTCATCCTAGCGGAGACTCTTCTGTCACATAGAACACCAGACACCTTCCACCAGCCGTTCCAACCTGCTTGGACCCGTTTCTTCACTTCCTTACCACACTCACCATTGCTCTGGATTGTTGACCCTAAATATTTGAAGTCCTCCACCCTCGCTATCTCTTCTCCCTGTAGCCTCACACTTCCCCCTCCACCTTTCTCATTCACGCACATATATTTTGTTTTATTTCGGCTAATCTTCATTCCTCTCCTTTCCAGTGCATGTCTCCATCTTTCTAATTGTTCCTCTGCATGCTCCCTGCTTTCACTGCATATCACAATATCATCTGCGAACATCATGGTCCAAGGGGATTTCAGTCTAACATAATCTGTCAGCCTATCCATTACCACTGCAAACAGGAAGGGGCTCAGAGCTGATCCCTGATGCAGTCCCACCTCCACCTTAAATTCTTCTGTCACATCTAAGGCACACTTCACCATTGTTCTGCTGCCATCATACATGTCCTGTACTATTTTAACATACTTCTCTGCCACACCAGACCTACGCATGCAGTACCACAGTTCCTCTCTTGGTACTCTGTCATAGGCTTTCTCTAGATCCACAAAGACACAATGTAGCTCCTTCTGACCTTCTCTGTACTTTTCCACTAGTATCCTCAAGGCGAAGAATGCATATGTGGTACTCTTTCTAGGCATGAAACCATACTGTTGCTCGCCGATACTAACTTCTGTCCTGACTCTAGCCTCCACTACTCTTTCCCATAACTTAATTGTGTGGCTCATCAACTTTATTCCTCTATAATTCCCACAGCTCTGAACATCGTCTTTGTTCTTAAAAATGGGAACTAGAACACTTTCCCTCCATTCTTCAGACATCTTTTCACTCACTGGTATTCTGTTGAATAAGTTGGTCAAAAGCCATCGGCCAACAGCCATCTCTCCAAATTGCTTCCATACATCCACCGGTATGTCATCAGGACCAACTGCCTTTCCATTTTTCATCCTTTGTAGAGCCTGTCTGACTTCCCCCTTACTAATCATTGCCACTTCCTGGTCCTTCACACTTGCCTCTTCAACTCTTCCTTCTCTCTCATTTTCTTCATTCATCAACTTCTCAAAGTATTCTTTCCATCTATTTAGCACACTACTGGCACCAATCAACACATTTCCATCTCTATCCTTAATCACCCTTACCAGCTGCACATCCTTCCCATCTCTATCCCTCTGTCTGGCCAACCTGTAGAGATTCTTTTCTCCTTCTCTCGTGTCCAACCTGGTGTACATGTCTTCATATGCCTCTTGTTTAGCCTTTGCCACCTCTACCTTTTCCCTCCGTCGCATCTCGATGTACTCCTTTCGCTTCTCCTGAGTCCTCTCGGTGTCCCACTTCTTCTTCAGTAATCTCTTTCCTTGTATGACTCCCTGTATTTTGGGGTTCTACCACCAAGTCTCCTTCTCCCCTTTCCTACCAGAAGACACACCAAGTACTCTACTGCCTGTCTCTCTGATTACCTTGGCTATCGTAGTCCAGTCTTCCAGGAGCTTCTGCTGTCCATCGAGAGCCTGTCTCACCTCTTTCCGAAAGGCCGCGCAACATTCTTCCTTTCTCAGCTTCCACCACATGGTTCTCTGCTCTACCTTTGTCTTCTTAATCTTCCTACCCACCACCAGAGTCATCCAACACACCACCAACCTATGGTGTCGAGCTACACTCTCCCCACCACTACTTTACAGTCAGTAATCTCCTTCAGATTGCATCGTCTGCACAAAATAAAATCCACCTGCGTGCTTATAGCTCCCCTCTTGTAGGTCACTATATGTTCCTCCCTCTTCTAGAAATACGTGTTCTCTACAGCCATCTCCATCCTTTTTGCAAAGTCCACCACCATCTGTCCCTCAAAGTTCCTTTCCTTTATGCCGTACTTTCCCATCACTTCTTCATCGCCCCTGTTTCCTTTACCAATATGTCCATTACAATCTGCACAATTCACAACTCTCTCACTGTCTGGGATGGTCAGAACTACTTCATCTAGTTCCTTCCAGAATTTCTCTTCAACTCTAGGTCACCTGTGGGGCATAGCCACTAACCACATTATACATTACACCCTCAATTTCAAATTTTAGTCTCATCACTCGATCTGATACTCTTTTCACCTCCAAGATATTCTTAGCCAGCTCTTCCTTTAAAACAACCCCTACACCATTTCTCTTCCCATCTACTCCATGGTAGAATAATTTAAACCCTGCTCCTAAACTTCTAGCCTTACTACCTTTCCACCTGCTCTCTTGGATGCACAGTATATCAACCTTTCTCCTAATCATCATGTCAACCAACTCCTGAGCTTTTCCTGTCACAGTTCCAAAATTCAAAGTCCCAACACTCAGTTGTAGGCTCTGTGCATTCCTCTTTTTCTTTTGACGACGGATCCGGGTTCCTCCTCTTCTTTGGGCGTTGTTAACCCGGCCACGACCGATCCGGTATGGGATTATTTAGATGAACGCTCATATTTGTTTGGCACAGTTTTTACGCCGGACGCACTTCCTGACGCAACCCTCTGCATTTATCCGGGCTTGGGACCGGCCTACAGATTGCACTGGTTTGTGCCTCCATAGGGCTGCATTCGATGACAAACTTTCACTGTCGTGGCAAATTGAGTTGTGGGTCCTCTATTACCCATCCTTACTTTGTGTCACCTGACTTATCCTTATATAGTGTGACATCATCAATGATTGCCGATGTGACGTCTATGATGCCTCACAACTATGACGTGTGTGTTGTATGTATGTGTATGAAGTGTTCCCTCATTCACCTTAGGCGGCCTCGCTATTACACAGATTGTTTTTGTGGGTGTGTCATTTTTTCACACTGTAGCAGGCTATTTTCTACAGCATATGAATGTGCATTGTGGTGCTTGTGGTTCCGTGGCTGCCTCCGAACTCCGTTGTCGGATGAGCTCACCCAAGCTTAGTGCAGTTCACTGAAGTTCATTGGCCATGGTTGTCAAGCGATCAAGTGTTAGTGCATCCTCCTCCTCTTTCTCAACACTTGTGTATGCTTCTTCCTCTTCAGCACAAAAGTGCCACACTGGTAGCATTGAACAGTTATGTAAATTAGGCAATTTGAACCGCATTCTATACTGTACAGGACACTTGGCATGCACTGAGCTCGGGTGTGCTCGTCCGACAGCAGGGTACAGGGGCCGTCACGATCACCTGCTCTAGGTACTGGAGTCAGCCAGTTGGCCACGCGGTATTCCACTGCACCTGCACAAAGCGTTGCGATTTCAGTTGTTGAACCTAATCGAAGGGGGCATGTCTGTTTATAAAAACATATAATGAATGGGAAAAAACAAAAAACTCAACTTCTACTACGAGGATTTCACGTAACGCATGTATTATTTGGAAACTTACCCTCACGTTAGATGAAGTAACACTGTATATATATTTTTTGTTGTCATAGTAAGACATGTCCTATGAGGTTCTACTATTGTTCCTAGACATTAACACACTTGTGACTTCCTGACTCATGCCCTCTCGCTCCCTCTCGTTCTCTTTTTCTGACTGGAGAGCATGCTGTTCCTGGGAAATCAACCTGTAGTAAACCCTGTAATCCCATGGTTCCTGGAGTTGTCCCATGGTCCTGCATGCCCACAAACTCTTTACCCAATGTCTGGGCCATGCACAACAGAGTGGTAATGCATTAAAGTGACCTCCTCTTTGAGCTTTGCATTCAAGGACTTAATTGCTTCAGACATCAACAGTTCTCTCTGTTGTGTGGATCAGTGTTTATCCCACATTGGCATGCATCCTTTTGAGACCATAGAGTTTTAGGTTTTATACCTCGTACACATACAGCAGTTGTCATGAGGCCTCTCAGTTCATTTTGTAGGCTGGAGACAGAAGCTACAGATGCACCTGTGTGAGGGGTCGCAGTTATTAGGAAGGAGAAGTTTTGGCCTTTCTCCCTACTGCAGTTTCAGAGTACCATCAGTGTAATTTTAACTGCTTTGCACACTTACAGTGACATAATCACATTAGTCAACAACTGTAATGGACAATTTAAATGCCACTTTGATGACAGGTATTTGGGCACGAGAAATCTTTCTTCTCTGTAATTTTTCTGTTCTCACATGCAGCACAAATTGCAGATGGGGCCGGCTTGCTTTCATCATCCCATGGTCTTCGACGGCAGGGGGTGACTTTTGTGTTTAAGCAAGAAATGCTTTAATGAGGGCCAACTGAGGATAAGCAGAGCGAGACAAGAATGTGAAATTAGTTCGCTGCTTTTACTGACTTTTTATGTCTTGTAATGTCATTTTTAATGGGCCAGTGGCTGATTTGGAACAACCTCATCTGGAGTTCCGAAAAAAGGTGAAAGATGAAGGGAATATGTATAATGTGTGTATGCCAACACAAATCCCTTGAATGTATGTGTGTGTGAGACCAAGTAAGAAGGGCCATTAAGCACAGCAATGTGTTGCTTCAGCTGTGACTGGTCCTTGTGCTGTCTCAACAGTTCTGTGAGTTTCTCAGGTGTTTTGACATGCAACAGTGACTTGTTGCAAAAGTTTGACTCCACTAATTTGGTTACCAAGCAGGACTTTAATTTGGATAAGGTTTAGTTTGTAGGGCATTGACACAGTTCTGAATAAATTAGAAATACCACAATGTCCTACACGGTGGTAATAAACTACTGACTCAAGACTTTAAAACCAATGTATCACAGATAGGCATAATAATTGAGGGTTATTGATTGCTAATTAGTGGTATTTTGACACAGTAGATTAGCTGTCAAAAGTAGACCAACATGAAGTCTACTATGGGAAGTTGGCACGCATCCACTCAGACCTCTGCTATGGCATGAACTGCCTTGGGAGCTTTCATCTACTTAATACAATTGCCATATAAAGAGGACTGTAGAAAATTCAGGGATTCTCCAACATCACAGAGAAGGGTTGTGAACAACCCTGCAAAATTTGAATGATTAAAAAAAAAAGTAGAGTTCAAAATAAAAAATGTTTAATGCTTACACCTAACTGCACGATTAAGCTATGAAAATATGTATTTCTATCTATCTGTTTAGAGCAGGGGTCTCAAATTCAATGTACCTTGGGGCTGTTGGAAGCAGACTCTGTCCGAGACTGAGCTGCAGCCTCGGCACACATGCACATGCGGGGTTTAAATTAGGTATGTACAAAAAAATCCACTCCTCACTCGTCTTTTTAATTTTTTTACACAAAATAAGATAAAGACGCTGGCGTAAACAAGTTGTGTGCAAAATTACTAATAAAAGTCCCCTTGCAAACACTGGTGTAACTTTTACTCATTGAAAAATGTTTCTCTGCTTTCATCAAGCCTGGTCGATGTCATGCCCCTGAGAGCCATAAACCCCACTGTGATTTGTAGGTTCTTCAGCTCCACACATTACACTTTTAAAGTGCCATTCATATAAAACTCAAGGGCCGGACTAACATTAAACCTTTAAATCAAGGTGGGGGGCACAAAATATTTTCTCGCTGGTCTTTTGCAGGCCACCAGTTTGAGACCCCTAGTTTAGAGCTTCCGGGGACTAGATTATATCCTACTGGGTTATCATAAGGCTTTCTCACGCTGTGACAACGAGGTGCTCTAAAGTGGCCACACCAGCCTGACGCCCCAGTCTATACACTCGTTGTCAAGTTGGACTTTTTTTCCCCCACCCTCCTTCCACTTCTACCGTTTTCCGCATAACGTGCACACTCACGGCCAACAATAAAGCGCTCTAAAGCAGGTGCACCAGCTGACTATACAAAGGGAAGATGTAATTTCGGGGCGTACACATAGCTAGCTAGAGAGGCCCTGTAGCTCAGTGGTTAAAGCACTGGTTTGGTAAACCAGGGGTTGTAGGTTCGTATCCCACTGGGGCCTCCACTCCCTTAGAAGGGGTGCGTCAGGAATCGCATCTGGCGTTAAAAATTGTGCCAAACATATATATGCGTTGATCTGAGATGACATGCTGTGGTGACCCTGAAAGGGACAAGCCGAAAGAAACACACACTCACACACACACTTAGCTAGCTAACTAAAAATGATTTATTCATCCTATAATCTCCCTACAATTGGACACAGAATCTGTCAAATGCCTTTATTTCACTTGCTAATGAGTTAATGGGTATGTTATGTTTATAAAATAAAAATAAGCGATTTACCATTCATCCATAAGGCTTTTTGAGCAGTTTCAGTCCTCACTGCTGCTTGTGCAGAGTTCCAAATATAGCCCAAGCTCTGGGTAGGTTCCGCAAATGCTACATCGCTTGTATAGACTTGGTATGACTGAAAAAAGAAACATAGCTCCAAACAAAGCCTGCTTCCAGTGTCGGACTGCCCTCGTGGGCATGATCCTTCTCCACGAACAGCTGGGTGGTAGCCTCTCCTCAAGCCATACCTACCACAGCCATTTTGAGACACACTCCCTTCTTGTCCTGTGGTTTCTGAAAGGAATCTTGAAAAACTCCCTCAAAATGATCTTCTCGGCAGCTGAAAGTTTCTTTTATTTGGAAACTAGTGTTGTCCTCTAGGTAGGGAAAGGTGTTGTGTTTTCCTTATGTAATTGTTTGATGAGACATGATATAGTCCCATCAGAAGAGGAAGAATTAATTGTCCTTATTCATTTTCGTTATTCGCCTTCCCCCTGAGGCAGCTATAATATAACATGAACTCTTCAAAGTGATGACAGATAAGATAGGGGATGGGATCCAGCCAACCATAACAAAGCAAATGTATTCATATACTGCATTTCATACACAAGGTAACTCAATCTGATTTATACCATTAAAATTATTTGAAAACAAAGAACTAAGATGTTTAAAACTAGAGAAAAATAATAAAAATGACAAAAAAAAAACATTCCCACTTGGGGCTGGTGTCATCTCTGTTGTCAACTTATTCCATTTGTGTGCAGCATAATAGCTAAATGCTGCTTCACCATGTTTACCTTGGACTCTGCACTCCACTATTTGACCTGAGTCTGTCGATCTCAGAGCTCTACTGGGTTTGTATTCCGTAAGCATTTTTTTTTTCATGTATTCAGGACCTACACTATTTGTAGGCCAGTTGCAGGACTTTAAAATGTATTCTAAAGCTGACTGGAAACAAGTGTAAGAACATTAGAATTGTAGTTATATGATCTGACCTCTTTGTTCCGGACAGAACCAGAGCTGCAGCATTCTGAATGAACTGCAGCTGTTTAATGCTTTTTTTGAGAAGTCCAGTCAGAAGACCAGTAGTCACGTCTATTTCAGATAAAACCATGGATGAACTTTTCCTGGTCTGCTTGACACATACTTCACTCTAAATCTGTTCTTCAGATGGTAAAGGCAATTTTTGTGATTCATTTGATATCACTGTTGAAAGTCTGGCTGGAATCCATCACAATACCAAGGTTTTGGACTTGATCTTTGGTTTTTAAAGATAGTGAGTCTAGGTATTTATGAACAGCAATTGTCTTTTCTTTATTGCCGAAAACAATTGTCTGTTTTGTTGTGGATTAGTTGAAGAAAATTTTGGCTCATCCAGTTATCTGGTTTAGACAGTGGCACAATGCCTCAGTTGAACTATAGTCATCTGGAGACACTGCTAAATATAACTGTCATTTGCATAGCTGTGATAGTCAAAATTAAAATTTTGAAAAAAAAATGACCCCAGGGTAGCACATGCAGGCTGAACAGGAGGAGTCCAAGAAATGACCCTAGAGGGATCCCAAAGGTTGAGATTGAGCACTTCCAATGGTTACAAAGTAGCTCCTTTCCTCCAAATAGGACCTAAACCATTCAGGACCATTCCATTTAGTTCTACCAATGTTTCCAACCTATTCAGCAGTATATTATTATCTACCATATCAAAACCTGGACTGAGATCCAACAAGACCAAAACTGACACCTTTCCTGAGTCACTATTCAACCTTATATCATTTAGCTCTTTGATAAGAGAAGATTCTGTGCTGTGATATGTTCGGAAACCTGATTAAAACTTGTCAAAAAGTCAAATTAAATTCAGGTAATTGCTGAATTGATTAAAAATGACTTTCTCGGCAATCTTGGCTATGAAAGGGAGATTTGAGATGGATCTCTAGGTTACTAAGATGGAATCGTCCAATGCTCTGCGTTTTAGAAGAGGTTTACTTTAAGAGCTATTGGAAACTCACCAGACTCAAGTTAGCAATTGATTATTTGCTTCATATCAGATAGCATTGACTTCACAATAGTTTTGAAAAGGCAGATGGTATTGAGTTGAGACAGTTTTATGGTTTCAATTGCTGGACCGTTTTCTCTACAGTTTTTTGGTCAACTGTACCAAATTCTGACAAGGTAATAGTCTGGGTGACTTCAGATGTAGAATCATTTTATCATTTTGAGTGACATTTGACCTGATTTATTGTATTTCTTCACAAAAGAAAAAAAAACGGGCAAACTGCATTGGGGGGGTTGTGAGCTTGTCAACCACAGTAGAGTGCGAGAATTGTTGAGGTTCCTACTGATGATTTCAGAAAAGTGTTGCTGTCTAGCCCTGACTAACTCTTGATTAAAATTCCAAAGACACTGTCTGTAGAGGGGATTTTTTTCAATTTGGAGTTAAGTTTTTCTCTGACATTCTGGTTTCCTACACTTTGATTTAAAGCTCTTGACCATTAATGTGTTCCTCCACGGTGTTCTTGGTCGCCTCAGGATGGTCTTAGTTTGTGCAAGAGCGACAACATTCATGGCATTTGAGATTTTCGAGGTGAAATTGTCCAAAAGTTCATCAACTGTCTCAGCATTCAGTCTGTGGGATAGCCACAGTCTCCGTAAACTTGTGGCAATACTCTCATTTGTTTACCTTTTCCTATTGGTAATAGTTTTTTGGAATCACATGAGAGAAAGTGATATCACACAATGTGAGGTGAGAAGTCATGAAGGTCCAGACTAATCATTTTTGCAGCAAGACGATTGTCCAACCCGTATTGCTCGTAAATACCCCAACATGGAGTTTTATTGACTTAAGTGTTAAATTCCTTTCTACCTTTTTTTTTCCTGAAATGTGGTCTTGGACTCATGTTTGCTATTTTTGTTCTTGGTAATGTTTCTCTAGATTTTCATCTCCAGTTTAATATGGCAGAGAAATGAATGCGAGGGATTCTACAAAGGGGACCATTGAGTCCACAGCGGACTACATGTCTAGCAAAGTCCTGCACAGCCAGGAGGCAATGATTTAGCAGGGCGTAGCTCAAACCACATCTTTTGGTTATGCACACATACATAAACACACATACATGAACACGCCAACAAACCTCAGGTGTATCCACATGAGACACGCCCTGTCTCTCTTTTTGAAAAGCAAAATAAGGGCTCTCGGGGAAGGCAGTGATCCTCGCAGACCAGTCTCCCTGTTTTCTGTTTGCGTTGACACTCTTGCAACAAACATTTAGGCCTTTTTTAATGTCACGTCTTAAAATGTGAAAATTAGCTGTTTTGTACATTTATTTTAAAGCAGCTCAGCATACTGTATTTAAACTGGAACTTTTTAAGGTCAATCATAATCCATTCCGGGATACCGGTTGACCTGTGTTTTGTTTGTTTAAAAAAAAAAAGAGGGAATTTTTTTAAAAATAATTGACAGGACTGGCAATATAAATAACAGCCCGTTTGCTACCAGTCATCAATTCCTTAGCCATTGCGATATGTCCAATAAGCGCTTAGGTGGTACAAAATACTAGAACTTGTCTGGGACTCTGTTGCAATGGAGAGTAATCAACTATGAAAAAACGTGCCGGTCACTAACAGAAATGAGCAGTTCAATTAATAAGGTTCGAAAGATAAAATGATATAGTTACACAGTAAGCAGGAACCAGCAATGCAGGAGTATGTACCTCAGGCAAGAGGAGTATACGGTCAAAATTAATGTATTATACATTTATAATATCAGCAATATCATTTGTTTGTTTTCACAGTATAATTCTAGATTTTATATTTGAGTTTGGTCTACAATGGTGGTTTCCAACTAAGGGAATCTACATAGCTAAAAATGCATTTGTGGTAAATGGATGCGTCAGAGAGTTTCATTTGAAATATTTCCAGTTGATAGTTTAATGCACTCCCTTGTGTTCAGATCTGGCATACCTCCTGTTGCCCCATGGTTTCTGGCAGGGAAGAATTTGGGGAAAAGCCTTCATGATTTAAACAGGCTTACTATGTACCAGCTACTCTTCCAATAGCCAAATTTGGCTCTTAACACACTCTGTCTTTGGTTCTCTTTGACCCCGTGACCTGGTGGGAATGTAGCAAAGGACAAGAAGCCCAAACAAATACAAGGGTCTCATTTGAAGCAAGGGGTTATGTCATCTACGACACAGTGCGACTCAGAATCCCCACTCATAATAATACCCCGTTGACACCCATCCGTGGTCATGATGAAAGTTTTCTTACATCAAAGAGAAGTCACGACTTTTATCAGTATCTTGGCGTTTTAAGGTGTACTAAAAAGGGGATACTGACCATCATGGCAGTTCATTGACTTGAGGGATCACCAGGCCACAAGCTTTTCTAGTTACACCATGAACTGCTTTGGCAGACACATTCCTTCTGTTTGATCTTCGGGTAATTTCTTTCTTACATCAAGATTGTCTCTCTAAGAATTGAAGAATTGAATGTTTATGAACATGGCTACGATGTGGCAATACAGCCATGCATATCCTTTTGTTGGTTAAGATTTCTGGCCGTTTTGTAATTCATTTTTCAAAGATAGACACCAATGTTTGAGAGTGTCTGTGGAGACCTCTGTTCAGGTTTAGTACAAGGAGGGGTTTTCCCCTCTTTCTATCCTACTTTCTACATATCTGAGCATAGAGCCTTTTTTGTAAGCGTGTCTGCAGATGAATGTCTTGCTATGCATGGCTCAGGAGGATTTGAGACAGGTTGAACTCATGACCCCAGTTGCTTTTGTGCCGAGCCTCAAAGGGAGAGAGGTTAGTGTCTATTACAAAGAGGAATTTGGATCAAGTCCTCTCACTCTAAATTTTTAAATCTACTTAATTTAGTAGTTAATTGTTTTATTTCAGTGTGTCAAGAATTTTGGGTAAGGTTTGTCTACTGCCAGCTTTAAGAGTCATCTAAACTTTAAGGTAGCCACACATAACTGTGCTATTGCTTTGATTAAATTCAAATTATCTTGTTTGGTGATCAAGCAAGTTACAACTGACACTAAATGACACAAATTCCCCATGAGCTCTGTTTCTGAAGGGTGCTAGGCTGCAGTATTCACTGATTCACTGTGATCTGTTTGTCTTTATGGGATTTGTTTCTTGGGGAGGACAGCTTTATAGATATGTCCATTCAAGGTTCCTGAAGCAGCTATTGCCTAGCAGTAAGTGGCTTTCTTATGACCTCACCTGGCTTGAAGAAGGAGCTTTGCCTCATGAATTGTGGTAATGGAAATGAAAAGGTGCTTTAACACTGCATCACAATGGCAACATGAACCTTCAGAATCAGAATTACAAGTGCCTCTGTTGATTCCAAACTAAGGCATTTGAACAGTTTTTTCCCTCTGGCAATTAGTCATTAAATTCTTGATCAGGAAATGTACAATTTTTTTTGTCTTGTGCCATTGTTGGGACACTCATTCTCATCCTGCTGGTCCAATCAATATTAGTATTAGTAATATATTTTGTAGACTATCACACGATTTGTCACTTTAACCTACTCCCTTTACACAACTGTCATTGCTGTCATTGCACTGGTCTGTAACAGGAACCTCGAACAGATAAAGTTACTTTTTACACAATGTGGAACTTATGCCGTACCTGTTCTAAATGAAGATTTTACATCTTGCACGACTCTTATAAGGAATAGTTCTTGTAAATAGAAATGTCTCTTGCTCTTTGTCCTTGTTGTTTTGTTGTTCTTTGTTCTGTATGTTGCACCAGAGAAGCACCCCGACTGCCGGAGAAAAAATTCCTTGTGTGTTTTTACACATTTGGCCCATAAAGGTGATTCTGATTCTGACAACATGAGTTAATTAGTTGTACGTCTGGATTTCATGAGAGAGAAACCATTGACTGGCACAAGTCTGACTTGGAAAAAAAAACAGTCATGGCAGAACACAGTGTTTTTGCAACTTTAAGTTCTATGCTAGCAACATTTAAATAGACTGTATAGGCATAATGTTTGGCAGAGTCACATTACCCCTCAGTCTTAATTAACAAATGTGGATGAAGGTTGTTCCAAATATGTTTTTGAATAAACATTTTAGAAAATGCAAAGAAACAAAATGTTCTTATTTTAACCAATTCATTTTCACCTAAACACACGCTGACCCAGGCATGTCTGACAATCTTAACAAGCTTGGAATGACTCATTGACAGATTTCAGGACCTTCTGATGATGGTGATACCAATCATGTTGGTTTCTTGGTGTGTGTAACCATATAGCATGTTCTTTTTGGAGTTGAGCAAACTCTTGGGCCTCCTGCATCCAATCATTCTTGGTGTTGGACTAAACCACGTGCCAGACAAAGCATACTTCCAGAAATAGATTGGACCTCACACAGAATAATGTGGACATGACATAATTGTTGGGTTATAATATATTGCATCACTATTGTCAAAGTGTGTATCCTCCCCCTTTTTGTGTAGTATCCATCCATCCATCCAACCATTTTCTATAGCACTTATCCTGATTAGGGTTGCTGGTGAGCTAAAGTCTATCTTAGGAAAGGATCTATTATTTATTTATTATTATTTATTGCAGTATATCTTTTAGTGCACAACTTTTCATACTGTGCAAAACATTTGGTCAAAAGCTAGACCGTCAAAATATGAGGCATTCAATATAGTAACAGGTTTTCACCACACCTTCTTGGACTACATTGGCTTATTTAACAGCTATAGTACACTGAATATGCAAGCGCGACAAAGTTTGTGTGACTGCTATATAAGCCAGTAAAGGGCCAAAAAGTGTGTTTAAACTCTTATCAGATGGATATGCTTTTCTTTTGCTCGTTTTATAATATTTTGCCCCAGTATACTGTATGGAGTGTTGCCAAGCAGACCGAAGGATTTGTTAATGCCTTTAGTTGAGGCCTTTTTGCACAAAATGACCAATGTTCCTAGTTATAATAATAATAAAAATAATATTTTTTTTGTCGTGCTCTTTTAAAAGGTTTTCCAAAATACTTTACAGGTTAATAATTAAGAACAGTGGATAAAGATGACAAGAAACACTTTGCTAAGGCAATGAGTCCCTTCACTTTCCCCACTGTGTATGCCATCGAGTCTTCAAAGGGAATTTGCTTATGATTTTATGTGTCTGGAACATATTAATTGGCTTCACATTATTTCCTCTGATAAATATTGCTATAGATTAGGTAGAACTAAGCTTTACTCTGACTTTCTGGAATGGAATAATAACAAAAACCCAATCTCATACTGTAAATATAGCAGCTGCATTCTCAGCTTCCATAATTAAAAATGAGAACATTTGGATCAGTTCTCATATTAGTATTGGTCATTCAACTGGATTGCTATGGCATCATCCAACTTCTGTCCCTTTAAAGTACAAGGCCCATGGCCATTTAGAGTGGTATTTTATGAGAAAGATATGTGAAATGTTACAGTGGAACCCTCCTCCCCCTTCTCCTCATCTATGCCTTCTCCTCGAGACCTCTCCCAACACACCACCTCCTCATCCTCCCCTGGGGCCAGGAGGGAAGGCATTCCTGAGCACAGGCCACTTCAGAGCTGTGGAAGAGAGCCACTCAATGTTGTTGTTTTGATCTGAAGCAGTCTACTGTCATCTGTGTCATTCCTATAGAACATTAGCTTAGGAGCAATATTGGTCCTTAAAAAAGAGAGAAAAACCACTGCCATATATCTAAGACGAGCATTTTAAAACCCAAGACAGTTCCCGTTTCTAACAAGCTAAAGCTAAAAACACTGTTGTGTTCTCCTATTTCTGGGACCACCATCATAAATTAATTGTTTTTTGAAAGGTACTGGATAGTTCAGTAGCATTTAATTCATAGCTGATGAAAGTGACATGCCATGATATAAATTGTAGAAAAGTGTATATAGATTTATGACACAAACACACACATAGTGTAAAATAAAAAAAACACCATTGACAATGTGGACAAAAATTAAAGGTTCTTTCTGAAACGTATTCAAATCACCTTAAAGCCCCAGTGACATGCCTATAAACATTCTAAAATAGATATTGTATTGAAAAATACATATAACATTATTCACTTCAACGTCTATACGAAGAAATAAATATGAGCGAAGAGTATGTTATCCATGGCCAAAGTTGCGGAAGTCTCACTCAACATTGAAGTGGTAGCCATATTGCCTGCTATGTCATCAGTAGACGTCACACTGGGACATTCGCCATTGAAAACACGTACTAGCACCTGCTATGGGAGAGGAACAACAGAGATTTTTGGATTTTTCCGACGCCCCTTCTGACACGGAAGCTCTTTTCGAAGAAGTGAACATCTCACAATCGTATGAAGTGACTGGGGTAGTATTACCCTATTGTTTCAAGCCATATTTAGATGATATGCGGATCACTTTCAACAACAGACTCACTGACAGTATGATAGTATGTAGCGTACTCAGCCGTGAGTGACAACAACACCATGGCCCGGGTGCGACAAGCCACCGCAGCCTGACCGCAACGAGCCAATTGGCGGCGTTGTTCATCCGTTGCCGACGATGGCGCACTCAGCTGGGAGCGACAACAACGCCGTAAAGTGGCCCGGCCTGGCGCCAAGATGAGCCACCTCTCCTGTTTCAGGTCAGTCAGTATCACCAAAATTACTTTATTTTGTTAAATGCAACACAAATGAGAGAGAGAATTTGTTTTTCTGTACTATTATTTTCTTGGAGGTCAAAAATTCACATACATTTCCTTAGTTTTGAGTGGCATTTCCTTTGAAGTGCATGACATGCATCAAACGTTTTGGGTAATGATATATAAGCTTCTGACTGTACATTGATGGGATCCTGTCCCATTGATGCTGACAAAACTGGTGTAACGAAGTCAAGTTTGTTGGTTGCCTTGCTTGCACGCGCTTTACCAATCTACCCAAAAATTGTCAATGGTATTCAGATCTGGGCTTTGCGATGGCCACTCTCCGACATTGACGTTGTTATCCTGAAGCCACTTTTTAACTGTTTTGGCAGTATGTTTATGGTCATTGTCCATTTGCAAGACCCATTTGTGCCCAGGTTTTTGCTTCCTGGTTGATGCATCAAGATGGTTTCCTAGTATCTCCATGCAATGTTCTTTCTTCATGTTGTTGTCAATTTTATGAAGCACACCAGTTACAACTGCTCCACGATTCTTTCTCTGATTTCCTGGCAGATTTATTTTGATTTCAAATGCCATTAAGTCAAAATAAGAAGCAGAGTGTTTCAGGTGTGGCCTTAAATACATCCCCAGGTGTTCCTCATGTTTTGACATGCTACTTTTTGTGTACGCAAAGAAAATAAGATTCTCTAAGAAATTCTCTCTCATTATTATGGCATTTAACAAAATTAAATCGTTTTGGTGATCCTGAATTATCCAAAACAGGAGAGGTTTAATCTGATTTGACTTCAGACATTGAGACAAAAAATGCAACGTGTGTTTTAAAACAGTGGTTGTAAACATTCTTTGCTTCAAGTGTAAACCCTTTGATGTTTACTGAACTGAGCTCATATGTCATATGTGATATGATGTGTGCATGAAATTTGTAGACATATTCCTCCTGAAATTTTAATCACATATCAGAATTGTATGAACTCTGTGGAATATGACTTTTAATCCTAACAAAATAAGCATAAGAAAATGGCACCAGAAAGCCTCTTCACCTCTGTAATGTGTACAAACAGTGGTTTTGCAAGCAGTGTGTGTTCCTCTCATCATGTACTTTTTGGCATACATCATGCCATCACAGAAGTGCAATTTACTTTTGCCAAGGGCATTAACACAACCCCAAACCAAGATAGAATCCAGATTCTGGACTTGCTGGTTGGTTCTTTTGTGTCTTTGGTCAGTGTCCATTTCCCCCTTAAAAAAGACCTTTGACCACAGCAAATGTTTCCACTGTGTGATGGTCCATTATTGCCTCCGGACACAGTTTACTCAAGGCCTTAAGCAATGTTTTTGCTGGCATATGTTGATGTAGATAAATACTGTGGTGGTTGACAGCAGTTTAAAAGTAACCCAAAACCCTTGTGGTTCTATCAGTTTAAGATGAATGTTGGGTCTTAATGCAGAGTTGTGTCAGGGATCAGAGATTGCAGATGTTCCTCTCAGTCTTGTGGCTGTCACGCATTTATTTGAAGAACACCACTCTTGACTATGTAGTATGGTGGCAATGTAAAGATCCTTGGCCTGTCGTTACTCTGAAATTACAAGGCCTCTCCTGAATGCTGCTTTCGCATCAAAAGCCACATTTCAATGAATCATTAATTTTAACAGCAGGCTAACGTTGGCGTTTGACACAAGATTTGACTGCAAAGAAAGAACAACATTTATAGCTTGTGGACTTTCTGAAGATCTGCAAATCGAAATCATGAACAGAAAAACCAATTATGTCAATACATTACCAAGAATCCATGGTATGGAAAGTCTTAAGAGGTAAAATTGACTCCTACTTTAACAGTGTAAAAAAACAACAACATTTTTTCTCAATACTTTACCTGTACCTTACCAAGAATCCAGAGATGGTATGGAAAGTCTTAAGAGGTAAAATAGACTCCAACTTTAACAGTGGAAAAAAATATTAACTTTCCAGGGACGTTAAAGTATCATTACAGGACAATGATGTAGAAAAAACAGGAATGTGTTTGAAATATTTGGGATCTGATGACAATCTTGGCTGTACAACTCAGTTCACAGAGATGGCATGGAATGGAAAATCTGCTAGGCCAGTCGTTGACAATATAAAAATATGAAAAAATATTACGGTTACTCCTTGTCCTGCCAGGACCATTCCTATACCATCTCTTGAATAGCCTCCACAGTTGATTATCCATAATTCACAACATAAGAAGTATTTTAAAAAATGTGTATGTGTGCTAATGTCTTCAAATGATTGCCTCTGTCCCTTTTGTCAGTAACAGTATTTTGAAGACCTTGTGAGGTGCTCATGAGCTAACATTACCCTTCCATCCATTTTCTGAGCTGCTCATCCTCACAAGCGTTGCAGGAGTGGTGGAGCCTATCCCAACTATCTTCGGGCAGGAGGTGGGGTACACCCTGAATGGGTTAACCAGCCAATCAAAGGCCTTATGGAGACAGGCAACAGTTGCACTCACAATCACACCCTGAGGCAATTTAGACTCTCCAATTAACGCATGTTTTGGGGATGTGGGAGGAAACTGGAGTGCTTGGAGAAAACCCATGCAGGCACGGGGAAAATGTGCAAACTCCACACAGGCGGCGCCAGGATTTCAACCCCGGATCTCAGAACTGTGAGCCAACCGTATCCCTTCATCATCATCCAATGACCTAGATTTGATGATTATTAAATCAAGTCCTTTGTGGCAACTTCTCATCTTCCAGATTATCACTGAACATAAAAAATTCACAATATATTTATAATCACATTTTTTAAATTAAACAGCGGACCCCATTAAGTTATAAGTCAGAACATTAGCTTGAGCATGGACTAGTATTGACCCACGATTGTGGGAGATTTTAATTCTTTTATAATCTTAATTTTTAAGTGTGTCTTCTAAAATATTTGACGTTTTCTTATGGGCTGTGCTTGTCCTAGTGGGCTCTGGTCATTTACTTTGATGAGGAGTAATGAGCATCCATGGCACTATAATCATTTTTGCTTGGTCTTGTGCAGTGTGTAATTAGAAAGGGTTGATTTCCCGCACCACAGAAGAGCTTAAAATTGAAGGCCTGGACTTGAACACGGTTTAGGAAACTAACCAAAATAGCTCTGGTGAGTTTCCGTCCTTGTGTCTCTCTGCGTATAGTATCGGTCAGATGGCAGTGCTGTCACCATAACATACTGCAGCCTGCTCCCCAACTTTTGGATGATCTGCTTTTATGTGGCACCCCTTGTTTTCAGAGCCATCCACCCAAATTACAACTTTGTGTTGATCTCTTTTGCATGCGACATGACTGAAAACACATTTCAACTTAAGTGAACTCACCGCTGTGAGATTTTAACAAACATTGCCGTGAAATGTTATTTCAGTACCACCTGAAGGCATCTTTAAAGGCCTCTTTATACTCCAACGCTCGCATGGCCGACAATGCCCACTTTGCGTTACGTGACTGACGCATTGCCCCGCCTGGTTCATCTTTGTCATTTGACAATCACATGATGAAAAATGTTTCTGCACATCAAATGCCATCTCTCGTGATTGGTCCATTTTAGTCACATGGTGTGATGACATACTCACCGTTCCTCCTGGTTTCACATCCCACCTACGCCGCCACCTTCTTGATCAATTTTGCAGGATAATTGAACATATCATCTGGTAGTATAGGTCCATTTGTTCTAGCAGACACTGTTCGATGGTCGCTATTGTTGGTGCTTTCTTCCTTGCTATGGAAAGAAAAGTAAAAACAGATACCGCAAATGACAAAAAATGCTGAGGAAACTCCTCCCTTCGGTGTCCCAGCCAACACCACAATACCAGCGGTACCGACACCCCTGACGTGGAGGAGAACTGCAGTACATTTTTAAAACCAAGCACGTGGTTTGCGCTTGAGTATAAATGCAAACTGGATGGGGGCTTGCCGCAGTGATGTCAGTGCAGTCGCTGTCAGCGTGAGAATAAAGAAGCGTTCAGACATTTTGTGTGCCTTGTCAATGTTTCGCCAGTAAAGTGATATCAAATGTAATTTTAAAAGTCTGTTTTTTCACAAACTGTAAAGTGGTCCCTTGACTTACAAGGGAACTAACTTACAGGTAATTCAAGATATGATCTGTCACTCGGCCGATGATTGCTGTACAACTGAACCCTACCGAATGAGAATTACATATTGTTTATTCAACTAAACCACACAACTTTGCCGTATGGAAGTCAGCCCATTTAACACACAATGAAAAATGCCATAGACAGGGTAAAATATCTAGCACTGGTGTTGCAGTTTATAACCCTGAGATGAAAAAAAAAACAAAACAAAAAAAAACAACTAATATTGGAACTTGCGTCATTGTTTTGAGAGGCTTTGTGTATTTTTTATGTCTGTATTTTACTAACACATATAAGAAGGAGCAGCACAATGCCCACTGAATTATGATGGTCCATTTACATTTTTGCATTCAATGTGTTATTACTGTATGTAATATTGTACAGTGTTGTTTTTTTCTTATTAAAAAATAAGTTACATTTTTGGGGGGGGTCTAATGGATTATAGGTACATTTCTATTCACTTGGGGAAAGATGATTGGACGGGAGTGTTTTTATTATGAGCGTGGTCACAGAGTGAAATAATCTCGTATCTCAAGGTACCTCTGCATTTCATTTGCCTGCTCTAGAGTGTGAGAGTATGGACGTCAGGGTGACGGCAGGTCCTATGCTTGGCTAAAACACGTTCACAGGTTTTTCTCCATGTCAGAGGGCATGCAGAGGTGTCATTGCAACCCTTCCGCTTCCTGTGTCTGGCATTCATCTTTGTTTAGAAGCCCTTTAAAAACACAGGACACCTTTGTGTCTCCTGTGTTGTGGCAGGGGCCTGCAGAAAATGGGTTTCTCTGTTCCTGATTAGCCTGGCAGGCCAGCGACACTCATTGTCCCCCGAGGGGAGAAAGGATGCCAAAAGATGTTTTCATCTTGTAGTTACGACTGCTGTGATTGCTGTAAGACTGCAGACAGAGACATCAGTGCACGTCTACTAAAGTCAAACCCAGGCAACTCAGTACTGAAAACCCGTTGTCACTACTGTGATTTGCCACATCTGCTGTTACATTCACAGTGCAAATGCTGACATACAGTAGTATTCATCAGGAGTTACATACTATCTTGTGGTTGGTCATTCTCCATGTTAATTGTAGCAATGATAAGGGTGCAACTTTGCCACCAGAAAGTAGATTACTGTGCTTGCTGGCTGGTTCTATGATTTAAACAGTCTTTCCATGCAGGACTGTATTTTCTCAGCATAGAAAAGCTGTTCTTTACATCCTGGGTTTGGATTCCACTGGGCAGAGTAGCTGCCGGGTAAAATCATTAGCACATTTGGAGTTACAGTAAATCATCTGTACTTGCCGTGCAAGAGGCTTTTCCTTGCTTCAGTTTTCAGTGCAGAACTTTTCTCAGCCTGTGGAAGATTCAATTCAACCCACTTCTACCAGTGTGCTAACATTGAAGTTGATGCTATCCTGCTTAAAAAACTACAGTGTGTCACAAAAATGTGAAGGCATTGAATTTTGAGAAAAATTCTTGTCCAAAGCAGAGCAAAGCGGTTTGCCAGAGAGATGATTGAATAACGTATCATTTTACCTGGGTGGTCGGTGACACCGCTTTATTTGCACTTTTAGCGACATTTCCTTATAGTGTTCCACTGCATTAAAAATGCTCTTGTCAAATCTTCTGCAATCAAGTTCTGTTCTGTGAGTTACCATCCATCACAAGTTAACTCTTTTTTTTACATTGCAAGATAAGCAAAAGAGAGAGTGAAAATAACAGATTATGGAAAGAATATTCAGAAGCAGTGTTTCTTGTTTACAGGTAGAGATTGTAGAAAATATATCTGCTTCAATCCTTAGGGCGCTCTTATCTCACCGGGTCGTCGTGGAACTTTTCCACGCAGCGACGAGAAAGCGCTATAAACCCCAAAGTCATGGTACACAGAATATCTCTTGAGTCAGACCTTAGTAAATGTTTTCCTCACTCTCCAATGTTCTCCATCCTCCCATGTTACATGTGTACTGACAGCTGAAATGAGCCACTGTAATGCAGCAACGCCAGTAGACTATTCAAAGAAAAGATCGTCTCTGGGTGCTATTTTAGCCATGTCCCAAAAAAATCAGGAAAGCTTAAATGGAAACTGTTTAAGGTGAAATCGCCACAATTTAGTTACTCTTTGCACAATTTACAGCATTTCTCTTGAAGGATGTATAATGTATTTAGAACCTAATATCAAAATTCACATTACACGGTCTTAAATTCAACACTGGTCTCAAAACAAGAATGAAGAACATTCTGATAATGATTCACCCATTAAAAACAATATTTTTCAGGTGGCCCAAAGAACACCACACTCACCTGTGTTGCGTTTATTGTGTGTGTTTAATTAATTGTTGAATTATTTGCAAGTATTGTATAACTTTACACTATTTAGCCAGCTGATGCAGTTATAGCCATCCCATATCCACACACTGTCCTTGAGAGGCGAGCCTGATCAGAGTTTACTGATCTGAGTAGTGCCATGTACTGGCTGAACTAGACTCTCTCTTGGTGGAAAGTTGAAACGAGGCTTTACATTCCTGACATTCAAGCTTCAGAGTCCACATGGAAAGTAAAAACAAGTGGTAAGGAATCTTATACTTTTGGAAACGTGAGCTGTACAAACTTATGTTTGAAAAATATTTGAAAATACACATTTCACATCAGACCAATAAAAACTTTTCTTGATGAAAAAAAAAATGGCTCTCCCAAGAACTTAGTGTTTCAACATTGTCTTGTGTTTTAAGGACTAAATGGCAGCCAAACAAATTGGAGACCTTTGCTTAGATTCCTCTTTTTATTACATGAGCGGATGTTGAAGCTATTTGTAAAATCTGTCATAACACCGTGGTTTTCCCTAACAGGAGATGTTCATAGCCACATTGCCCAAAGAAGATACCCACCTGAAGGAAACCCACTAGCCCCAGGCCTTGGCAGTGGTCACCCTAATGTTCCAGATGATGTTTTCAGACTAAGCCTTGCCAAGGGAGCGTCTATGTCTCTGCCTTCTTCACCACTTCTTCCACGACAGTCCTACATGTTGCCTTTACGACCTAGCAAAAGATCCCCAGGTATGTTTATGTTTCCGTTGTACTCGTATTCTTCCTATTTGAAAAAAAAATTAATAAGTTGTCAACTGAGGTGACCTCACCGCCAAGTGTGTGTTTTCAAATTCAGATTAAAAACTCTTCTTTTTTTCTCATGCATTTTAGAGTAGTTCCATTTTTCAGTGATATTTCTTGCACTAAAAGCTGTTTTATTTGTACTTTTTATTTTCAAATGTTTTTATTTTTGTATTTGAATTCTTTTAATCATGTAAAATCTGAACTCCCCAAAAAGAGTATTAAGCAGCTGCAGCTCATTCAAAATGGTGGAGCTCACGTTCTGACCAGGACAAAGCGGTTAAAGCATTTAACTCCAATCCTAAAATCCTTGCACTGGCTTCCAGCCAGCTTTAGAATAGATTTTAAAGTTCTGCTACTGGTCTATAAATCACTAAATGATTTAGGTCCTGAATACATGAAAGAAATGCAGAATATGGAATACAAACCCAGTAGAGCTCTGAGATTGACTGACTCAGGTCAAATAGTGGAGCACAGAGTCCAAAGCAAAAATGGTGAAGCAGCATTTTGCTATTATGCTGCACACAAATAGAATAAGTTGCCAACAGAGGTGAGGTCAGCCCCAAGTGTGAATGTTTTTAAATCCAGGTTGAAAACTCTGCGTTTTTCTCTTGCTTTTTAGAGTATTTCCAGTTTTTAATCATACTTCTTGCACTGCACGTCGTTTTAATTGTACCTTTTAAACTATATATATTTGTTGTCATTTTTATTGTTATAATCCCATTTCAAATGTTTTATCTCTTTGTTTTCAAATACTTTAATCATGTAAAGCACATTGAGTTACCTCATGTATGAAATGTGCTATACAAATAAATCTGCTTTGGTTTGCTTTAAAATGCATTGAGGTCCCTTGTGTATGAAATTGGTGATACTAATAAATTGGCTTTACAACACCACAACAATCAAGTGACTGAATGTTCTAGCTTTCTGTTGTCTCTGAAAAAGCAATACCTATAATTGATGTGATCTTAGCTGTGTCACCTCATTGTCATGTCAAATCCATGCTCTCTACATCCGCAGCATGTGTTGACATTTAGCTAGCTGGCAACAGGTGTGTGTTTACACTGGAAGTAATTGTCTCTCTTCCCTGTGTCTCTTCGTCCGCCACGCTAAAGAATCTTCTTGTATGCAGCTGCGTGGTCTTACAAAGGAGGGAAATACCTTTGTTTGTTCCAAGATGAGGCTTTCTATTTAGGCAATCCTGACAATGACGATAAAAATCCTGTTAAGTGGTCAATGTGGCTGCATTCACGTGGCACTCATCTGTGGGGCATTCTGGCCTTTGTTTATTCCAGTTGTAGCTTTGATCTACTCAGAAGTGTCGCGTTAACTGATACAAACGGTATTCAAGACTTCATCTTATCTAATGACATTCTCTTAGGAGTTTGTTCAGCTGTTCAAGTCCAAAATTGCATTTGCAGACACTGTTGTAAGCTTATCTGATCATGAATTTATAATAGACATAGAATCAAGTCACATGAAGAATTATATAGTACACTACTGAATACACATATAGAACCATATAAAAGGCTGGACTTGTGAAGGTTAAAATGGCCTTCTGGGCAGGAAAAGGGTATCACTTATTAAAGGCAACTGTCCGCTTGAGAGGCTCTGGGGCATGTAAAAACATAAAAGAAGAACTGAAAAATATGTGACGTCATAGAGGCCAACCAAATAGATGGGGGGATGGGGGATCCTTCTCTACCATTTCTTACAGGTACCTGTGAAAACCCACGGGGGAGAGTTCTCACCTCTAGTTAATAAACACATCTTGGAGGAAATCTCACAACTCCGCGACGAAAAGATTTTGTGTCTCCAAGCTGTGATTGCCTTGCTTACTGTTTGATTACATGAGACCCCCCCTCCCTTTTTTTTAAAAACTAGAAACCATTAAACGTGTCTTGTTTTGGGTTGCTGTACAGTGATACTTTTTTTTCAAGCTGTAAGCTGTCATTATAATGATTTTATTTTTTGTTTTTTTGCACTTTCACTTGTGAGCAAAAATTGGGTATGAGCACTATATGTTGGCTGTGAATTTTACTCATCTCACAACAAGCAACAGTTTGGCAGGTCTTCAAAAAAGACACTTCAATCTGTTTGTTGCCACTCTCAGTTGACGTTCACTGTCAAACTAAACATAAATCAAAGGGAATTATAATGTGGATATTTACAACAACAAGATATATTAGCTTAGCCTTTACATCCGGCAGCTTACTGACAACACATAGTTGGAATGGGCGAAGAGGGGCTAGCAAATGGCATCTATGTGGGAGTGCTATAGTCTTTTAAACAACTGGTATTCGAGCACAAATGGTGAAGACTCATGGAAATTGAACATAGATTTAGAAGTCATTAATGAAGATACACCCAAGAAAGCTGAAATACATGTAAGTCAATGCATTCAAATTAAAGTGTGTCCACTGTGATTCAAACCCATGTAAAATGTGAATAATATAACTCCATATCCTGTATTGTAATCGTTCCACATATTGTAATCTAATGCATAGCAGTAATGTGAAACTACAAATGTAGCTTTAAAATGTGGTGTAATTCACAAGCACGTGTTAATGACATTTGGAAGTCTGAATTCATCAAAGGAGCATCTACATGCTGCTCCCAGATGTGGATTGCCGGCGCATTCCAAGAGACAATGTCTTGAATATGTGGTGACATGAGTGTTACTTGCGTGCAGAGGAACTAAACAAAAAACAAATAGTCACCATGTTCATTTGGCGCATAAATTTAAACATCACACTCAATGTGAGCTGATGAGTTTGAGGAATGAATCTGATCGGTCGCCCTTAAGCGAGCAAAAATCACGTTATATAGTAATGTTCTAAATATATTACTCTTTCATTAATACAGCTATACTGTATCTGCTCCTGCTTAAGTAAGAACGAGGGATGTCTTACAGGAATGTGGTTTCCCCACTAAATCAGAGTACTTTTGCGAGGTTTACCTTAATTTCTCGACACACTGGCTAATCGATTGCAGTTTGAAAACTTTTTTTAATGAGAACCTTGGTAACTACAACAGAGAACTGCGAGCGTTTGAGTTTAAGTAGTAGTTTGATGGATGCCTAAGTTGAAAAGTCCTGGCGGCGCTGGCTACCACCGCTTTGATCAGCCAAGTCTTGAAACACAGAAGCCTGCCATGTGTTGACCAGCGCCTTGGCTCTTTGGGATTAATGGTTTACAAGCCTCGCAAAGACCTGAGTAAGGAGATCCTGCTTGAATGAATCAATAACCCACGTGCAGATTCTAGTACTGTTATGCGAAGTCTGGAAACCTTGTCATGAATGTGTCTTGGAATGTAATTAATGACTTCATCAATTAGCTGTTGAATTTATCGAGACATTTCTCAGGCTTGATCTTCCCACTGACATTCAAGTCCCCACAGTGACCTCCTATGGCTGTAATAAGTTACTGTGCCATTTCAAGGCCTCTGTATTTTGCTTGCTTCACAGCCTCAGATGAAATGCACATTTTCATTGTAGTTGGTCGAGTGTTTGTGGATCAAAGAGATTGGAGCTGTGTTCCTATATTGGTTCTCTTCGTTAAAGTTCAAACTAGTCCGCTTTCTTTTACTTTGGCTGACAAATCAGTTTCCCCTCAGCTCTCATATCTGACCCACCTGTGTCTAATTGTCTCAGTTGAGATGGCTGCGATAGGCTTCAATGCTCCCGTGAGAATAAGCGGCTCAGAAAATGAATGGATGGATGGATGGATGGATGGGAGTGTATTCAATTTCTCAGTATCTCTCCATTGTAGATTCATTTGTGTGTCGTCTTTATTGTTGTGGTTCTCACTTACATATCAGTGGCCCTGTGCTGTTTAGTCTGTTTCCATCCAGAGGCAGTGGACAGAGTATAGTGGCCGTGAATAGGTTAGTTTCTTCCAAAGGTTTTGTACACAAAACCCAGTTGTTTTTGCACAATACAAGATTTAGTTGAAAAACTCCCGATATATAAGGAAAACTAATTCTGTAGGCCTACTGTGTTTCTCAGGCATTGTAGTGCAATACCGCTCTTCAGTACTTTGTCAAAACCGAACATTATAATGTGTAATGGCAAAATTTTAAGTAAAACCGTTAGATCTTGCAAATTTTTAAAGTGTAATCAAATGTGTTCCCCATATGGAAGTAGAATACATTTAATGAATGTGAACTACTATCCATCAATCTTTCAAGATTACATAAACCACGGAGTAAACATTATACAGGTTACAGATTATAGTTTAACCTTACCAACTATCATGACATGCCCCCCTACCCCCCCAAAAAACCCAAAACCTCTTTGGTGTACACCGAATGGGTATAAAAATCTTGTGAGCTGCTTGCCTTATCACTGATGCAATGAACAAGGCCTTTAAAACTGTTATATTTCTTGTTTTTTTTTTTTATTTTAGCCCAAAAACTTGGCTTCTTGTACATTTCTTGCAGAACTCTATAATGAGCTCACTTCATTTTAGCTTCATTTTATCAAGAGAAACAAGGCACAACAGTGTCATTAAAGGTGAGTTCTAAGCAATTCACCTCTGAACCAGTCACACTAACCACGCGTCCCTTTCGAGGACAGTACTGTAGATTTTTTTGGGGTGTGCTGGACTGTGAAATATGTTGTGATGCTGCGGAAACCTTCTTTAGAAAGTCACTTTGTCGGTAACTGAGTGAAACCTTCAACACCGCAGTGTTCGGTGTGCTTCACTTTGCTCTTCTTTGCTTCTCCTATTTGAGTAAGCCCACATTATTATTGATTGCAATTAACATTCTGCCTGAGAAACTGAATCAAATGACAGACTTGTTTAATATCCAATAAATCTGAATCCGAATCAAGCAGCAAGTGTGAGCTACATTTGGCATTTGGAACATAAAGATGCCTATTTTAACAGCTGCTGTCATTCCATTCGCTGTGTGAATATGATGGAGAGTCTCATTGTGAAATGAAATGTAACAAGATCAAGAGTCCATCCTGAAGAATCAATGTCAGGAAAAACGCCATGATGCTAGAACAAGATGTTCTCCGATTCCCACTGGATGAGGTTGAACGGGGAAAAAAAACAACTACTCTGGATGTCTATATTTTCTCACGATGCTTTTTAAGTTTGAATCTGGGTGCTTTTAAAAACCTCAAATAGCTCTGTATCACCTGTATTTCTATGACACAGTGTAACTCAATACTTTGTTTCTTTCTGTTTGTTTTCTTGTCCTCACAACCTCCCTCTGCTCAGTATGAGGGATCAGACTAAAGCATTTGTAATTTGTTCTCTCCGCAGAGCACATGTCCCAACTTCAATTTGTCACATCTGAGTTTCAGATAGAATGCTGAGATGTAATTGTTGATAGTGTCTCCTGAGTAGCATCTCCCCATGTCAATTTTGACATGCGGTGTGATATACTTTGTGACCATTGTCAGTCTTGTTACATACAGCCAGTCATTTCAACCTCCACTTTTTTTAAACCTGATATTAAATTTTGCTTTCATTCTAGAGTCTCGGCGTTTGTCTTACATATGTTCCTTTCAAGCCAAAACAATACCGTTTGGAATGGTAAATCAAGCATTTTGCTAAGACATGCTTGTGATTCTCCCATTCCATTACACAAAGGTCACAATTCTCCGTCAGAGGATCATTGGAATCAGACATTTCTATCTTCTATCTCTAAATCTATCATTGTTTAGGCACCATTTTCAAGTGACACTGAAGTTTTACCTAATGGAAAAAATGCTGTTTCTATTGTTTCAGAACACTCTCACAAAATTGGACTGTACTTAACCAATATGTACAGTAAGTGCAAGTAAAACCTTTTAGATCCGTTCCCACCAAGGGGAAATATTTTGTTCTATTTGTAGTATGTAAACCTTGAGCAGACTCTCATTTTCACCGCTGGGTATGTTGATGAAAAGTCTGCATCTAAAACTCTTAACATTGCGACATGAGACGTTACCAGCGTGTAAAATACCTCTTTTTGCCGTCCTGCTTTTTGTTTTCATCGCATTCATGTTTTTGTTCACTTCTCTGTCATATTAATGAATGGACTGCAGTGTGTCTATACAATTAACCCCTACTATTCGCATCGGATAGGGGCCAAATCCTGTTGCGGATAGCAAATATCCATGCATAATTGATGCATACTAAAAGGGGTTTTCAATTGGATACAGTAATGTTCAAAATAATAGCAGTCCAATGTGACTAACCAGATTGATCAATGTTTTCAGTATATTTTTAATTGCTACATCTCAAATAAGTGGGCAGCACAGTGCTGCAACTAGTTAGAGTGTTGGACTCAATTTGGAGGACCAGTGTTCGAATCCTCCCCTCACCTGTGTGGAGTTTGCATGTGTTCCCCATGCCTGGGTGGATTTTCTCCAGACACTCCGGTTCCCTCCCACATCCTGAAAACATGCCTTAATTGGAGACTCTAAATTGCCCATAGGTATGAATGTGAGTGCAAATGGTTGGCTATATATTCCCTACGATTGGCTGGCAACCAGTTTAGTGTGTACCCCACGGTAAAGAAAATTGAGGGATGGATGATGTCACCTCAGTTTGTGCTAGGAAGTGACTGTTTGTAGGCTGGGCAGCTCATATGAAAATAGTTTGTTTGTGTTGAACAGTTTAACCAATGAACAGTAGTTTATATGACATGGGTTCATGAATGTGTGCAAACTCCTTACAGGTAAAGCCAGGATTCGAACCTCAGTATTCAGAAGTATGAGGCAAATGATGGTCCTCTTTTGATGATCCCTCCATCCATTCCCAACACCGCTTATCCTCTTCAGAATCGCCTGGTGCTGTAGCCTATCCCAGCTGACTTCGGGCAAACTACACCTGGTCTATACCCTGAGCTGGTCACACAGACATGAACAACCGTTCGCACTCACATTCATAACATCACTGAGTGGGAACTGAACCCGCGGTGCCTGGACCAAATTCAGCCTAGTGTTCTACTACACCATCAGTGACTTCCATCTCCTGGTAGTTACACACCATAATAAATGTTAAGGAATCCAGGCAAATTGTAAAGGCATAACAACACAGAAAACACATCAACAACAACATTCCAGATGCTTTGACTTGCATATCAAACCGGCAATGGATGATATTTTTTTCAAATAACAGAAGACAGGTTCCCAAAATAAAAAAAAAAAAAGGAAATTTGCAAATGATAGACTACAAATAATTGTGGGTTTGCTGTAGCTCCATCTTAGATAAGCCAACCAAAAATTGTCACTAATACCCCATAAGAGGGGGATAGCAAAAGTCAGGTAATTTTGGTTGAGTGTTTCAGGGTCCTTTGTCTTAAGAATTTAAACACATACCATTTCGTAATGGATTGAACTGAACTCTTCTGAAACAAGTCTTTTGTATGATCCCCCACCCCACTCTCAGATCTGTCCTAAAATCACCTCTACTGTAACCACAAGCCAGGTTTGTTAATTTATGCGTGCATCCTATGCTCGTCATTGTGTAAACCAAACCTGAACTTGAAAAATATGTCTTAGATTATTCCAACAGTACACCCTGCTGTTCCTTAATGAAGTGCTTTCTTTTTTGCTGAATTGTCTTACTCCAGAGTAATTGGAGCTGTGACTCCTCAATAATGGGATCTGCATGACCATCTATAGATGAACACTGGTATAGGTTAAGGCTCGTAACCATCTAAAACAAAGCTTGTTTTTGTGTTCACCACCATGCCCGTTACGAAGACTGCCTTTAGCTCTTACCAGCTGCATTTGTGTTTGTGTTCTCACTGACTGGCCTAGTGTGCTAACAAGCAAAACAGCAGCAACTCTCACTCAGCAGTTCCCCTGGGCTCTGAGAACCCTGCATCTCATCATGTGTTTCATGTAGCGCATCCATAGATGGCACTGTGCATCTAACTTAGCTGACTCGCTGCTTTTAGTTTTTTCATTTGTACTCCCATGGCAGTAGCCTCCCCTCTTTCACTACCATCACCCTCCACCCCCCGTTGTGGGTGATTGCAGCTCTGATTCACGCGGTTTGCTTTATCAGATTCCAGGGGTGCTTTTTTGGAAAAGGAGGGAGGGAGTGAGGGTGTAGTATTAGTTGTGATGTTAGGAAATAGCTCTCGTCAATCGTCCTACCTTATCTCTGTTACGTCTGCGTTCCATGTAACGTACAGTCATTTCATTGATGACAACATTTTAATTCCATGACTTTCAGAGTATATTTTTCACTTTTAATTGTTGCTCATCTGTCTGGACCCAAGGTTGTTGTGGTTTTTAATAGCTAGGTTCTCAAGAGTTGTTCATTTTATTGGTGTGATAGTTAGTCTGGGCTTCTTGCTTAGTTTCCTCCCAATCTAAACACTTCGTCACCATTACACTTCTCAAATATTTGCCACCAGTTATTACATTAACTTACTCTTTGATGTAATTTATGGATTACATTTCAGATTTTTAATAGCTCCACAGAAACTTCATTCTATCCATTTTCTGTACCGCTTATCACTTTGGTCATGGGTGAGCTACCCAAGCTGAATTTCAGTGTAGTACACACTGAACTGGTCACAGGCCAGTTGACCATCCACACTAACATTCACACAAACGGTTTTCATTTAATTTGAAAAAACATGTTTTTCTAACGTGTGAAGGAATCTGGAGAACAAATGAGTTTTGTCCTTGAAAGTAGCGTGGTATTTAGGTGAGTATACTTACTAATACTATTAATGATGTTCATGTGAAGGTGTTTTAACCACTAAATAAAATCATTTATGTAACATGGGTTCATTGTTTTGTACATGCTACATCCATGGTGTTGGTGCTTTATGGTCCTTTCCGTTTTAAGTGCTTTGCTGTCATCTTGTGGCATCTATACACAATTGCAATTCCCTTTTTTGGAAGGTGGGGTAGGGTGGAGGGAGTCATTTATTTATGGATATTCTCTATTCAGCCAAACTCCACACAGAGATGCAGCCCTGATTTGAACTCCCAATCTCAAAACTTTGAGGTGGATGTGCTAACTAGACACAAACAGTCATTTTAAAAAAAGAAGGAACAGTGAACGCTTGAACAGGGCTTTTGGATTCCATTTTTAATACTAGTGTTAGCAGAATAATACTGCCTTGATGTTTTCAGGATGTAGCTAAACACTGCCCACCATTTCACCACAATTGCTTGAAGACAAAGTTAGAAACTCAACAACCAATTAAGTAATGATTAAGCAGTTATTAAGCCCCTTCCTGATGATGTTAATGTGGTGCGTTTTCTATTTCTGTTATTTCTGTAGCCGAGGGAATAAAGCAGCCATTTGAACTTAGGTGCTCGCTAATGACACTCAACAAAGCCCTGTACAGCTGTCCCAGATCTACCTACAATGAATCTTTTCAAATGTCTCTTCACAGCAATAGAAGGGCATACTTTTGTACAGTTGCTCATAGAAAAAAAAACTGCTAGCATGTTTGTTGTTTCTCCCATCCCCAGCAGTGCATGTGTGTTCAATCCACCCTTTAAAAAAAAAAGTTCGCTAAGAGGCTAATTGCTGTGGTTTCCTGTTGTCGGTTAAATTCCCAGGGCTGGCTAGCACTGTGTTACCGGGAGTCTCCAGCCACGCAGACAATTTTTGGGTTTGTCAGACAGACCAAAAGTGTTATCGACACTGGGTTTTGCGTGTGCGTGTGTGTGTGTCCTGCACGTTTATGATAGTTTTCGTTAGCTTCGGAGTATGGCTAAGCCAGTCCGACTGAGACACCACCACCTCTCATCCCATCTGGAACATGTTAATTCAGCAATAACCCCCCCCCCCTCCCTGTCTGTCTGTCCCTCTCTTTCTCTCTCCCTCATTCGGTCTCTCTCTTCTCTCACTGTGTCTTGTCTTGGCTTTTCTTTCTCCTCTCCCTCTTACCCTCTTGTTCACTCCCTTGCTCTCTATCGATCTCTATTTCTCTTTCTCTTCATTTCACGGTGGCAGGTCCAGTCAGGAAGCCCAAGTATGTGGAGAGTCCTCGCGTACCTTCAGATGCTATTGTTTCAGCGTTAAGGAAAGTGGGCGATAAGGAGTCAACCCGCAATGGTGAGTTTTGCTTTTCCTTCATTTATCTGTTAGTTTTATTCTACTTTGGAATTTAAAAAACCCTGGAAACCCACGGAACACTTACCTTGATCCACATCATACAGTTACATATTCCCCCAAAGTTAAAGGAGATGCTCATGAACCTCATTGTTGCAGGGTCATGGGTCTCTAGAATGCAACGACTGCTTCAATTCCAAAATGAGTGGTCCACAGAACTGCCACAGTGTCTGAAACTAGTCCCGCCATGCAACCCCTTAAACAAACACAAGGGTGCCGTGTTTATTTGAAAGTGTGTGTTTGTATTACAGGGGATTCAATTTTCCAGTGTGCAGCAGGGATATATTGTCTCACTCAAACACTGCGTTCTCTCTGTAATGTCATGACTTCAGTACCTCTAATTTCTCAGTAATTGTGCGTGCACATGTGGTTTTGTTTCCACATTTTTTTGTGTGAGGTAAGCCTTTATGGTCGCAGTGGAAGCTCCAGAGTTGGAACATAATCTGTAAGGTGATGCTGGTTGATTTCTAAGCAACTGCAATACAAATACAGTACTCACTTGTTTTCATATCCACGACCATGTATTTATTTCATTATTTATGGAGATTTTAAAGTTTTATGCATAATACCAGTATAAAATGTGAATTTACTCTTGTGAGGATAAGCGACTCAGATAATAGATGGAGGGATGGATTATTTATGTCCACACATTAGACACTTTAGTATCTGCGGCTTTGAATGTGCGTAGTTTTAAAAGGTGGGGCCTGGCCTATTTAGTGATGTGAGATTCAGTGAATGAGAGTGTTGGATGGCTTTTACCAGTAACTAGCTAACCTGTCAGTCAGTTACTGTTAGTCCCACAGATTTACTCTGCATCAGTTGGGGCTATGTGGCTATCTTATAAAAGTGCTTTTTATGTGTTGATTTTGTTATAGCTTGTTCAATAACGTGCTTCTAAGTCCTTAACCACCTGTGGAACTAACTAGGTGCTCAGTAGCATTAATAGGCTGGATTAATTGAGCTAACAATGTTTACCGTACCGTAGACATAAAATAGTTCTGTTTTGTGGTTGGCACATTGCGTTCTTCCATTTTTTTAAGATTGAAATAATTTGAAACTTTGAACTTTCTCAGACTTTTACATACTAGTTCCTCCTGGTTCGCACTTATTGCTATGTATAGTGAAACATTTGCAATATAGTTACATCACCACTTTTGGGAAGTTGGTATTTGGAGGCTCCTTTATATTTCCTCATGTCCTGGTCTGTATTGACACCTGAGTTTATAATAAGGCTTGGCTAAGCGCGTTGTTGTGATTTTAGCTAAAAGAGGCTCACATTTTCTTTGCAGGTTGTTGCGGGGATGCAGGTAGTGTTATCTTTAAGCACAAGACAGTTTAGAAAGTTGTTGCAAATGGCCACAGTAGAGACTGTTTCATACCGAGGCACAAGGGGTGTGTCTTCAGATTCAGATTCAATTCAGACCATTGTTTAGGCTCAGGGTGAGCTATCAGCAGATAGTGCAGGCTGGATAAATGTTACCTCATGACAACTGCTTGGTGTTTTGCTGGCACTCTTAGGGGAGAGAACTTTTGTCAGACTTGTAGACTTTCATTTCATGGTAATATGAAGATGTTTGATTGGAGTTTCTAAGTCACGCACAATATTCCACTACTATCAATCATACGGATGCTTTCTCTTCACATAGTTTTGAAGTAAACTGTATGTCTTGTTGGTTATGCTTACTGAGTTTAAGTGTTCAAAAATCTCACTCCAAATCTTTGCTTAACTTAAATAAAATAATCAATGAATGAATATTTTGGTGGAATTACATTCCCAACTGTATAACCTTTGGAACATTTCAATTTAGAGGTTCTACTTTACTGACTTACTGAAAGTTAAGTCAGAGAACTAAAGAAAGCTTAACAAGATAACTTTATCTTATTAAAATCCTGGCCCGTAGTTATTAAATAAGAGGATAATTACCCCCATCCACTGTACAATTTCCCATTAAATTCTTCTGGATTCAAAACCCTTCTCGATTGCTTGCCTACCTCCATAGATTGCCAGGTTTGACAGTTCAGATTTTGAAACAAGGTTTGTGTCACCACCATGCAATGTTGATTCTCCAAAATAAAAGTCTTGTAAAATCCTTATAAGACACAGTGGCGTGAGAAAGTATTGCCTCTTTTTCAGATTCTTACATTTTTGCAGTGTCCCAACTTTAATGCTTAAGATTATCAAACAAATTTCAATATCAGGCAAACAAGTATCAGCCAAGAGAACTTAAAATGCTGTTTTTAAATGTTGATTTCATTTATTACAGAAAAACACCTATCATAATTTCTTCAGTATAATGCGTCCTGAAGTATAATGCACACCCCCAAAGTTCACCTAAAAAATTGGGAAAGCCCTTCTGTAATGTACAATACGCACCACCAATTTGCTGCCATCCATTTGCTCAAAATATGAGGAATTTTATTGTTTGTACTTCTATTGCTTTTCAACAAAATTGTCTGTACAAAAATCATTAATAATAATCTTTGTGAATATGTTGATGTAGCGGTAATATATATCTCGGGACAGGCCACAGGACACCCTTACCTTTTTTCCTGTAATTGTCAGAACAGAATCCCTCAACCAGATAAAATTAATGCTCAATGATGGCAAAACATTTTATTTATACTGTTGATAACATGTATTACAGTCTTAAATAAATAAACAATTTAACAATGTTTAATTTGAACTTGAATTTATTTTTTTTGCATTAAATATTTGTGCATATTGCAGGTTATCCAATACATTACACATCCTCGGACAAGCCTTTAAACGAAGCATCTGACTCATTTCCAATCTGAAAAAGATCCATAGCAGCTACCTTTGGTGTATCGCTGTGGAACTCATCCTTGATGACTTGGTCTAGTTCTGGTGCCTCCTGCATTGCATCATGAACAGTGATCCCATCTTCCTCCCACACCATGTCAACCTCTGTGCCATCTTTGGTGTTTGTGAGGAAACATTTTTTAAATCCCAAGAGTCTTAGTTCCCCTTATTCCTTCTGTTGTCACCGCTTTGAGAAGCTCCACCGTGCTAGTGGCGCAGCCTCTTGCTTTCTATTTGGCTACAATCTGCACAACTCTCCCACATCCCAAAACCCTTCCATGTGCATTTTGATTGATTATTTTCTCCTTCGTCTTCCTCCACGATGTCACATTCAGTTCAGCCACTTTGGACTGCTGCACTGCTTCACGGTTTCTCACTTTTTCGGGAGCAGTGATGACACTTCTTTTAAAACCGGCTGCATAACAAGCCCTTGTCGTCAACAGTTTTTGTCGTAGTTTAAGTTAAAACTAATTCACGGGCAACCATTTCCGATGTTTGGTGCAGTAGCAACAAATGTGCTCCGCTAACGATCGTAAAATAGCAGGAATCTCAGGTTGGTGGCGCACATTAATAAGACATTGAATATCATATTGAAATATAATTGTATACCTTTTTTACCATTCTACCTACCTGTATACGACAATGCAATGTGATTTTTGTTTTTCTTTTTAATCTTTACCTAAATATAATGCGCTTTATTGACTTTATATTTTTGGAAAATTTTGCACATTATACACAAAAATTACAGTATTCAATTACGTGGCTCAGTGGAGGAAAGTAATGGCCGTTTAAACCTAATAAGCAGTTGGGGCATCCTTGGCAGCAGCAACTGAAATTAAGTGTTTTCTATTCCTAGGTAAACCTTTCACATCTCTGGCGATATTTTTGGCCGACTCTTCCTTTGAGAATTGTTTGAACTCAGCAAAAATAAGAGGGTTTTTGAGTGTGAACAGCCTTTTTCAAAGTCATGCCACAGTATTTGAATTGGATTCAAGGGACTTTGACTATCCCACTCCATTTTTTTTTAAACCATTCAGAAGTTGACTAGCTAGTGTGCTTTGGATTGTTATCCTGTTGCAGCAACCAAGTATGCTTCAGTTTCAAGTCACAAACTTATGACTGAACATTCTTCTTCAGGATTTTCTGTTAGACAGCATAATTCATGGTTCCATCAATCACAACAAGTTGTCTAGGCCCTGTAGGAGCCTTTGCCCATTTCTGGGAAGATTCACCACTGTACCATGTTTTCTCTGTGATGATAATGGCTCTACCTACTGTATGTTCCACTGGCATCCTCAAACATTAGAAATGGCATTTGTAAACCTTTCCAGAGTGAGAGATATCAATTACTCTGTTTCTATTAATGTGCAGGAATTTCTTTACATCATGTCATTGTGTTGCAGCTTTTGTACCTCTTTGGTCGGGACTATTTTTTTTTCCAAGTGATTTTTTGATTGAACAGTCTAGACCAAAAAAAAATGTCATTAGCCAGAATAAATTTGTAATTTGACGAGTGGATTAATTATTTTTACACACGGGGCCAGGTAACTTTTAAGTCCCCCCCAATAAATCGAATAATTTAAAAACAACATTTTAAGTACACTTGGGTTTAATTTGTCTTATATTTTTTCCACGATAATTTTTTTTGTTGAAACATTAAAGTGGGGAAACTGCAAAAACACAAGACTACGAGAAAAGTGACAATACATGACTATTTGATTTTGACCTCCTGTCATGTGGTCTATCTCACTTAATTCCTAGCCAAACTCATGTATGATGACATCTTACATTTTAATGCTTTCATTTTTCCGGGTCGAGTCAAATTTCCAAATGTTGTTGGAGCAGTGGGCCAAGAAAAGAAGCATTTGACCTACAGTAGAGTTGTTTCACATAGCTCTGTCTTTGAGGGGTATTGAGTTTCCGGAGTATGCGTGTGAATGTGCTTTTTAATTTTAGGTATGCACCTCTGAGTGTATTTACCTTCGTTTGAATGGGTGTCTGCGTGTTTGGGTACAGAGAGGGATTTGTAACAGCCGGTCAACTGTCTTAGTACGCTTTCAGCTGTGGTCTCGCACCTCTGTCTCCGTCAATCATGGCAACCTCCGACAGGCCTCCATTTTAAAGCTCCCAGATAGATTCGGGTTTAACACCTGTTTCTTCATACACTGCTTGTAATGTTTTTGCAATGGCCTTAAATATGTTTAACTGAATCATATTTCTTCACATTTTCATTTTGCATTTAGCAATGAACCTCTGTGGCTCGGTTTATATGTAAAACAGGTTGGAAAACCATTCACAAAAGACCGCACAGTTGTGAAATCAACATCCAATGCTGCTTTTTAGAGTTTATAATCAGACTTAATCCCGTATCTAATATACTGGAATGAATTACTTAAATTTATAGCAGCGCAGATGAATGGGTCTAATTTCTTTTGGACTTTTTGGGTATTGATAATTCAATATCTTGTTATGGCATTTTAGGTTATTCACTGATATTAATAAATGTCTGATAGTTTGGCTGCATGTTCTCTCACTTAATGAAGGTTCATTAATCTCAGCTGCTCATTTAAGGGACCAAACACTACTCATGACCACTTTGGTCCGCAACATAAAAAATTAAGTTTTACTTGTACAATGGTACCTCGACTTACGTACTTAATTGGTTCCAGAGGCCGTTTTGTAATGTGATTCTTTTTTTCTAAAAAAACTGCTTTTTACATGTAAATTGCATCATCCATTCCAAGCCCCCGACCCCCAAAATATGCATCCAGAGTACGTATTCTAAAGAATAATGAAAATTATTATTCATTACCTTTGATGGAGGCCCCATAGCTCAGGGGTTAGAACGTTGGTTTGGTAAACGTTGGTCGTCAGTTCGTATCCCACTGGGGCCTCCACTCCCTGAGAGGAGTTGCGTCAGGGAAGGCATCCAGCATAACAAACAGTGCCAAACAAATATGAGCGTTCATCTGAGATATCACACTGTGGCGACCCCTAACGGGACAAGCCGAAAGAAACTCCATGTTCTTTTACCTTTGCGGTTGGACGACTATGCAAAGAGAAGGGTGAGTGAGAAGCGAAAGGCATGGTGGGGGACGGAGGAGGAGGCAAAGGTTTGTCAGCTGAGAGAGAACCTCCGTACGAATGTACGCACGCACACACTCCTTTCGTATACTGAATTTTCCTTCGTAACAAGAAACAATATTGTTGCGTAGAAGCATTCTGTAACCTGAATTTAAGACAGTGGGGCCTTGAGATAAAAGTGACCTAAAGTGAATTTTTTTTTAAAGATATAAGGCGTCATTTTGATATTTTTTCCTTAAACTTGTGAGTAAAAATTTGAGATACAAGCACTATGTAGTGGCAGTGAACTCAACAAGCAACAGTATGGCACTAATCACTATCACCACTCCATGTTAAAGTCAAAGTAAACACAAAACAGACTTACACGTTGCACATTCAAAACAATCACATATTTTACCATAAAGTCAGCTACCTTAGTGCTAATACATAATGTGAAATGCCATAAAACAGACTAATGAGTATCAGTGTAATGGTGTGAACAGATCTCACAGGCATATTGTTTATGTTGGGCGGAATATTCACATCTCAAAAACTACAAATTTTCAGGAAACCTGGAAAAAAAATCCATTGTTTTGCACAGTCATTAATATTGTTATTTTCAACACTATAAGAGTTGTCAATAATTTGTCAAAATAAAAGCCAAATGAGGGCTGACCAGTAGTATGAATTTTTGAAAAAAAAAAAAAAGAAAAAACATGAAGTTGATTGTCCTCTGCGAAGAACGACTAATATTCCTTTGTCTTACTGAGTATCTGAAGGTTGTGTCTATGTACAGTATATTTGAAGTTGTTAAAAACCCGCCCAACCCCATTTCCAGAAAAATCATGATACCAGCCCCTAGCACCATCTCTTCATCTTCATCTCATTTACAAACTGGTCAAATCAAACTGCCACTAAACATGCGATTTCCCATGAGTCTAAGAACATCATGTGACATCAAAGCCAATAACCACCACCCCAGTATTTCCGCAAAAGACAATACAGCCGCTGCACCAACAAGAAACGTGCATCGGGACACATGCTTTCAAACGTCGTGACGCCGATGAAAGCAACCTTTTATTTGCAATACATAACCTTCTGCGGATTGTGCCTCGTATTCATCCAAAGTCATGGAACATTTTTGACAAAATGGATGAATCAATATTGGTCTCACCAACTGGGAAACGTAGACGTCAGCAGCCGGAGAATTCGACCTGTTTTAAATAGAAACAAACTCAACATAGCAGAGACGATAAAACTCCAACGATTGCCTGTCGACACAACAATACATCATGTTTGGAGAATATGAAAATTATAAAAAAATCACAGTGTGTGCCACTAGTACGCAAAAGATTGGAAAAGGTCTGAGTATAAATCGGAGGCAGCTGAATTCGCCAAGAGCCAGCGGTGCTTCAACATCAGCGAGGCTCTAGTCCTAACAACCTTTAAAGAGAAGCTGGGATTCAAGACTGGTTTCGGTGATGAGTGCTGTGAGCATTCAATTCTAAAGCGCGGAAGAAGGTGGTCACAAGCCAAGAAGATGTCATGAAACTTCAGCATGAACTCCCTGTTCCACACCATGCCAAGAATACTACAAAGGTGCCCTGGTCACTGGGAAAAAGTGGGGCGTCGTTTTTGTTGTCTTTTTTTAAATTTCCATTAATTTCAACTGGAAAAGATGCTAAGTGGTACAAACATTTTGAGTTATAAGTGTGGTCATGGAACATATTAAGCTTTTATTGTCCGCACAGTGTCGCATCATTTTATTTTATTTTTTATAAGCTCTCCGGTTTGTCCTCACTGGCTGGAGCAGCCGGTCTCATTTTATCTCCAACCAACCTTCCTATTTATGGTGTAACGAATCCCCAGACAATATTTGTGCATGTTTTAACTGTCATTGTTTTTTTTTACATGAAAGCACACAGTAATACTGTAGTTTCAGTGGGCTCATCACCTGGTACCTTTAAACTTAAATGAGGAGGCAGGATGCGTGTTCTCATTGAGGGTTCATTAAAGCGGTCCCACTCTTGTGCTCGTGAAACTCTAGCTACTAATGAGAAACGGCTGGGCTCTATTCTCAGCATGGAGGGGGCCGGTAGAGCGTTTAAGAGCTAGTGTATTCCCACTGTCCTCTCCCTTTATCCTCTATCCTTCATCATTCTTGCGTCATTCCACCGTGAAATGGCTATTTCACACCTGCTCGTAAATGTTGTTTGTTTTTATGGTATCTCTCTCACACTTAGAAATACTGGAGAACTAAAGCTATTCTTTGGATCTTTTTTTTCTGTCTGATAAGTCCAAGGTATGTCAAAACCTAGACGACTGCGAAAATATATATGTTGTTCTACCATTCTAGGCAGTCATCTTTTAGGCTGTATTGTGTTGTGGAGGCACCATAAAAGCGAAAGATTGCCTCAATAGCCACTAAATTCACTTTTGATTCAACGTTTATGACCAAATCTCTACATTTTATTGAGGTAAGGCAGAAAAAGCAGAGCTTCATATTTGCTGAATTCGCCTTATGTGGTCATGGAGGCACTCACATGGGGTCAGTTAATAACCTGGATTCATCAAGATGAGGGTAGTTGATTAGATCCTTTAAAGGCAATCATACCAGGCTGATGTTCCATTAAACCTGGTGGACGGTTGAGCATGGACAATTTTCTGGAAAATACCACCATCTTAAAGTCTGTAATTCAAGTTTGTTATAGTACGGAATCATGTTAATGTCGTCATTGTATTGAACAGAATATATATTGAGACCGGAAGACTTCCCCTGTCCTTGGTGGGAGAGGACCAGTGCAATATCACTTACATTTCTGTCGTCGGTGGTGATTTTTATTGCTCTCATATATTAATCTGATATATTTACAAGGCCTTGGTCCTCTACACTTGTGTTTATAGGCAAATGGTAGTGCTAATGGCAAAGTGGTAGAGGTAGGTCCTACAGCAGATAATGTACTTTAATACTCTTAATGCAAGCGACATAACAGCTCGAGGCAAAATCTTTTCATTTTGGAATCTGCATTTTGCATTTTAAGCAATCACAAATAATGTTACCTTGAAGTATAACTGACCCAATTTATGAATTTTTCCAAAATGCGAGCTGGTATTTGTATGTTTTGTTCGTTTGCTTGTTTTTCTCATGCGAGTGCAAACTTGATAAATACCAGTATGGTGAGCAATAACTCCATTCAACCACTTAACAATAAGCAGCAATTTGGCAGCAATTTGAACACTTCATCAAAAAGAGGCTTCTAACTGTTCAGATTCACTCCTGTTTACTGCCAAATTAAAACAGACAATTATGTATATGTAAAACAACTACAGCTCTACTGTGCTGACACACAATGCAAAGTTCAATTGACATGCTTATGTTTAGCATTGATAGTCACAGAAATTTGAACACAAATGGTGCAGCAACACATGCAGACATAATCTAACAATACTCACTGACACCTAAAACCTAAAATTTAATGTTTTTAACCAAAAATAATCATCCGGAATGGACCCATCTCTTTTTTTCACAAGTCAGAATGTGTATATGTATATCGTTTTTTTTCATCTCCTATCATGGAAAGTCTCTAGGATTTTGTGTTTAGGAAGAACCAGAAAGTGACATTTTTTGCAGTAGCGGAGTCTGGAGTTTCGATACCTATTGTACCGGGGAAAAATTACCCTTTTTTTCTGCGTTTTAGCCAAAATTCCGGCTCGTTGTATTTCTGGATTTTGCTTGAACACTCAGGAGGATGGATTCACTCTTCACATGTTTCCATAAGACCTGGTTGGTCATGAAAAATGGATTTCACATGTGCAAAGGACCGCTACTTTATGCATTAATGACACGCTCTCTGCTCATTTTTTTCCCGTATAGACATTCAAGTTAATAATATTATATCCATCTATCCATTTTCTTTGCCGCTTATCCTCACAATGGTCGCAGGGAGTACTGGAGCCTATCCCAGTTGTCAACGGGCAGGAGGCAGGGTATACCCTGAACTGGTTGCCAGCCAATTGCAAGGCACATTGAGACAACAGCCACAATCACAAATCACACCTAGGGACAATTTAAAGCGTCCAATTAATGTTGCATGTTTTTGGGATGTGGGAGGAAACCGGAGTGCCCGGAGAAAACCCTCGCAGTTACGGGGAGAACATGCAAACTCCACACAGGCAGGGCCAGGATCGAACCTGAGTCCTCAGAACTGTGAGGCCAACGCTTTACCAGCTGCCAATAATATTATGTGTAGTTTTCATAACAATATCTATTTTAAAATGTATATTTAGGTGTCAGTTGCACTTAAGAAATAAAATAATAATAAATTTACAGCATCTTCCTGAGTGAGGTCACAGTGGTTGTAGAAGAAATATTATTCTAATTAGTGTACAACTATTATATATTTGCATGATTATATTTTACTTTCACTTCATTCATATTGTCCATCCTTTTTCTTAGCCGCTTATCCTCATAAGTGAATCTCAGTTGAATTATTTTTTAATTCAGGGAGTTTTCTGCAACTACTCTGCAACTGGTCAGGCTTGCACTTAATCAAATTCATTGCCAGTGGCATGTTCAAGAAGACGAAAGAGGAGGAAGATGAAAGAAGAATGAGCAAATTAAGGCAAAAAGGATGGAGAGTTGATGATGGAGAGGAGCGTAATAAGACTGTGTACTTTGGACGTTTGCCTCCATCGCTCTCCTCCCATCTGTTCTTCAGTCTGATTTGTCTTTCACATTCTGTAATTGAGCATCATAAACTATGCTGTGGATGGATATGATAACATATTTGCATTGGTTAGTGAATCCTGAAAAGCACACAAAAAAAAAAAAAAAAAAAGATTATCGCACTGTTGATTCAGTTAAGCCAGTGGATCCCAAACTTTTTTCGCAGAACCCCCCTTTTTGGAGATGAAATTTTCCATGCCGCAAATCCCCGCTTGTAAGCATTATCAATGGGGGATCAACAATAACATGAACAACAGGTGGGTGTAACTTAATAATGAAAAATGTTCATGGTAGTTCATGGCGCCGCCCAGTTTGAAATCCATCGTGCTAAGACATGGTTAGTGCTGCTTCTAGGTTGCATTAGAAACGTAATAGAATTTTTTCTTCTCCCTGTTTTTTTTGTTCCCAATTCCACCCATTGAACAGGCTGAGCCAGTATTGAGGAACTGTGCACAATGAACTTTGAGTTGCAGAGCCTGTGACTCTGTGATCCATTTGCGTCCTGTCATTTTGTGCTTTTTAACGAGAACAATCACCGAGTAAAGATGTAGACTACAACAAGAGTTATACTCATACTTAATAATCTGGTAATATTAACAATACCACATCACCAACCTGATATAAAGCCTCACAAAGGCGGGTAGGAGCCATGCCAACATTCTGTAGATACCTAATAGTAAACTCCGATGACAAAACTTTTAGCTGACTGCAAATGTTGACTACAAATGAATGCTCTGCTTTGGAGGGGGCCACCACCCCGCAAAGCATTTGGGAAGCACCAAGTTTTGAATCCCGTCTCCTTCACCACATTGCTTGGCTCCGGCCAAACCAGTCACACTCCTGTTAGGAAGCCATAACCCGGCCCGTCGAGTAAAGAGTTTATATTTTGTGTAGTTTATACACGCAAGTAACATGGCATACATATTATTCCTTCTTGTATATCCACCAAATTCTACAGTACATTCTTCTTTGTCTCTCATTTTATTTCTCTCATCTACTCTATGTATTCCTTTTACATACTGCCTTCTAGTGCTCAGAAGGTGACACCACATAACTAAAACATTGTATTATAGACTACATGTCAGCAAAATGTGTAGCAACAATGTTGGAAAAACATGCAGTTGGGTATTTAAAAAGTTAGTAATGACAATATGTTCTATTGTGTTAAAAGTGTTATTTGCCATGTTCAAGAAAAGTTTCTGCTTTGAACAATACTTGGTTAAAATAAAATATTTTCATTGCAATACCAAAACAGTACTGTATTGGGATTATGAAGTATCAGTCCCTGGTAAATCAGTAAATCCCTAACTGCTATGTTAGGTTTTAAACTAACTGTCTGTTGTAATTACAAGTTACAGGGTTATACATTTAATGTATAACCCTTGTTTGTTTGAGATTGCTGAGAACCGGGTTTCAAATCTCCCCCCACCCCTGTGTTCCCCCTGTGCCTGCGTGGGTTTTCTCCGGGCACTCCGATTTCCTCCCAGATCCCAAAAACTTGGACTAATTGGAGACTCTAAATTGCCCTTAAGTGTGATCGTGAGTGTGAAAGGTTATTTGTTTCTATGTGCCCTGTGGTTAGCTGGCAACCAGTTCAGGGTGTACCCCATCTCCTGCCGAAAGATATCTGGAATAGGCTCTGCCACTCCTGCGACCCTCCTGCGAGGATAAGCGCCTCAGAAAATGGATGGATGACTTCTGTCTCATAGTTCTGAGGTTGAGATTATGGAGGTTGAAGGTTCCACTGTAGACCAATTATTCTGGAATTTATTTGGTGCACTATCTAGGTGGTTTTGAAACTATTATTTTAGGGTAGAATTGCTTCAAAGAGCAGGCTATAAAATACAGACAGTTGGCTGTATTGCCACTGTCCACTGATTGATATTCAGAGATTGTATGCATGAGTGAAACAAGCAGAAAGCCCTGGAAACAAAGACGCACATCCACACACAGTTGCACCACAAAATCCAGTCCTCGTCCTGCCTCTCAGCGTGCGGAGCACCTGAACAGCAGCTGGATGGTGCAGAGCACAGCTTTTGGCAGCAGCACTCAGGGGAGCATGGCACGCAGTGTCCCATTGAGAGTTGCACTAACGTCTCTCTCTCTCTCTCTCTCTCTCACTCTCTCTCCTGCTTGCTTCCTCTCTCTTTCTCACCCCTCGTCCTCTAGAGCGGCAAGTGGCGAAACAGCCAAGCTCCTCCTCCTCCTCCCCCGCCACCCAAGAACTGATGACAAGGCTGGGCTTCTTACTGGGAGAAGGCATCCCGGGTTCGGCGCGCATTCCTATGGATGAAAAGAATGAAAAGAAGGTATTTGATTTTCTCCAACTCCTCCCCCTTGTTCTAGCAGGAGCTGCATCCACAGCTGCAGCACAGAGATAGGAAGATATCAAGAAAAAGAGCGAGGGAGAGGATGACAGAAGAGGAGCAAAGACTTGTGGCTGTGGTTTCAGAGGATTTTTTTTTTTAAACGCGTGATTCCTTTTGACCCCACTTTGTATTATCTTTGGATGGGAATGTAAGTGCCTCCTCTTGACCTTTATCCATTCTGACAAACAACTGTTTCAGATTGCTGCATATAGCTTTATTTCAGCATCAGCTTTTCTGCGTTCTCTGTGTGTGTCAGTAACTTGAGTGTTGTCCCAGGGGCTCTTGAGTATGTAACAACAGTGTCTGAGCCTCGGTCCAGAAATAGTTATGTTGGTGGTCATGAGGTTCAGTTTGTTTGGCTTCGCTAATTAAGAGTTGTGTGAGAAGCAAAGTCTGGCACGATACTCCCTATCTCCAGTCTTTATCAACGATACTGCCAATGTTTTGGAACAGGAAAGAGCTCTATAGGAGTCATGTAAGAATTTATATACATATTGACATAAGATGAGGGTGTTTTTTTTTTTTAACGTAATGTGAGTCTCTGTGGTTCTTGCATAAACTATTCAAACTGTAGCTAGACCGAGCATTGTGTTTTTAAACACTGTCAGAAACCTTTTAACAGTCCAGTGATGTCTTGAGATACAAATGTAATTTTTTTCTTTACTATTTGTTCCTATCCTATTGAATAAATGGAAATTAATTTGTTCTAGCCCCACTAAAAAAAGGGCTCAAAATTGTATATAATGTAGCTGTGATAGACTCCAGCGCTCCCACGATCCTTGTGAGGAGAAGTGGCTCAGATAATGGATGGATATTTTTAGTAAGAAAAATAGCAATCTGAATAGTGCATGATATGTAAACGATCCGCAATGACAGCATTAAAAAGAAATTAAATACATTTAGTTAAAGTTAATGACACATTCTGTGCCTCAATTTAATGGACATTGTGCTGCACCTTCTGGTGTGCACAGAATGGTTACCTGGGGGGTAGTATAACTCAGTGTGCCCTTCCCGGACCTGCTTATTTGCAGATTTTGTTCTCCCAAGTTTTTTTTTAAAAATATACCATACTTTCACGATCATAAAGGTCTTGAATGATTTTCTAAATAGACAACGTGCCACATTAGACATGGCACCATACAATCCGTCGCAACTTATGTGTACGCTGAGGTTTGATATTTGCAAGCATTGTGTGACTTTTCCAACAAAGTACCCTTAAACACACTGGTTACACTGTTAACATGGATACCAGCACATGTTTTAGCGTGTATGTAAGCTACCATATGATGGCACTCACAAGGCAGGAGGAAGAATTGCATTTTACATCTGTAAACAGAAGAAACTTACATTGCGCCCCTCCCTGTCTCTGCAAGCAGATCATTACTGACGATGTTGTATACACTCACAGTGCCATATTGAAACTAAAATTAACACAGCAAGCAGAGTAGCATAACTAACAAATAATAAATCAAATAAAAGAATGACTCATGAAACAATTGACACAAAACATGTACTTTAAACACTATTTACATGCGCCCAGTATGCTTTGCGTCACTATGGAGGTCCTTGGTGTCGCACCAACATGCCACAAAGCATGCTGGGAGCATGTAAATAGTGTTTAAAGTGCATGTTTTGTGTCGGTTATTCGGTGAGTCATTATTTATTATAAGTCATTATTTGTGGATTTTTGTTATTCGCGGGGGTGTAGGAACGTAACGGGGGAACACTGTCCAGACATACAAATTGACAGAGATGGTCTCTCTTGAGTACACTGCAGTAGTACTGGTATTAGTCATTCGTTGTTAAAGATATTGAATATATGCCTTTGAGCGTTATATTGTATTTATGTTATATTCCCTTGGACATGTGTTGCTAAACACTTTGTATTCAAATATATGTTGCATAAAGGATTATAAATTTGCAACAGTAATGCTAGTCAATGTTGTTTGGCATTGTCTGTTAGCTTTAAGCCAAATAGTCTTGTTAGCTGAAGCTATGTGAGTGTTTTATATTTGCAATTTGTAATTCTCATTTTTTTTAATGTTTAATTTGGCTTCAACTGAGAGTGGCAATATACAACATGAAGCCTTTTTTTGGACAAATGTGCATTATTTTATTTGAGTTCACTACCCCCATACAGCACTGGTATCTGAATTTTTTTGCAAACAACTCCAAAGAAAAATGAAGGAATGACAACTTTTTAAACTCCTTAAAACTCATCATATGGATCATTTGTATCCCGAGGCATCACTGTACTTCTCCGTCACCCCCCTGCCCCATTTTTTTTAAACACTCAAATTGTCACGGACCACTGTTTCCTGATGGTTTGAGCAGCATTGCTTCAATACATTGTTAGTGCTTGAATTTGTCTCAATTACGTGACATCAGCTAAGGGAAGTTAAGATATATCCCCTCATCAGCATCAGAATTATTTTACAGCACTGCCATGGTAACAGGAGCTTCAAATATTTTTCATTCTGTCATCCCTTAACTGATAGTTCTAGAAGTAATTTTAAAGATCAAAACATGACACTTAAACTACACATACAATGCAATGAAATTGCTGTGAACAGATTTACTGTACATAGCAGTATAGTAATGGTAATAATTGTTGATTTTCAGTTAAAAGGTAACTCACAAAATTTGGGAGATGTATGCTTTTCATTGGCCTGCCGTCATATTCAAAATCAGCATCAAGTGGCCATTTGATGCAAAATGCCAAAGATACCCAGAAACAGTTGTCTAGTTCATTTTGATTAGGTTTAGTTATCAGTTTGGTGTTGTGTCCGCCGATTGGCTGGCAACCAGTCAAGGGTGAATGCCACCTCTTGCCCAAATCAGCCAGGACCCTCATGAGGACAAAGGCTATAGAAAATAGATGGATGGTTGGATGCGGATCGTTGCCCATTTTAAATGTGTTTGTGGTTAGGACGTTCTTTCAAGCATACAGTGTTTTGTAAAGATTTACAATACTTGTCAAAGGCAGAGGTTGAACTGGATAACCTGTTTCGATTCAGATTGTTATGGTTGTCATGCAGCTGCTGTATGGTTGTCACACATGCTCAGTGGCCTGGGCAATGTGCCATTTGTACTACAAAACAGATATTTTTAAAAACACGTGCAGTTTTCCCAGGACGTATTTTGATTCACCCAGGATGCAAGTGTGTTGTCTTTTGTCAAGCATTTGTGTGTTGTTCCTGCATGATCTCAATCAGTAATGAAGTTCATTATAGACCGTTATTATCATTCACCACTCATCTTCAATTAAGCCTCCAAATTGGGTTTTGACTGACAGCGCTTATTAGTGGAGAATTAGCAGCTGTGGAATGATTCACCAAAATTTGGTATTTATCCAGCCTGGTGAACTCAAGGGATACATTTGGATCTGCTTAAGATTTTTTTTTTCTCATATCAAAGTTTTATTTGAATCATATTCAGATTTTGTATGGCTGTAACAGATGTCCATATGGGCCCTAACCGTTAAATCTTTGTCATTGGTTCCATCTGAACTGACCTTTTGGTTAGTTTGCCAGTCCTGACAAATGACATTAAGGCATGCTCGGTTACCACAATCCTTAGTTTCCTCATTTTATGTAATCCTTTTTGACGCAAATATTGACTGTAATTATGTATTTTCTGCATTAGTGATGGACAATACAGTAGTGTCTTTTAACTTACAGTAAATACAAATACGGCTATCTCATTGGAGCGTAACTACATCGCAAACTGTCGAAATACTGCTATTGGATATACATAATAACCGACATATGTTTTTTTTATGCGGTGGCACGGTGGCGCAGCTGGAAAGCGTTGGCCTCATAGTTCTGAGGACCTGGGTTCAATCACGGCCCTCTCCCTGTGTGGAGTTTACATGTTCTCCCCGTGCCTGCGTGGGTTTTCTCCCACATCACAAAAACATGCAACATTAATTGGACACTAAATTGCCCCTAGGTGTGATTGTGAGTATGGCTGTTTGTCTGTATGTGCGCTGCGATTGTCTGGCAACCAGTTCAGGGTGTACCCTGCCTCCTGCCCGTTGACATCTGGGATAGGCTCCAGCACTCCCACGACCCTTGTGAGGATAGGTGGCCAAGAAAATGGATGGATGGATGGATGGATGAATGTTTTTGTATGCGTTTGAATCAGTAAAGGACAGAATAGTGCTTCTCTTTAACATCTATATTGTTGTTAACCAGACTTTTTCATATATTGTGAAATAGCACCATCATTTCTGTTGGATATTAAGTGAAGCAGGAATATGTAAGTGCTGGTCTGTTCATTTTCTTCTGCACCAAATCATTATGCTGCATCCTCCAGTACTGCATAGGGGTGCATGGCTTTAGTCACTGTAAGTATTAATTGTGGGTTAGCCCTGTCGCAAAGCTGCATGCTAAGGTCTTTTTAAAATTGATTTATTAATTAATGCTGTAGTTACTCTTGCCTATCTCACAGATCCAATCACCTCCTCTCCTTCAATCACTGAACAGACACATTTGGATGATGTCTGTGTTAATACTTGACACACCTTGGTCTATATATAAAAAAAGCTAATATATTTATACACCACATTTCATACATAAAGTAACTCACTATGTTTTACATGAGCATTCTTTACAAACAAAGAAAAATATTTTATAAACATTTAAAACAAAAAGACATGAAAAAAATGAAAACAAAACAATGTACATTGCAAGAAATATCATTCTAAAGTGGAAGGATACGTCAGTGCCAATATCGTATGTTTTTACTCGTACTCGTAAAAATGTGCCAGTACTTCGTGCCGCCTGGTGAATTTGCTGGACACATTCCCTGTTTAACCATCAACCTCATGTGCTCTATGACAAACAAGGGTAACAGCCCATGCTCTACACTGACCAGCAGCACTGCGTCACCCTGCACCGACAGCCCGTGTTCCACACTCAACAGCACCACGAGCAGACCCGCTCTAAGCCGCACCAGCCCTTGCGGGACCATCACCAGCCCGAGCTCCACACTCGAGAGTAAGGACAGTGGAATCATAGGTAAGACGATCTCCTTTGTATTCTGGAAATATCTTTGACAGTGAGAGCCAGAAAATAGAGTTGATAGACTTGCTGAAAAAAATGATGGTTAGTATATGTGTAATAGCAATAAGCAACAACAAAATTGTCATTCTTGTCAGTGATTTGTCCAATGTGTTGGAGACTTAAAACTCTGACAATTTAAGGCCGTCGACCTTTGAGTCTTGTTTTTATGCGGTGTATTGCATTCAGAGAGATACTACTTGCGATTATCACTCTGCTTCTACACTTGCTGTTGAGGTTTCATTTATTGTGAAACTACATGTTGAATACTAAGGTGGAGCAATCACTAGAAAACTTTAGGACCACATCACGGGATGCCCAGTACCAATTTTACTAAGATGAGTGCACAAAAGAGATGATGGTCCGCCAGAACAAACGACAAAACACAACAGTTTGGATTTTCAACAGTGCAGTGTCTACAGTCTTCAAAGAGCACAATTAGCATGAGTCTGTCATCCTGTCTCCCCAGAGCAATTCATAGCAGGCTGATAAATAATTTATGGTTGCTGCCATATAATACATACCAGTCATGGCAACTGACTAGGAAGAGACATGTTGTCCGCTAACATTTATAGTTTGTGTGCATATAGCTTCTTCAATTTTTGTTCAAACTGGTGAAAGAATTGTTATGACATTTCTGAACAACATCTATCTCCATAATGAGACCAGAACATGGGAAAACAAAACAATGCTAGGTTGTTTGTAGTAGTCAGATTCTTCATTCTTGCAATTACCGGTTCTTACCCTTTTGATTTTCTACTCTGCATTTCAAAAGCACATTAATCCGACTTTGCTGTGTTAAATCTCCTTGGTGGAATTACAGAGACTTTGAAATAGAGTTTGCTCTGTTTCATATTGAGACAACTGAAGTGGGACATTTACAACTGACCCCAACTATATCAAAATGGTGAAATTATTGATGTAGTTTGTATAATCAAAGAGTAACGCAGTGACATACACTTTAGTCACCACCCTTTTGTATTGATGTCGATGTGACTAGTTTCCTGTCCTCGTATTAATATGTTCCCTTACCTCAGAATTTGGATAGTGTGGAAGGCTAGGCTGGACTTTGAAGATTAAAGGATTTCTTTTCATGACCTGTCTGTGCACAGTAGAACAATGTGACATAAGCTATGGGAAGTTGCACTAGATCTACGATGATCTCCACTATTGCAAAACTCCTCCAGGCAGCATTATTTTGCTCACTAGAACAATGTCATTGAAGCAGGCGTTTATAACAGAAATATTCTCCCATTTTAAAGTACAGGACTGCATTCTGGAACAAGTGACATGCCTGTTTTATGCATTGACTTGCAAGCAAAATTTGGAAATACGGGTGTTGAAAGGTGGAAGTGAAATCTACTCATTTCACCACAAACAACAATTTGGAAGTTTGTGACCAATTCTTCAAAAAAGAGGCTTCAAGCTATTTATTACCACCCCTAGTTGAAGTGTATTGTAAAACTATACAATAAACCAAGACAATTACATGTTGTGTATTTAATACAATCACAAACAGTAGTAAAGTCTATTTAGCTTGCTAACAAAGCAAAATACGAAGAACGAGGGTTACGAATAGCGTTTATGTCTCGGTCTAAAAGCCCTTTAAGCAATGGATACTTGAACACAAACAGTGGTGCAACACAAAGACAAAAAAAAGATTCTGTACTCGGAGGGAAGTATTCTTTATTCTCAGCGAAAGCAACTATTATTATTGCGGTTATAAAAAAAAGTGGCAAAAACTTAACTTTAATGAATTTTAATTGTGTCATCAATATATGTTTATTTATGAAGTACAAAATTATAGCATTTAATGCAACTCTTTTGGGGGGCACAAGCCAGGGCAAACTGTAGGTCAGTCCCAAGCCCGGATAAATATAGTGTCACTGCATCTGCTGTGGCGACCACTAATGGGAGAAGCTGAAAGGAAAAGAAGAGGAAGAAGACAATATTATATTGTTCGTTTTCATAAACAACTGTACCAAAATTTTCTGTTGTTGTTTTGGGGAGACCTGAACATAAAAATGGTCTTAACATTAATTTCAATAGGGAAAGATGATTTGTGGTATGAGTTACTGGTGTGGTCATGGAACAAATGAAATTTGTAGCTCAAGGCACCCCTGTACATCCATTCTTTCTTGTAGTTGATTGGATCACTCTATTGATAATTTTTGAAAAAATACAAAATCATTTTTGGAAAAGAATGTTTTACCAGCATGTACACATACACAGTTTCTTCTCTACGTCTGCCCAATCTCAGCTACCATCACCAGTTCTTCAGAAAATGATGACCGCAGCGGTTCCAGCCTGGAGTGGAGCAAGGATGGAAGCCTAAGAGGTCGCCATGGCCTGGCGCAGACCATGCGGGGTGACACCTGCTCTCCTGTGGCAGAGGAAGACTCCAACGGTGCCGACAATGCTGCTAAGACAGATCAGCAGCTGCATCAGCACAGTAGCGTGTCGGCAGCAGCAGTTGGACCTCCACAACCATCATGCCACATGTCTGAGGGACCAAATCAATACTCACAACAGATGTCTTCTTTTCTGATGATGCCCAGGCCCAACTCTGTTGCAGGTAAAACTATTTTTATTTTTCTATTTAGGAGGAAGCATCACATTTACTTCTTTCCATTCAACATTCGAAATGATGGAGAGACATTTTGTCCGAGTGAGGTCGCCGTAGTCCACAGGCTTCGAGTCGAACGCCGATGGTGTCGGAACAACTACATAATTATGGAAACGCTTTGGACAAAGGTCGCTCAAAGAAAGAAATATGACGAATACCGAAGTTTTCAACAAGAATGGACAGCCTTTGTGGCGAGGGAGGGTTCTGCTGTCTGTCATTCACAGATGGGAAGTATTCTATAGCATTCGTCCTCAATGTTCCCAATAAACATTTTGCCAACTTCATATAAAAACAAGATAATCAAACGAATAAAAGACACGCCTTTGTTAGCGAGAACCATTCACCATCGTACCATCATGATGGCAAATCAAATTAAAGTACGTTCACGATAAACGGATGGAAGTCTCAACTTAATCTAATGACGTATGACAAGTTGCATTCATGCTAAGTGCTTTTGTCATCATTGGTTTGCAACATCATAACAATGTTATTTAAAATAATCTGCAGAATATGATTTTCTCTTCAATGGCATTTTTGTTCAGTCCTTCTCAGTTGTTATAAGTTACAGATACACCGGCCTAGAGTGCCCTCTAGCTGTTGTCAGTGTGAAAATAACCGATAAGCGACTCAAAAAATGGATGGATGGATGTATGTAATAATGTGTTAATAATTTAACATATAAATCGCTCTGGAGAATCAGTCGCACCCCCGGCCAAACTATGAAAAAAAACTGTGACTTATAGTCTGAAAAATACGGTACGATATGCGACACGAGCTAACATAAACACATTAGATAATTTAATATAACCTACCAATGCTAATTATAGGGAATTATAATTACTCCACAGTTGTGCAAGGATAGACACATCTGCTGGTGCAGTTTCCATCACCTTATTGAACAAACGATGGGAAAACAAATATGGATAAGCACATTTCTTCACCAGCCGCTGATATGTGCTGAGTAAGTCACATGCAGACTCAACAAACCAATCTATGCCATGCAAATTCAAAGTCACAGATACTACTGCATAGAAGTTGAGGTTGGCAACTTCAAGTGGACAAAAATAATACCAGAACCTCACATGCACATTTTGTTTTGTATTTTGCTTAAAGCTTGAACTAATCGCTTAAAATTTTGCTATATAGGTTGGGTGCTATTGATAAACTGCAGTATAGCAGGGGTTCTCTAAAATGCCCCAAACTCAACTGTGCTGCTTGGTTAAAAACACAACATGAGACCCAGTAGCCTAATAACCTTGCTCTTTTTGGCACTGAAGTAGAGCTGTGCTTGTCTCATGGGTGCATTCAAGTGTAGCTGTGATATGACATTTGGGTGAAATGGAAGTATGTTGGAACTTCTTAAACAATAAAAAACAAATGTGACAGGATAGGAAAAAAAACAGACATGCAGATGCAAACCGAGTCAGGATTTTAGTTGTGGTATTGCCCAGTAGTGCAGCATAAGGATTATGCATCTGTTGTGTTTTGTTCCTTGACTTACTGCAAACCACTGTATGACTGATCTGTTCTGCATTCCTGCCTCAGAATGTCCTTTTTATGGCAGAGTGCTCCACATCCATACAGCTGTGACAGTTGATATTCCTTCCACCCCTCACCCCCCACCGCCACCCCCCACCCCAGTGGTCTCCCCTGACGCTTCCCTCTATTTTTGGTGTTACTGTGTTTACCTTGGGGTTTATTTGCTATTTTAACATATTTAGAAAAAAACAGCAACTCATGTATGGATGTCTACTGCCCGTAAAGCTCGAGTCAAGTCATCGCCAAGCGGTCATGGTTTTCCTCCTCATCATCAGAGGAGAGGAGAGTCCAGTAATGGCCACATTCTGAGAGGCTATCATTCTCAATTGAATATTGGATGATTGTTTGATTTTGTAAGTAAGCGAATTAGAGGACTGCCGCGGGGTATTTTACAGCTCCACATAATATATCACACTGGTCATCTTAATCCACATGAGGAACCGGCTTGACATGCTGAGTATGACAGAAGACTGACAGCTTGAGGTCGTAGTGAAAAGTTAGACTAAAAAAAATAACACTGTTAGTGAAAACATAGCAAACAGAGCACTCATTCACCATCCCTTTTGCGCACATTTTTTTCTGCTTATTTTTCCTACAAATCATTTGAAATTCCATACGTTGCAATTATAAGGTTTTCCTTAGGTCACTCTTATGTGGTCCTAAGAGTCCTTAAGCTTTTTACCTCTTCTTGGCATTTTTAAAAATGGCATGAAGACATATAAGCTCTTAAAGCGAACAGGCCACTAAACATGTGACAGTTCATGTGTGTGTGGGTTTGTGTGTTCCTCTCTTTGTGTGTGTATGTGTACCAAGGGTTTATGGGCTGATGTCATAGTTATGCAGCATTGCCCTCTAGGGTACCTTCACAAGTCACACCTCAAATTTTACACTGTGCGACAAAGTCCTTAGGGAGGAAATGAAGGACATGCGAAGACGGATTCATTTAGACACAATTATTATGGGCTGTGTTAAGTTTCAGTTGTGATGAATTGTAATTAATATAAAATGTGTTCTCTATAAAATATGTTCTACCCTAAAGCAATTAACGAAGACAATGCAGTTTTAACTTTCGGTTTATGTACAAAAACCTAGTTTTTGAATGTACAGCTGTACATACTGAAATTGATGAAGGCTTTAAATGTGTTTGTTATCATTATTTAATTATTTGGTTGCTGCTATGTAGCAGTTCATCATGGTTCATCATTGGCTCCTCGTGTCACAAAATTTTAAGTGGTATTTCTTTTATGGATTTTTGCAGCATACTAACGGTTCGGTGCCTTGAGTTTAACACATTGGGTGACCACCCTCATAACTAAAAACATTGGTATCTCAAATCCACTTTCCTCCTTTGAAAGGAATAGAAATTCTACTAATCCACTCCACCCTCCCATGAAAACAGCAAATGGTTTTAAAATGTTTTTTAGTAAGAAAAATAGCACTGTATGACATTGTTATGTATAAAAACAAAACGTAATGATGAAATTAAATAGAATGTAAAGAATGAAACTCTTTTCACATATTTTTGCTTCCATCAAATGGACAATGTGCTTGTCCTGGTGTGCGCATCTTGGCTACTCAAGGAAAGTAGAATGCAGACCTATGGCTATACAGTGTGCCCTTGCCCATTGGCGGTTTACCGTTTATTGCCCCGGATATTTGGGGATTTTGCTCTGTTTTTTTTTCTACGATCGTAGAGGTCTAAATTCTCTTCTAAATAGACAAGGCACCACATTAAACATGGCACCTTACATTGTGGTGCACCTTATGTGCACACTGAATTCCAACATTTGCAAATGCAAAAAATTGTGTCACTTGTCCAATAAAGTACGTTTAAACAGATTAGTTACACTGTTAGCATGCATGCCTGCACTTGTTTTAGCGTGAATGTAGGCTACCATATGATGGCGCTCACGAGGCAGTGAGGAACAAATTGCATTTCACATCTGTAAGCAAAAGAAGCTTACACAGCCCCACACACTGCCTGTGTAGGGAGGTCATTACTGATGATGTTGTGCACCACTCGTGTCAAAGTCAAGGCCATGAACGCAAATCATGTGTCAACTTCCATGATTCTTGTGAAAATCTTTGCCAAAATTTCAAAGTGTCATATCATAAATGATAACATTGAGATATTATTAGCATTTTTGTATTACCAAACAGGAACAATGGTTGAAAAAAACATTCAGAACAACTCCACACAGGAGGGGCCAGGATTCAACCCGGGTCCGCAGAACTGTGAGGCCAATGCTATACATCTGAGCCACCTTTCCACCTGTTAAGTGTTTGGGTGGGGTAAATGACTAATGTTTAATGATAAACATTACGTTTCACTGGAAGCCTTCTATGATGGCATCATAAAAAGCAAAAGAGTCAGCATTAGTAACTACTTATTGAGTGAAGCTATTAGTTGCATACTAAAATAAAGACTGGAAATGTTTTGGATATCAGGGATTATAATCCCAAATTTTATTTTTGAAGCATACCTTCGCCCCAAAACTATGTGTTCTTGACAGTACTGTAGAAAGTATTTTATTGTACTTCTGTAGTAGTGCAGACAGTTATATATAATTTTATTGCCATTGAATATGGTGAGCATGATGAAACAGGGTAAGTACCAACATCGTGTGCTCCTGGGCTTCAATTCTCATATTTCACCCCCTGCCTGGCCCCACCTTTTTTTCTCGATTGAACTATATGTATGAGGAAAAACTATCTTTGCTTCATGATGCCTTGGTTCACTAAAATATAGGTGTTGTAGTTATATGCTGCCACTATGGGATAGGACCAAAGCAAAATCCCAAATATTCTTGAGGCCTTGTAGGCAATTTTGCTAAATGAATTCATCTTGGAGAAAACTTTATGTGTGTGGAGTCTGCATGCACCAAAACTAGCATGCAGAAGATTGTAATCTGCATTATTAATCAGTAACATATGGGCTATTTTATTTATAGCTGAACACACAGGTGCTTCCCATTTTCAATGGTTACTTACATCTAATTAATGCTGGTCATTGCAGATCAAAATACTGTAAGTGGCTACTTGAAGATTTGAAATAGACGTGCAAAAATAGCTCTTTTTTTTCTTTTACATTGCTCACCAATTGAGTTAGTTTCTTGTCATAAATTCTCTGTTGACCATTCTCTTTATTATACTGCAGGTATTTATCTATCAATTTTCTGATCTACTTATCCCCAAAGATTCGCGGGAATGCTATCATGGGGCAGGAGGCAGGGTACACCATGTACTGGTTACCAGCCAATCGCAGGCCACATAGTAACAGACAACAGTCGCATTCACAATAATTCCTAGGAGCAATTTAGAGTGTCCAATTAATGCATGTTTTTGGGATATGGGAGGAAACCGGAGTGCCGAGAGAAAACCCACGCAGGCACGGGGAGAACGTGCAAACTCCGCACAGCCGAGGGCCGGGATTTGAACCTCGGTCCCCAGAACTGTGAGGCCAACGCTCTAACTAGTTGCAACACAGTGCTATTGTAAGTATTTAGAAATAGATGTTCGACTTTCACCTTTTTAAAAGGATAATAGAGCCAAGGAGCCATATTGTTTTTTTGCCACTGGAATCCCATATTTAATAGTGAGCTGGTTGTAGTTGAGGCACTGTATATGCCTCAAATGGTGTTCCAGTTCATCTGTGGTGTTCAGTGATTCAGCACAGGTTTATACTATTGCCCAGGATGAGGCTCACTCCAATTTCCTTGGTCTTTCTTTCCAAGGTATAGAGTTTTCTACATTGTGGATAACGATAGTATAGTATAGCTATAATGTTTTGTCCTGCTTATCATCTCGTTATGTCTGTGGATTGTTGGCAAGTAAGGACTTGAATGCAGTTTTGTATACAGCTCCCATATGTGTTTTATGACAAGGCCTGAAGTCATCTTCACCTGACCTGTGACGTTTTTAAGGACATCACGCAATAATCGCCTCAAGCTTCTGAAGTATGACTGAAAAGTATTTTAATATTTGGCTGGACCGTGAAAGTCGTCATTTCAAACAGTGTCACCTTATTTGAATCCAGAGGCCTTTATCGTCCGTGTGTTGTGATAGATTGTCGTTGTCATGGACTTCATGGATTGACTTGAGACATGGAGCTCTGTAAGTGGTTTCCCGAAAAGACGGCACAAACAAAACTCCAGCTTTCCATTAAAGGTCACAGTGACATCTGATGAAATGTTCTTCCTCTGAGAATTCTTTGTATCTGTATGTCACTGCACCAGGGCTCTTAAAGGGGCGCATTGTCAACTAACCACTGTGACAGTAGAGCCTACTTAAGTCCGATAGATGGGACCAAGTGATTTAATAACTGGGGAGGATCTAAACCGTGTACATTTCACAAGATTACAAAATATTGCTGAGATTTTATCTAAACCCAATGGTAAGGAAATTCTCATTTAAACCAGGATAAAAGAAAAGACATTTAGAAAAAAAAAGAAAGCAAAAGAATCAATATATGAACTAGATACTGTACATGTAAAAACAAAGTTAAAATAGAGAGGGTGTTTTTTTTTTTTTTTTTTTTGCTTTTGCAGTTTTCCTGAATGAAATACACATATACAAATATACATACTTTAAAGGCAGATCCTATCCCAGATTTAATGTTCAAAGGATAATTAGCTGGTGATGTTATTCAAAAATAATGAAAGAAAGTAAAATCCATCTAGTGTAATATTCTAGTCCAGCAGGTGAGATTAGATGCATTTATAAAACCTGTATTAACTACTTACAATGTTTCAGGTAACAATTTAATATTCTTAACGGCTGTTAAATAATATCCAAAAACAATAAAATACAGATTATGCCTTTGATTGTGTGGAACAATGTAATGAATGTGGAAGTTCAACTCCAAGTTGCCTTGCACGAAGTGTTAGATATAATAGATATACTGTATTCTAGCATAACCACTGGGACAGAGTCACGTGTATTACAACAACACATATTTCTACTGAATATTTTGGTTGAAGGGCGGCACTGAGTGGTTAGCAAAGCCTCCTCACATTTCTGAGATTGGAGGTTTGAATCCAGATTCTGGCCTTCTTTTGTGTTTGCTGTTCTCCAGCTACTCTGGTTTCTTCACATTGTTAAAAAAAAGTGCTTTCAGACACAACCTGCGGGAGATAGAAGCCTCCTTTGGCTAATATCTGAATGAAGCAGTTAAGGCAACATTACTTCAAACACACAGCTGTCAACATACAGGCAAATGTGCAAAAATACAGAGGAGCCTGCTAAGTTGACTGACCCAAAACTTCAACCAAAATACAGTATGTCCCATGAAAATTATGTATGTTAGGTCTGCTTTGGACCAGGTTTTCCATTGGTGAATGTTTGTTTGTCTATACAGTATGTCTCCCGCAATCTGATGACGACCTTTCCTTGGTTTACCCTGTCTCTCACCCGAAGTCAGTTCCAGCACATACGTGACCGTACTGGGCATGCACGTTTTAAAAAAATGGATGGATGAATGCCTTTTGCTTGAACTCCAAATTCACAACTACTGCAGTGAGTAGAGATAGTGTAATTATTCATCAGCAGTCATCTTTGGAGGCAGCATACTAATTTATTCTGTTTTAGTTTAATCTAATCACAATGCTGCTCTATAATAAAAATCTGAGTCACAATGTAGTTCTGTAGGATTAGGTGAACGAAAGTAGATGGTTTCTGCACTTGAGCACTGTTCTTACATGTAATATCTTGCAGACAAGGGCCAGAATGAATCAAAAGTGTGTTTCAAGAGAAAATAGAAAAGGAGATGGAGTTGTTTGGGGCTGTATAAAATCATGCCTAACAAGGAAGATTACTTGATGGTTGACAAATGGAAACATTTCTATTATTCTGAATGTTTCATTTCAAAAGGGCATGTAAAAGTAAAGATTATGCTTTATCACTGGAGTGTTTTAGAGTGAAACTTCTCTAATAATCAGTGTTGGCCATAAGTAGTTCTATCCTGCTTTGCACCCTTTACCATTTACTTGTCATTTTAATTGTCCCCCAGTCTTCTCTTTCATAAGCCTCTCTAAATCCTCACCCAACTCCAGCCAGGACCATTGATTAATTCCACACATTTCAAACTGAGGTATAACACTAAAAACGATTTTTTTTTCCATCAGCGCATCCAGCTGATCAGCCGCTTCGGCAGCCTTCATTCATACCTGCAGAACTATGAACAGAAATACAATACATGGTGGTTAAGCGCGGCCATGGTGACACTCTTCCGCGAAGTGTCACATTAATTTACCAACTGCAAGTGAGAGAGTGAGGGTCAGCCGAGCCTTCCACTCAGCAGCTGAATGCTGTCAGTGTGCCTGCATGGGAGCACTGGGGCACAGCAATTGCTTTTGTGGCCTCAGTGAGCTCATCCACTAGCAGTCCTCTCCAGAGATTTAGCTAAGGAGCTGAACCCCCTCTTGCATACGGGCCCATTTGATGCTGGGATAAATAGGGAGGTTTTCTTTGAATTTCCAAGACTCTGATGTAAGTCATTATTTGTTCTGTATTTCATTTGTTCAAATTTTATGAATACAAGCTTCTGTTAGTGATGAGACAAATTGATAAACCTAATCATGAGGGCATTACCTTTTTTAAACTTTTCATCAAACTCGTATGAATGTCAACTTCATCTATTGTCCTTTTGTAGGTTAACAGTGTATTAATTAATTAGATGTGACCAAAAGATAGTGACTGAGCAACAGGGTGAAAAATAGAAGAGTTGATTGTTTGTGACATCTTCTCTGGTTAAGGCTCTGATAAAGTACAGTGCTCACTGGTTTTGATTCTGCCCTTCAACAGGACTAAGCATGTGTCACCATGGCGATCACATTATTCAACAATGAACAGCCAATGGCAGGCAGACCTTGGGGTATTAATGTACATTAATGGACTTGCACAGAATCAACTCGCTTGCAACATTTCTGTGGCTTGCAAGAAATGTTTTCCCTCCCCAGAGCTAAAAGTAATATAACCTGGTTGGGGAAAGAGAAGCTAAGAAATAAAAGGTCAGTGTTGAGATGAAGGCTTATAGAGGTATATTTTTTTTTCCTCATAAGAACCTAGCTTTAGATATCCGCCAAGATGTTCGTCCTCACCCCTAACCCTACACCCTCTCCAGTTGGAAAAGATACATGGTGCTCACGCTGCATTTTTAGCATCACACCAATAAAAGCATATGGATAAAGTTGTGTGAAAATGTCTTTAAGCACATCTGAGCATGTTTTAACTAGCTTCGAGCTGATAAAAAAAGGTACATCTACTTCAAGCATTCATCAACTCTCCCTGCTTGCCTTTCCCCATGCTGAATGCTAAATTACTGTAAAAAGTAAAGCAATGAAAGACCAAAATAAATGCTTGGCTGATTACAGTATGGTAACAGAATGGGTTTCACAGAAGTCTGAATTTCATTCCAGCAGTAAATAACAATAATTTTACAATAGAGACACAGGAACTGCACAAATGCTAGGAGCATATAAAATATAACAGTCACTACAGCAGCAGAGTTCAGCAGAGCTCTGCAGTACCGCAGAGTTCTTTGCCCATCCAAAACCAGATCCACAAACACGTGCACACAGGACGAGAGAGATTAAGAGGATTCAGATGAACACGGCCAGAGTGCAATCTGCAACTTTGGGACAACTATTTTAGCAGAGTCTAAATTTAATGCACGTAAAATGGATATGATGGTAGGAGGGTTGTGTCAGGTCAGCTGCGGAAGCATACTCATAATTACACTAACAATAAGGTTGTGTTAAATACAGAGCAAACATGGCGTGGTCATGTTCATACCGTCCATTTCATGTGTTGGCCTCTGTGTTTTGGTTTCAGCAGGGTTTTCTGTTTTGAGGCAGTTATTTTTCATTTTGTTTTTTCCTGTAGTCTCCCAGTCTTTCAATCTACTCCCTACCTGCCCTTGTGCTCTCACCACCTGTGTCATACAGTGTTGTGTGAATCAGCTCATCACAAATTCCAGACGGGTGCTTCTTTTTATTAGCAAATTGGTGTCATCAGAGACAGTGTGTAGTCATTTAACATTGAAAACTACATACAGTGGAATCTCAAAATAAAACAAACCATCAGGACTACTGTGTCCATTAGTAATTACCATTTGTCACTTAAACTGTCAAAACACTTAAACTTAGTTACAGAATGCTTCTGTTGTCAACTGACATCATGACAGTGCAGGCAGTAAATAGGACAGACATATTTCTGAGTCACAGATATACAAAAGAAAAACAATAAAATAGATCAAATTCTAAAAGACGTGCCTCTCGTGCCCATGTTACAGTGAAAAAAAACTATTGGAACACCATGCTATATTGTAAGTTCTCCCACTTAGACATCACGGAGGGATCTGCAATTTTCACCGTAGGTGCATGTCCACTGTGAGAGAGATAATCAAAAAAGAAAAATCCAGAAATCACAATGTATGATTTTTTTAAACGATTTTTTTTGTTTGGTACAGCTGCAAATAAGTATTTGAATACCTGAGAAAAGCAATGTTAATATTTGGTATGGTAGCCTTTGTTTGCAATTACAGAAGTCAAACGTTTCCTGTAGTTGTTCACCAGGTTTGCCCACACTGCAGGAGGGATTTTGGCCCACTCCTTCACACAGATCTTCTCGAGATCAGACAGGTTCCTGGGTTATCGCTGAGTTTCAGCTCCCTCCAAAGATTTTCTATTGGGTTTAGGTCTGGAGACAGGCTAGGGAACGTCCGAACCTTGATATGCTCCTTACGGAGCCACTCCTTGGTTTTCCTGTGTGCTTCGGGTCATTGTCATGTTGAAAGACCTTCTCCCATGACCCGTCTGTATCATCCAAATTGTCATTGGCAAACTTAAGACAGGCCTTGACATGTGCTGGTTTAAGCAGGGGAACCTTCTGTGCCATGCACGATTTCAAACCATGACGTCTTAGTGTATTACCAACAGTCACCTTGGAAACGGTGGTCCAAGCTCTTTTCAGGTCATTGACCAAGTCCGGTCGCGTAGTCCTGGTCTGATTCCTCACCTTTCTAAGGATCTTTGAGACCCCATGAGGTGATATCTTGCATGGGGCTCCACTCTGATTGAGATTGACCGTCATGTTTAGCTTCTTCCATTTTCTAATGATTGCTCCAACAGTGGACCTTTTTTGGCAATTGTTTCGTAGCCCTTTCCAGCCATGCGGAGTTGTACAATTTTGTCTCTGGTGTCTTTGGACAGCTCTTTGGTCTTGGCCATGTTACAAGTTTGAGTCTTAGCGATTGTATGGGGTGGATAGGTGTCTTTATGCAGCTAACAACCTCACACAGGTGCATCTGATTCAGTATAACACATCAAGTGGAGGTGGACTTTTAAAGGCGGACTAACAGGTCTTTGAGAGTCAGAATTCTAGCTGATAGACAGGTGTTCAAATACTTATTTGTAGCTGTATCACACAAATAAATCATTAGAAAAAATCATACGTTGTGATTTCTGGAGTTTTCTTTTTAGATTATCTCACATTGGACGTGCACCTACGATGAAAATTTCAGACCCCTCCATGATTTCTAAGTGGGACAACTTGCAATATAGCAGGGTGTTCAAATACTTATTTTCTTCACTATAGACTTGCAGTGTTAACGCTGAATACAAACAAATCCCTGGATTCTGGAACATGATGTTTTTTGTAACAGAAACTTTTTTTTTTTTTAATTTCCTCTTGTCTTAAGCCTTGGGCAACGGCTTTGGAACTAGGAAGTAAACAAATTAAATCTAATGAAAGCCTATGATATCACCTATGATATGAGTACTGTATGTCACCAATGGCACCATCAGCACCAAGCACACCCTTGTATTAAATTTGGATAAAATGTGGAAGTTTCAACAATTCTCAAGCTCTTTTTAAACATTCATTTACAATAACTCTGTACTGTACTTGGTGTTCTAGGGTTCAAAAAAACCTTACAAATTGGTAATTTTGTACTGTACTGGATACTGTAGCTGTATATAGCCTCAGTGCTTCAAATTGTCAAGGAGAGTTGGCTGTCAACACCCCCCAGGCCCCTACCCCAATGAGTCTGTTCTATCGTGGTTCCACAAATGAAGATGAAATTTACTTTGTTCCGCTTGATGAGGGTCCAAGATTAAGCTCTTGTTTGAGAGTGACATCAATTCAATTGTTGACATAAAGAGCATGTCCTTTACGGCCAGTTTAGACAGAAGCATTTGCATTGTAATTAAAAACACCAGGAATGGCTGAAAGGCAGTATAATGTGGGGATTTGTGTGAACTCTGCCAAAAATCCATTGTGATGTCGATAATTTTCTTTCTTTGGTCCAACTAATATTAAGATCAGAATCTCTCTGCCAGAATTTGTAATGGGTTCTGGGAATGTTTTTTTTTTTTTTTTTACAGCAATCAAAATCTCAAATCGCTTATTTCACTGAATATTCAAATGATACCAGCCGACACTTGAAAAATACATAAATCACCCTCTTTATGAAGAAAAAAAGCTTCCAATTGTTGAGTCTGTTTTTGTTGAGGAAGAGTTTTATTGTTTGACTGGGGGGTACTTTCAAGTACGTTCTGCTGCACCAAAACGGTATCATTACACCATAAGCAAGCAAACAGCAAAAGTGTCATTATCTCCACATGAAGACAGCAAATGGCCTATAAAACCACACTCGGAATGATTTATTTCTCTACTGAGCAATTTATGATTTTTGTGATAATCCAAATCAAGATGCATCCGAATGTTTCCTTCAGTCTGTTTTTTTTCTTCTTCTTTTGTATCGATAGCAACCAGCTCCACAAAGCTGGAGGACCTGAGCTATCTCGATGAACAGCGCAACACACCGCTCCGTACATCCATTCGCCTCCCCTGGCACAATACAGGGGGAAGGCCACCCCAGGACTCCAAAGGTGGCTGCAATATGTTTTTTTTTTACTGTATATGCAATCTGAGGAGATAAACAGATTTTGGATTAGAACCCAATTTCAACTTTGAACCTATCTGGGTATTGGAAAGATGAATGTTTTCAATTATATGTTCCATTTTTCTTGACATTTTCCCAGGTCGTTTCTCCCCCTACAAACCCGTGGATATCATGCTCAAGCCATTGTTGTTCGAGGTACCCAGCATCACCATGGATTCTGTGTTCGTGGGCCGAGATTGGCTCTTCCAGAAGCTGGAAGATGTCTTGAAGGACAACGAGTCTGCGGAGAGCCATGGCGTCGTGGTAGTGGGCAGCGTGGGTTATGGGAAGACAGCCATTATCTCGCGGCTGGTCGCGCTGAGCTGCCATGGTGGGCGCATGCGACAGATTGCATCCAACAGTCCTAGTGCCTCTCCTAAAAGTAATAAACATTTCCATGATAAACTATTACAATAAAATACCCTGATGATGGTCGCCAAAACAAAAACAGCCATTAATGGGACCATTTCTCTCACCTAGGTGGTGTGGGGTCAAGCTCAGAACTTCCTCTCACCCAGCCACCGCAGCCAACTCCCCCCTCGAGTGCTACGAATACATTGAGGACCAATAGCTGTCCAGGAACCCCTGAAATGCAACGCCGCAGGGAGGAGGCTGTCAAACGGCTGGCTGCAAAGGTACATTTTCACGAAAGCACTACGACTGTGAGGTGGGGGTCAATGGGTCCAAGGTACAAAGGCGGGATGTTGTTATTGGGATCATTTATTTGACAATGAATAAGGTGCTGTTCCTCAAGAGGCAATAGTGAGATGCTACATTGTTTTGAAAGTATGCCTGTGCCTTGAACCCTTATGCAGCAATCAGAAGCCACTACCTCATGCCCTCCCATGTACTGTTAGAAATAGTACTCAGTCTTGATCTGGATTGCGTTTGCACCATGTCATCTATCAACAGTCGCTGCAACAGTAGAACATTGACTAATGAGTAGTGTTCCGTAGATAAGTTAAGGTTTGTGCTTTAACATGATCAATATTGCATTAATATGTGATGTGTGTGTATAATGTGAAAATTTTCACTTTCTAACATGATGAATTTAATGCTTTAACATGTAATCTGGTTAAAATGTGAAGTCCTTTGCCGGTCAGGGCAAAGTTTCAAGCTACCTCACTACGCTAATTTTTACATTAAAGCATTGAATTTATCATGTTACGACATGAAATGTATCACATAAAAACATGAACTTTATCACGTTATAATGTGATACTGAACTTTTTTTTTTTTTAAGTGTGACATGAGTACACATCTGGAAACATAAACAAATAAGTACTACGTTGCAGATCACCTTTTTTACAGATTAAATCAGAAAGATGACGTACTGTACTGTATTGAACTGCACCAAACTATATTGCTTTAGTTGCTCACTATTTAAGTAAATAGACAATGGTCATTGGAACTCCCTCTTGCTCAGCCAATGTTAGCAATTTTAATTTTTTTTGGCCTGCTTGCTTGAGATGAACACACCGTGACTATTCTGGAAGCTAGTCAAAGTTGCATGACTCACTAATCAGTGAGCAACTGAGGTGTATTCAAAGGAAGAACAGGATACCTGCTCCCTCCACCCACTGACCCTGAAAGTGTTTCAGCTCCTCCAACTTGGAGTGGAATTAGGAGAGTGTTATGCTCTCCCCAGGCATCTCTGTTCATTCTTAAGCACTTCTACCTTGGTCTGGTCAGAACCAGTGGTCCAACTGGGAATTTTTTATTTAGTTTATTTCAGGTGATTTAAGTGCTTTGTAGTCTCAATCAGATGCTCTGTGGTAGTTGGCTGGATATTAATACGTGTATTATTCAAAATTCTGTCTGAGTCTGTTAGTCCGCATTTCTCCTTGACTGAGGTAATTCATCCACCTCAGGAGTGGCATTATGTTAAAAAAATACATATTAGAGTGGCCTTTTCCTGTGGGCAGACAGGCGTTTGCAATAATCATGTTTGTCTAATTACCATCCTGATAGGTGGCTGTATTAGTTCAGCAAAGCAGAAGTGCCTGTGAACACAGTTTTAGACAGATATGTTAATAATATTCGAAAGGAATAGGTCTTGTGTGTGTATATGGTATAGTATAGAAGCTTTTCATTGTGTTTAAAAAAACTCGGGAGAAAATGTGAGACAAAGCTATCAACAATCTTTCAAGTGTCTTGAATTTTCATTAGGGCGTCGTCTTTGAATGTGCCATTTACGAGGACTCTTCAAATAACGTGTCCATCTTGTTGCGTTACAGGTAGTGGCCTATCATTATTGCCAAGCAGACAACACATACACCTGCTTGGTCCCAGAATTTGTGCACAGCATCGCTGCCCTGTTGTGCCGAGCACACCAGCTTAATTCATACCGGGAACTCTTGCTGAAAGAGCCCCATCTCCAGAGCATGCTCAGTCTGCGCTCCTGCGTCCAGGACCCCATGGCCGCTTTCCGGAGGGGCGTCCTTGAGCCTCTGGCCAACCTTCGTAAAGGTAAAAACATTGCCGTTTGATGTTTCGATGTCAGGTTTGGATATCATTGATGTGATTTCTATAAAGATTACTGCTCATCCTCCTACACTAACTCTGTGTGTCTATGTGTTTCCAGAGCATAAGATTCCAGAGGAGAATCTAATCATTTTGATAGATGGACTGAACGAAGCTGAGTTCCATAAGCCTGACTACGGCGACACGATTGCCTCCTTCATTACAAAAATCGTAACGAAGTTCCCTTCTTGGCTCAAACTGGTTGTCACTGTCCGTGTCAACTTGCTGGTAAGGAACAACTCATTAAGGTGATGACTTTTTAGATATGCGGGCATGCGACCCTTGTGTGGTTATGTGTCTTGGAAAATGAATGAATTAGGAAAAAGAGAAATATTTTTTAACATATAATTAAGCTGTGAGTCACAGAAGGTGTAATCGTTCACTCTCTTGACCTCTGTCCAAGTGGTTCGGTTCACTTTCCACTTAGTAACTGTAACGTGAAGAGTTGTCTGCCCTGTAATCGACTGGCGACGAGTTCGGGCTGTAGCCTGTCTTTTGCCTAAAGTCAGCTCCGATAGGCTCCGGCATCGCATGACCATGAACAGGATAAGCCTTATTGAAAATGGGTGAATGGATGGATTTAGCCGTGACATTCCATTGTGTGTGTAGCTATGGCTTTATTTTGTCAGCAGTATACAGAGCTATGTCTCAAGTTGAAAGACTTGATTGGCTTGATTCTTCACTGCCTAACTATGTTCTCTCTTGAGAGTTTTGTCACGCTGAATTTGGAAAGTTATACCTATTCAGAGGACAGTCTGAGATTGGTGGTGGTCCATGGCGAAGTTAACACACTTGTATTGAACAGCATCGCATCCATTTAGTGGATTAGGACTGATTGAGTCCTAGGCATGGATCCGTGTACGCATTTGTGTGTCTCATGAGAGCAATGTTATCTCGTCAAGTAATGTTAGTTACTTCAGATGTGGACAGCAGAAGATAGGAGGATTAGGGTGCATTGATTTCTCCAATCCCCTGGACAAAGATTGAAATGTAGACGGTGGCTCAGACCTCCGCTTTAAAATAGTGTCCCCTAGAGTTCTGGGACATGCAAAACTAAATTGCCTTGTGTTACAGGCTGTGTTTAAGTCAAATATATGGCAAAACTGTTTGAAAAATATGCAGTTGGATGTTAAAAAGGTCTGTAATGACAAATTGTAATGACAAATTACCCTCAGTGTTATTTTTCAGTGAAAATATTACTATTCTGTCACATTTAAAAGACATAATGGCATAATCAAGTATCATTACTCTGTCTCAATACCCAAATGTAAGTACTTGGCTACTTCATAGCCACATTTCTTCCAGTACGAAGTGTCTACACGAACCTGACGACTCAGTGTGTTTGTTCAGTTCACCAACTGCTCTGAAATGCTCCTCTGATATTTATCACACATGCAAAAAAAAAAGGTGTGACGCATGACAAACAGGCCGAGGATGTCTTCAGCTTTTGATGGTTTGGAGTTAGCTCTTGATGAATCAACCTTGACATCGCCATGATGGGTTTGTATTGTTTCAAGGATTTTTCCTCTGACTTACAAAGAATCCACCCATTGGTGATAGAGTAAAAAATATAAATTATAAAAACAGCAATTTTCAGGGGAGGAAAACATCCAACTCCAAATTGCCAGGTGGTAAATATTTGAAACAATAGATAAGTGCTCTGGCTGTTTTATCATTTTCATTTGAGCTTAAAGGTGTACTTTTATAGTTACTCAATTCTCTGCTATTTATTACCTGTGTTGCATAGGAGATCACCGGCCTTCTGCCCTTCTCCAAGATTTCGCTGGATGACTTCATGGACAATAAAGAAATAGGCAACGACCTCAATGCCTACATCCAGTACCGCATCAATGGCAGCAAGGACATCATGAACAATATAAGCCTGAATGGTAAAGCGGATCCGGCCACAGTGGGAAAGCTCAGTGGCCACCTCATCTCCCGCAGCCAGGGCTCCTATTTGTATCTCAAACTCACCCTGGATCTATTCGAGAGAGGCCACTTGGTGATCAAGAGCTCGAGCTACAAAGTTGTGCCCGTCTCACTGGCCGAGCTATACCAGCTGCAGTGCAACATGAAGTTCATGACCAATTCGGCTTTTGAGCGTTCGCTGCCAATCCTCAATGTGGCCCTGGCGTCGCTGCACCCCATGACCGATGAGCAACTGTTCCACGCAATCAATGCCGGCAACGTACGAGGGGAGCTGCCCTGGGAGGACTTTCAGCAACGCATGGACTTGCTGTCGGGTTTCCTCATCAGACGCCGCGACAAGACCCGCATGTTTTGCCACCCGTCCTTCAGAGAGTGGCTTGTGTGGAGGGCTGACGGGGAGAGCACCGACTTCCTCTGTGACCCGAGGTTAGTCCTTTGCATTATAATCCAATGCTCCCAGCTAAACACACAGCGCTGCCTTGATTTAGAAGTTTACCTTGTTCCGTTCAAGCACATCGCACAGTTATGTGGCAAAGCACGGCTGAACTCTTGCGCACAATGTGAAATTGTGCAACTGGTTTCAATGAGTGGACAAGCGTCAGCAACTCTGCGATCAAATTTTCAGTCGAAGGTGAACATCATCACAACATTGCAGACGTTCTTCAAATACAATCTACAGTAGCTACCACTTACTTACGCTTTTTCCTTGCCATGTTTTTGAAATTCATTAAAGTAATCAAGCACAGTACATGTGGTGGCTCATAACATTTAAAAATGAGAAAAGTAAGGGTAGCATTTTGTGTGGTCGTAAGTCGTGGACTTTAATCTGGTGGCCATGATCCAGTTTAGTTTTCCCCATTAAGATAATGGATCTGCCATTAATCCAGTGAAGCCCCCTCTCCACAAAAAAAACAACAACATTAGTATTCTACAGTATAAAAATATACATTATTAAAAGAATAGAATTAAATGTAAAGAGTAAATTGTTTTTGCAACTGTTTCTCACTTAAGTTTTTTTTTTTCTTTTGCTGACTTTTTTTCACCAGGCTCGCTCATATTTTCCATGATTTCATGCTTCTAATGTAATGAACATCATCCGCTTCTTCTTACCACTCACTTTCTTAAGGCCCGCAGTTAGAAAAAGGAACTTTGGTAAATTACTGGCACAAAAGAAAACTGAACAAACTGACCAGAAAATAACAAATATCATGACTTTCACTTTAAGGTTAGCAATGTGAACTGATGGTCGTAGGATGTTATGAAGTTTTTTTCTGCAACCATTTCATGGTTGAGTATTTGAAGCTCATTAGTAAGCCAATTTTTTTACTCTCAATAAAGCCATAAATTGACAAAATGACAACTAGTAACTTGTAAAACATGGACGTCGTGGCATTCGTATATTGAGGCACCACTGTAATTGATGTTGTTACAAACCATGAGCATTGTGTGGTGGCAGCATCCTCAACAAATGTGACCAAACTATTTATTGATTGAAGTTTATTTCAAACATGCAGTACAAAACAAAAAAAATCTACATTATAAATCTCCTAAACTGAAACACTATGTTCCACTTGTCTGAAAAGGAGTAGGGGAAAATGCAACTATTTTCAAACAAATTGCCAACAAAGAAATGTGATAATTATATGGCCACTGTAAAATGTAAGTCTTGATACCAGTGTTAAGAAATAACAGCTGGATTCCACCCTCAACAGACATTAAAAAAGGCTTTTGTAAAGACTGAAGACAACAAGATTATATCAATTGTGTTTGCTTTTTTCCCTCCTGGGGTCTTCTGCATTATCTGTGCTCACAAAGAGCTGATTCCTACGTCCACCCTCAGAGCAGAGTTTCATAATTCTAATCATTCATTAAAACAAAGGCTTGAGATTTGGCAGTGGAGATGAATATGCAGATAAAAGATGGCATGCTGCGGGTATTTCTGACTACAAAGAATTTCAACCCAATCAAAATGATCTCCAATCATGCATGTCCTTTATAATGACATAAGAATAAGGAAGCTGGGCTTCTATCTCTTAATGATATAGCACATACCTGATAAATTGGTCTTTTAAATTTTGACCAGGTATTATACCAGTGTCTTATTCTTTAGCTAGCTTGCTTTTCTTTCCTACAACATGAGGAATCTCAAAATATTATTTAACTCCTTCACTGTCGTGGTTGTTTATATTTGTCAACTGGCATCCAACCGTTCACTGCAAACAGTGATTATATTCGTCAAATACAATTTTCTATGGGTAGGTGTTGAGAGGCTCTTGCCAGCTTGTCTGCAAAATTAGTGTTTGTAAACAACCATAATGACAAACAGATCTATGCCATGTTCTTTCAAGACAGTACTTTATGTGTATGTAAATCTTCGACCTCAGAGAAAAATAATACAGAATTCTGTAACAAAATTAAAGAATTTTTGTGATCGTGACCGACCTGAAACACAAGAGGTTTAGTCTGATTTGACTTCAGACAGTGATACAAAAAAAGGAAATCTTCATGTGAGCCACTTGTCCTCACAAGGGTCGCAGGAATGCTTGAGCCTATCCGAGCTATCTTCGGGCAGGAGGCGGGGTAGGCAGGAGCTGAACTGGTTGCTATGTATATATAAATTTAATCATTTTTCGTGTTTTGTAGTTTCTTTTCATGCAAAAAACCTCATTTCCCCCACTACTTTGTCAGAGACCAGTGTTTTTGGTGAAACCAGGCCATGTTCTACAGGTGATTTGTCAAAAACAGAAAATTGAAAAGATAGACGCAAAGTTTCTGACTGATGAAAGAAAAGAGTCCGCTCTTTCTTTTTTTTCTTTTTTTTTTTCGATTCAGTGTATATATTGTCAGAGAACATCATATTCTCTGGGTCTTGAAGATAAGTCAAAGGCTCTAAAACAGCCAACAATAGGAGGGTTCTTTTGAAAACGGTTACTCGTGAATTAATTTATATCCAAATATATCTTTATTTAGACGGCACAGTGCCGCAGCCGCAAAGCGTTGGCCTCACAGTTCTGAGTTGGCCTCCTGTGTGGAGTTTGCATTTCCTCCCCGTCCCTGTGTGGGGTTCCTCCGGGCACTCCGGTTTCCTCCCACATCCCAAAAACATGCAACATGAATTAGACACTCTCAATTGCCCCTAGGTGTGATTGTGAGTTTGGCTTTTGACTGTATGTGCCCTGCGATTGGCTGCCAACCAGTTCAGGGTGTACCCTGCCTCATGCCCGCTGACAGCTGGGATAGGCTCCAGCACTTCCGTGACCCTTGTGAGGATAAGCGGCTAAGAAGATGGATGGATGGATGGATGGATGGATGGACGGACGGATGGACAGACGGATGGACGGATGGATGGATGGATGGATGGATGGATGGATGGATGGATGGATGGATGGATGATGGATGGATGGATGGATGGATGGATGGATGATGGATGGATGGATGGGATAGTCACATATAGTGACAGGCACAACTATAAAATGCTCTTCCACTCGATGGAAAAAGACCCAATTAACCCGTCCATCTACCTGTTGTCATTCAGACAGCCGAATAAGTCATGGATTTCTACGAGTATATCAGCTTTGTGTAAAATTAAATAGACCCACATTTCACACTAAATGTATTTCTGGGTAAGTATTCATACTTTTATGTTTAGTGTTGTGCTACGAGATTTTTCGAATGTAAAATGGGTGCCTTGGTGCAATAAATGTTGAGAAACACTGCTCTATTGTCTTGCACAGGACGGGTCACGCACTCATTGCATTCATGCTGTCCCGTCAAGAAGGAAAACTGAATCGGCAACAGACCATGGAATTGGGACACCACATTCTTAAGGCACATATCTTCAAGGTAAGAATGATGCTCGTAAAACTCATTGTTCTGGTTTAAGTGCGTACGTGCATTCCTTTTAGGGGCATTATTGGTGTTCCATTCCTGTGTGTTTGACTGTGGTCATCAAAGAATGGGGACAATCACAAAGATGTCATATTTAGCCTTAGTTATGCATTATGGAAGTGTGTTTGTATGCATTTAAGTTGTTGCTTGCTTGCTGTGTAGGGCCTAAGCAAGAAAACGGGTGTGTCATCCACTGTGCTGCAAGCTTTTTGGATCAGCAGCAGTGCCGATGGCCTCTCTGCAGCATTAGCCTCTCTGAGAAACCTCTATACTCCCAATGTGAAGGTGAGACTGTGTCAAAGGTGGTAACATTATTCAAACTCTGTACTTAAAGCTCAAGTGTCATAAAATGGATGATTTTTGGTATATTATTAATGAAAAACCCACAGCCAATATGGTCCCATGTGTTTTTTCACCACAAAACATGATTTTGACGTAAACAGCTTTTTGTAACTCCCGCCATGAAAACCTTCTCAGGGATTTGTTGTCGAGAAGAAGCAGGGAGTGACGTAAAGTGGCGCCCCCTCGTGGACTCGTTTGTTTCCATTAGTTTTACCTCTGGGAAGGTAGCTCGTTGTTCTTTCGTGTTACCCAAAATGCCGGCTCATTACATTGCTGGACATTGCTTGAACACTCGGGAGAATGGAATTACCCTTCATAAGTTTGAAAGAGACCCTGTTCGTTGAGAAAAATGGATTGCACGGGTGCAGAGGACGAGAGCTTCGTGGGTTCCAAATAACAGGTAGGTGTGTATACAGTTACTAAAAAAAAATAGTTTGGGGCGGACCACGTAATCGGTCTCTCTCATAACGTAACAAAAGATCCGCGTATGAAATGTGTCGATGTGCGGGTCAGCCAACAATGTCTCACTCAGCCTGCAACATAGCTCAGCTCCACCCCCTCCTTATATAGCACGCGGGCCAAAACTCAGCCACACCGGCTGAGGCGCTGCATTCCGTGGTCACATCTTCCGCGAAGGCTGCGCGTCGGGCTTTGCGACGGGGGCGGCTCTGAAGAACCCAGCCGAGAATGCGTTACTCAGTCGTGTGCGAGCATGAAGGGCGCCGGCTCGACTGTGAACACAAAGCAGCACCGCTCGGCTCCGTCATAAGCCACACTGGCCGGCTGCGATGAGCCCAATGGCTCATCTCCACTGCGGAAGTGGATCGGACGGGATGCGGTTTGGCCGTGACGGCATATCATCTGAATATGGCTCCAAACAATAGTGTAATATTGCCCTGAGGGCTCGAAACAACAGTGTAATGTTGCCCCGATAGCTTCACTCGGTTGTGTTGTGTTGTCCTTTTCGAAAAGAGCTTCCGTGTCAGAAGAGGCGTTGGAAAAATCCGAATAGCTCCGTTGTTCGGCTTCCATAGTAGCAGGCACTGCGCGTTTTCAACGGCGGAAGTGATGATGACGTCAAGGACAGATGACGCGACTAATATGGCCACCACTTGGATGTCGAGGGACACTCAATTGCGCAACTTTGTGCATGGATAACGCGCTCTCCGCTCACTTTTTTTTTTCGTATAGACATTGAAGTAAATACTGTTATATGTATTTTTCATTACAATATCTATCTTGGAATGTTTACGGGGATGCCACCCCCACTTTAAGGAAAAGCACAGATGAGGAAAAAAGTCAATATTAAAAGTATATGGAACCTTCACATATTTGCTGTTCACCATTCGCTGATCAAATGGAATCTGGGTGTTGTTTAATTACTTCTGTGTTTTTTTTTCACCCATTTTAGATATTCCGTTAGGTTAGCAGTCATTGTTACAGTTACAGTCTGCCTTTATTACCTAACATGCATTTTGTGTGAAAAAAGGAGATTTTAATGTCGTATACTGTTTGTGTAAAGTGCAAGTGTGCATATTTGTCTGTGCATGCATGATGTCACCTTAGTTTTTGCTATTTAAAGTTTATAATTTAACATTGAAAAAAAAAACACATTTTGAGAGAGTAAAAAACTAAATTTCTGTTCTCAAATAAGGGGAGTAAAAGAAAAAGTTTTCAGAAAAATATATACTGTCTGATACCTGACAACTCTACTTGAGTACAATAACTACGGTACTTAATGTCACGACCCATTGAGACGAAAGTAGGAGCCAAATGCAGGAGTACACAGGAGACGCAGAGGTAATTCGGGAAAAACATTTATTGTTCCACAGTCGGGGATCGGGCAGGCAGTCAGGTGCAGCAGCGGTAGTCAGGACGTCGGGCATAGAGAGCAGGTCAGCGGGCAGGCAGGAGTCGGTACGCAGGAGATTGATCAAGGAAGGCAGAAGTGTCAAAGGAGTAAGGCTGACGGGGTTGGTCGGAGGACAGGCGGAGGTCAGTGCACACGAGAATACAATCAGAGATACGGGAGTGCTGGAACAGGGCATGAACCGCAACGATCTGGCCCCGGACCAGTCGTCCCCATGGTTCTATATACACCGGGGCCAATCAGCCAGCATGAGGCGCAGGTGTGCACCTCCCAATCATCGCGACCGAGTGGGCACCCGCACAGCAAGGGCTGGAGCGGTAGCATCATGACACTTCATCACTTCCCACCACTATTATGTGTATGGGAAACAATCAGTGATTAGTTAATGAAAACACACTCTTGGCTAATGGTAAGTGAGATTATGAACAATGGAAATGAAATAAGGTAACTCAAAAGTGGGCTGGAAAAACAAGCCATTCAGCCCTGTCACATTATAGTAAATGTAGATGCACGAAGGTCAAATGTGCACTCTCACTATATAAACCATCTACTTTAAACCGTCAGAATTGTAGTTGTGGACAATTGGGCCTAGAGACTCCACTGGCTTCAGTGGAAAATGGCATCTGCTGTATTAATTACACTGTAAAATAGGTCACGTTAGTTGTAAAGTTCAGTTACAGAGGAGGCAAGGTAACAGACCTGTACATTCTTGTTGCATGACCCCTCTCAAGTTTTTTTTACTCTGTTAAATAAAATGCGTAGCATAAATGTCAAAAATGTGTAAGAAGACATGAGAGCGTCACAAATACATTCAATCTTTGATGCCGGCCAGTCAATCAACTCAAGTATGCACAAAGTAGATCCATTTGCGCCTTTGTTTGATGCTTTTGGGACTGTCTTTACCCTCTTATGCACATTGTTTATTGGTTATGAGTAATACCAAAGAGTTTGTACAACCTTTAACAATAATATTTGAAATCATTTCAGACGCTGTGCACTTCGTCTTTTGTTTGTATGGAAAGTAGACATTAGCCTATTCAAGAAAGTCCATTATCTCTGATTGATGCTTTCTGGCTTGTGGTTAGATAAGTTGTCTTTTTCCCGCTTGTCACAGGTGTTAGCATTTCAGATGTTGTCATCACCAATATACATTTGTGTGTTATTCTGCGAGAGTACATCATCACTCACAATGGAACATTTGCAAAAGTGACCTTGTTCTGTCCTCCGTCACAGTAGATCTATTCAGAACCAACAAATTAACACTATTTCATATTCTGTCCTCAGAATACTCGTTTGGCCCTGTGCCCTTTTGTACTACACATGTATTATTGGTTTTCCTTATACCGGAGAGGAGAAAAATCTGTTTTGAGATTTTCTTCAGTGGAATGTATGCCCTTTTACTTTGAGAAGATGCTTGAGTTCAGATGAAGGTAACATTTCTAAGAGATCAGACGAGTTTATAAATATGTGGTGGTATAAACTATTATACTTGTTAAAATACTTTCAAAAAAATAATGTTAAGGTATTGTTTGTTGTCATGGTGTTGGTGTTGAAAAACATCATGTCTAGATGTGAGGCTGAGCAAGAGTTGAGATCAGTCAGGTCTTTGCATATACAGTATTATTGATTGTATTCATCAACCCATCCATTATCTATAAGGCTCGTTGTCCTTACAGTATACTACGGGTGGACTGCGAGAGGTGCTGTACTATTCTGGAGTGTCAATCAGGGGGAATATAGAGAATAAGAACCAATCACAATTGAGGGCAGTTCAAAGCACAAGTGTCAAACCAGACTGTGTTTGCACGAAATTATGCCCTAAATTTGATTTTTAATACACGTCTCGTATAAATGAATGAGACGTTCTCCGCTAGCATAACACCGCTACGTGTGAAGGATTGACAGACTTATTCTTTGTTGAGCGTCATTTAGCGATGATCGGACTGCACAAACATATTGATTTCGTGCTGGCTCGCGACCGAAGCTTAACCAGACTGTGTTTGCACGAAGATATGCCCTAAATTTGATTTTTAATACACGTCTCGTATAAATGAATGAGACGTTCTCCGCTAGCATAACACCGCTACGTGTGAACGATTGACACACTTATTCTTTGTTGAGCGATATTTAGCGATGATCGGACTGCACAAACATATTGATTTCTTGCTGGCTCGCGACCGAAGCTTAACCAGACTGTGTTTGCACGAAGATATGCCCTAAATTTGATTTTTAATACACGTCTCGTATAAATGAATGAGACGTTCTCTGCTAGCATAACACCGCTACGTGTGAACGATTGACACACTTATTCTTTGTTGAGCGATATTTAGCGATGATCGGACTGCACAAACATATTGATTTCTTGCTGGCTCGCGACCGAAGCTTAACCAGACTGTGTTTGCACGAAGATATGACCTAAATTTGATTTTTAATACACGTCTCGTATAAATGAATGAGACGTTCTCCGCTAGCATAACATTGCTACGTGTGAATGATTGAATGAAATCAGAAGCATGGCGTCTCTCTCAGTTAAGAATGTATTGTATTTAGAATCTATAATATATCGTTGATTTGAATGAAATCAGAAGCATGGAGTCTGTCTCAGTTCAGAATGTATTGTATTGTATTTGCCATTTTTACTGTTTGTCTTACGTCAGCGCACGTGGCGTGACGTCACTTCAGGAGGCGTGGTTAAGTGCCCTGTACGGAGGGGTCAATTATTTAAAATGGACTAAAGTATTGCATATTCAATGTTCGGCATTTGCAAGGTTACCTATTCGCACATTTTTTGTCCGCTAACCTGTCACACATGTCGAATGAGAGATCTTTGTCAAGTGGAAGCGACCAAAAAAATAAAACACCTGTGCCTTTTTGCTGAGTTGCTATCAAGCATCTGTAAGCATCTGCAATTTGTTTTTAAGAGTAAAAATGTGATTCAAATGATACTATTTTGGGTTCGTAGTTTGTGGTACACTATATTTACTGGATAAACTTTCAAATTAGACAACTTTAAATCTTGAATATTCACAGCAGGGCTCAGTCTTACTGTACATTTATACATCTTTAATGTATATTATAGTTTTATTATACTTTTAGTGAGGAGCCCAATTTTGCTGACTGTCTTTGTGGCATATCAGGTGAGTCGTCTGCTAATGTTGGGTGGAGCCAACGTCAATTACCGCACCGAAGTTCTGAACAACGCGCCAGTCATCTGCGTCCAGTGTCACCTCGGCCATCTGGAAATTGCCTCCTTGCTGCTGGAGTTCGGCGCCAGCGTGGAGGTGGTGTCAGAAAACGGAATGAACCCCCTTTGCTACTCAGCGGCTGCGGGACACCTGAGTCTTGTCATGATGCTCTGCAAGCGTGGGGCCAAGGTGAGCAAATGCTTTGAGGTTTGTCAAAGCATCATGTTTTATACAGCTTTAGTGACTATTATTACATTAAAGCAGAAGTTTAGGAATGCATCATGTTCCAATCACTAGAAGAATAGAATAATTCTCTTTATCGTCATGACAACCATTCATAGATACAAAATTTGGTCTACTTACAACTCATCACAGTAGTGAACACTGATATGTTATCTTCTTAACCACGCTGCAACGGCTACCCATGTAATAGATTCATGCTGCGAAAAGCAATACACTAAAAAAATGCATATGCCAGGTCGACCATGTAGATAAGAGCGGCCAGTGCGCTCTTGTCCATGCCGCTCTCCGAGGACATCCAGATATTATCCAGTACCTCCTGGAGATGTTATGGAGTGCCGAGGGGGAGCAGCAGGACTGCACTTTGAAGAGCAGAGCCCTGCAGCAGGCTCTGATAGGAGCAGCCAGCATGGGACATACACAGGTCTGCTTAATGCATGCACATCATTCACCCTTCAACATATCTTGATGAAAACTCCTTGTGTGAATGTTAAAATGTGCTATAAATTGATGTAGATAAATGGGAAAAATATGCAAATATTATTTTATTGAACCATAAACCCCATGATGCAATCGTCAAAGAAGAAGGAGAGTCCCCTGTCAACTGTAGCTATATCATAATTACTCAAAAAAAGGACACGGTCAAGAATAAAGGGGGAGGGTATGGAACCCAACCACATAACTTTGCCTTTCAAAGGTCTTCTATCTTAATGCTAATCTGTAATGGGAAACACCATCGATTTGGTAACAAAGCTAGTATTGATATAGTGGTACTCATAACTTATGTTTAAACACAAATGATAGCAACTAATGGAGACAGACAATATAAAAATGCTTACTTGTATATTCTGTATTCTTAACCTGCTAGAAAAAGCAACTAATATTTCTGCATCTTAGTTTATCATCAAAGCTATCTGTAGTTTGTCTATGCATTTTAGTCCCTGTCCTGGTGCTCAAGCCATGGACACCAAAAACTCTATGGGCATTGAATTAAAGCATGAAATTTTGATCCACAAACTATTGTTTTTTAACTGTTATATACAGTAGTTAAGTCGTTACTGTAAATTTCATAAACTACTTTCCTGTAGAGTGCTATTTTCTCATTACATATTCCATCTGAAATATTGTAATGTCATTCACCTGCGATTTAAATTTACAATCGTAGCAAAACCAGTTCCCTTGCGTGCCATTAGTCATCCATTATCTCAAGTCAAGACCTTGTATGCCAGGACTGTCACAAAACACTAACCCACCCCCATAATGCAGAAACAGATTCAACTTTTTTTCCCCCTCTCTTTGTATACATGGTCATCCAAATAACTAAAGAACTAAGTATTTAATGTAAAAGGATTCTTTGAGACCTGTAGGAGGTCAACATTTCATTGTGAAGGATTTTGTTTGGATCACGATGTTGTTCCCATGACCCGTTGTTTTCACTCAAAATTAACATACCATTGTGGCGGTTTATTTGATCTTTTATGCTGAAACATTACGCCATTTATCAAAGTTTCTTCTTGGCAGGTTGTGAGCAGCTTGCTGGCAGTGAAGAATGAGTACGCCGTGCAAATTGATAGCCACGACACTCTGTGGGGAGAGACAGGTATGTTTTCATCCATCTTTTTACATTACATGCTTCATTTTATCACAGGCCAGTGTTTTATCATTCTGGTCCTCTCCTGCGAGTGGAAGGTCTCAAACCAAATATCTGCGTATGTGTGTGCATTTTTATGGCCCCATTGCGTTCTTGTGTCCTGTTCTTTCTGGTAAAAGCATTTGCTGTTGTGGTCATGTGGGTTTCTACTTAGAGGTATGTAAACACAGCATTTCCTCTGAGGAATGGTTCTTCAGTGCACCGCTGAATTACTGCTGTGCTCTCTCCTCTCTGGGTTATTTGTTTGGAGGCCAACAACACTCTCCCATATTTTCCACAAAGATACACAGATTTAGAGCTTTTTGTAGCATGCAGGTTGGGAGGTTGAAAACTTAGATATCTTCGTCAATTTGTTTTTGAAGAGAATCTACTTTTGCCTTATTTACATAAATTTGGCAGATTACATGACATGTTGGAATGGAAGTTTGTTTGATTGAAAAGCTTCTAAAAATTGTTTTATTAAACATTGCAGAAATATTTTGCTAATTGTCATCGGTCCTCATTTAAAGGAGCCATTGTCTTAATAACTTTGTTAAACACTGAGGTGTCAAAATGCACAACGGAGGCAAGTGCTGTCACCTTTTCTGGCTTTTTATAGGCTGAATTATAAATGACACCCCCAAATGGGACTCCTAAAAGTTGACGGCGATTAAAACAATGTACAAATCTGGTTACCTCACTTCAGCACACACTCTCAGCTTGCACAACAACCATAACAAGTGTCTGGACATTAGTAGACCTGAGTGTTTTGGTTGCAGATTTACTACTTTGATATTTCATCATACGGGCCTGCATGTCTTCTTTTTTGAATGTCTGCAAAGGAAGCGCCCTTCAAGATATGGAGCAAGCGAAACCAAACTCCTCCCCTCCCAAAAGAAAAACAAACTAAAAACATGACGAGTTGTAAAGAAAGCAAAAATTCCCTTACCAAACCGTGTTCACGCAAAGAGATTGCTTTATTCTGAAACAATCAAAAGGTGGGTCATCCTGTTTGAACCGTTAGTCCACACCATCCTTTACTCCAGCCATTTTTTCATCTAAATGACCGCAGGACGTCTGACCTTATTACTACACTCGGACAAAGTAATTCCAAATATTCCTTCTGGGTGGCACTTCTTATAGCCACAGTCGAGCACACGCATCTCCGCTGTGTTCACTCAGCAGACTCTATATCGCATCTGCTCCACAGAAGTGAAATTGCAGGTCTGTGGCAGCGTTGAGCTGAGGAAAACTGACTCTCACGTCCTTCTGATGACCACGGTCTCTGATCTCCCTGTTGCCACCAGGACCTTATTTAGAGACCACTGGGAGCCCATCTGTATTTGGGGAAAATAGGCTGCCGCTGTGTCGCAGCCTAGCAGGGACTGAAACTTAATTTTGGATGGAGTATTACAGGTTGAAGGTCACTGTGAGCTAGATAAGATCATCCCGTTATCATGCTCGTATTGCCTACACCAGACATGATAACATAAAAAATATATATGTGTACACCTTTATATCTCTGAGTGGTAAAGTACATTATTTGTGAATTCCATCCATCTATTCATTATCTGACCTGCTTATCCTCACAAGGGTTACGAGAGTGCTCGAGCCTATCCCAGTTATCCATGGGAAGGAGGCGGGGTAAACCTGTCACGTCCCATCGGAACGAGAGGTAGGACCCAAATGCAGGAACTCGGAAGACGCAAGGTAGTTCAAGAAGAGACACGTTTATTGTACGCAGAGGTCGGGGATCGAGCAGGCAGTCCGGTGCGGCAGCGGTAGTTGTGACGTCGGGGAAAGAGAACAGATGAGCGGACAGGCAGGAGTCGGTACACGGGGAAACAATCAACGCAGGCAAAAGGATCAAGGAGTCAGGCTTGCAAGGTTGGTCGGAGAACGGACGAAGGTCGGCACACACAGGATCAATCAGGAGTACGAGAGTGCTGGAACGGGACATAAAGGTCAACGAACTGGCGGCTGACCAGTTGTCACTGGGTCCTAAATATACGGGGGATGATCAGCCCGCATGAGGCACAGGTGTGTGCCTCCCAATTAGCGCACCCGCACAGCTTGTGCTGGAGCGGCAGGATCATGACAAAACCGTGAAGTGGTTACCAGGAATCACAGAGCAGAGAAAAAACATTCATACTCACAACCACACCTATGGGCAATTTACAGTCTTCAATTGATGCACATTTTTGGGATCTGGGAGGAAACCGGAGTGCCCAGAGAAAACCCACAAGGTCCGGAGCTCGCGACCCGGCTGGGGAGCAAGCTCACGGCTCTGCCGCTCGGCGGAGCGAGCTCGTCAGACTCCACGTCATTCCGCCGAAGAACCATTTGAATATTCAACATTATAAACAGCAGAGCGGTGGAGCTCGCTCCCCGGCCGACCGAGCTCCGGGCTCGGCGGGGAGCGAGCTCACGGCTCCACCACTTGCCAGCTTTATTTACAGCCAGAGGTTCTGTATGGAAATATTCCTCAGTCGTCCCAATCAACCAATACTGCTATTTCTTCATCAGATGAGGATATCTATCTTTATTTTGGCTTGTCCCAGAAATCAGCGCTGGGCATGATGGTGTAATCGAGTGTTTGGAATGGCACGTAACACGTCACATCAGCCCACGTAGGTCATTTGACTAGCGAAAATGGCAGCACCCCTGAAAATTCGTAATTGTCGAATAAATCTTTTCAAAACACTATTAAATGAGAGAGGATTTAACATCACATTGTCAAGATAGAGTACATATTACGTGGCCTATTGGATACACTGTTAATGCAAACCTTCAGAATTCCCCTTTAAAAATCAAGGTAACATGCGACGTGGCTACTGCAATGCAGAACAGACATACCACAACATCATGGCAATCGTACCCAACACAACACATAAATATTAGCTCATTCAATATAACCTACCACTGCTAGTTAGAAGGTATTGTGATGCTTCCAGAAGTGGGCAAAGATACTGCACTTTCAATTGTTTTATTGAACAAACGGAAACAATAGCTACACATAAACTACCACATTGACACACAAGCTTCTATTGCCACAACTGACACCAAGTCTCAAAAAAATAGATTTGCTCATGTATCGATTTGCAAGTTAAAAGCCAGTCAGCCACTAACCTGAGCTAACAACAGCCAATTCCACACTTTCTTGCTGAATCCCATGTCACAAATTGGCCAGGCATCACCTTTTGAAATCTACGAAACTCAAGGTCGTAGACACTACAGTGTGGAATGTGAGTACAGTGAATCCATGTGTGTAAAAATAATACCTTTAACTTGATTCTAGATACAGAATATGCGATTGCCGAGTCATATTGTACTATAGAATAGAATACAAAAGATTGCTTCTGGACTTCATAAAAAAAGTTAAATTCACTGCCGCTCGACTTGTCTGAAACGTACTTTCCCTCGACCTTTGAATTCATATGCCTGCATAATCCAATGACAGTCAATTCCAGTAAGGTAGATAATAATGCTTGAAGGTGAATACTTTTTATTTCCCTATTTAGCTAAATGCTAAGAACATCATGAGAATACTGCTCGCAATATCATTTGAAATATGAACTACGATAATAAACACATATTAGAACTTGTCGATTCTGTCAGTGTGTCATCAAAAGTGTGCATTATTCCCAAGGCATAAAAGGGCTCATTTTGGATGCTATTAGACTTTGTACCTTGTGGTGTGTATCACCGGTTTAAAATGAAATGGACTTTTCAACCCTATGCAAATGGACCTATTACATCTCCTATTGTTGAGTAGAGGATGATTGGATTGCACGTCTGTGCTTGCTTCCTTTTTTAAAGCTTCCTCTTAGGATGCTTTGCCGTTATGCAAAGAGATGATTTGCTTCTCCAGGATTGTCTTTGTTAGCACGCTGCATGGAATCGGTTCAAAATAAATCAGCAAATATTTATAATATTGCCTTTGTTTTGGTGCCAGAGGATAAGATAACTTTGTGTGTGTTCTCCAAAATGTGATTATTTGATTCATTCCAGAGACAAGAAACTTTGAAAACTTGGGTATATCACAGTGATCTGTGCAGTTTTAACCGATTTGAAGCCATTGTAGGAACAGAGCGTTTGCCTGATTGAGATTGTCTCCCATGTTATTTACCTGTGATGAGTTCATGCTGCGGGTGCACAATTTAATGATGACAGCATTCTGGCTGGTGAAAGCAATCACGTTAACATTCTTAGCTTGTGATTCAGTACCTCCTGTCCAAGAAGTTGGGCTTCGGATTTAACCAGTGGGTCACCACTGGAGAAATAATAAATTATCAAATTTCATTGAAGCTGTATGAGAGTTGCTAATTTGTGTAGCATTGTGAGTGCTGTGGTGTAGAAGTGAAAGGTGTTTTTAATTTAATGTAGCCAAATAGCATAACCAGAATATTCTAAACACCTGTCTGAATTTAGCTATACATTAAAACACAGCTAAATATTATTTGATGCGGGTGCAGTGAATGTTTTCTTCTCACGTGTCCCAAATATTGGCGTGGTCATCCATCCCACACATCATCAAACACATCATGAAAATATCTTCATTGCACTCGTCCGAGGTGCAGACGGCACCGGTCCTAAGCTGCTCAGTGGGTTCTTGGTGTTAATGAGTGTGAAGATATTCATGTGTTGAGCAGAGCACGGTACTCTTGGAGTGTTTTGGCTCTGAGGACAAAAGGATGTTGTCAGTCAGATAGTAATCCTCAACAACATTCTTTCACAATAGCCTCTATTGGGAAAACCTGTTCATCCCAACGGCAAACAGTTACCATGTAAACATATTTGAAGAGGAAAAAAAAATTACAAACAAAATACTATATCTTGTATCGTATTGTCTATAAATGCTTGTGCCTTTGAGAGTGTGTAATGTCTGTATTTGATTGTCTTGGTGAGAGCACTGGCTGTGTGAGTGTGGTTACCGTGTTTTAGTGCTCTCCTGGTGTTCAATAAACACTTGAAAACTGCCTCAGCAATTATGGCTCTCCTTTCCCAATTGCAAGGGCACTAAAATTCATACCTGTAAGTACAGTAAGTACAGTTGTGCCTTGAAATATGAGTGACCCGACATGGGATTTTTAGATTTTTTTAGATACCTATCATTGGGCCAGTTTTTTTTTTTTTTTTTTTTGCTTTGACCTGTGAGGAAAAATTTGAGTTATGAGTATGAGTTATCTGAGATATCTCATATCTCATTCAGCTCTAGTGAACTCATCTCACTTCACAACAAGCAACATTTTAGTAGCTAGTGAACAGTTCTTCGAAAAAGAGGCTTCAAATTGTTTATTGCTACTCCCAGTTGAGGTTTACTGTCCAACTAAGCTTAAAAGTAAGTGAATTAGTCTATTTAGAACAACAATAAAAATTTACCTTCATGTCCACTGGCTTAATGCTACCACATAAAATCTATGTGTCGGTGTTATTTGGCTTTCAGTTTTGGACGTTTGAAGAGTGTAGCAACACACATAGACAGACACTATAACCATAACCAGAGGCATAGATTCTTTTGACCTTCCAAAAAAATAAAAACATAAAAATATACAAAATAATAACATACATTTTATGAAACTATATTACATATTTTTTTTATCTCTGATAAAATATAAAAACATTTAGGATCCAACCAAGTGACATTATTGTTACCCGCATTTACTTACTTACTGAAACACGTAAACAATTTGCAACGTTAAAAAGATCGACATTAAAAGAAATGAAAATAAAATGTGAAAAAAGTTGACAAAAAAATCTGCCATTTCTTACAGACTTTTCTTTCTTTTGAACATATACTTGACAAAGTTTTGTTAAACAGTCAAATGTTCTGTCTGCAATTCATTGGTTTATTTTTTTTTGTAAACAAAAGGGACCAAAAAAAGGGTTTTTTTGTTCATTGTAAATTATTTAAGTGAATCAGACAATTTATGTTGTTAATATGTTAATTCGGAATTTTATTCTGCCAAATAATGAGTTCGCCTAAAAAAAAGTCCAGATCAATCGGGCCCTAAAAATATTGTTGCAGCTCCTGAGTCACTAAACAGTCGTCATGAAGGTATATTACATTGACTAAAAGGGGCAGCAGTGAATTAATCATGATGCACAAAGGGTTTAATTCTTTACATTATGTTTGCATATGTTATTGCAATTCATCCATTATCCAAGCCGCCTATCCTTACAAACGTCACAGGAGTGCTGGAGCCTATCCTAGCTAACTTCGGAGAAAAAAACAAACGACACCCTGAACTGGTCGCCAGCGGGAATTGATCCCATGCTGCCTGCACCAAAGTCAGTGTTTTTCCCCCCCTTATATCCATCCATCCATTTTCTGAGCTTCTTATCCTCACGAGGGTTGCGGGAGTGCTGGAGCCAATCCGAGCTGTCGTCAGGCAGGAGACAGCGTAAAACCTGAACTAGTTGCCAGCCAATCACAGAGCACATGGAGACAGACAACAGTCAAATTCACAATCACATCTAGCGGCAATTCAGAATCTCCAATTAATGCATGTTTTTGCGATGTGGGAGGAAACTGGAGTGCCCGGAGAAAACCCATGCAGGCACGGGGAGAACATGCAAACTCCGCACCGTATATAAAGCATAATAAATATGTAGTACTGTTTTTATACTACTTTTTCTTCTTGGCTTTTTAGGGGAACTGGAACTGATTTATTCATTTATTCATTATTCATTTCAGTGGCAAGTGATGATATGCAATGCAAGTATTTTCACGTTATGAATTAAACTTGTATTTCAAGACAATACTGTGTCAGTTTTGTTTTGTTGCTTCAAGAGGAACCATTAGTAGATAATTCAGTAGATTCTGACACTGCTGGTAGTTAAGGATATTTGTTTCTAACATATTCTCCACTGTCCATTACCACATTCCATTTATTCTGCATACATAGCGACCAGTCATGTGTGTGTGTCAAGAGTGCTTATACTACCACTTTAGTCCTTTTATCTTCTATAATTATAGCCCATATGGGACAACCGCTATTTAAAATAGCCTCTGTTAAATCGAAACAAAGCAGGAACTAACTTTTGAATGATGTGATATCAAGACACATTTAAAAAGCCTGGTAAACACATTTGTCTTCTACATCTGCAGTGCGCCTTTGAACTGAAATAAGGTGCCTGTCTGCATGTGAAATAAAGCGCGCCGTGTGCTCTGTCTGCTCCTCAGCGCTGACGGCAGCCGCTGGCCGAGGCAAGATGGAGGTGTGCGGCTTTCTGCTGGAGCAGGGGGTGACTGTGCAGCAGGTCAACCGGCGGGGGGTGTCTCCCTTATTCTGCGCCGTCAGACAGGGACACTGGCAGGTGAGGGAAAGGTGCCCCCTGTTTCCACGACAACCATTGATTCTTATTTCTGTTACGCTGCTTGATGTTCTCACTCAGTGTGTTTGATAACCTTCTTCCCAGCATTCACGAATTTTGTCGTAGTAAAACGGTGAAGAGGAGGACAACATACTACGACTAACCTCAGTGTTTTGGGCTCAAGGCCACATTCCAGCTGTACTGCATGAGTAAACTGAATTTTAACCTTGGTCGCAGAATAAAATTAACTCGTAGGTCACAGTATGACTGTGTGTTTGTGTTGTTAACATTTGTATAGAGGTGTAATAATTAATCAATTAATTGACAAATAATCAATCATCAAATTAATCCACAACTATTTTGATCATCATTTATCGACATCATCAAACTGAAAATTGTCCGTATCCTCTATTTTCAGCCTACTAGCAGTACGTACAGATACTCTCTGATTTCTGAAGTCCTTCACGAAAGCAAAAAGATTGTTTTTTGTCTTTAATCAAAATAAGATATTTGCAAATCTCTTCTTTTACTTTGAAAAACAATGTTAAACATTTTTGCTTATTTTCAGACATTTCACAGACCAAAACAGAAACTGAATCATAATCAATTTATGGGGGAAAAAAATCTGTTGAATCTGTTCCGAAAACAATCGTTATTGGATGCCTTTGTTTGAATAATCTGTGACATGTAGGTGAACCTGAAGCAGTCTCAGAAGTGTATACTGTATATAAAACTAGTCGCCCTTCACAGGAATCAGTTGTTGCCCAAGAAGTAGCTTTGAGTTTCCAAAAGGGTTGGGGCGTACATCACTCCCTCATGTCATTTTGCTTAATTGGTGTTTATTGCTTAATTGTTGTTTATTTGGTTATGTTTAAACATTAAACAATACCGAATAAACAACAATAATAAGTCAACAAACATGTTGTCATAAGATTTAATGCAAAATTTGTATCTGATTATTTGATTGCTCTGTAGAATAATTGATAGAAAAATGGATTCTAAAATAGTCCTCTCGTGAGCGCCGTACTTCTGTGTTGTAACTGCCTGTTGTGGTGCAACAAGTGCTCAAGCATAAGATTTTGTCTGAGTAACAACCTGTTACTTTGTCAAAATTTTTTTGGATGGCGGGGGGGTGTTTGTTGTGAAGAAAAATTTCAAACGGCACAGGTGCAAAAAGAAAACATGAGCGTAGAACAGACTAACATGAAGACCGACTTATCTTAAGTACACTTTACAAAACCAATTTATTCCTTTAAATTCTCTCTTTATATTTTACTATAAATTACAGTTTTTAATGCTCATTGGCATTAGTTGCCATTTAAACTACTTCCAATACTGCAAAATTGATTTGATATCCAAGTTAATGTTACAAGCTTGGGTACAGAACTAAACTCGTAAGTCAAGGTACTACTGTATTTACATACCATTTATTTTGTTTCATGTATTCCCTCAGTATGAACACGTGCAATGTACATGGAAATAGAAAACTGATATCGCATGTAGCCACCTGAACTGGCGGTGTCCAGGAAAGATGACCGTGAAGTATTGATCCAGTGTGCTCACTCCTAGATTGGCGAGCTGCTGTTGCAGCACGGCGCAGACATTAACGTCAGCGACAAGCAGGGCAGGACCTTACTGATGGTGGCGGCCTGCGAGGGGCACCTGAGCACCGTTGACTTTCTGCTCTCCAAAGGTGAGCTACATGGCCACTCTTCCGTCATGTTCAATGCACAACAAGGCGAGTGTTTTTCTATACCACCTTTCATACACAAGATTAATCCAAAATGTTGTGAGCAAAAAAAAAAAAAGACATAAAAATATGATTAAATGTTTCTGATTTATGAAAAAAAAAGCGAACAAGCAGATAGTGACGAAATCTTCAAGCTGTTTTTTTCTGTTCCCAGTTGAAGTTTAAACATGAAATAAAGATGTTGTATATTCAAACGAACCACATAACTTACCGACACTGCCTAGCCTAATGCTAACACACAACGCAAAATGCCACAGACGGGCTAAGAAAACTATCTTTGATGTTGTGGTAGTTATAACCTCTAAAGCTTTGGATACTTGAACACAAACGGTGCAGCAAAAGATCGAGACCGACAAAATAATACTCACTGGCATGTTTTTTATCCTTTGCGAATAATTACAAATGTTAATGCAGCATACTGAGTCACTCATTTATGATGCAGAAACCAATTAATTCTTTACATTTTATTAAATTATAATCAATAAATGGTGTTACTGCTATAAGTAAAATACTGTAAATATTTTAGGACAGGGAACTAATTCTGATTCTATGTTCACGCTGGACACAAAAATTGGTTTCACTTCACTTCGCATCTCTGGCTTCTGTTTGATTGCGGGAGTCACTGATTACGCATCTGCATCATCTGCGCTGTCCCAAACGCGGAAAAGGGAGGGGCTTCTCTTTCGGGAGGCATAGACAACATTTCCTCCTTCCAAACGGGAGCTGCAATGGACGGTGATGTGACCTGCATTGTGGCTCTGTACTTGTGGAAGTACAAATGTCTTTGGAATCCCTAACGCCATCTTGCTTGGGTCCACGACACCACCCAGAAGCGCGCACAGCTTAGTAAATTTTACCGCCTTCCCTATCAAGCTGGATCTTGGTGAGTGCAGCTTCCAATGCTACATGAGGCTAACCAGTGCCCAGTTTGATGACATGTTGACTCAAATCAGTCCCAGAATTGACCCCTCCGTACAGGGCACTTAACCACGCCTCCTGCAGTTAATTCACCTCACGTGTGCTAACCTTAGACAAACAATTAGCAAAAATGGCGGCGCAGCAAGAAAAGACTAGAGCGAAACTGTCCGATTTACCATCTTATTTCTCACTCGCATTCTTAGCTAACAGTGAAATATCGTTGAAAAGCAGACAGCAGGGCTTCAAGTATTTCAGCGAGGGGTATTTCAATGGTATTTACATGCATATCGACAGAGAAACCATTGATATTAGCGCAAGATCTTTCCGGAGTCAGAGGAAGACCGAGAAGCCACATAATATAATATATTATAATTGACAGTTTCCTATTTTCGTGTTACACATCACACTTGTGTGCAGAATCTGTATGTGTATCTGTATAGCCGTTTGTGAACCGCCGTATGAAGGAAAAGAAGGCGAGTTGTTTCTCTCGTTTTCTTTGTGTAACGTCACGCGCTCCCCTCAATAATTATTCTTGAATTAGTGCCGAACCTACGTAAGTCCCGACCAAGTACAACAATCACTACTTTAGTGTCCTCAAACATCCTTCCTTCAGTCTTGGTGTCTCGGTGCACGTTGAAGGCTTTTAGGACTCGCTAGTCCGGTTTAGCTTAGCTCACCGCCAACAAAGACACGTTTGTGCAGTCAGATCATCGCAAAGTATCGCTCAACACAGATCAAGTGTGTCAATCATTCACACGTAGCTATGTTATGCAAGCGAAGAACTGCTAATTCATTTATATGAGACATGTATTGAAAATCAAATATAGGGCATACCTTCGTGCAAACATAGTCCGGTTTACCATAGCTCGGGAGCCGCCGAACAGAGACACATTTGTGCAGTCAGATCATCGCAAAATATCGCTCAACACAGATCAAGTGTGTCAATCATTCACACGTAGCTATGTTATGCAAGCAAAGAACTGCTAATTCATTTATATGAGACATGTATTGAAAATCTAATTTAGGGCTTACCTTGGTGCAAACATATCTGATCCGGTTGATTTTAGATGGATTCAGTTGATCATATGATCTTCCACAAAGTTTGATCCATCGAAGACATTTTTCGTACTCGGTCTTCTGTTCCGGTTGATATTAGATAGATTCAGTTGATGATGCGGTCTTCCACAAAGTTTGATCCATCGAAGACATTTTTCATACTGGGTCTTCGGTTTTGGAAAGGGTACGAATCGAACTCCACCAACTAGCCTTTCAGGATACCTGTCGTCACTATTATAAAGTCCGTGACTACACCTCTTAACCATATCTATTGTTAAAGAACCCAAATACGCGATAAAACGCTAACAAAAGCTATACTGGACCATGCAACGTTGTCTGAGGGAACGGCGTGTGCAAAAAAGGGGTGTGGTTTATGCAGACCTCTGGCCTCTGATTGGTCAGCGACGCGGATGACGCAATTTCTACAGAGGGGTTAATTCCACAAGTCGCATTCCACCTCCTCTACGGACCGCCTCTCCATTTGTCTCTGGTGAGTGGCAATTTTGTGTCATTATCTGGTGTGTCACAATAAATGAATCCTCACAATTTCTACTGAGTCACACTCTGCAGGTTTACTACTGATAAATGCATCAAAAATGATGTTGAAATAAGTACACCACCCTGCCAAGTTGTAAGAAGGAATGGATTGGTGAAAATTATGGCATGAATTGAGGTCATCTTGATTCGATTGTGTTGCTTTCGCAACAGTCATACACATACTGTATATGTACGTATGTAATGTACTTGGCTTTAACTCATTGGAATTTTGGAAAGCAGCTCTAAATATAATACACACACACATAATGGAACCACTAGTAGCACGTTTTATGTAATTCCTGCATGTTTGACGTACTATGTACGCTTATCCTGACTGTCTGACAGGACACCACTCACCTGTTGCTACTTTTGTCCAATTGGGATTTAGCTAGACAATACAGTTATGGTCCCATGAAGTGCCAGTGTTTTCAGCCGTGACTCTATGTGATTATCATCCTTAGGGTTATCCTATCTCGACTACTACAGTATCCTCAATACAACTGTGGTAAATTTATCACTTTATGTGCTGTAGATAATTTCCCACAGGGGGCTCATTCAGGACCATCGCAAACTGTTTATGTATTGGGATCTCCACGGTCTCCATGATATTCCCTGATGTGGCAACGACGATTTAGGACTTTTCATGGCTGTGTGCACCACAGAGGAGTGCTGGAAAATTGCAAAGAGGTTTGAAGAGCGGTTGGATTTTCCTTTCTGGTCTGGAGCACAGGATGGGATGCACGTGGTCCTCAAAATCCCCTGCCAACTCCCGATCCTTGTCGTCCAACTTTGAGCAACACACACAAAATTCCTGCTACTGTATATTACTTTATCAGCGCTAAATTGATTTGTACTTGTGTACACAACATCATCAATTCATATGATGAACATTGTCTGCTTATATATTTTATCCATGATGTATTTCATTTAAATGATTGTATTCTAGTATAGTGTGAGTCAATAAAGGATCACTTTTAAAATAGCTGCACTGTAAAATGTATGGACTGGATTTAAAAGATAACCAAACACAAACTGTTTGCACACGCTATTAAAATACTCAAATAATCCTGACACTGATGACACCATTGCAAAAGGTCAGGCACATAAGGTTGCTTATGTATGTAATGAAAAATGTAATAGACAAAAACCTCCTTCTGTTCCCCCTCATCTGTCCTATAAGGGTCATCTGTAAATAGAGACGAATAGAGAGTGTAATCTGTGTGGTCAAATGGTTGTGTGAATTTCTACCTGCCCGCCCAACTCGCGCCACGTTGTACGCGCCGCCCGGCACGGATTCGCTTCTCCCCGCACGAATTGTATTCACTTCCGGTGTAATCACGCTGCGTGAAATGTCCAAAACGCATCAGGCTTGAATTCAGCATGAGTGGTTTGTGTGTCTCAAAAGGTGCGTCACTGACTTCCATGGATAAGGAGGGTTTGACGGGCCTCAGCTGGGCATGCTTAAAAGGACATAAAAACGTTGTGCAGCTTTTGGTGGAGAAAGGCGCGGTGATTGACCACACGGATAAAAACGGACGAACTCCCCTCGACCTGGCCGCCTTCTTTGGAGATGCAGAGATCGTACGTAGCCATACATACCACCGGCGTAATCACATTGACTTCACTCAGCGCTGAGTCATTTTTGAGCACATATTGCTGCGTGTTAGTTCGCCTAACCAGTGCGTCGTCTCCTTTAGGTCCAGTATTTGGTGGAAAGAGGGGCGGTTGTGGAGCATGTGGACTACAGTGGCATGAGGCCTCTGGACCGAGCCATCGGCTGTCGCAACACGTCGGTGGTGGTTACCCTGCTGAAGAAAGGGGCTAAGCTGGGTAGGGTTTTTTTTTTAACTATTAATATTCATCCATCCATTTCCTGAGCCGCTTATTCTCACAAGTTTCACAGGAGCGCTGGAGCCTATCCCAACTATCTTTGGGTATGAGGTGGGGTACACCCCAAACTGGTTGCCAGCCAATCGCAGGGCACATCGAGACAGACAACAGTCACACTCACAATCACACTGAGGCATGTGGTATCTCGTGATTTAAGTTACCAATTATGGTTCCTCCTAAATAGTGCAGCTTTCCCCGTGCGATTAAAAGCAGCATAATTCATTGGGGAAAAATCTTCAAAGACAAACAGACTGCAGTCTTGTGCATGTGTGAGAGATTTTTGCCAAAATTGGTACTGAGAAATGTAAATAAAAGTGGCAGTTTGCTTCAATCTTTTGTTTTCGCAGTATCTCATGGCTCTTAGAATAAGCTCAGACTAATTTTGTGGAATGCTGCAGAAAAACAGTGCATCCATTCATTCAGTTGCTGTTCACTCTGTAAATGTGTGTGTGTGTGTGGTGTGTGTGTGTGTGTGTGTGTGTGTCATTTTTTTAGTCCCTCATGTGCTGCTGGGCTAACTTTAGAATGCCACTTGTCACCTTAACGACATATAAAGATACATGAACATGCCGTTATTTGGGTCTGCGGCTTTATCTGTGTAGCACTCAGCAGTGAGCACCACCGTTCAACTTTTTTTCTGCATGCCGAACTGTCTGTGTGGCAAGAAAGCCTTTAAAGCAGTGATTCTCAATTTTTTACACCCAACTGCCATCTAAAAAGAATTCTTTGCTGCCTGAGTACCACCATAATGGCCAATGTTAAAATTCCGTGACATAGCAAGTGTATTTAATATTATTGTAAGACAATGTAACATTATACAGTTACAACATTAACACCTTGCTTACATTTAGGAATCCCCAAAAATATGTACTTAAATATTAAAGACTAAATATCATTGGATTGAATTCAAAAGTTAAATATAGCCGACCTATTTTCCCAACCAATTATTTAGTACAATACTTACACAATTAAAAATACATGTAAATTATGTATTTTTCTTTCATTATTTTTAAATAAATTCATAAACCAAATTTTTTACCAATGAATATTGAACATTTTATTATTTATATGTATGTTATTTTAATTAATGGAAAACAAATTATATCTATATTTTTTATTTTTAAATTTTAAATTCCATTAAAAATATGTACGAGTTTATTTGATTCTATAATTGTTTATTACTAGTTTATTTGTTCAAATAGTCACCACTTACTTGAGAACTGTTTTTTTAAATGAAACGTAACATTGTTTTTTGTATCTGTATGGTATTTATTACTTGCAATTAATACATTAAATGAAATAATGTATTTCTTGTGTAAAATTGGCTAGTTAATTATTTTTAATTTATTTTATTTGCTAAGACAGAACGATCAATTATGTAGTTAAGAGATTTTATTTTATTATTTTTTAAAAAGTAATGAATGAAATGTGTATGTACATTTTAAATAACCAATGTAAGGAAGGAAAAAAAAAAATCCTAAATGATGGCATAACTAAACGGGAGTCTTGAATGTAGATGCTGGGTGGGCCGAATAAAAGAACTTTCCCCCTTTTGCTCAGGTGGTACTCATACAGCACTTTGAGAATGACTGCTCTAAGGAGTGTACAGACATGTGCGTGACCTCTCCCTTTCTCCTCTGCTAACTTTTTCCCTCCCCCGACCCGCTGCCTCTAAACTAAGGCCACAGAACGTCTCCTTACGATCGATCAGGTACAATCTTTAGGTAACTTTACCTTACTGTGAGAATTTGCAGAGCAATACAGGGAGCGCCGACAGTGGCGCTGACGTTAGCAACCTAATTTTTTTGCCTTTCACCTTCTAACACAGGCAACGCCGCTTGGGCCATGGCCACCTCCAAGCCTGACATCCTCATCATCCTGCTTCAGAAGCTCATGGAGGAGGGGAACCTGCTTTACAAGGTGCGCTTGGATAAAGCATTTCCTCTTTTGACACGGTGATGTATTAAAACATATGCTAACAGCCTAGTCATCGCTGAAACATTTACAATGCCCTTGGGAAAAGTACACACACTCTACTTAAGTAGAGAGTACAAATGCTTGCGGCAAAATGGACTCCAGTTAAAGTACTGATTCTGTTACCTAAGTAAAAGTAATACAGTACTGACTGAAATGTACTTCAATACAAAAGATTAGATTAGGATAGTTAGTATAGATACTTGTCACGTCCCATCGGAACGAGAGTAGGTCCCAAATGCAGGACTCGGAAGATGCAAGGTAGTTCAAGGAGACACGTTTATTATATGCAGAGGTAGGGGATCGAGCAGGCAGTCCGGTGCAGCAGCGGTAGTTGGGACATCGGGCGAAGAGAGCAGGTGAGCGGGCAGGCAGGAGTCGGTACACAGGAGAACAATCAAAGCAGGCAGAAGTAACGAAGGAGTCAGGCTTACAAGGTTGGTCGGAGAACGGACGAAGGTCGGTACACACAGGTTCAATCAGGAATACCGGAGCACACGAACGAGACATGAAGATCAACGAACTGGCGCCGGCCAGTTGTCATCGCGGTCATATAAATCCACAGCATAATCAGGCTGCATGAGGCGCAGGTGTGCACCTCCCAATCAGCGCACCTGCGCGGACACCCGCACAGCTCGTGCTGGAGCGGCAGGATCATGACAATACTTGGAATATCAGGTCCACAATGGATTGAAAGCTATGTAAAATATCCAATTTGATGGAATGGGTGGAGGGATGGCGGGGGCAGGGGGGTCCAACTGTTTTGTCAAAGGCTGCGTGATCGATGCTGTGACATTTAACAGCAATGGAGCAGAAAGGTTAATACTGCCAGACGATTGTGTCTCTTTTATGATGTTTCCACCCGTGCTGAAGCTCAAACATGACCTTTTAAAAAAAAAAAAAATGATAGTGTTTGGTTAGTTTGTGAAGAGCTCCTTTGACAGTCAGCCGTCCTGACGATAATTTGCAAATACAGCAAATGCATTTTTTTCCAAATGAAAAACTAAATCAGGGGAGAGCAAACTTTAGTCGTCGAGGGCCACATTTGATAATTAAAATGAATAGACGAGCAAGGTCATTTGTAGGGGAGGTAAAACAAGTAATGTAGTTTAACTGTGTGTGTGAAATATTTTTTTTAAATCTTGAAATAATTTAGGTTTATATTTAAGAATCCCCCTCCTTTTGGGTAAAAAAGAAACGTGAATGAAACCAAGGCATCTAATACGATTCTTGATAGTGTAAATGTTTGAATTGCCCCATTAAACACAAAAAAAGTTAAAGGGTTAAAAAAAATCCATAGAAAATCAGTCTCCCAGTCAAATGATCATCATCACACAACCTTCAACTCAATCAACTGGACAGACAGTTTAAACATTTCTAACAGTCTTAAGTGTAAAAATAAGAAGAAAATATTTACAAAAATGTAAATTGTGTAATAGAAGGGACTACACATGCTACTACAGAAGAATTTAAGGTGGAGGTGATTTTGCATCAGGGATCCGCTCTGAGCCCCTTCCTGTTTGCTGTAGTAATTGATATGCTGACAGTTGAGGTTAGACTGGAATCCCCTTGGACCATGATGTTCGCAGATGATATTATGATCTGCAGTGAAAGCAGGGAGCAGGCGCAGGAACAATCAGAAAGATGGAGGCACGCACTGGAAAGGAGAGGAATGAAGATTAGCCGAAGTAAAACAGAATATATGTGCGTGAATGAGAAATGTGGAGGGGGAAGAGTGAGGCTACAGGGAGAAGAGATAGCGAGGGTCGACGACTTCAAATACTTGGGGTCAACAATACAGAGCAATGGAGAGTGTGGTCAGGAAGTGAAGAAACGGGTCCAAGCAGGTTGGAACAGCTGGCGAAAGGTGTCTGGTGTGTTATGTGACAGAAGAGTGTCTGCTAGGATGAAGGGCAAAGTTTACAAAACAGTGGTGAGGCCGGCCATGATGTACGGATTAGAGACAGTGGCACTGAAGAAACAACAGGAAGCTGAACTGGAGGTGGCAGAAATGAAGATGTTGAGGTTCTCGCTCGGAGTGACCAGGTTGGATAGGATTAGAAATGAGCTCATTAGAGGGACAGCCAAAGCTGGATGTTTTGGAGACAAGATTCGAGAGAGCAGACTTCGATGGTTTGGACATGTTCAGAGGCGAGAGAGTGAGTATATTGGTAGAAGGATGCTGAGGATGGAGCTGCCAGGCAAAAGAATAGAAGTTTTAAAAGAATTTAGTCAAAATTGGTATAAAATGTAAGGGACTACACATGCTACTACAGAAGAATTTAAGGTGGAGGTGATTTTGCATCAGGGATCCGCTCTGAGCCCCTTCCTGTTTGCTGTAGTAATTGATATGCTGACAGTTGAGGTTAGACTGGAATCCCCTTGGACCATGATGTTCGCAGATGATATTATGATCTGCAGTGAAAGCAGGGAGCAGGCGCAGGAACAATCAGAAAGATGGAGGCACGCACTGGAAAGGAGAGGAATGAAGATTAGCCGAAGTAAAACAGAATATATGTGCATGAATGTGAGGGGCGGAGGGGGAAGAGTGAAGCTCTAGGGAGAAGAGATAGCGAGGGTGGTCGACTTCAAATACTTGGGGTCAACAATACAGAGCAATGGTGAGTGTGGTAAGGAAGTGAAGAAACAGCTCCAAGCGGGGTGGAACAGCTGCTGGAAGGTGTCTGGTGTGTTATGTGACAGAATAGTCTCCACTAGGATGAAGGGCAAAGCTTATAAAACAGTGGTGAGGCCGACCATGATGTACGGATTAGAGACGGTGAGAGACGGAGCTCATTCGAGGGACAGCCAAAGTTGGATGTTTTGAAGACAAGGTTAGAGAGAGCAGACTCCGATGGTTTAGACATGTTCAGAGGCGAGAGAGTGAGTATATTGGTAGAAGGGTGCTGAGGATGCAGCTGCCAGGCAAAGAGCGAGAGGAAGACCAAAGAAAAGGTTGATGGACAGATGTTGTGAAGGAGGACAAGAGGACAGTGGGTGTTTGAGAGGAAGATGCACGAGATAGACTTGGATGGGAAAAGATGACACGCTGTGGCGACGCCGAACAGGACAAGCTGAAAGAAAAAGTGGTACTTACTACTAGACGGGATGTGTTTTTTCAGATCAAACAGGATGTTTATATACTAAACTGGATTTTACCGGATTAAACTGAGTTTCACTGCTGAACAGGGAATAAACGTAATTTTTCCCGAGTCAGATGGACTTTTAAAGATTTAGCCAGATTTTCTCCAGATTTTTCCTGACTAAAGGTTCATCTGGTCATAATTTGCGTATTTCAAATCTGGGTTCATTGCGTTGACAATTTTCCACACGCTTTTCTTAGTGCAGAGTTTTCTAGACTAAAGGATCCTACGAGTTCTAGAGTATCCGTTTTCTTCAATGCATCTTCAGTCCATCTGGCTCATACGCGCCGCTGCGTGTGTGACGTGGACGAACGAAGTGATTGTGAGATCGTCCAAGCGTGTAAATGTTTAAAAAACATTCAAATCCACCATCCAGTCTCGCTCACCATGTTTGTCTCTTCATGTGTTCTCCAGAAAGGCAAGATGAAGGAGGCGGCTCAGAGGTACCAGTACGCTTTGAGGAAGTTTCCCAGGGAGGGCTTTGGAGACGACCTGAAGGCCTTCAAAGACCTGAGGATCTCTCTCTACCTCAACCTCTCCCGCTGTCGCAGAAAAACCAACGTAAGAGAGAATTCTTATCATCCTGATCTTTCTTAGCACTTAAAAGTGGTGGGTGTGTGTGTGTGCGCATGTGCCTGTGCGTGCATGCACGTGTGTGTTTAAAGAAAATGATCGACTTAATGGCTGGGCTCCTTGTCGTAGGACTTCGGGATGGCTGAGGAATTTGCGACAAAAGCGCTGGAGCTGAAACCAAAATCCTACGAAGCCTATTATGCTCGTGCACGAGCTAAAAGGAGCAGCAGGTAAAACATTCAGCAAAAACATCGTAATACATTTTGGACTCTTAATCAGTTTTTGCCTTAGGCATTGTGACTAGACCCCTCAGTTCCCCGAGTCCTACCTTCAGCATGGACTCTAGTCGAGCCAGAAGGGATCAGCATTTCAGATGTCGCCTTTTTTGTGTTGGTGTTGTCAGAACATTGAAACCAATTCCTCAAAGCTTCAGGGTATTTACTGCCTTTCCGTTCGGAAGTTTTGAACATGAAACTTTGAAAATTACATGTACCAAACCCACATAATTTACAAAATTTCATCTTGATCTAACAAACACTGCAAAGCACCGTAGACATGCTAGTCATAGCGGTTATAACGACTTACAGTAGTTGTGAAAGATTTCATCATTTTTGTTGTTGTTATTTTGTCTATTATATTGTTTGTGTCCAAGTCACACAAATTAGAAGGAGCCACAATGATAATGCACAAATTGTTTCATTCTTTACATTTTTTTAGCCATCCATTTTCTAAGAGGCTTATCCTCACAATGATTGCAGGACTGCTGGAGCCAATCCCAGCTGTCAACGGGCAGGAGGCGGGGTACACCCTGAACTGGTTGCCAGCCAATCACAGGGCACATAGAGACAAACAGTCGCATTCACAATCACACCTAGGGTCAATTTAGAGTGTCCAGTTAATGGTGCATGTTTTTGGGATGTGGGAGGAAACCGGAGTGCCCGGAGAAAATCCATGCAGGCACGGGAGAGCATGCAAACTCCACACAGGCGGGAATGGGATTTGAACCCCTGTCCTCAGAACTGTGAGGCCAACGCCCTGACCAGATGCTCCACTGTGCTGCCACATTTTTTGTTTTTTTTTCCATAAAGTACAATATTACAGACTATCTGCCTGATTAAAAAAAAAATTCCAAACATTTTGGATGTTTTTTTTTTTTTTTTAAGTTGGAATGGCTTAATGGCATTTCCATTCATTACAATGGGGGAGGAGTATATGAAAACCAAATGTTTTGAGTTACGAACGTGGCCATGGAATAAATGAAAGTGAAGCCAACCCCGTTTTGTCTTTCGTATCTCCAGACAGTTTTCCGCCGCCCTGGCCGACCTTCACGACGCTGCCAAGTTGTGTCCCAACAACCGGGAAATTCGCCGCTTGCTGGCACGCGTGGAGGACGAGTGCAAACAGATGCAGCGGGCGCAGACCACCAAAGGCGGCCCTGACGGAGCTGGCGCCGCAGGCGGCATTCCGCAAGCGACTGGGGGTCACGACTCGGACCAGGAGCATGACGACGCTCGGGAGGAGTCATCAGAGTGGAGCCAAAGACACACCGTGGAAGAAGAGGAAGATGAGGAAGATGAGCGAAGGCAGTGCCGGTCGCTGGGAAGCAACGCCGTTCATCATCCGGGTCGGCTTCCTCCTCAACGCTACACTCGGGACCACCCCCAAGGTCTGCTTCTCCAGCCCGCCAAGCAGGCGCAAATTGTCAAGACCAGTTCACATAGTGTGAAATCCCAATACGCGCCCTCCAGCCCCTTACCTACCCGACACATGTCCGGCGTGCTGAAGCCCGGCCCGGGGATCGACATCGGTCCGCTCCCCATGCCCGCCAATGAGCCCCTCTATGGTAATCGGGTAACCCTGACAGTCATGACCCACGGCGGCGAGGCGGCATCCTTTTCATCGAAAATCGCATCAACACACTTGGACGCGGAATCCGCAGGCAACATGCGCGTGTCTAGCTCCACTAGCAGCTTGGCGTCTAGCAGCAGCCAGTCAGACAGCGGGAAGATGGGCCCGGACGTGAAAGCCAAACCGAGGCCCTTCATGGGTGTCACCGACAAGACGGCCCGCTTCGTGCAGCAGAACCAGCAACCGGCCGCCCGCTCCTGGGTCAATCGCTCCGTCGAGGACGACGACATCGACGACGGCTTCGGGAAAACGGTGACCGGCGCTTACCGCGACCAGCACAGGCGCCGCCGGCGTTACACAACGGAGCGCCGCACGTCAACCAGTACACTGACAAGTTCATCTGTTACAAGGACGCCAAGTCCCTGGCCCGGGACAACCCCAGTCAAGCCCTGCACATCACGTCCATCAAGCCAAAGCGATCATTTATCGAGTCGAACGTGTAGTCCGACGACCGTTGGCAAATGTTCTCACCCGTCCACCACGTGACATGACGGTTCTGTTCCAAGATGGGCGCTTTGCACTGATGGGGCGGGGGGCTGCTTTTTTGGACCACCGTCAAACGGACATTCCTGTGTTTTCTCTTCTTAGTTTATATAAATTACACTACTAACAAATTGTAAGCGATATTGGGCTTTTGGGTGAGATTTCAGGATGAAGATCAAAGGTGCCAACATCCCTCACGGCATCATCATTTAAAAAAGTTGCTCCGTCACTAACTTTTCGATGATGGCATCGAGCTGATTGAGGTAAGTTTTATTACTTGTTGCCGAGTGTTCCAGTCGTGTGGGGCAGAGAATTGAAAAGCAGATTGCTTCAAGTCGTGCAGACTTTGAGAGCGAAAGATAAAGAGGAAGAAATGGAGAGCGGGTGGTGGGATGCTTGGTGAGCAGCGGGCATTTTTTTTGCACAAACAAGGAGCTCAATATCAAAATTCACAACAGGCGTTCGACTCATGAATAGACTAAAACATTTCCAAGTCCATTTACAGCTATGCCTTTCTGCGACTCTTCCGGACTCTCTCTTGCAACCTGCTGATGACACTATGAGATCAATGGCAGCCTTTTCTCTGTAAACATGCCTCACGGTCTCAGAGGGAAGTGGCCAATGAGATGAGAGAATAGCATTGCATCATAAACAGAGATTAGAAGAATCACAAAAAGGTAGAGAGGGGCCCATTCCCTGAAACAGCCGTTGTGAATTTAGCTTTGTGTTATGAATTCAGGTTGAAACAAGTTGGCCACCTATCTTTGCCTGCTACTCACCATACATACCACCACCCGCACTCGCTGTCCCAGCAGTTTCAATCACCTTTTTGTTTAGGAACGATAAAGCAGAGTTCACCACTAATGCTGTGTTTTAGCTTCATCCCGACATTTGACCCCAGAGCCCAATATCCCGAACTTTTCCTGGGTAGCGTATGTTGTTTTTCATCCCAACTATTGTCATTTGTATGCACAGTCTTGTTAAAATTGTTAACTATTCTCAAGAGGAAAAAGAACCACGCAGCATTTGTTAAATATGTTTGTACATGTTATGAATCAGCATTAACAGAGTCGAAAGTCTTTTTTTCTCTCTATTTGCTTGTTGTTGCTGTCTAGATTAATTTATTTATCAATGGCTTCAATGTAAGAGCAATATATTTTATATAGTTATTTTTGCACAGCTACGAAGACATTTAAATGATTGAAGTGCATGCTACATTTGCAGTTTACGCCATATCTCGTTGTTTTTCACGTGGATGTTCAAAACAGCTCAATGCCATGTTTTTCCTCAGTATTGTGGTCGCATTCTGTAATGGAGTTGTGCAGCCATGGAAACCATGGCAGAGAAATAAACACACACACGGCCCTCCCCGAGGGGTCGACAAACACGTCTACGTGGTGTGATCAAACGGGAAAATGTTTTAAAAGTATCAAAAGTTAAAAAAACAAAAAAATAGTATTACCTGTTAGCGAACATTGTTTTATGATCTATACGTTTGATTATGAAACTATCACTTCCAGTTTTTCAAGTTCTGCTCTCTTCTTGTCTCAATGATTGTGATTGGTGACGGCCATCATGGGAGCTCTGTTGGGGGTGAGCGTTGCGGTGTGAAGTGGAAGACTGCGCACTCTGCTGCTTCTCTTCCCTATAATCTGGCTCTCTATGGACTGACGTTCATTGGAAAATCCATCTACGGATAAAACATGTCGGTACAGTAAATCCGTATTGGAGGTTTGGAATTCACATATTGCTGCCATTTTGGCCCCGAGGAACTGTGTTGAAGTCATTTGAGGAGCTGCTTTACTGTCATCTTGTGGCATCTTGGTACCAATTACAGTACTGCTTTTGCTGCCATTGTATGGCACATTGGTGCTGTGGAACTATGTTGAAGTGAGTAGAAGAACATCATTTTGCCAAAAGCAGTGCTTTGCCACCATTTTAGGCATAACTGTTATGAAGATAGTCAATTAGCCAAACAGCGAATTGATACCATCTTGTGACAACTTAGGAAATACCTTGAGTTAGCTTTAAAAGTAGTGCTTCGGTGTCATCTTGTGGCATCTCAGTGGCAAGGATTTATGTTGTAGTGAGTTGAGCAGCTTCACTCTGACAAAAGTAGTGCTTTGGTGCCATCTTGTGACATCTTGCTGCCAACAAACCATGTTGAACTCAGTTCAGGAGCCTCACTGATACAAAAGTAGTGCTTTGGTGCCATCTTGTGTTGTCTTGGTGCCAAGGAACTGTATGGAAGTGAGTTGGTGAGCTGAATTTAGATAAAAGTAGTGTTTTGCTGCAACAATGAACTTTTAGATGGCCTGTAAATTTCTTCTCAGTAGGGCTCAGTCTCTGTCCCCTTTGTTTCCTACATCAGAACGCTTGAGAAGCAGCACAAGCGCAACACAATTCACCTCCGGCGATGACGGGCTCCTTCATCAGCTCTTTGCTGATGGGACGCACAAACTCATCGAGGCAGTCGGGGGCGCTCTGCTCCGCCTTCAGGGGCTCGATGCGCCACAGCAGACAATCACGGACACCCACAGACTCTAAAAGAAACCACCAACTGAGGTTAAGTAGACTCGTTTGCCCTACGATTGACTGGCGACCAATCACGGGTGTACCCTGGCTCTCGCCCAAAAGTCAGTTGGGGGTCACTGTGGGCGTGATGAGGACAGGCGCTATGGTAAATAATATCATCACATACGATCCAAATCAAATGTATTCGAGTTGTGGAGATTTCAGCCGATGATAGGTCATGTTCTTTCTTTGTCAGTCTCCCTATCGATTGATGACTAATCTAAATCCACCACTTCACGAGGGCTCGTATTGACGCATACGCGCATCGAGACGACACACTGCTCCTCTTTCTAGAATACTAGGAGTGCAAATCACGTCTCTCGCCCTTCAGGAACGGCTGAAAATTTCATTCATTTCTCACTGTGGCACAAACGAGCGCCTTTTGGATATTTGCATCCGTATACATCATTCCGTGAGACCTGTTGTTGAGACCTGATGTTTCGATCCGCACTCAAAACAGTCCCATTCTCTTCCTTTTCATATTTCATCTGGTCAAGTGGAATGGAGTCCAAGTGGCTGTCCACACACGCATTTTCTCGAGTGCTACGCGATTGCAATTCAATTTGGCTGCTGGGCAGTAGGGCACGCCACTCAGCTGAGTCACCTGGAATAGGACAAGAAATTAACACAATTGAAACAAAATATTACAACAAAACGTTTTTATCTATTTTTGGTGAGTAAAATTGTTTCTTTTGTCTCTGCCGTCTGGTTTTGTGACGCACTTCCTGTTTGGGGCGCACAACTCTCCATCCGTTGACATTTGATGTGCAAATTAACAATACAAGAAATGGGAACATGGCGGCGCATTGAAGTCGTGCTGCCAATGGTTGGTCAACTTTACAGATGCCATGCCTGCCCGGTGGCGCCAACTTTTGTCTTCTTTGCTGCCGCTACGGTTGGAGGCATCGATTTGAGATGTGGTGTTCATTTATTCAAGTCCAGTAGTGTGGAAGCCAGCAGTTGTCATGGTGATCGGCAGCAGCACGACTGACACCTTGAACGACCTCGTAGCCGCCAATCATATTGTAGTCACGATGTGAGCTTGTGGCCGCGCGTGTCATAAAATAATCAGAGCATTGATAAAAGCGGATTATGTTTATGCTTTCCAATCCTGATTTGTCATTTTTAAATCCCGCCATCTCCCCGTATGTTTGTGTACCCGTGTACAAGACGCACTATAACCCACTCTCCCACTCACTAATCCCCCTCCCTCAGCTTTGTCGGTTTGAATGACAGCGGCTAGCTCGGGGGTCAGTCAGAATCGGCCTGCAGGGGGGGCAGGACGCCTGCTTCCTTCTTGACAAAATCACAGCACAGAATGCTAGCAAGTGATATGATAGTCACACAAGCGGCCATATTTAACCTCATAACAACACTCATTCGACCACAGCCAATCCTTCTATATGTTGTACGCATAGACGATATTCATATAGTATTTAAATTTTGTTCAATTAAAGAAAACCTCGTCATCGCAGCATAGACAGGAAGGCCTTCTAACTTGTTATTCTTTATGGGTTCGGACATGCGACTTTCCACGTTTTGCGGGTTATTTTTCATTCATTTATCTTCCGTTTTGATTCTCCTCGGCAAAGTTGTGGGCCTGCTGGAGCCTGCCCCAGTTTTCTTCAGGTGAGAGGCAAGGTACGGCCCACACAGACACCCCCCCCCCTCCCCCAATTAATGACATTTGAGAGCCAAACGTTTTGAGCTACGAGCGTGTTCATGGAACAAATGAAAGTCACACTTTGTCTTTGTACCGCAAGTCACTTGTGATGATAAGGAAATGAAACGACAGCGAAATTAATGACATTTCTCTGTCCTGGCTGCTAACCCCAATTAAGCAACATCAACAATAAAAATAAACGGAGAATGTAATGACACAAAAATAACTTCAAAACTTATGGTGATTTATCATCTGAGGCAGACACAAAATGTCTACTTTGAGGTTAATGATGTCTCCCGGCGGCCTCCATCAACTTCAATATCATCGTTGCATTTTTTTGAATGATTGATTTTACTGTTTGAAAATACAAGCTCCTTCAAATAGGGCCCATGTAAATGAATTGCAACATTGTTACAACATTATTACAAAAGAGCATAGCAGAAGTAAGAGGAGTGGAAGCCGGCCCCGGGAAGGAGCACACGGATTCTGCTGGCCCCGACGACAGGGTCTGGAGTCTTGGAGTCTAGAAGAGCTGAGTCATGCACTCGTAGTGCCAGAAATAAACCTCAGACTTTTGATTTATTTCTTTATTTTGTAATCACTTGAACAGACACAGATGACATAAAAATGTTTGCGTCATCATCTCCACTCGGGCTTTCATCACAGGACACAACATTAGGCACACATTGACATCTTCCATCCATTTTGTTGGGAAGGTTACTGAAGACTATTTTACTTTTGTTGCACTTTCATTATTTGCTTAAATATGACCTTATACATTGAATCAACGGATAAGGTTTTGCCCATTTACTAAACAGACAAAGATGTGTTGTGGAGCCGGTGGTTGTCCTTGATCTTTGTGTGCAGAAAACCGGCTGGCGCCATCCTCCTCTCCCAGGCGTTGCCGTGGAGACGACCGACACCAGATAAGGAGCGGAAAGTTACCATCCCAGCCCAGGACCAGACTGCGGGGGGGCAGCCACTTTTACCATGGACCCATACATACAAAAACCGTGTGTTACCGGGCAGCTTTTGTCTTCTTCTTTGGCTATCCTGCCAGAAGACACACGTCTCGTGTGCGGCAGACACCTGGATAAGACCCGGACGTCTGTACTGCACATTCCTTTGTAATAAATCCATTTGCTGTTTACGTTTTCTAATCATTGGTCATATCCTCCTCGACTCGTGAACACGCGTAGGGTCCAAACTCGCAAATCCCTACATTACTTTGGAAACGGGCTTGGTATTTACCTTTACAAGTTACCCTGACGAAAATGGATTAGAGTAACGATTTCAATCACCTTCAAAAAGCAATGTAAAAATTACCTCTGAATGACTTTTATTAAGTTTAAGTGGATCAATAATTGCCCCGCGGATATTTCTTTGAAAAAGTGCATTAAAGCCATGCATCGTTTTGTATTTTGGGAGGAAGGTTGTATATACATATATATATATATGTTGTTTAAAAAGAAATTATCAACCGGTCACAAAGCACCATGAAATCAAAAAATATAAAAAATGAAAATATTTCTTAATTCAGGTTGAACGGTGGATCAGCAGGAAAGCGTTGGCCTCAGAGTTCTGAAGACTGGGGTTCAAACCCTGTGCGGAGTTTGCATGTCCCCCCCGTGCCTGCGTGGGTTTCCTATGGGCACTCCGGTTTCCTCCCCCATCCCAAAATTATGCAACATTAATTGGACACTCTCGATTGCCCCCAGGTGTGATTGCGAGTGCGACTGTTTGTCTCCGTCTGCCCTGCGAATGGCTGGCAACTCGTTTAGGTTGGACCCCGACTCCTGCCCCTTGACAGAATGGGTTGGCTCCGGCACTCACGCAACCCTTGTGAGGATAAGAGGCTAAGAAAATGGATGTATGGACTTTTGTTGCAGTGTGTATGTGTACGGCATGCGCAAAACCAACATAGCAGACCAAGTTGACGTCACGTCAAATGTGCTCGATTAAGACAATAAAAATCTTTACTTCATATAACAACATCATAAGAAGGAGGAAGTGATAATCCAAACTTTTGTGCCCATTTTTCCAATGTAACTAAAGTTGTAATCATGGAATTTCCAAAAGCAGCTGAAGTGTAAATGACACATTTTTTGTGAATGATGTAATGGATTACAATTACATCCATCCACCCATTTGTTTTCTTCGGCGCTTATCCTCACAAGGGTCGCAGGAGTGCTGGTACCTATCCCAGCTGTCAACAGGCAGGAGGTGGGGTACACCCTGAACTGGTTGCCAGCCAATCGCAGGGCACACGGAGACAAGCAGCCGCACTCACAGTCACACCTAGGGGCAATTTAGAGTGTCCAATTAATGTTGCATGTTTTTGGGATGTGGGAGGAAACCGGAGTGCCCGGAGAAACCCGGGTCCTCAGAACTGTGTGGCCAACGCATTACCAGTTGAGTCACTGTGCCGCCCTGATTACAATGACATAGTTTTCAAATTACATAATCTCTTAACATAATTAGTGACTCGCCATCACTGCTGATCCTGAAGTATTTTGGTAATTTACCATTTGCATAGTAGAGTATATACGGCGATAGTGTATTGACCTTGGCAAGCAGTTTGCTCCAACTTAGTTCCTGCAGACAGAGAGAGGGAGAAAACAATTTATCATGAGAAAAAAAAAAAAGAACCTCAGTGACATGAACAACTGGAATATTTTTTTTGGAGTCCAACCGATGGCATATGTGCAGTAAAGCCGTTTTAGGATTCCCAAAGCTTTTTCCTTCACGCTCGCTTGGAAAATATACGCATGTAAAAAGGTTTGCCGCACTGTGCCACCCATTAAAACGTGTGACGCGGGAAAACGCAATGAGAGCTGTAAGCGTCATGATTTATTTTCTTCAATAACGGCAAAAGACACACTCTGAATTTCAATGTAAAATCGACGCCTCGGCTCAATAAAGGTTGCGAAAGGCGACCAAAATCGATGAACTTAAACAACAATTACTGACTTTTAATCTTAATTACAAGCTGCTGCTCCAAGGGCCCATCCAATTCATCGCAAAAAAAATTGCTGACTTTTGATGATTTTTTGCTCGATTGTTGGTTGAACACATGACAAACTTCACAAACAATTAAAAAATGTTTTTTAATCTACCAAATTTTCAGATTGTGGCGTTAAATGCTTAAAAGATAAAAGGTATTGTATAATAGTTACATGTTATTTCTGTAATTTATACCTTTATTAATATAAGTGATGAAGTAGCAAAAACATAAGTTCACTTATCCTTTATCCATCCATCCATCCATCCATTTTCTTTGCTGCTTATCCTCACCAGGGGTCGCAGGGAGTGCTGGAGCCTATCCTTTTATCCTGTCAACGGGCAGGAGGCAGGGTACACCCTGAACTGCTTGCTCGCCAATCGCAGGGCACATTGAGACAAACAGCTGCACTCACAATCACACCTAGGGGCAATTGACCCCTCCGTAGAAGTTGCGCAATCCGCTTCACTGACCAATCAGAGGCCAGAGATCTGCATAATCTCGGACTCAAATCTCAGACAACGCTGGCTGGATGGTCCAGTATAGCTTCTGTTGGCGTTTTATCGCGTATTTGGGTTCTTTAACAATGGATATGGTTAAGAGGTGTAGTCACGGACTTTATAATAGTGACGACAGGTATCCTGAAAGGCTAGTTGGTGGAGTTCGATTCGTACCCTTTCCAAAACCGAAGACGCAGTACGAAAAATGTCTTCGATGGATCAAACTTTGTGGAAGACCGCATGATCAACTGAATCCATCAACCGGAACAGATGTGTTTGCACGAAGGTAAGCCCTATATTTGATTTTCAATACATGTCTCATATCAATGAATTAGCAGTTCTTCGCTTGCATAACATAGCTACGTGTGAATGATTGACACACCTGATCTGTGTTGAGCGATATTTTGCGATGATCTGACTGCACAAACGTGTCTCTTTGTTGCCGGCTAGCGAGCTAAGATAAACCAGACTAGCGAGTCCTAAAAGCCTTCGACGTGCACCGAGACACCAAGACTGAAGGAAGGATGTTTGAGGACACTAAAGTAGTGATTGTCGTACTCGGTCGGGACTTGCGTAGGTTCGGCACTAATTCAAGAATAATTTTTGAGGGGAGCCCGTGACGTTACTCAAAGAAAACGAGAGAAACAACTCATAAGTCAAGCCTCGCCTTCTTTTCCTTCATACGGCGGTTGACAAACGGCTGTACAGATACATATACAGATTCTGCACACAAGTGTGATATGTAACACGAAAATAGGAAACTGTCAATGACGAATTCGTCTTTGGGTTATAATATATTATATTATGTGGCTTCTCGGTCTTCCTCTGACTCTGGAAAGATATTGCGCTAATATCAATGGTTTCTCCGTCGATATGCATGTAAATACCATTGAAATACCCCTCGCTGAAATACTTGAAGCCCTGCTGTCTGCTTTTCAACGATATTTCACTGTTAGCTAAGAATGCGAGTGAGAAATAAGATGGTAAATCGGACAGTTTCGCTCTAGTCTTTTCTTGCTGCGCCACCATTTTTGCTACTTGTTTGTCTGAGGTTAGCACACGTGAGGTGACATAACTGCAGGAGGCGTGGTTAAGTGCCCTGTACGGAGGGGTCAATTGAGAGGTGTCCAATGAATGGTGCATGTTTTGGGGATGTGGGAGGAAACCGCAATGCCCGAAGAAAACCCACGCAGCCACGGGAAGAACATGCAAACTCCCGGCAGGGCTGGGATCGAACCCGGGACCTCAGAACTGTCCAAAAATCCATATCGGTCGGTTCCTAGTACACATCGTGTCCATCTCCCGTCATCCACACCCCGACTGTCGGCTCCACGGCGCAGGTGGCCACGATACAGTGCATGCTGTACCTACAAGGGTGGAGGGATGACCGTGCGGATATGGACCACAAAAGGAGATCAGCCCCTCTCATGGAAATCCACTTGCACATCTTAATTCCGAGAACTCCTTGAAAGGCCGACGCACTTCAGTGGTGGAGCACCGTGGACTTCTGGGTATTTTGATATGAAAGCAATTTGTGTTGCAGATGAAAGGGGGGGGGGGGGTGTTTTCTTTCTTTTCGTTTTTGTGCTGTTTTCACCCTCTGATGCACGAGTATTAAGATTACCGAAGTAGCTGCTCACTGCAGTGACCGCAAAATATGCAGAGATGTTGCCGGCTCCTGTGAACAAGTAAGACCTTGTCTACAGTTTTTACTTTTTGGGGTTGGGGTTGGGGACCCCCACCCACCACAGACACAAAAGTACACACACATTTTAATACTTGCGTGCTACTCGTCATGTTATCTGCAACATTTTCTTCCACTGAGCTGCTCAGGAACAAAATCAAAAAATATTCCCAAATTTATACAACGTACACATTAATAAAACAACTACAATATTGTGTATTTATCATGTACAGTATATCCAAGAAGGGCTTACGGAAGAGGTTTAAAGCGTCAATACAGCTCCCTCTTGTGGCCAAATGAGGGAAACTCCATCGGCTGCTCGATGAGGGGCATCACGAGGGACATTTTACATTAGAACAATTAGTGAGATCATTCAGATCGTACATAAATGATGATAACACAATAATCTGATCAAGTGATATCAAGATAAATCGTTTCTGCCAATAGTAATGTATAATGTGTACAATTTAACAGGAAAAAAAGAGAGGAAGTACAAATAAACATTGAGATCATTTGTTGTTCTAGTAGTGTTCTCTTGACTTTATTTAGCTTATTTCATTTCATGTCTATTTTTACTTTTATTTTCGAACAAACACCTTTGGAATTATGCCCAAAAGTTTCAAACAAGGTTTCATCAGATCATTAAAAACATGAACAACAAATAATTAAAAAATAATAATATTTATTGTGTGTGTTGTGGCTGTCTCACCAGGGAATGACAAGTAAGCCATCAGATGCGAAGGCACAGCTTAGAACTGGACCAGACTGACTCGAGACTGTGTGGAGGAACTTCACGACACACAGGCGCAATGTTCCCATAAATCTACAAAGATAAACACACGCACGCGGAGTGTATTTGTCCAGTTGACAGTGTGGCGAGAGCAAAGTCTTTGTTAGTAAGCCGCAGCTGTTCCAGCAGCCTTGTGAGCAATGCAAACGATAAAGTTGCACGAGGTGGCACCCCGTCGTCGTCTCGCGACAACATCACACGAGGACATTCAAGGTTCTATATTTTCCTTCCGATGTTGCCAGAAAAACAAAAAATAAAAAACATTCATAAATAAATCTTCAATGCAGCTGCAATTGCTTTTGTCAGTATTGACAAAAAGTTTGGGACTTTGGGTGAAATTTCAGGATGAACCTAAAATGGCTTTCCAGTGAATTTAACTCGGCTCTGCGTGGTCTTGAGATGTAATAAATATTCAACCTCGGAAGCATGGTGGGACGGCAGTTAGCAGGTCTGCCTTGCAGGTTGGGAAACATTGGGAAAATATATAGATACTGTATATGTACAGACAAAAATACCTGTTGTAAACAAAAGAGAGCACCTGGTAGTTAGTTGTTGCATAAAAACACGTAAGAATGCGTACTCATGCATCACAAGAATGCGCGGCCAGTAACTGCACCAGCTACTCTATTATTATTATTGGATTATTTTATCTTTATAGGCTAGAAAGTTCAAGAACAGTGATTCTCCAAGTGTGGTACGAGTACAGAACTGTACCACCACAGTAGTATAGGCTCCCTCTTGTGGTCAGGGAAAGAATCACCAACTAGGTACTGTTCTGTTCTACTGTATTTGCCTTTTTCAGAAAATTCATTTGCATTTAATCCACCCATCCATCCATTTCCTTTGCAGCTTATCCTCAAATGGGACACGGAGAGTGCTGGAGCCTATCCCAGCTGTCACCGGGCAGGAGGCAGGGTAGACCCTGAACTGGTTGCCAGCCGATTAATCGCAGGGCACATTAGAGAAAAACATCCACACTCACAATCAGACCTATGGGCAATTTAGAGTGTCCAATTCCTGTTGCATGTTTCCGGGATGTGGGAGGAAACCGGAGTGCCCGGAGAAAACCCAGGCAGGCACAACAAGAACATGCAAACTCCACATAGGCAGGGCCAGGATTGAACCCGGGTCCTCAGAACTGTGAGTCCAATGGCTTTACCAGCTGATCCACCGTGCCGCCCTTTGCATTTAACATTCAAAATATATCTACATTTTACTTTAAAGTTTTCTTTCAGCTTGTCCCTTTCGGGGTTGCCACAGCGTGTCATCTCAGATGAACGCACACATATGTTTGCCATGCCCTTCCTGACGCACTTTACTACTTTATATTCAACCATTATTTACAATACAGTTTAACTGAATCATTAAGTACATTACCCCCATGTTTAAGCGTCATGTGGATGTTCAAATTGTGGAATTGTAATATTTAGTACATGAGCAGTCAAAAGTTTTGAAAGACCTTCACATGGCTTTGAATGGCGAAGTGCCCAAAACCTTTTGACTGGTCGTGAATTTAGTCCACAAAGCCTACTACTGTAGATTTGTTATTAAAATAGCAATACTAATTACATCTTTAATGTGGCCATGGTGAAAGAACCACCAGTCTGTTTTTTCCAGTTGTTTCCATACAAATATTGACTTTCAAGTTAAATAAACGTTCCAACTCCAGCGATCCTGTATTAGGTCTTTGAGTGCTCATGTTGACTTATTTGTGCACAAGTGGCGCCAAATAGCAAACAATCATTTGTGTTTTTTTCCCATGGACGCATGTGTAGTACAATGTTGGTGTTTGAACTAGAGTGTTTTTTAAGAAAAAATACAGCAGATTTTTTAAAAAATTTTTTATCGTGGCGGCACGGTAAGTCAGCTGGTAGTTGGCCTCACAGTTCTGAGGACTTGGGTTCCATCCCGGCCCCGCCTGTGCGGAGTTTGCATGTTTTCCCCGTGCCTGCGTGGGTTTCCTCCCACATCCTAAAAACATGCAACATTAATTGGACACTCTAAATTGCCCCGAGGTATGACTATGAGTATGGCTATTTGTCTCCATGTGCCCTGCGATTGGCTGGCTAGCAGTTAAGGGTGTACCCCGCCTCCTGCCCGTTGACAGCAGGGATAGGCTCCAGGGCTCCCCATGACCCTCGTGAGGATAAGCGGCAAAGAAAATAGATGGATGAATGATAATCGTAGTGCGGTGACAGAGAACAGCAATAACTTTTGTGCATGTTGTGTCACATGACACACGTGACATAGACATTTTGTTCCTGTTGGTACACGACATTGACTATTAAAAATGCCACCAACCAGTCCTTGTAACCGTGTTGCTTTATTATGGAGGAGCAGGGCTCAGATTGTACGTGACATGTGTTAATATAATTATACTGCACAGAGGCATCATACGGAAGCAAAGTCGTAATTCTGAAATATTCCGATGACAAAGCATATTGCTCCCTACAGTTCTGCCTTTCATTTCTATGGCGAAAGGAGAAGGAAAAAAAAAGATGCAAAATTCACTTTTGATCTCTTGATTCAGCGTAGCTGAAAATTTGATTATTGTGCAAACAGAAGCAGTCGTTTGCTTCACTTAAAAGTACAAAAAAATAGAGGATTCGGGCTCATCGCTGTAACATTACGTAAGGAGCTCAAGCGATGGTTGGGATGCACCTCATCGGCAATATTTACACTTTTATAAAGAAGTCACCAAGCCTTCACAAACGAAAGGCCGCTCACGTTCCTGTAAAGTGGACGAATGCAGATTTAAAAACAAAAACAGATATTTGGTAAGGGTTAAAAAAAAAAAGTTAAAAAGTGCCAGAGTATCACATATTAGTAATAGTAACAAAGGGTCTTATCATTTCAAAATGCAAATACGTTGTGAGGCCTTGTTTAGACAAAGATTTAGCTTTGGGGTGGCCAAGAGGACTTTTGCAATTCTTAAAACAAGCAAAACCACAGAGCTGTGATTTAAAAAAAAAAAAAAAGTCCCAAAACATTGAGCCGCATGCCCGTTTGGATCAAGTCAATTTAGAGATTACATGTTTGAAGAAAAGTGCTGAAAACGTGAAATGACACACAAATGTAGTAGTGAGACCCCCACATTGAGGAGGGTTAACAGGAAACTGCTTTAACAGAAAAGCTGAAATGTTTATAGGCCATTTCAGTTTTCCCGATTGCTTTTATCCACTTGGCCTTCCAATAAACTTGAGCTGGCCAGTGACGTCGTCCGATTGGGTGCTGGCGCCTCAATGACTCGATACATAGTAACGTGGCGCAGAATATGAAAAAAAAAAAAAAGTTGCCTACCCCTGATTTAGCTTATTAGAGAGTCTTTTTTTTTTTTATAATCTGTATCAACTTTGTGAGAAAAAGGCTTAACACTGAAAATGATCTCTTCCAAAGTTTTTCGATCCCAGCAAGATGAAAGTAATCAAATGCCACTCAGATGAAACGGACTGCATACGAACACTTGTTAGTACTCGACTTTGAAACGGCGACATATTAACGTTCCGAGTTAAAAAGTTTTGGCACTGGTGTTAGCGTGCCGACTGCGTAACGGAGCCGAACTTCCCGCTACGGCCCGCCGGCTAACTCCTCGGCCTCCATCAGGCAGGAGCGATCGCCTTCGGGGGCTCTGAACGGCGGGTGGTACTCGAACCCCGTGACGACGGAGGAGCCCGGGTGTCGCTTGTGGTGCACAAACCAAACGATGGCCGAGACGGCCATGACGGCGATCACGCTGAGGATCACCAGCGCTGACAGCAGGCCGCTGGGTTCTGACCAAAGGACAGTCGACGATGCGGGGAAGTCATCGCTCAGTAGAAAATACAGTAGTATTAAAAGTGTTTATGCTGGAGGGGGCGGGGACCTTACTTTGTTTGGGTTCCTCTGCTTCTGAAGAAAAAAAAAAAAACAAAAAAAGCAAGACAACATGTGAGAAAAACTAAGCAGGAGCAATAGGCTCAGGGAGTAAAGATTAAAAAAATAAAAGAGAGATTGCCGAGCATCTCGCCCAAAAGCAAAGCCCCACGTACTCTGAGGCGCCTCGCAGACGACGCCGTTCTCCAGGTCGTCCAAGCAGCTGACGCGTTCCCACTTCCCAGTGTCGCTGTGCACGGCCACGCACGTGTCCAGCGGCACGAAGTCAAACGGGGACGAGCCCGCTTCCCAGTTGGTGAAATTCACCGGCTCCTCGTCCAGCCACTTCATGTCTTCGACTGGGGAGAGTGATGACATCAGCACAAACAGCACAAAGAAATCACTGATGCACGCATCTTTCACTTCCTAAAAAAAAAAAAAAAAAAGGGAGGATATCCTGAAGCCTTGTCAGGATGGACAGTGAGCTGCTTTTGAGTTGAACAAGTATATAAACCATATTGATTAGGCTTCCTCCCACCATTCAGCTTGAAAATAAGCAAACATCTCGGCATCAAGCGTGCATCTTTCCGCCACGTGACACTTACTGTTTGTATCATAATACATTCCCAGCCACACGTTGACTTCGCCTTTCCACACCTCGGGACTATATTTAACCACAAAGTCATTCTCTTCGGCACTCTGGATGGACAGCAGCTCTGTAAGAGGAATTATTGTGTGACAAAAAAAAATGACACCAGATTTACAGATATGGTGACTGGCCACAACATTAGGTAACCGTGCAGTTTTCTTTGTAATAACAAATTTGATTGTTGGTCATATTCTCACATAGGATGTACTTCATTTATTTGACATACCAGAGTGTAGGCAGAGGCTTTTGGCACTCTCAAAATTGTACACTTTGAGTTTGTCTTCTTCTCCGTGGACAAAGTGGTAGCATTTGTTTTTAAAGGGCACCCACGTTCGTCCGTCAGCGGGACAGTCTGAAAAAAAAAAAGTGTCACTTGTTGTGTCTTTTGGAAACATGTTGTGGAAACACATAGCAAGAACTCGCTTAAAAACACAATTTGAAATGAATGAAAATCTAACAGAATCCTAAAATTGGTTTTACTAATTTATCTAAATGTTGAGTCATTGAGAGCTAATTTTAAGCAAGATTCTGATTTGTAGGACGTTTAAATGGCAGCTGATTAGCTGACGCTTTGCTTTAAGATTTGAAATGAATTTAATGCTCAGTAATCCAAAATGGGAGTTTTCAATAGTTACTCAATGTTAAGTGAATTACAAATAGATGTAAAAATACCTAAATAGTTGTTGAATCCTGATCTGGAGACTATTTAAAACCTTATAACTGCATGTTCATCATCTGAAGTTTATGGCGATTAACAACATTTCCTATACAGCTCAATAAGTTCAGTAAAATTTGTCCTAAACCTTCCCGTTAGTAGGCCATTCAAAGGCCTGTTTAGGAGTATTTTTTTTATGTCGCTTTCGCATCTTTCATGGATTTTAAGTCACGTTAACAAAAACAAAAACAAAAAAAATGCTGCAGTTTGAGAAACGTGCTCCATTGGCTCCATAGCGAACATGTCGTTTCGCTTCTAAAACAAACTAAACAAAGATAAGAACAACTCGGCAAAATCAAAAGGAAAAGGGGGGCCCATAAAGATTCGAGTCTCAAGACTGCGTGGCGTGTCAATTTTTGCGTTACAATATCGAAATGGAGTCAGGCGAAAGTGGCCGCGGTCCTTACCTCCCGTCCAAGCCGCCTGAAGCTGGAGAAGAAACATAAACAAGCAGCACGTCAGGGACAGAGAACCGACACTTCGCTCCAGCGACTCCATGACAGAAAAGAGTCACACACACACACACACACACCCACTCACACAAAAGAAAAAAAGCAAATAAAAAAAAAAGAAGAAAAACAAAACTTTACACGAAAAGGCCCAACCTGTTGTTCTGTCTCGTTTGCAAGGGTAGTTGGCCCCGCCCACAACAGTGGACCAAACATGCCTGCCCGCCTGCCCGCTAAGCAGAAACGGGAACCATAAATGAAAACGTTCAGTAACATTCGTGTTCCACAACTAGTGTACACAAACACGACATTTTGCAAAGCTTTTGTAACCTCCCAAAAGTTTCTGTTGCAGCTCATTTTCAAACGTGAATGCTGATAGTTGTGACGACACATCTATTTTGTAGAGCTAACCCCTCAAAAGACATTTAGATGCGTTTGGACCAACGAAATCCCAAATAAATACACAAAAAGCACATATTAGAGAAGGCCCTGGGCTAATAACCACTATGAGCTAAAAAGTCAAATCCCAAATGTTGCGTTCAATGCAAAGCGAGAGGCTGCACAAAACAGGAAACTTCACAATTAAAGACGTTTCTCAATTTACTATTGTTACCATGGATGTGAAAATTTCATGCTACTCGGAACGTCATTGTAACTAGAAATTTAAAACCACACATTTATAATGATAGTTGTGTTTACTTAATTGTTTGAAACAGATTACTCCTGAACGCCACTTAACTCACAATATCAGACGCACCCTACTGCAAGGAAGATGTCGTGGAAGTAAAACACATGACGTCGTTTTTATATATCTTAAAACGCTGTTAAAGCTATGGTTATCTATGAATACTGACTTTTTTTTTTAAATTGGAATCCATGGAACACCGTGCGGACTTCATGGGGACTCAAAGACAAAGTCACCGGTGAATTGAAAGGCTTATCAGTGAATTTGCCGTTTTGTTTGATTGATGTTTTCTGGGTTGTGTTTGCTGTGTGTATTCTGATAAAACAACTTGTCTCATCTTTGCTCACTATTTCTGCACAGATAGGTAGCTAGATTAAGTCATTACACTTTAGTCCCGTGTTTTCCAACCACTGTCCCGTGGGAACCCAGCCAATTTCACCTAATTGGCGAAAATGAATCCGCAGATCATGTGCAGACGCCGACTGTCCGCGCTGTCCAATGATGGGCAGAGTAATGTATTATGTAAAACGTTTTTACATCAGTAGGTGGCAACAGGTGGCTAATTACTGTCATTTGATTTAGTGATGCATCAGGTGGCTGTGCCAGTCGCGTTATTGGCAGTGATGGAGAGATTTTTTGAAAAGGAAAGATGCAAACTCAGAATTGGACTCTGGGCAAAGTTCCAACTCAGATGAAGACCCAAGTATGAGTGCAGGTCAAAAGAAACCAAAGACGGTTTGCTCTTGGAAATTCTCTGAGATAAGGCAATATAGTGAAAGCTATCGTTCATTTAGATTTACTCTCACTGGGGATCCAATGATTATGACTCTGTTGTGCTTGGTGTGTGGTGAAACGCTATCCAACAATCCAATGGTTCCAAATAAGCCAAATAGGCATCTCCAAATGAAACTCTTCACTTCAGACAAAAAAGTATTTTGTCCATCTTCATGAATGCGGAGGAACAGGCAACATTGATGAGAAAAAACACATAAACAAGAAAGCCCTTAAAGCAAGCTTTCACGTTCCTGAACTTTTTGCACAATTTAAAAAGTCACACACTGTGGCAGAGACATTAATACTTGCCGCCTGTAAAGCCATTGTAAATGAGATACTGTTGGATCTAAAGCAGCTAAAGAAATAGCCAAAGTCCCTTTCATTTAACACCATTTCCAGATGTGTTGTGACACGTCCGCAGACATTAAAAGTTTAGTTTTAGAAAAGGTTCGTATCACGAGTAAGTCACCATTCCAACTTGACAAGTCCACTGATCTTAGTGGACATGCCCAACTCCTGGCCAATGTGTGGTTTGTGGATAAACAAAAATTGCCAGTCATTGACAAAAAAAACTCGAGGTTATTAGGAAAACTGCTCGGGTGTCTGCACTGATGAGTGGCTGCCATGGTCAGTTGCACCAGTCTTTGTAAGCAGTGTGAAAGATCCTGATGTGATTGTAACACGGTTATTTTTACACTGTGAGGCCCTCGTAACCAAGAACTTACCAGCAGACCTAGCTTGGCCCGTGAAGTCGCATATTTACACCTCTATGTGATGAAATGGGTGCGTAACATAAAAGCTTTGTTACATACGGAGGTCTGGTGGTTGTCCCGTGGCAAGGTACTGGCCCGTGTTTATGAATTGCTGGAGGATATAAAAGTGTTTGACAAATGAGAGGCGGCTGAACCACTGCTGCGACCCTTGTGAGGATAAGTGGCTCAGATCATGGATGGATGCATGGTCGGTCTTCACCCTGACTTGAACGACCACTCAGTTCCTGTGGAAATGTTTGTTTTCGTCTTACTTTTTTTTGTAAACTTCCAGGCAAACCACAATGCTCTGGAATGAATTCTTTATCTGAACCTTGTACGATCACATATAAGCTTTGTTTTGGCAGCGTAACTTATACTGCCAAGTGCAGAGGACAAGTTAAGCCATCAGTTAAGTCTAAATTAAATAAGGTTGTCTCGACTGACTAGAGCTATGAAGTAAACTTTTGCTGTTTGAATTTCACTGCAGTAAACCTGAAACTGTGTTAAGTTATTCATCAGGAGCAGGAAATTGTCTGCTAATATATATATTTTTTCTCTACAATTAAATTGTAATTAAACTATCATGTATAGCATTACTTTTTTCCCCCCAGTTATCACTGCCTCTGTCACTCACAAAACTGAAAATCTGTTGGTCGCAATGTATTTCTATAAAAGCACTTTTGCTTTAAACGACATAATATAATTTAGCTTTACAGATGCGATGTCTTTATCTGCAGGCTGTCTATTGTGGTAAAGAATCCCTTGGGATGCACAAGATGTCATTAATGGTGATTACAGCCACCTCGTAGTGGCACGGATGCCACCTGTCATTTTCCCCCAGAGGAAAAGAAAGCAGCATCTTGTTTATTCAAGCAAGTTGTCTTACTCTGCTGTCGAGTGAGAAATTAGAGGGAACTTGAGGTTACAGTAATTATTATTAACCGTCGCAATTGAAATAAAAGCAGTAAACATTTAACAAATCTCTTTTTTTTTTATTAAAAAACAAGGCTCAAAGAAGTAAAAAGAATAAACCTGAGGCAGCAATCTACAAGGGAAAACAAATTTGGCCTTAACACTACCAAAACAAAGATGCGAGAAGCTTTTATCTGTACAAACAAATCACCACTGGCAAGTATGTGGTGCAAATCAACACAAATAAAACAAATGGTTTCATTCACCTTTTCCTCTAGCTTTGTGTTACCAAAAAAAAAAAATCTTCATAAATTAGAACTTTCTTTCCATACAAACTATTGACTGTTCAACACGATTGCTGATACGAGCAGTTTTTCCTTGACGCATTTCTGCAGTTCTTGACCCCGACACCATATGCCCCTTGGTTCAGATGCCACTAGCAGCAAAAACTCACAAAACAGTTCAGTCGGGCGTGAGACAGAAATCTCAAGTAGAATCTCGGGTACTCTCTACAACCAACTAATGCCGCCTGTGAGTTTGTCTCCACCTATGATGGTGCATCAAACTTGTAAAAATGAGCGCATAATCAGTGAAAACTCATTTTCTATGGAATTTAGTCAGGTGGAAGTAGCGACTGAAACATCAACAAGAAGCATGCGCTTGAACCCCATCCTCAAAACAAAACTGTACAAAAATGTCTTGAAGAAAAACCTAAATTTAAGATAAAATAAAGGAACCTGTCGTGTGACCAGGTCCTGAGCTCAGCTTTTGGTCTAGGAAGTGGGCTGGACTCAATAACCTGGTGTAAAACTGAGGAACATGGAAAAACTGAGGTAGATATCTGGTCTGATTGACCACCTGTTGGAATAGAAGGGCACCTTGATCATAAATGTTATATATATATATATATATATATATATATATATATATATTAAAAAAAAAACTTTTTTTAAGCACCACTTTTAGTGCTGTCATATCAGATCAAACCACATCATTTTTTACACTAGAACCTCAACATTGTATTGTCTTTTTCTAATGTAAGAACAAAATTAGTCTGTGGCACTTGTTGGATTCTGGCCTGCTTCTATCTATCCTTCTTTGCGTCCATTGCAACCACTGTACATTTGCGAACTGAGTGTAAATGTTGATTTGAGAAAGGCACAGTCCATCACTGCAAGTTTACTCGCAGAATCCCTCCTGTTCTGGTAAAAGAGACAAGATTCTGGTTCCTCGGTATACGAACTTCTAATCTTTGGTGATAAAACAAAGTGCCAACTTGTTAGTTTCCTGCTAAAAAAATAGAGGTCCAATACGATGCATGTCTCATTTTAGCTCCCACAAAGTCCTTTGACGAGTGTTTTGTCATATGTGCGCAATTCTAAAGCCACGTGTTCCTCTTGGCTTTGTTAAATAAAAGTTAACAAGACACATTATCATCCAAATAGCAATCCAAATTTACCACTATAGGTCAAAGTCAGCTAGTTTACATTAGGGGGTATGCAAAAAGGCTCTAGATCCAAAAGATGACCTTTCAGCAAAACATCCAGGACCATGTAAAGTATTCTTTTCTAAATAAATATCACAACAAAAGCAACAGGCGTCAGTACACTCGACATAAATCGATTTCCTATTAGTCCATGGAGCAAAAACATTTCATAGCTCACGTACAAAACAACAGACCTTGCTTCCAGTTCTTTGTGGCGATCTCAACGATCCCTGTAGTAAAACTGTTAAGGCAAACTGTTATCAGATCGCATTGTCATCCTAAAGCACGACGGGAGAAGAAAACACTTTAAAAAACACTTCGCCATGGCAACACTCGCACTGCAAGCACAAAAACTTTAAAATAGCGGGCTGAAAAAGACATTTATCACCATGCAATGTTTTTTTTTTTTCCTTTGGTAAAAAATAAACAGTTTCTTGTACGAAAATAGAAAAAAACTTTTCAAAATTTGTTCTTAGTAGTTGTTAAAATCATTTGATAAACTGAAGAGTATTCTTTACACTCTTCAAGCGCAATTCCAAAAATTGCCTCACAAGTCTGACAACAGCAAATCAGTGAAGGATCTTTTGCGTTCGTTGCGTTTTTTGTTTTTGCCGGTATTGCTGAGTGGTTGTCCAAACATTACGTCGGCACTACTTGGTTTGTTGGTAGGCATACGGGGAAGGGTTGCCAGCTGTGTCCATCTGAGACATGACTCCATTTTCCTGAAAAATAAGACGATACTAATTCTTACCCTTCTCTGCTTTAGCCCCAAAGTTTCTCTTTAGGACAGTCATTGCACTTACCTCTGCAGGAATTGCTGCTGTCTGCAAGTGCGCGTACTGAGGGATGTAAGCACCTGGGATGGGAGCGTTGGTGGTCATGAACTGAATAGCAGAGAGAGAAAGCGATGGTCATGGACAAGGTGGCAGAAAAGTTCCAGGACTGCTGTTACAACTCCCTTAAGATACAAGTTTCAGTTGTTTCTTAACCACATGCATAACTCACTCATGTCTCTAATCAGCTTTTTCTATTGAAAGGAATGGAAATCCCATTAATCTGTTTCTTCCCCCCGAACCACCATCCAAAAACATTTGTAGTTGCATTTGTTAAGAATAAAAATAGCTATCAATAATAATGTACTTTTGTGGGGGGGGGGTGATATTTCTGCAGGGGGGGTAATTTAAGTTTCCACTTAAAATAATACAATGTAAAGGATGAAAGTTTGTGTATCAGGATTTATAATGCTTATATGGAATTCATTGTGCTGTTCCTTATGGTACGAATGCTTTAGTCACTGGAAGGCAGCATAAGATTGTCCAGATACCCAGACGCGAACGAAAAAAATAGTGCTTCTTCTACAGTGCTACGACCCTGACTCGGTCAGATGTTTCATTTTTTTGTACAAACATTAATAGGACTGAAAGTTTTGTTACATTATCTGGGTATTGTGTTGCGCTATTATTTTGATTTCAAATCATCCATCACTTCTAAAACTGCAACTTTTGATGTCAGCTGCTGGCATGGCCACTGGCAATTGATGTCGGTAGTATTAAAATGAACAAACCTTTTGATGTCAAATTGACAACAATATTGCTGGTCATACAGTAGAATCATTTGTTTCTTGTTTGCTGAAGAAAAAACTTTCTCCTGTAAAATCTAAATTGCAATCACAATATTACTATTTACCATTTTATCTATTTACTATTACAATTTCTTACAATTTTATTCCAAGATCCAATAATAATCCCTTCAAGAAAGAACAAAAGTGTGGCAGAGAATGCGACGGAACTCCAAGGAAAACTTTTAATAGGAAAATGTAGTTTGGATTTGAAATACTGTACCTCTTTTGTGACAAATGTTGTGGAACCTCTCCGATAAACCTCATATAGAGCAATTATTTAATACATGATTAGACAAAGATATACAACAGTATTTTCTCACCGCTCCTCCATTGCCCAAAGACAAATGACTCATCTGCTGTGCCAGTGGAGTCATCAGAGATGTAGGCTGCAGTGACAATGATGGCTCCATAGAGGGCGATATGACTGCACCCTGGAACCAAAAGTGAGAGGAGTGAGAAGTTTCAGATTTTCTGTTTGAATTTCTTTCCGTTCATCCATTTTTTTTCTAACAATTATCCTGTTCAGTGCGAGTGTGAAGGCTGAAGCCTGTCATTGATGGTTTGGGGGAAAAGGTTTAGATGCTATAAGCAACTAATGACAGGTTGAATGTGAATAGTGAATTGAATGGGAACTGATCTCTCACTAAGTGAACAAAAATGTGAATTTAGAGTCACGATGACTCAAGGAACCGTTACACTACCGATGGCACCTTTTAATATTTATTTAATAATTGCATGCATGTCACGGCCGTAGCCGGCAATGGTCACATGGGGTGGTCAGGTTGCAAGCATGTTGGCCATTTTTAGAACAAAGCAAAACCAGAGCCTCATTTCATACCCATCTTAGTATTTGTATCATAACACACCTGTTATGTCCATCCAGGCACTTTATAATTGTACTGTATAGCTCACCTTCCCCATATGTGTGACTTGTGCATAGTTTACACAAACAAATGATCAGTTCTGCTAGATCCAAAAAGGAAACATTTAGATGAAGGGAAAAAAAATCGTGTGCTTACAGGGTGCTGCATGACGTAGGGTTGATGCACCCACGACGGGTTGTGCACCTGTGACATCACACAGAAAAAATGAAACAATGAGGTGATCCCTCAGATCAGAGCCTTTTCTTGACAATAAGCAGGACAGGAATGTTGTTTAATGAAAGTGAAGACCACACTGGATCATCTTTTAAAATACTATGAATGGAATCATCAAATTAGATCACAATAATACAAATGATTAAATAATCATTGACAAATGCAGTGTACCTCCACTTATGTGATCCGACATGCATTTTTTCAGATATGATCAGTGACGTGGCCTATTTTGTCTTCTTGAGTTACAAGCTATCATAGATTGCTCCGGACGCCACCCCCAGTTGCAATTTAAACATGAAAGAATTAGATGTGTATTTAACCAAACAAAAAATGTGCAAGAGTCCACGAGCTTCATCCTAACAAAAAATGGCATTGATGGGATAACAGAACTACCACTGAACAGAAGCAGCAACATATGCAGACAGAATGTATTACAATACTCACAAGTCACAAGCACAGTTTTTACATCCTGTGCAAACCAATGAGTAATATTACACAGATTATGAGTAATTTAGGTTTGGACATTGGAGTTTTATATGTATGTCATATTACTCTGCTCCCTAGTGGTCAAGACACGCAGTTAAAAGTAGCAGCAAAATATAAATGGAAGGATAAGAATTCATGATGAAAGAAAGTGTTTGTGTATGTGAAAGTGTATTTGCTTCATTTGGTATTACGCTATGTTTGTACCGTAGGTATTACATTAGTGTCATTTTTCTTTTCATAAACAAACTATTTGTTGTTTTTGACCTGCTGCAATTTTTGTTCTTTTCTATGGAAAAAAAATCTTTGAAGTATGTGTTTTTAGGGTTAGTGAATGAATTAAACTCATTAAGTCAAGGCACCACTGCAGTTAAGGTTTTGTCAATAAATTGTTATAGTTGGGCACACATACAATATTTCCATGAAGAGGAGAAAAGATTGAAGGATCCAAACCTGATATGCTGAAACTGGAGACATGTACGTGGACATGGGCGTGTGAGCAATCATCCTGTTTGAAATGCTGTACGCCGGCGGGAAAAATCTATGCGCACAAAATCAGAACCATGTGTACATTAAGTGCGATTGATTAAACGTATCTCGGGAGTGAAACGGGATGAGAAGCCCAACTTACTCGTTTTGCATTGCAGCTGCACTGGGATCGTATGTGAGTGTCATTCCAGCCTGGTGGGAAAGGAACACACAGGTTTGGCAAAACCGCCGAATAATGCATGATCATCACTTTCCCTCGACACACTAGATTTAGTTTATGTTCTCTGTTGTTGTCAGTCACATGACGGTCTTGGCTCATGTTCGTGAAAGAGTTGGCCAATGGGAGTTACTGTGGGGTGGTGATTTTGCATCCGGGACAAGTTGGGACAGTCCTACCACGTTTAGCAGGTACGGCATGGTTACAAACAAAAGAAATAGTGCTGAACCACAGAATGCTTGACTGTTGTGTACGGCCGTAAGAGTAGTTTTCAAGTTTGGGTTCAGGGACACAAATTATTGTTAAAAGGCCTTGCAAATGTATTGCGGCCAAGATAAAGAATGCGGACAATTATGTATGCCTGTGTTGCCATCTCCTAGAAAACTGAATTGTGATTCAATTGTGAAAGTTTTAGAATGACTTTGTTGTAGATGTGGTTGAGTATGCTTCTATTTTGCTTGCCAGACCTCAATTTAGAAACAATCGTGCATTGTTTTTCTTTTTCTTTTTTTTTTGGTGACACTAAAAAGAGAAGCCTCAACAAAGTCTGAGACTGAGAAAAGAATATCATCTGTTGCATGAAGTGGGAGAATGGCCATTCAAAGCAGGGGAAAAAAACCCCATCTTTTATCAAAGTCCTCATTGTTTATCAGAGATAGAAAGAAAAACTGTATCTGAACAAATTGAACAGCTATAGCCACTGTTCCAGTGTATTTCGCTTCCCTTATAAGATCTGTGATGCTTGAATGGACTCTTTGAAAATTAAGAAAAAGTTTGTCCAACTTACGAGTCTGGTGTTTCCATCTCTTAGCCAACCTCGACCATTCTGAACAAATTTGTTTTGGCTTTGTCTCTTTTTCTGCCCACCATCAGCAAACTTGAAAAGCAAAGGTTCGGCAGGTGCTGGAGTGAGGAGAAGAGATTTGAAACCAGGTTTTTTCAAACAGTACGGGTTGCAATAATTTGTGTGTCATGTTTTCCAAACAGTCATTCCCTAACCAGCCACACAATACGAGCTTCTAATTTGGCGACTGAGGGGCCGTAAATGCCCCCAGCCTTCCGAAAGAAGTGACGACTGGAAGGGACTATTTCTGTATGATAATCCCATTAAAAGGACTGGGACTGGGAGTGGAGGCCACAGTGAGCCTCTCAGGCTGAATGTATATGATCTCTAGCAACAGACGCCAAATGGAAGGAGGATATAGTAGGCTGACCACTTCCTGCCCTCTTTTGAGCTTATACATCCAACATCAGCAATCATTTGTGAATTAATTTGACCATAAACTCTGTGACTTATCCATTATGCAGTCAAATTGTGTCATTCAAATACGACAAATGTATTCTTTAATATTCATGGCTTCCTAACAGTAATGACATGGTTTATACCTGGTACGCCGGCCGGCGTCTTGATGAACTTTCCATTGAAGTGAGAAATGACTGCATCACATTTTTCTGTTGACTCCATCCTGAATTTATGGGAAACATAGAGTAAAACCACATCAGCAATAAATCCCGAAACAGGGCAACTGGCGGAAGTTGCCATTGCACCTATAATTAAGTTACTCAGTCGCTGTGAAACTATTTACAATGGAGATGACAAGAAGTCATCCAACTGCTTTTGTTACGGACTTCCAAACTAAGGTGGTTAACATTTAAGTTAGAAAGAATCTTGCTTTTCTTTCTGTGGTTTCAACTGGATGCCAAAAATCATTGTTTGGTACACAAGGTCCTGGTTTTCTCCACATTCCATACAGAACAGCATTTTTTCTCAAGATTTACATCAATTCCAAACGGGGAGTTAACTTTTCTAGTGCTTGAAACACGTGTTTGAATCAGGTCTGAAAATCTCTTTTTCACATAGTCAATCCTTTTTATGGGGTCTGTCTTAAAAGACGGCTGTATGACGGTTTTGTGCTGGAGGGTAACGTTTAATAAATTCTGGCTTGTCTTCTTTTTAGGAAATGATTGATTGGGCAGACGAGTGCAAAAGTAATGGTCTGAACAGTCTGAATCATCACATTGGGGAAAAAAAAACACAAACGACATTTGTCATGAATTTGCCCTGGCTTGATCTGAAGTCCTCTGACTAGATGCTGCTGGAAGTTGCGTTTTGCACCACTGCACTGATCTTTCCGTCTTGTCTACAGGATTGTGATTACTAATGAGTTAATAAGTTTGGTACCGCTAATAGAATGCTGATTGCCATGATGTCTGCTAGCCAGAAGCTGAGATTTACGGAATTTGTCCGTGGCGTGTGAAGCATTTGTACTTTTTAACCCCCTGCACTACAAAAAATGTTCAAAAAAGAACATGGAAAAAAAGACCATTGAATACACCAGTTAAGTTTGGCGTGAACAACACATGACTTTGATGACCAAACCTGAGCATAGGCAGCTAGTATCAATGATGGTAAGAAATTTCCTGGTGATCACTAAATGCCATTGTAGTTTTTAAGAAAGAGTCTGTCTTACAACCCTGGTATTGGATCTCATAATATGAAGGTTTTTTTTTTAATGCCAGATGTATCACCATTGGTCAGTAATGTATGTACTGTAGGCTTACATAATATAATGTAAAATGTCTTTCATTTAGTTTTATTCTACTGCCTGAAGGCAAGTTGGCATTGCAAATAAAAATTGGTTCTCAATAGCCTTATCTGGATTAATAAAGGTTAAATAAATGCATAACTATTCTTAGAATAGCAATGTGTAAAACCCTCGAGATTTCTGACAGCATTATAGGAAGGGTGCATTTAAACACCAAGCGAGGCAAAGCCCATGTCCTGTCTTCACTGAGAAACATTTACCACACATGAGACATAATGCAACAATGCCGATCTGCACAGAGACACACCAAAGATTTAAATGACTTTAAACTACCTATAAGCATATTTCCTAGATTTATGTTTTTAAACATTATATTTTAAAGGGGCTATCAAAGCTCTGTGTTGTATAGTCAAATAATGCTGCTAAGAGGAGTTGTGCCGTAGCAGTGGTCGACAAGGATGTCGTCCAACTTCCCATAGATGACGTCACTTTGTACTTTTTACAATGCAAACTCGTTGAGAATGAACCTCAAAACAGTGACACCAGGACTGTTATCCAGCCAAGTAGTGCACTACAGTTTCTCAATTTCCACAACCAATCACTTTAAATGATAAATTGTTTCTGCTATTAATGCATATAAAGCACAGTATAGTTACTCTTTTGTTTTTAATTAATATCGATGTTTCCATTCAACAGTTTCCTGCATACAAATAGACGGTGAATATCAGACAGCGAATTCTAGCCAGTTGAATCTCAGGAGACGGAAAATATTGCGTTTGAATTTTAAAGGTTGAATTTTTTTATCTGGAAAATTTGTTCACATTGAAAAATTAAACTGAAATCCAGCTTTTGAAAGATGGAATTACTTTGAAATAACAATGTGAATTTTACAACATAAAATTTTCAATGGCATTTTTAATTCAAATCCTGGTGGCACATATTTAGTTCCATAAAATTAGTAGACAGCCAAATTACCTCTTCATGAAGCAATCTTAAAATACATTAACTACACCCATCGTCCTACCTGGCAAAGCCCACCCCTCTGCTTGCACCACTTGAGTCCCTCAGGATGCGGGTTGATATAACCTGGCCGAAGTGCTTCAGCATGTTCTCCAGCTCCTGCTCATCCATTGACAGTGGCAGGTTGGAGATATACAAGTTGGTGGGGTCTTGTTCTTGTTGCTGAATGACAAAAGGGTCAGATGTGTCATGACTCATTTGTGGAAGATTAACATCCAATTCACTTGGAAATGCCCAACTCAAATGTGTCCTTGCTCATCTCTGTCTCTGGTTAGGTTTCGGTACAAAATGGCCACTTGATGGCTGATATGAGCTGCGTGCAGTCATAGAGGTTTCATTTTCACATCAGCTCATTTCTCTTCTAATGGTATCAGCAGAAATGCGAGTGATGGCTACCAGACCCAAGGGACGGGCTCTCAACATTAATATTCATCAACCTTGGAGCACCGCGTTTAGTGTCAGATCGTTACCAAGGTGACGCCCTACTGGGGGGGATCAACTGATCACAATTAAACATCGTGAGCAAACCAAAGAAAATAGAATGCAGAATAGACTGGTTCAGAATGCACAACTGGTTTGGTGAGATCACAAAGCAGAAGGGAGGAGAGCAAAACATTTGTTTGAGCATCTTGGTTGGCTGAATAATATCTATGCGCAATGCAGGAGATTAATGTGTCTGTTTAGGATGGTAATAATATGATCACTTACTAAACATGATTTCATTGGTTCATTTAGTGTAGAAATAGTATAGTATTTATCATAGTTATTCTTGATACACTTTGGCTGATGTGTAAAAGAGAATTGCAATGCCCTTTCACACTAAGATTTCAATGATACTAATGTTACTACTTATTTGCTTTTTCTGATACACTGTAAAACAACAGAATTAACACTGCTTGAGTTTCTCAAATAAATTATCTTATTTCAGATGAAATAATGTAGAATAACTAAAAATAATTGGGTGAAAAAGACAATGTTTTCAACAAGCATTATTGCTATAACATGATGACGTAGGAACCAGGGGTATTCATACCAGGGGCAGCAGTTTAAAATACTCCTGCTTGATTGTAAAAGCAGATCAAAACATTTCTTGAGACAAATTTCCAGAAAATCGTATGATGTCTAGTTTGGTGTACTGTATATTAACTTAGCCCAGTTGTTGCATGTACATCTGTATGTAATCAATATGTGACCACATATATGTACAGTTGTGCTCACAAGTTCAACTGCCCACGCAGAATGTGTGAAATATTTCTTCTAAATGACTTAATAAGAACCATTTCATTATTTAATTTGTATTGGTGGATTGTGTTTTTCTGAAATGTCTGACGGTTTAATTTGAATCTCAATTGAACATTCTAGAGAATGTTTGTTCAAAATCTCTCCGGGGGAAATTGTCACAGAGAAGTATCCCACAACAGAAAATGACAGTTCCATTTCTTCTTCTTCCTCTCCATTTTAAAGGTCCCATATTTGAGCTACTGTATTTAGACATCCACAATGACTTTCTTACATGAACTTGGTATTAAAGTGTCAATTTGAAAAAAAAAACAAACAAAAAAAAAAACAACTTCGTTTTGTCTTACGAATGTCCAGAAAAGGACCATTTCACAACTACTCCAGTTTGACCCAGTTTCATATCCTGTGTGTCCACATTTAGCTAAGACCTCCCCCTTTTCTATGATTGGTTGCTTCCGTGTAGGAGACCCACTTATGAAAGCAGTGTAATATTGACAGTGGTGGCTCGGGAGAGGAAAGGTGGAGCTCTTCACTCATGACGTAGATGACCTCGAAAAATTCAAATAACATGATTTCAGGCCTCTCTGCAGAAAAACGTCTGGGACTAAAGAATGCGTGGATGAAATTTAATTCATTTCACGTTTGCTGAGTCACCATAATGGCAATATTGCATTCCAAATACTGGAAAAAGTTGGTGTGGTAAAATATGACCCATTTAAATTTTGCACATTTGTTCCAAATTTTCTTATCATTATTTTAGTAGTCTGCCTCTCAAAAACTCAACTCTCTCTCTTTCACTCTATTCCGATTGTCCAGATCTTTGTCTGATCTTCACAGTCAGTGACTACTGCCTGATGCAGACTTGATTGGCTGAGTAAGGTCCAACTTGCGTGTGATTAGTGTGTACGTTTGGCCAATACTGTAAAGCCTGTAATGCTGAGCATTAAACATTTAAATTACAATTTACTTTCATGTTCTTAAAAGTCCAAACGATAATTGGCAATGGCAAGGATTAGAGACACTTTATTTGGACATGACATTCCACAGTGCAAAGATTAAACTTCGTTCCACATGACCAGGCTACTCCATCTGAATTAAAAGGCTAAATGGTTGCACAGAGGCATGTCAAGAAGTACCACAACTCCCCAAACAAGGGAATGAGGGCTCTTGCTCACTGCTTTATGAGAAGTAATTCTCCCAACTGGTTCTCGTTACCATGACAACACAAAGCTAATGTCTAGCATCAAGTACAGCAAGCGAGTCCTTTGTAAGTAAATGCCACTGACAACAGTATTATTGTATAAAGCATCATTAACTGCTCCATTTGAGGCTTAGTAACATTTTATTGTGTGTGTGTGTCTGTGCATGTGTTGAATCTAGGGGCGGTTTTGGGGCAAATATTTCTCAATTTGTGCTTGCACAGTGAATACATTTACTGGTGCTTTATCATGTCTGCTTATTGGCACGACTGATGGGAAACTCTTATGCAGATCTGGGGATTATAGCTACAGCCGAATCCCAATGGGCACCATGCAGGTTGTACATGGAAAAATACAATAACACTGTAGTATTTCAGGGAACAATATGCATATTTTTGTCATCAATAACCGGTTCTAATGTGGGGTTTGTAAAATTCTGAAAAATACAAAAGTGTGATTAATTGTTAATGGGTAAGTGCTATAGAAAGTTCTGTATTGGTAACCATTTTTGCTCTGACAGTACCACTCTGTGAAATTATGTCTTCTCTCATTTGTTTTATTGATAAAAGTAAAAACCTGTGGAGCCAGCAGCATGCTGGTATGAAGTCCCATGTATCACGACATACATGGGAACTCCTGCACAATGACAGGTTATACGGCAGAGTACAAAGGGGTTACCATAACTGCTTGCATGCTTGAAAACATGCCTATTTGTGGCGGCACGGTGAAGCAGTTGTAGACCCTTGGCCTCCCAGTTCTGAGGACCGGGGTTCAAATCCCGACCCTGCCTGTGTGGAATTTGCATTTTCTCCTAGTGCCTGCGTGGGATTTCTCCGGGTACTCCGGTTTCCTCCCACATCCCAAAAGAAACATGCATTCAGTGGAGATTCTAAATTGCCCCTAGGTTTGATTGTGAGTGTGACTGTTGTCTATCTCCCTGCGCCCTGCGATTGGCTGGCAACCAGTTCGGGGTGTACCCCACCTCCTGCCCGAAGACAGCTGGGATTGGCCCCAGCACTCATGCGACCATTGTGAGGATAAGCGGCTCGGAAAATGGATGGCTATACAAAGGTCCTTGGAAGCAGTTAAAAGGTGCGCACATGCAGTCTGCTGTACAGAAGTGAGCATACTGATCCCTCACCTTTGCCATTTGAGCTTGTACTCCACTGGTCTTTAGGGCAGCCACAGCTTTCTGAGCTGCCGTGGGACTATCAAAATCCACAAAGCCATATCCTGATGAGACAATTAGAACAGTAAGAACAATGCACTGCAGTCATCACCAACCATATCATGTCACTTGTCCCGTCAGTCTCTAGTGGAAGGGTTGTGTTATTAAGCCTCGTATACAGGTTCCCATTTTGTTGTACCTGTATGTTTGTATTATGTTAGTCGATGAATATATGGTTTGAATGTATACATGTGTGTGGAAGAAGAGCGACAAAAAGCGCTGAGAATGCAGATACCAGAGTGATGTTGCTGGCTGAGGTCAGCTCTTTGTTCTGTGGTGTACAAACAGGGTGCAACCATAGTCCCTGACTTCAACTGAAGCTATTTTTAGCCTGGCGAAACTAAATAAAGGTGAATGTGCGGTTGATCTTGAAGCTGAAAAACTTATGTCGGAACAATTTAATTTAAACCACCATCAGTGTTGGACAGTTAATGCTGAACTGGAGTTTTGGCCAGAAGTCAAAGATTCTTTGTTGATTCATTTTTTCAGGGTCAAAGTGTAGAGGACTTCAATCAATTATGTGTACGTAACTATATTAGTAAACTACGTAGTAAAAATGAGTAAAGACAAAACTTCACTGGGCAGCCACACTGAATGAGATCAAACATGTCACTCAACAGAAGCCCACAACTCAGGAAAACCCAACCATCGTAGCAATGACACACCAACAAAGGCTGAACCTTAAAATAACCTGCTCAAGGATGATTAAAAACAGTTAGACTTCTTCTTCTTTCTTCTTTTCCTTTCGGCTTGTCCCGTTAGGGGTCGCCACAGCGTGTCATCTTTTGCCATCTTAGCCTATCTCCTGCATCTTCCTCTCTAACCCCAACTGCCCTCATGTCTTCCCTCACCACATCCATAAACCTTCTCTTTGGTCTTCCTCTCGCTCTTTTGCCTGGCAGCTCCATCCTCAGCATCCTTCTACCAATATACTCACTCTCTCGCCTCTGAACATGTCCAAACCATCGAAGTCTGCTCTCTCGAATCTTGTCTCCAAAACATCCAGCTTTGGCTGTCCCTCTAATGAGCTCATTTCTAATCCTATCCAACCTGGTCACTCCGAGCGAGAACCTCAACATCTTCATTTCTGCCACCTCCAGTTCAGCTTCCTGTTGTTTCTTCAGTGCCACTGTCTCTAATCCGTACATCATGGCCGGCCTCACCACTGTTTTGTAAACTTTGCCCTTCATCCTAGCAGACACTCTTCTGTCACATAACACACCAGACACCTTTCGCCAGCTGTTCCAACCTGCTTGGACCCGTTTCTTCACTTCCTGACCACACTCTCCATTGCTCTGTATTGTTGACCCCAAGTATTTGAAGTCGTCGACCCTCGCTATCTCTTCTCCCTGTAGCCTCACTCTTCCCCCTCCACTTTTCTCATTCACACACATATATTCTGTTTTACTTCGGCTAATCTTCATTCCTCTCCTTTCCAGTGCATGTCTCCATCTTTCCAATTGTTCCTCTGCATGCTTCCTGCTTTCACTGCATATGACAATATCATCTGCGAACATCATGGTCCAAGGGGATTCCAGTCTAACCTCATCTGTCAGCCTATCCATTACCACTGCAAACAGGAAGGGGCTCAGAGCTGATCCCTGATGCAGTCCCACCTCCACCTTAAATTCCTCTGTCACACCTAAGGCACACCTCACCATTGTTCTGCTGCCATCATACATGTCCTGTACTATTTTAACATACTTCTCTGCCACACCAGACTTACGCATGCAGTACCACAGTTCCTCTCTTGGTACTCTGTCATAGGCTTTCTCTAGATCCACAAAGACGCAATGTAGCTCCTTCTGACCTTCTCTGTACTTTTCCACGAGCATCCTCAAGGCAAATAATGCATCTGTGGTACAACAGTTAGACTGGCTTTTATTTAAACTGATACATTACTTGTATGAGGCTGGTAAAACTTTTACAGTACAAACTGAGTCAATTGTTGCCCCAGCCCCACATCCCGAATACGTATAGAGGTTATATAAACGTACTTCAAAGACTTCAGTAGAATTGACAAATTGTACAATGACTACCCGCATCACTCCAAGGGCAAAAAGGTACAGAAATGCTCCCAATTTGTAACTACAAAATTACTATAGTGCCACCCCAAGTGTGGCCATCCATTTTAGCATTAAATAAACACGGGTGTGCTATGTCAGCAGAAACAAATAACTTCACACACCTTTGCATTTGTTTGTAGTCTTGTCAAGGATGGCCTTTGTTGATACAATTTTGCCATACCTGAGGGAGAAGCAGAAAGGCAAGGCATGTGTACGTGCATTTTGCATTAGACGAAAGAGAGCCAGTTGTACAACATACAAAAAGGGAGGGTTCAGCAACAGTGACATCACTGCAATGGTATGAGTAATAGGAAGTGGGTGCATGCACAGTCCTTACTAGAAGTAGGGAAAAAGACTCTTTCAACCAGGCTGGATTTGCACTGCAGGTCCAAGTGTACTAGTGTTGTCATCATACCAAATTTTTTGCTTTTACTGTAATACTATTCCTGTATAAAAAACCTCAATAACAATACTGTAAGAATACCAAGGCAAAAACCTAAAACACAGAAGTTAAAATTATGTAGCAAAGTATAGCGTAAGAACAGGAATGCCCATCCATGCATTTTTCTTTACTTCTCTTATCCTGTTCAGCCAGTGGAGCTCGAGTCTAACCCAGACTACAGAAGCAGACTACAGTACAGTCAATAGCAGCATGATTTTAAAGGGGTCAAAGGCGTGACAGGTGGCTATGAATCCACTACAACAGTAGTTCTCCGATGTACACAAAGGAGCACCTCAAAAAATATTTTGTTCTTCAAGTACCACCATGACAACAAAAATATCGAAAAACAAGGCAAAGGTTTTATTGCTAAAGTATACTTGCAATATATATTATTGTAAGCCATTGTAACATGCACAAGTTGAACACTAACAGTGGACTGAAAAAAAATGAAAAGAAAAACAAATGACTAAATTAAGAGTGAACTGTACATAACATTTAAATTATTTTAAAAAATCTTCAAACGTAGGATTGTGACAGTGCTTCACTACATTAAAGCAATGGGAACCAGTAACGTAAATGAAGCCAAATTCTGTGTGCAGATGCTGCAGAAATCTCCTTTAAAAGCACAATATATAGAACCATTAATCTAGTGTTAATCCATAATGAAACTGAAATATATCTACAAAGAGGTCAGACCCTGAGGTCATTAAAGCACCCTCCAGCCCCTCTAACTGTGCCTCGAGATATAATTAATGAATACCATAATCTGATCTGAACCTCTGTTGTGACCTACTGAATATAGAAATTGGCTGTAGGCCATGGAGTACCTCCGTGTACTGTAAGGTTTAGCATTAATACCAAGTTTGTACTGTATTCCAAGACACCAATATATACACCTGCTTGCAGTCTTCAACTTGCATCTATTCTATAAAAAGTCATTCACTGTCAGCTACAAATCCCAACATTGTCATTATTAGTGTTATTATAAAACATCTCCATAGCACTTAAATCTTATGAATGCGCTCAGCGCAAAAACAGTTGTATGTCAGTGTATAACTGCGGGCACAATTTTGAACAAGACAATCAATGGCACATCAATAGTAAATAATGACAAGAGGAAGTGCAGTACTCACGGCTGACAGAGTTTGACCAGGTCATGGTCTGTTGTTGATGGGGACAGCCCTCTGATGTAAAGATTGGTTTTGCTGAGTTGCTCCCAGCCTGCAGTACTATTGCCGCTACTGTTGTTGGTGCTGCTGTTGTTACTTGGGCTGGGTGGAGCCATGGGGTGAGACAGTAGGGTAACAGGTGACTGGAGGGAGAAAAGAGGCCCAATTAAATGTCACACTGGATTTTCAATCAATTCTGGTATAAACACATGTACAGTATCAGCATTATGAATGTCTTATATCAAAATGGCCACTTTGAAAAACGGTCACAGAAAGCTAATGCTTAGATTAGGCCTTTGACATTTCCACAGCTGTAAAATTTCTAGCATGGAAGTATGCAATGTTAAAAGCGGTACCTCTAATCTCACGTTTTCAGTGGGGACACACACTTAACCTAATGCTAAATTTCCTTAATCTTGTTTTGTTTTCATGCAACCATACTTCATATGATAATGAATGACAATTGTCACTTACAGACTACAAGATATTAGCTAAAATGTGGGTTATTGCTTTGGGCTAGAATATGCAGTACTGGTCAGGCTTTAAAAAAACAAAACACAATTATCCTGAGAGCAATCGTGTCATCAATTTACAATCACTATTTTGGGTCCAAACATCTAAGAGCTCGTGTTCCAGATATAATCATGATATTAACTTGCAGAAAATAAAATCTAACCATTGTTCTCTGCCCTAATTATGTGAGGGAGTGGATTGATCTTTAAGCAAGCAGTCTTCCTTGTCCGTGAAGCAATGTCCATTGCTTCTCTTTCAATAAGCATAATCAAGGGCCACAAAGCCCTGTAGGTCTTCAGCACTGACATAAATGCTTCCATGGGCGCATTTACTATGAATTGGCATCTTAATGTAAAGCCAGTATCATTAATGAGTCACTTGGGCCCACCGGTGAACACCACTTAACTAGTGTGCAGGTTTTCTTTTTTTCTTTCAATAGGAGTGATCATGCAGAAATCTTTTATATGGGGATTGTGGTCAGGTGAAGCCATTTTTTAAAATCACATAATTTTGTGTGCCCTTTTAAAATCAGAACTGAAATCAAAATCACCCAACTGGGCTTGATCAAAAAAGCTTTGCATGCACTGTTTGCCCTGGAAATGTACAAACATGTTGACACACACACATTTCAATGGCTAGTAACGATAAGTTCCACACATGCAACTTCTTTGATAAGAAATGAGTGCCTGTGAGTAAACATGTATGCAAGGAGCTTCTAAACCTTTGATAGCTGTTTGTAAATTTGGGCAAAAGAATGAAGGAAACAAAAAAAAAACGTATAAATACAAGACATTTGAAAATGTTGATCGGTCGAAGTTAAACTATTTTTAAAAAAGTGGGAAAACAGTGCTTCTGGAATTGGCCACTGTTGTTTACTGCGGTGGAATGAAAGCAGAGAATGGGTGTTACGTATTTCCCGGTCACAGATATAGAGCTTGTGCACCTATGTCATAAAACTTTGTTTAGTTCACCATATTGCCGGTTTAGCAAAGCATTCTTCAATGCTAGGTCGGTTGGAGACAACACAAACATGTCTTATAGCACGACGCCCAGAGTCTTGTCGGATTCTGTTAGACAACCCTATTTAGAAGGTGAAAATAAACGAAGGTTCGTGGAAAAATTAGATAAACTCTGCATAGAGGACACATATTTCATGCCAAAGTCGATATTTTCGCTGATAAGAAAGTGGACCGTTAACCCACTTCCGCTTGTCTTGGACAACTGGATCTACACATGTATCTGGTGAGTAAGTGGTCGAGATTTACACGGTAAATTTTGAAAGCGTAGAAAAGTCTGGATGCATACGAATACTTTATTGCTGGATCTGTTGTCATCAGGAATAAATCCCACGGTGACGCTTTTGACGGCACGGAAGCTTCGGCCACACATTAACCTTTGCTGGAAGCCATCAATCTTTTGATCTAGTATTCAATACAAATACCAATATTTAAATAAATGACCTCTGGTTTTACACAAACTTGCATTCTTAGCTATGATTGGAAAAAAAAAAGAGGACAGAATCGTCTCCACGGAATGTACACGGAAGCGATTGCGGCCACACTGAACCTTTGTAAACTTCTGTGACAGACAAGTTTTTTTTTAATATGCATTGTTCTCAAATGAGCCAACTTGGCATTATAAATTCTTCTTGGTAATTTGAGATTAAGAAGAATAATTCCTGCCTGAAATAAAGCGATCGCTACACAGGCATGTGTATTTTGGTTGGGCACCATCCATTATGTTTAATTGCCGAAATCCATCAATATTTTCTGGTCTTTTTAGCTGGTATTCCATATAATGATCTCTTTGAATATCTGTCTCGTCTGTTTTGACAACCAACGGAACAACAGGTCTCTCGTATTATAAATATTCTCCGGTTCAATGTCTCTCACAATGTCAAGCAGCTGTTTGACCGGCAATATGGCGCCGTGAAAATAGTGAACTCACGTGCATGAGCTTTTTACAAAAAAAAAAAATGGAACAGAGTGCAAAAGTTGTGCCTCCCTTGCCTAACGTGTTGAATGTTGGGCACTGATGTCGCAGCCATGACATGATGGTTATAGCTAGTGTGTGCGCGTGCATGTCGGCGTGCGCGTTTGTGTGTGAGAGTGAGTGAGCGAGAGAGACACACAGACAGACATACAAACATAAATACATGCATGGTGGCAATGTCAACTCTGAGGAATACAAAAGTCTCTGGAGTCTGGAACATGCTATTTTTAGAGAAAAGATTTTCTTTTTTTTTTTTTGCCAAACTATTCACTTTTGGCATTGCATATTTAATTGGCAATTAGCTCTGCATGATCAGAAAAAAAGGACACAACAATTTTTTCAATTGATTATTTAAACCTGAAAAACATACAGTATTGTGATGTGAACTCGGACCCTTGTTGGGAAAATTTATTTTCTATGTGAAATAGTTCGAAGTTCATTTCCTTCACTTTATTGTGCATAGTTATTTTTTTACCAACTCCACCAGTTTGGAAATAAAGTAACCGCATTTACATGCATACTTTTTTGTCATTCTGATGGACCTTTTACATCTGAAGTGATCTACTCCATTCCTACTCCATTCAATTGTACATGTGATACACATTTAATCAAAACAACAGTTCTGCAGATGTGACACGATTCACATAAACTTAAAATGTATCAAGATGAAGTACAGTCATCTATGCAGCACAGTAGTTGTGATTATTTTTAAACTTTTATGAAAATAACTTGATAAAAAGAATTAAAAAGTAGCTAAAAACCTCTCCATCACAGATCCATTCTGGTAGAATGCCATGTTTTTAAGTAAGCAAACAATCACGTAGCAAAATTTACTCGTTTGCTTTGGCAGGAGTTCTATACCACTGTGAAGTTGCCCGTTTATTCAGATTGAGGTGTTTAATGGGAATTTTCATTTGGTTTGGGTGTCTAACCTGATTGTCATGGCAATAGAAGGCTCCATGTACACCTAGCTAGTAATCTGATCTGGTCAGCAGTCGATCGCAGGGCAGAAATGAGCATCCACGCTCACATTCCCATCTATTGGTCAATTTAGAGTGTTTAATTAACCTACCATGCATGTTTTTGGGATATGGGAGAAAACCCATCCGGGCACAGGGAGAACATGCAAACTCCACACAGGCTGGGCCTGGATTTGAACCCCGCTTGTCAGAAATGTGAGGCAGACATTATAAATAGTCATTTACCGTGGTGCTTAAAGCAAATCCAATTAATGTAAAATAAAACTCTTTCCGGTACAATACTTGTTGCAGCCGGTGCGAGGAAAAATACAAATTCAAAAGTGACTTGTCCTCGTCTGTATAGAACGTTCCCCTTCAGGGATTTATAAGCAATTATCGCCCACAACCACCTTCTCTTAAGGGAATCTCAAGCTGAGAGGAAGCCCATGGAATCCAAAGCATGAATCACTGGTGACTGGGCAACCTGAGTCTGGACTCCAGTCTGGATTATCTTTACTTGACTTACATTACCTGTGCAATCAAGTTTGGCTTTTTGCTTCATCTCACTGTTGCTCACAGTACTCTTTTCACCCCTCAGTTACCTCCCATCCGCTCACTGCCCTTCTCAAAGTCTATTATAAATTGATTGAGGCAATGTAGCGTGCGAAAATTGTTTCACGCAAGGATTTCCCGTGGGGGATGGGAGGGAAAGGAAGCGTAGGTGATTACTTTCTTGATTGCAACGGTATGCAATATCTACTGCTGTTACACGAAAAGGTGATGGTAGTAGTTACTAAATAAAAAAAAAAAAAAAGCCATCGGCGTGACCTGTTTTTCACGAGTCTCATGATCATGACTATCCCACCCATTATGAAAAGCATGACTGTGGTTAATTTCACAATTTTGCAAAGTTATTTAAAAAAATAGCATAAGTCACAGATTAGTCTATTGCAAAACAATATATTACATTCTCAAAACAGTGGGTAGCATGGCAGTGCACTTGTGTGCATTGTTGGCTCAAAGGTTTTTCCCCCCCTGTGGTCTAACCAGCAACTCGTACTAACCATGGAAAATGGAGGGAAACATTTTTGTTTTTCAATTTTTTTTTTCATCCCTCACTCTCAATATATATAATGAAACAATCCATTCCCAAACACTGGTGAACCTCTGATTTGGATGTCTTGGATTTTGAAAGAGAAAATGATGAGAATAATCTGTTGCAAAATCAAACTGTCACCATGCAAAATCATTTAAGGCAACTCTAAGATGTACAGATAATATTTTAAAAACCCTAATCTAAAAATGTGAAATGTGGCCCTCTTAATTGAACGCAAAACTGATATACTCACAGGAACCCATGTCTTGTGTCATATGAATGGCAACAGGTGTATAGAATATATAAACAAAAACATACACACTATTTGTAATCGGTATGGATCAGTTAATAGTGTCAAGGTAAACTGTTCTTTTAAAATGTCAAAGTTTTAAAACTGCTAAAACTTTTTTTCAGCCATAGGAGCTATGGGGGCTTTAGTCGTCAGTGCAGACTAAGTGAAACGAGACAAACCCCTCCCACTTCCATTGCTGGCGTGAGCAGTCGGTAATGTTCACCACAGCTTGATAGAGGAATGATATTATATTTATGAGAAGCACCACCACGTCATCCATAACTCTGTGGCAAAGTCAATATTACTATATTCAATAATTGCTAAAATGCTGTCTTGAAATTATCATTTGCAAACAGCTACAACAGTTAGTGTGTCTATACACTTGTTACTACAACTTGCTGTTTTGGCTAACAGTTAATTTCTGCTCTGGTGTTACGTCACAAAGCGGAGAACAGCGCAGGAGTAGGTAATAATTTATAAGAAACAAGTACTTTTATTGAAGAAGTAAATTTTGATTGTATACCAAATAATTGTTTCATTACGTTTCATAATGTAACTACGGAGCGAGTTCAATGGAAAGTTATTTACCCAAATATTCCAAATACCTTTAAGAGCTGTAATTGCAATTTGTAACCGTGTGATACAACAATATTTTTCCTCACGGTTATCAAAACATCGAAATCTGAAGGTGCCACATTTGTAATTTGTACTCAATAATTTTATGACAAATTAAGTGAAATTAGATAATTTCCTACAGCACTACTTGTGATTTCTCATGGCACCCAGGTTGTGAATCCATTCTGTCTTCTTTTGAAATGCAAAAACAAAACTTAATTTTAACTAAAATTATGAATTACCAAAGCATGTCACAGGGCTGAATGTATCATGTTGCAAAAGTAACAAAAATTTAAAAAAAGAAATTTGAGTATTAATTCACATATATACTCTTAACATCAGTAGATAAGGCATGAAATTCTTTTGAAAGTGTTGTACAAAAAAATGTCAAAAGAAAACTAACATGCAGAGTTGATCCCTTGAGGCTTACAAAATACGCACCGAGAATGAATCCTTTGTTGTCTGAGGTCTTACAAGATTGCCAAAGGGCGATGTAATATTCTCACGTGATAGTAAAACATGGAATTTTTCGCCCCTCACAAATTCCAGTCGAAAAAGTTGAAGCAAAACCACAACTTCAAAGCTTTGCAAAGATCATTTTTTCATATAGATTAACGTGACTGCAGTGGGACGCACCACTCTGAAGAAAAATGTGACGCACCACTCTGAAGAAAAATGTTGGCGTGATGTTGGCGAGACTAGAGGAAAGAGTCCGTAAAAGACCCCCCAAAAAAATCTGTTTGGGATCATCTGATACTTAAGATAACATGCAGTGCAACAGCACATCAATTGTACGTATTAATGTTAGCTGACTTAACATCGCCTACTATCACGAGTTGGAACATTTGGTCAGTGGGAGACAGCTGCTGGTACATTTTAAATCGTTTTCGTTTCAACAATGCTATCTGCAAGAAAACAAACTTATAATACACACATTGCTACACGAACCGCCAATGGCCAAAACTCACGCCGCATCACTCAACTCGCTCACACCCATGTCACTCACCAGGCCAGAACCTGGCTTTTGAAGCAGTACACAATGAAAGTCTTAAATAATACTGTGGAACATGAGGATGCTGACTACAAGTAGACAAAAATAATACCTGCACCTCACACTGTGTTATGTAAAATCGATTTTTATCACAATCAATTGATGGAGAACACTTGATTCTAAAGATATATATACAATAGCTGCAGCACCGCTTGAACTCAACTGGATATTCCACTGAAATTAACTTGCAACCCATACCTAAGTAAAGTGGAATAATGTATAATAATGTAACAAACCCCACTGAATATGTAAAGTTGTCTTACATCCATTGTATTGTTTCCTTGTGATAAGTGGAGTGAGTTAGAAAAATAATCTATTAGTGGAATATTACTATACTCTCAGGGATATATTCTTCAAAATGTGAAAAATCAATTGACTGTAAAAAAAACCATTTGATTCTACTTTCTTCATTACTCCACGTGTGTCTCAATGGTTGCACTATACTATACCTCAGAAGTCAAGACATGGACAACAAGGAATGAAACCTGCTTTGCCACTGAACATGAAGAACGGAAACACTGTTCCCACCATAAACTGAATTGGACTTTAATTATTTTGCACTCATCCATCCATCGCTTTTCTGAGCCGGTTATTCTCAAGAGGGTCAGAGGAGTGCCAGAGCCAATCCCAGCTGTCATCAGGCAGGAGGCAACATACACCCTGAACTGGTTACTAGCCAATCTCAGGGCACATGGAGACAGACAGCAGTCGCACTCACAAGCACACCAAGGGGCAATTTAGAGTCTCCAATTAATGCATGTTTTTGGGATGTGGTAGGAAACTGGAGGGCCCGGAGAAAACCCACGGTGGTACAGGGAGACAATGCAAACGGCACAGGCAGGTCTAGGATTTCAACACTGCTACACCGTGCCATTCTTTAAAAGTATAATTTGCATTTATTATTTATTGAGGTTATTTGTTACATTCTTCTACTTTTTTCAGTTCAAATGTAGAACTCCTTTAGGTTTAAGCAGTGGTTAATGTTTGCAGTTTAAATACATATTTTGTCAATATGACATCATGTACTACATGAAAGAACAAGCTCCCTGATAAAAGCGGCCGAAATGAGTTTCCTCTGCAGGGTGTCCGGGCTCTCCCTTTGAGACAGGGTGAGGAGCACGGTCATCAGCAAGGGGCTCAGTGTCGAGCCGCTATTTCTCTGCATTGAGAGGAGCCAGATGAGGTGGCTGGGGCATCTGATTTGGATGCCTCCCGGACACCTCCCTGGTGAGGTGTTCCGGGCATATTCCACCGGAAAGAGACGCCGGGGACGACCCAGGACACGCTGTAGAGACGATATCTCTCGGCTGGCCTGGGAACGCCTTGGGATCCCTTCGGAAGAGGTGGAAGTGGCTGGGCAAAGGAAAGTTTGGGTATCCCGGGTGAAGCTACTTCTCCCGCGACCCAAACCGGAGAAGCGGTAAAAAACGGATGGATTGTCATTTGGATTTTGGTTTTATTGAGGTGGCAAAATTGCCTCACGTTTCTGTGGACAGGGGTTCAAATATCAGCCCCACCTGTGTGGAGTTTGCATGTTCTCCTCAGCCTGTGTGGGTTGTCTCTTGGTACTCCGGTTTCCTCCCACATGGCAAAAACTTGCATGGTATGTTAATTAAAGACTAAATTGACTGTAGGTGTGAATGTGAGTGCAAATACGATTGACTGGCAGCCAGTTCAGGGTGTACCCCACGTTTTGTTGAAGTTACGCCTCAAGGTTTTCTAACCTATTTTATTTGTTATTCAATTGTAGACTACAATTTGTGGCACATTCCTCCGTTTAAAGTTACTTAATGTAACCCATTGGTTAATAATGGGTAAGTTTTATTTCATACCTACTATTGCTGATTATTGTTCTGTTTGAGTAATGACACTTGGTAAAGTCTTTTGTAACATTCCATACTACAAAATAAATATGTATTATAATTGCTGTTAGCAGATCAGACCGATATCTGTATCGGCCAAAACTGAAGGTTGCAATGTTGGTATCGGAAGTGAAAAAGTTGGGTTGAGACAGCCTAGTTTCAAATACATGAGATCACTTAAAAATAAAATTATATTGATTTCCTAATGTTGTATGCAATAACTAAGAGGCCAAATAAATCTACAATATTGAAATAGAATAGCCAAAGGGGAGTGTTCAGTTCCAGTTCAGCGTGAGCGTGACACTTGCATTCTCTGTGAGAGCGAGCGGGCAATTTTTGGCTCCATTCACCACCTAATTCACTTGGATACAGGACTGCGAAGAGAATGGGGAGCGGACGACATCTTATCAGTCAGCAACAGACCAGCTGAGCCTGTCATACTGTATAATACGCAGCGCTTCCAGTAACAGGCCTCGCCCATTGAGCTCCTGCTACAGGATAACAGTGTGAACATGAGCAAATGTGCCTATTTCAGAAACCTTTTGGCTAAGTTGAGGTTAAAAACAAGTCAATATATACAACTGGGAAAAAATATGAATGCATCATTAGTGTGTAATTCATCACCTTTCGAGGACAATTCTTTAACATCATGAATCATGTATTGATTTCCAAACAAAATGCCCAAAGATCTTTCCATTTATTTTGAAGGACTATTACTTCATGCTGGAAAAACTTTCCCTCCTCTAGGGTCATTGGGATTAGTTAGGAGAACCATAACATTAAAAAGAAGCACAAGGCTCGTTTTTGTCCATGATGCAGGCAGCCGGTGTTCCTATTCTCAAGAGAACCCTGAGTCACACACAAGCGCTTAAAGAGCACACTTTTCTCCGCATATGTCCACATTATTCTTGAGAATCACTACGTTGTCTTTTCACGGAGTAATTGATCCCGTCACGGGACCCTGAACGCAACACTCCAGTTTCAAAGAAATAAACATCGAGTTTATGCGAAGCTCTGTTTCACGACAATTAAATCCGTAAAAGGACACACTTTAAGAAGTCGGATTTAGAAACAGAATGGATAGAGAACGTTGTAGTTACCTGTTTGCGAAACTGAGTCCTTAGTGGGTTTCCCGTATTGGAAAAAATCATCCTCGGTCTGATTTAAGGGAGAGTTGGTTAAGGCTGCGAATAAACTAAATCCCTCGGCTAAAAGTAGGAAAGCGGTTGGATAAACCGCCCACTCACTCGACTGACGCACACAAAAATGGAATTGTGAGCATATCTGTCGTCACGGAGCCTCGATACCGTCACCTCTCCGGCAACAGACGCCCCCGTCAGAACTTCGAGCGCGGCCCTGTCTCGTCTGTTTGACGGGCTTCATGACTCGCAGTCAGCGGGAAGCAGGAGTCTGGCTGAAATGGTGGGCCGAACCATTCCGCCGGCCGCGAGGGGTGCTCAAGTCACGATGTTTACTTAAACGCCAGATTATCGGTGTGTTTTAGCCACAGAAAGCTTTTTTAACCAATGAAATTACGAACCTCATTACGAGGAGATTAATTACGACGCGTTTAAAATTGTATGAAATGAGATTTCTTTTTAAACAACACGCCATTCAGAGGAGCATCAACCTATGTTGTTGATTGGAGTGTTAAATGATGCATACTTAACATTCCACGGTGTGGCTTGTCCTCATGGCTCTGTTTGCTTCTCACCCTTTCCATAAAACGTACTTTTCAACAAAGAGGAAAAATATGAACATTGAGTGACGATTTTAATTATCGATGCCGCGAGGTCATAAAATGTGGTCTCACATAGAGCCGATGACGACGCCGATAGCCACGGCGAATGACAACAAGCCCCGACGTAGTCCCTGTCCGTGCATTTGAACGAGATTTCATGAAATAAAGCACGACATCACAATCGTCAACGTCACAAAATAATCGCTGAACTCTGACACGTTGCATACATGCATTTGGCTTGTTTTTATGTCAGTAAACAATCGATTACTTGTTTTTGTTTGTTTGTTGTTTCAACCAATACTAAACAATCGATTGTGTAATGCTGTGTAGTTTGGATGGTTGGATGTAAGAAAAACAAATGCAAATGTTAGAATCCATGATTATTTTTGTAGAACAAAAGTCTGAATCAGCTTTATTGGCCAAGTATGTAATAACACATGAGGAATTTGGTTCCGCCCTTGTACGGCATACTGTACATGTCCAACAGACACTTAATTGACAGAGAACATTTTTTTTCCTTATAAAAACTCACAGTTGTGCAAGGATGCAGAATCTTGTATGCAATGTAATACAGTACAATGTACATTGCGTTTGTAATGAATAAGTCCTACCTTAAAACAATCAAATGTATGTGATCTAGTACTTGGCTGACCTGTTAGTTGGGTGTGAGAGGACAGGTTTGAATTGTGGGCTACAGTACAGTTCTCATTTTGTACTTGCGCGTTTGACCATTTAGCCCGTTCAATAAATAGGTGAAATTGCATTGGCCACTGCCTTTCCCTGGCAGCCGCATGAAAGTACAGGACATTTTCTCCATTCTTTTTCACTGCCCTCGAGCAACGGAGTAGCTGAAGCTTGGGCTAACCACAAATTTTGGCCCACGAGGGGGAAAAAAAAACCCAACTCAAATCAATCAGTGACTCATAACTCCAAAAAGTTGTACATTGAGGCATTGGGTCCTTTCTAAATGAACATGCATGTCTGAGTCGTCACTTTGCTCCAGGTGGAAAGGGAAGAGGCAATTGAACCAACACCTGGTGGTGGATGTTGTGTGATTTGATCCTTAATTTTACTTGCGGCATCCAATACTTTTCAGGAGTGGAGCTTCATCGCTGCCATGGAGACAGAAAGTAGTCACTTCCGCTGCCCTGATATTAGACATGAAACGACCATTCACCTCGACGACTCGGCGTTGTATTTAGCTACATTAACTGTAGCCCATAGGTAGCTGGGGCAGCTCATAAATGGCATGCAAAAAGCATTTCCCCATAATATCCAAACTGTCCCTGTGCTGTTTCGTTCTAGTGTACACGTCTGTGCTTTTGCTTTAGTTTTCCTTCTGCCAAAAGAACATCCTGTTTCCTCTCATTTATTTTGGTGAAAAAAGTGTTTTGGGCTGACCAAAAATAAACTTTTGGCAATTTTTGTCTGAACATTCCCAACATTAAATAATTCAGTACATTATTTCTATTTTTAGATTGTTTTGTGTACATTGTCCCTTGAGAGTGCTTTCATAGTATCACAATTTTTTCCATCATATCTGTTTGCCAATGTGCAATTGGTACAAGGGAAATTCCAAAATGAACACCCAAATAGTGTTGTAAAAGTTTAACCAATGTTTTTTGGGAAAAAAGTACCCATCAAAAAGCTAATCTCTAGGATCTCAAAGCATCATGGATAAGCAAATCTTGCAAAATATCAGGCCAGTGACAACGTAGCAGATTAACTCAACAAACGCAATTAGGGTTTCCTTTTTTTTCTTCAGGCCACCACAGAAGGGATAACGTAACATAAAGGATAACCATAGAGTCAGATTTTTTTTTTAACTCCTCAATACAATAAAAAGGATGAATAATTAAATACCAACACAAATACATTTTACCAAGCAGAAGTTGAACATGGAGTTTCCTAAACTACATAATGAGTGAATAACTGTCCAATTTCACCTGTAATGACCTGCTTAAAAACACTTTGGTTTAACTTCATTTCATTTTAATTTTGTTGTTTTATACAATAGTTAATGTCTCTTTTTATTCATGTGTCAGTTAAGAATGTTAAAATGCCACTTCTAGTGTTTTCTGGACCATTTTCTGGACCATTCATAAGATTTTGTCATTTGAATTAAGTCACTTCAAATGATTTGAACACAGTGTTAAAACATCTCTCTTGCTCCTTCAGATTGCGATACAAGCTCCAGATGTGGCTCTTGCATAAAAAACCTGTGAGCAATGTGTCACAAATTTTCTACACAGCCATCCAGAGTGCTGTTGGACTGCAACAGCCACTTTTGCTTTTGACGAGGGTTTCAGACATCTCCACATCTTGCAACCAAAGCACCACAAACCGGAATGGAAGCTATTCACTGAGGGAAAAAATTAAGCAGATTCAGAGGAATTTTATGACAATTTTAGCACCATATCAAGTAGTTCTCAGAAATGCAAAGTTCGCAACAATGATTAAATTCATACAAACGCAAACCCATTTTCACTATGACACATACTGGGGATTTCCGAAGGAAATGGGAGTGTCCTTTTTTTCAGGATTGCCATACAAAAACAAACAAAAAAAATGTCATATTCAAAGTCTTGATCACAGTTCAGTCATTTACCCTATGGAAGGGCAATTGTTCCCAGCTTCTCATAGAGTCTTAAATGCATTAAAGTTAGCTTTCTCTACTTAAATCATTTGAGATTAAAGGCACGTAGTTGTTTGAACGTGGCACTGTCGCCGACTTGGTAGCACATCTGTGTCACAGTTCTGAGGACCTCAGCTGTGTTGAGTTTGCATGCTCTACCTATGCCTGCATGGGTTTTCTACGGGTACTCCGGTTTCCTTCCACATCCGAAAAATATGAATGGTATATTAATTGACGACTCTAAATTGCCCGTAGGTGTGAATGTGAGTGCAAATAGTTATTTGTCCCCTGTGATTGGCCACCGACCAGTTCAATGATTACATCGCCTTTTACCCCGAGTCAGCTGGGACCCAAGTGAGGATAAGCATTATGGAAAATGAATGAAGTTTCTTTGAACATCTGTGATGTGTTTATCATTCCTCTAATTTTGTTCTCTTATCTTCAAGTAAAACCTTTTTCAAACCCAACTTTTTTTTTTGCAACCATTAAGCATCAGAGTTTCAGAACTCATGAACAGCGTGAAACTAAGCTTTTACCCTCTGGATTCTACATTGTAAGTCAAAGACGTCGGTCTGTGTGGAAATGAACAATTTGACTCAAGGAAAAAGAGTCTTCACTCGGAGTATTTGCAATGGACGACGACAAAAACTGTAAGACATCTTTATCCATTGACATTGAAGTAGAAGAAGGGAATTGCCAAGGGGATGACAGAGCAAATTAAAAGATGGTATTGTCAAGAAGAGCACAATTCAATAGAATTGCTCAGATATCTTTTGAATATAGAAGCATTGGACTAAGATTTTATATATTTGTATTTGGATGGAAAGGTCAATTGTGATCCCAAGTCTGTGGTCCACAAAGAAATACCAATAAGAATGTAGAAAAGGGGAATTGCATTAAAAGCCAATTAAGTTTTTGAGTTACATGCTAGAATGATATTTTTAGGGCCAGAAGCTGAATTAAATGGGACTGATAGGTCTCACTGGCGACATTGAATTTGGTGCAGAAAAATGTGTGAAACCCGCTGATATTTCCAGGACTAATATTATGTAGGTCAAATGAGAAACACTTCATTTTCAGTCATGAAAGTTTACAGACATTTTTGACATGATTCTTTGCGTAGTTTTCAGTGGCGATTTACTTAGATTTTGCTTTAATCCTTTCCAGGGAATGAGAGGAAATACTAGACAACAGCAGGAAAGGTTTCACTTTGGAGCTCTGCCCTCATTGCATTCATGTCCAGTGTCCAAAGAATGAGAGTCATTGTGTTCTTTCAAGCTTTACATCAACATAAAGAGCAGCACCTCTGCACTCGGCAACTTTTCAAACTTTATTTCAAGCAGTAAACACAACTATGCTATATTGCGCCTCTGCAAACATTCAGGATGTGGTGCAAATAACTTCTACTTTTACGTGACCCAACGAGCGCTCAAACATGATTTAACTGAGAGCCACAACATTTCTGCCGCTTTCCTGTGAGAAAATGCAAGATGGATTCTGTCAGCATGACTCCCAGCGGGACCTTTTTAAACGTTGAACACAAGCCGCTGCGGGAGGCAACTCATCCTCTTGTTTCCCATAAAAAATAATGGAAACCCAACTGATCGCCATCATAAACACTTTATTCACTGAGAAGGCAGCATTTGAAGTACCTTGATATTCTTCTCCAAAGGTGGGAATTATTAAGAATTTAGCGACTCCTATTCCATTATCCTCTGACTGGTTGGTGAGCAGTTCAGGGTGTATTCCGCCTCTGGCCCGAAAATAGCTGGGATAGGCTCCAACACGCCTACGACCCTAGTGAGGATAAGGGGTAGAGAAAATGGATGGATGAATGAATGATTCCATTATCTATACAGCTTATTGGGCTCATTTCTCATTGATTCTGTTATCAGCTCTTAATAATAATAATAATAATAATAATAATATAGGTTTGTTTGCTTTAACTCTTTAATACTTTCAACTTCGGACAAAACACAACATATCCAGCATGCACGCATAATTTGTAATGCATCTTTAGGGGAAAAAGACTTCTCAAAGAATGTCAAAAGTCCAAAAAGTTAGATCAGAAAAAATACGTTATTATTCTCTGAAGTACAGTATGTAATCTTTCCTTATATCCACACAGTATTGTTTTTTTTGCCCTTAAGTCTCCCAATTTATAACACTTAAAGAACTCAAGTTTGGGAATATTTACAGTGCTGTCTTTGCGTTCAACTTGATCCAAATCTAACAAAGAACCAAAAAAAAAAAAAAAACAAAAAAATTGACCTGGTGTTTACAAAATACCTTTCACACGATTATAGAAGGCCACATTTTAGAAACTGCTACCTACAGAGACATCCAGGGGAGCCTCCCCAAAAGATCATCTGAGAGAAGTGAAGGTCACTGTGCGACAACCGTGACGGCTCATTATTGAAAATATATTTGTCCTCCTTGCTCTTCCACTATTCTCACCGTGACACGAACCCAACCATGGCCGAGAACAAGGCGCGCTAAGCATCACCAGCAGCCAAGTTGCACTTAAAGCACTCATTCGTCTTTTTCCTCCTGCTGGGTCGGCCAAAGCTTACCCGAGAATTAGGTCCTTTAAGTTTCCTCACTAGCAGCTTTTTTTTTCCAACGAGAAGTTTATAAATGGACTCATCAAAACAAGCAAATCAATGATTCCTAGGAATCCAATGATTACTCTTCCTACTCTTCTCATGTTCTCTCAGTCCCTTAAGGCACCTCATTTAGGCATACCTTTCTGAAAAAGAGTGTCAAACAGCTCAAGACGAAGCAGAACAAACACATGTGCATTGTTAATCTCTAGTGCAGACATCTAGTAAGGTACACAGAGTTACAGTGCTGTATTTTCACACCTTGCAATGATGTGAATTTTGTGTGGAATATTTTTTCCAAAACATTTTTTGGATTGGTTGAAAGATTTACAACCTTTTGGGAGTATGTACGTTAATGTTTCACTCTGTAGTTCTGAAACTGCATTGACAATAGTTTGGCTTTTTAATTAAAGTACGACAATGATTAAAGATAGCATTTCTCATGACACAAACATGTCAGCCTATGACTCAAATGCACTAATAATAACAGTGATTTGTATGTATGTGCACTGACTTGCTATTTGCAAAAAAACAACTTTTGAAAGGCAGATTAACTGCTATATGATATAGATTTTGTCTCCAGATAGTTAAATATGAATGAAACTGTAGCGCCATTGTTTGTGATTTGTAGCATGACTGCATGGTTTGTTTCCTGTTGAGAAGGAAAATGGCCGTCTTGTACTGATAAAATAATTTTTCAAAACAGACTAATGAAGCAGACTGTAAGTCTCAAGTAACTCAAAACTGCTGTAGGCCTTTTATCGGACTTTCCTCACATGCCCTTTCACATTTTCACTTAAGTTTTAGACGCAAGCATGCACACACACACACACACACACACACACACACACACACACACACACACACACGCACGCACACACGCACACACGCACACACATACACACGCATACGATGAATGCCTTCAAATTCTGGTCACTAGGAATAACCCTCTCTCCCACTCTGTATATACTGCATAATCAAATAGTTTCCACAATGAACAAATTAAGGCTTTCTAAGCAATAAGAATGTAATGTACCAGTATTGTTTTTTTTAGTTGTATTTGTTTTGTGTTTGTTTTTGTTGTTTTGTTGTCGATCAAATACAGTCTATCAAGTATGAACACTCGTCATCCAGTCCACCAGGAAACCAGACGTGGCTATGATGAAAGAGAACAAAGCCTTCATGTCACTGTAATTACTGAACCAGGCTTCACTTCTGTTATTCCCACTTATGATATGAATCCGTTCTACAAGTCATCTGATCACATGTTGACTAATAAATTTTTTTTTAAAAGTCTAGAATAGAACTCGGAAAGGCCAATACTAAATTAAACCAGCACTGAAGTGGCTAACATGCAACTAGTAAACTTAATTACATGTACCTCATTTCATGTATCTCACATAGTAAGCACAAAATTACCTAAAGGTATGACGGCACGGTGAATCAACTGGAAAGCGTTGGCCTCACAGTTCTGAGGTCCCGGATTTGATCCCGGACTACCCTGTGTGGAGTTTGCACGTTTTCCCCATGGCTGCATGGGTTTTCTCTGGGCACTCCGGTTTCCTCCCACATGCCAAAAACATGCAACATCAATTGGACACTCTAAATTGCCCCTCGGTGTGATTGTGAGTGCAGCTTTTTGTCTCATTGTGCCGGAAACCAGTTCAGGGTGTACCCTGCCTTCTGCCCGTTGACAGCTGGGATTGGCTCCAGCACTCCCCGTGACCCTCGTGAGGCTAAGCAGCTAAGAAAATGGATGTATGGATGTATGGGGGTAAATGTGTTATGGTCCGATGAAACCACGGTTAAAAATTTGGGCCATAGGTCCAAAAGGCATTTTTGGTGCAAACAGCATCAAACATTGATAACAAATTATGGAGTATTGGAAATAGAAGTCAGTGTTGGCAGGCTTCTGCGAGAGTATAAAAATGTCAGGAAAAGCCAACAACAACCTTCCAAATTTATTTAGGCGTTAATCAGTGGCACTTGAAATGGTGGCAGGTGTGTGTTGACTCCCACTTGGCACGAGTATGAAATAGATCTGACCATACCTGGTATGAGCGTGCTAACACATTATTTCAGTCATTTTTTAACTTCCCCTCTCAAAAATAAATAATAAATAAACAAACAGAGATTTACAAATTACAGGTGTTGTGTCTTTGACTATATTATTATATCCCAAAAAACATTTTTTTTATATCAGCCCCCCCCCCAAAATAAAAACCAAAACAACTGGCATTTTAACAGGGGTGTGTAAACTTCATTTCCACTGTATAAGGCTGATGAAACTGCAGTTTCCCAACTTCCTCAGTAGGTGGGGCAAGTAAACTTATTGAGCTTTCGGCTACTTGTGAAAGTATGAGAAATTCCAGCAGATGACTGATAGGAAACATTGAAGCCATCTATCGCTTTTATCCTGAGCAAAATTGCTGCATTATATACCTAAATACTGCATTTATGCGTCTGTGCTTTTTGAAGTACAGAATCTGGACTAGCAGGATTATGTAGCATCCTTCAAATCTGGAAAACTGTTGACTTATTTTTGTAACAAACACTGGAATGGAAATTTGATGCAAAGTAAAGAACAGAGGAGAACTGCACATTGGCCTTATCCTGCAAGCGGCAGGGCTCAACTGATTTGTTTGACAAATCTTTGACGGGCCTGAGTGCCTCTTTGCATACGCGGCCCCAGCCTAAAGAGTCTTTAAATAGCAGGAAGCCCCCAGGCCAGAGCCTCCACTGAGATAATGTTTTGTGCGGCTTTACTTTCGCATGGAAGTCAGCATGGCTCATTGCTCTGCTCTTGAGGACATCCTGTTTGCTTACATTCCTGGAAGTCTCGAAAAGGCATTTCAACATAGTAAAAACTCTCTTTTGGTAATGCTTTGCACAATTGTTGTATTTTGGAGAATTATTTGCATTTTGTTTCCTTGAAATATTGTTATTGAATTAGGTTTTGCTCAAAATACATAATCTGAATTCCTGAAATTTGTTGCGTTACGCCTCACATTCCTCAACCCCGACATGCCAGAGTATGGAGTCCTTAGCTTGCCCTCCATCTGATCTCACATTTTTGCAGACCTACACCACACTGTTTGTTTTACTTGGAGGAAGCATGAATGAAATGCCTGGTGTGACAAGATTTATTGGAAAGGTCCAGTGAGACTTTTATCCACCCAGTTTAGCGCAGCTACCTCAAATGATCCCTGCATGTGCACTGTCAACAAAAGAGATTGGGGCTTTGAGATACAAATGTAGTTTGTTTTGTGACTCTGCTCGTAATTCAAAATATTTGTATCTCAAATCATCTTTCCCCAGAGAAATGAATGAAAACTTACCTTCATTAAAACAAAAACAAAACAAAAAAAAAACAATTGTAATGTTTTTTATGAGGAAAAATAGCACAAAATAATATTGGACTTTATAAAACATACAGTAGTGACATAATTAAACAGGCTGTAAAGTATTAAACAGTTTCCGCATCATGATTTCATGGTTTATTCCCCATTACCACTGCACTGCTCATAAGACCTCCTTAAGTGACACCAATATCGTTCATTCTTCACAGAGGATAAAGAATATGTGCCATGTCTGGCTTCGCCTACTATCTTCAAATATCCATTAAAGTGTTATAACGTTGCCATGTCAAACCTACTCACCAGCTCGTTTCCAATTATGTGTTAGCATTAAGCAAGCAGACAGAGACACTGAGTCACTGATAGGGTAGTAGTACACTCACCTGACTTTGGTGCAGTCAACATGGGTTCAATTCCCACTCGAGTGACGGTGTCGATGTAGTATAGGGCCCTGTGACTGTAGTCTGGCTTTCACCCGAAGTTGGCTAGGATAGGCTGCAGCACTTCTGCAACCCTTGTGAGGATAAGCAGCTCAGAAAATGCATGGATGGACAGCAAAGCTAATTTATGTCGCTGTCATGTGTAATCAAACATGAAATTTTCTTTGTTTTACGTTTACCGTAATTTCAGAATAAAGTTCAACTGGGAGGGTCAATAAGCAACTTGTAGTCTCTTTCCTGGGGGGGGGGGGGGGGGAAATCACAATGTGCCAAACATGTAATTGTTGTGAAGTGACTTAAGTCCACTGTCACCATACAGCACTCATATTTAAATTTTTTCCTCACAAGTCAAACCAAAACGTTGGCCAAACGGCGGTTTTTAGCTCTAAAAAGTCGTAAAATGGGTCACTTGCATATCTGGGCTCCACTGCACTGCGCTCAATATCGTGTAAATTGCTCATCTCATTGCCACATGTCCTGGGAACAAGTTGCCTTCCTGTGCTCCCAAGATAGGTTGTCACAGAAGTTGGCTGCATGTTGCTGGAAATGGACAGCACTACGTATTCCCCGGTGATCAGTTCTTGTCAAATGTATTTGGCTTTTCTGTGTTGCTAGTGTTTTCAAGCAATCAGGTCAGTCAGTGCACAGGAGACGGATTCAACGTGGAAGACAAACATTTTTGATCCATTGAGCATGTTCAGAAATGTTCAGTGTGAGCGGTCGACTGGGCTCCTTTCTCGTTATAAGAAAAATGATTCTGTTTATCCTACCTCTTCGTTAGGTGGAATCAAACTCAGTCATCTATTTTGAAAAATAGTCAATTGAGGCTTTGGAAATGTTTCTAACAGAGCAGAATTGTCTTGCTTTTGTAAATAAGTTTGTCTGTATGCTGCCAGTTAATGTAAGTAGTGCACACCAGCAGCGACGTGCTTTGAACCACAAAAGCCAATAGTGTGTGTCTATATGGTTTTAAAATTAAAAATGATCCTGAGTGTTGTAAACTCCAATTAATCAATACAATCTATTAATCTCCTATGCAGCCCAACTCAGTAATGTAAAGTATTATATTACAGCTCAAAAAGGGATAAGCCACAAAGTAAAATCCACGCAACAAATATATACTATCTTTTTGTGAGGCCACTAAATGCGATGTCACTAACATGACACAATAAGGCGGAGTATTCAAAGTCGTCCACAAATCCTCGAGCTGCCATCTGGTGGTCATTCCAAGTGCCACTACGTTGAAAAAGCAATGCGCAACCGATTTTCAAGTGTTACAATACCGTTTCTAAATATTTTTAATTGAAATTTCACAATAGGAGTTATAAATAGCAAAATGAAGACTTTTGCCTCAATAAAATTTTAACATCTAGATGAATTAAAGTAAACATGAAACTACTAGTGACATAAAATACTACACATCAATATCTAGAATGCAGATCTCTGAACTAGTCCACCCTTCATAGTTTTGGCTCACTCGTAACGTTCCACGTCCTACTTGTATGGCAAAGTTGTCCAACTAGTGTGCAGAAATGTGATTCTGTAGTGGAGGGCCGTAATAGAAAAAAAAAAATAGTTGCAAGTTGTTCTACGAGTGGGCTGTGAGGACAAAGAGCAGACTCGTACATGGATCATAATTTGGACGTTAACAATATTGAATAAAAGTTTTGCACAGAGCTGCCAGGAACTTAAAAGTAACCCCCCCCCCAGTAAAAATACAGAAATTGTTGCCAGAAATAAAGAAGGAACCTGGGACACAAAAGAACCACTGAAGTCAAGAAAAATCAAATTTCAACAGGATGTGACGCTTGCATGTATGCATACAACTTCTTAATACTCTTAAAACACTGAAATACTTTTTGAAATAGATAGTACATATTGTTTTTGTGGTTCACTTGTATTTAACTTTTAGTACCGGTACACCACAGTAGATTTGCATTTATTCTTGAGCTACGGCTTGTTTGTAAATATTTATTTCAGTAAATTTTCAATCTTATGCAGTACAATTTTCATTTTCGTATATTCAAGTACTAGTGTATTAGTGTTCAAAATGCGTAATGTTAGTGTGTTATAATAATACGGTTCACAAGGAATAAAACCTCTTCATTGTTTTGGATGAACACATGGGTATTTAAATTGCTGTTGATGGTACTGGGAGAGCTTTTACTTTTTTTGTGTGTGTAAAAAGTTTGAGAAGCACTGCTATATATGCAGTACAATAAAAATATATATAATTGGTTGCACTCCTCTCCAAAGTTCCCGAAGTAATTCAAAACGCTTTCAGTATAAAAATGCATTTGCCAGGGACGCCGTGCAGCAGAAAACGATCTTCAAAGTGTGTCAAGTTCTCAATATAGAAGCAGAAGAAAAAGGTGATCCGAGCCGAGCCGAGCTGCTCTTTAGCTGTCGGAGCCGGTTTCACACAGCAGACGTGTGGGCGGGACCAAGCTGCAAGCCTCACGCCGATTGGCCCACAGCGACCAAAGGCGGAAGTGCACGAAGCAGTGGGGATTCCCCGAGGGAAGTTCCCAATTCGGCTAAGTAGGCTGTGTAAAAACACACACTTCGCCATATCCTCAAGCCCACTTCCTAACCTCGCGAACGTGTGAGTGTGGTTGTGTGCTTGTGTGAAGAAGAGCATGTTGGCCACGCTTTAAATTCGACTTTAATCCCCAATGAAGGTAAGCGGACGCTCAGTGGCGTTAGTGACGTGACGGAGAACGCACGCAAATTTATCGCTGGCTAACTCGACTTACTGAATACAAGTTAGTGTTTACACAACTGTTTGGTTGTTTTCGAAATGTTCACATATGCTATGGTTTTTATTGAAAAGTATCTTGGGAGAGGTGCGCAAAAGTGTATAGAAATGGACTCACCGTAGGAGTCCTGCCCAAACAAATATGGCAATAAATATGAATCAAAAACCTTTTGTGACCCTTCTCAACTTAGGCACAGTGCATGCGACAGATATTAGTCAGCCTCCTTGTCATTTTACTGGTTGTTTGAGTTGGAAATATATGTCTTTTATTGCTCAGTTGCGCTTGTGTCTTTAAATGACAGTACAATCCAGTTTAGAGGAAGTCTATTGGCAGGAATTGCTTTGCCACGGTCATCATATTGACAGTACTGTATTTCAGTGTCCTTTCATTATTAGGGTACTGCCTGTTAAAAGTATACCATTTGGTGCTTTGTGCATGTGCTTGTAACACTCGTTTTATTACCCCTGATTCGATAAGGTATTTGAAAAGCCAAAAGTTTGTTTCACAGCAAACTAAACATGGATGACAGTTTGCTTGTTAAATGGAGAAAGTGACACTCACACGCATGAAAATTGTTAATTTTGTCGGATGCATTTGTATGTCATCATATCCGCCTCTGTAAAACTATTTTGTTGGAGCTATTTATTTAGGCTAGTATTACATATTTTAATGTGGTGATAAACTAAAGTGTTACTTTTAAATATGTGAGCTACAGCATCTTACGGTTATTTAATTCTTTCCTGCACGCGTGATGCTCCACCGGATAGGCCAGTCTTCTCAAACGTTTATGTGAAAGAAGACATACCTTGTTTGTTGGAAATTAGGCATGTAATATGATTCCACAAGGTTTGGTAACATTAACATTTAAAGTAAGCAAAACTCTTTCCCATCTTTTGTTTAACCAAGGCACACATTAAATCTCATGGCACGCTGCCAATCATAAAATGTCACAAAAAGTAGTAATACTGAAATAGTGATGATGATACCTCAATTTTCTCAAAAAACACCTTTTTTTTTCAAGTGAAATCTGACTTCTCGCATCTGGCTTCTCAACCTTTTCAAGTTCAGGCGGTCTCAAAGCAGAGTCATTATTTGACAAGCAAAGACTTCCAAGCTACTGTTTACATGTCGGAAAATAATTGTCTAATGTGCAGCGCCATTGTTTCTAGACTGGCCGTGGATTCCTTTATCATCCCCCTCATACCCTTTTTGAATTAACACTATACGGTGAATTGTACTGGCAGGTCCCATGTCTGCTCTGTCAGTGATGATCGTGGTGCACACGGCATGGAGAGGAACATTGGAGACCAGCTCAACAAGGCTTTTGAAGCTTATCGACAGGTCTCAATTGAAAAGGACAATGCTAAGAAGGAGCTGCAGCAAATGGTAAGTGCATAAAGGAGTTCTCTCATTGGCAACACAGTGCAAAAGCAAATGTAATGACCGTCTTGTAGTGCCAGTTGGACCAGGAAACATAGTTAACCGTTGTAGTTGTGCTGCTACAATCACATCCCAAAACATTGAGTCCACATGACAACCGTTAGAAAATGTGCCAAAAATTCTGCCTTTGCAAAGATAATAATGCTTAGTTTTGATTGATAGAATGTAATGTTTTTGTGTTTGTGAATGGCCTGGCTTCGAACTGTCCCGCTGAGTGTTTAACCCTTTCCGGGCAGGGGTTGCAGATTTGCAACAGGTTTAATATAATCAAAGACTTTAAGTTTAAGTGTATAATTTTCTGAAAGTATCAGGTTTTTCTCTCTGCAAAATTTTTTTTTGGTCCAGAGAGGGTTAAAATAGTCCACATCTTCATTCAAATGATATGATTTCTACAAGCACCATAGAACCAGAAGTTGAAGAGTGCAGTTGACAAAATATTTGTTACAGTTCAAACAAAAAGTTAAACAACCACACATGTCAAAATGGGTTCCTGTGTTCCTGCTGAGAGAGACAAAAAAAAGGTATACATTCCAATACCTATAAAACAGCATTTTTGCAAGTACCTTCCTGTTTTTTCTCCATTATGTCTTCATAAAGATTGTAGTTTTATTTAGTTTATTACAAAATGATCATTTTTCTTTACACTGAGATGATGTTGAAGAATGTTAAAGTGTCACTTAAAACACTTAATAGGAAGATGCAATGCATTGAAAATAGAACATTAAAGTCAGCCATCATGGAAAGGATTATTGTAGGTTCCATTGAATTTGATTGTGTGGGAGTGCCAAATAAAATAGCCAATGGGTGTATAGGCAACTAAAGTCAAAAGGCAAGTTATCTTTTCAAATCTTGCTTTATCAATAATAGGTTTATGTTAAAATGTGATCGATGTAGACCAGATTGTAGAAATTCCAGCTTGAAGTACACCATTAATGAAATGTATTTATTTTTCTCCAGACTGAATATTATCAGCAATACATTCAAAAACTGCAGAGGCAGATAGAAGACCAGCAGCAGCTGATTGCACAGCTTAAAGCTCAGCTGTCCTCAGGAAGGAAGCCTTCAGGTTAGTGATACATTTCTTTCTGGGACTTTGTGATCGCATATTTTGATAGATTCTTTTTGACGGGCATGCAGGTTCATTATACTGCTTTGCCACCTCCATGCTGTTAATTTACACTCTTTTGGATTCGAAGGGGAGGTGAAATGCGAGTCATGCTCCCACCTTGTTGATGGGGCCAGCACATATGGGAAAATACAACATCCGGTATGTGCACTTCATATCTCTTTTGTATAAAACGCACCACGATGGCCCTGGAAATGACTTTTTTCCTTACACTGTTACGATTAAAACGTGATAAGCCCAAACTTATCCAATTTCATATTTTTTCCACATATTTATATGACTGGTCAGTCCTCACGTAGGTCTCTTCTTCTTCTTCTTATTATTATTTTTTTAAATGAATGTCTGTTGAATGGCTTGCACTCTTTGATGATGCCATGTTAATGGATCAACAAACGTGATTCCTTTTTTGGATGGGAGGGCTCATGAAAAGTGATGATTTTTGAGAAGGGAGTGATTTGTAATACTATTTGAGCATACAAAGAGCATCTTCAATGACAATTATGTACATTGCTTGCACATGCAGTCATAAAGTCAATGTTAAAGATGATGTTTTTCAAAAGGAAGATGAAATCCGTATTCCATTGTAACTGTATTTCTTGGAAGAGTTATTTCCTTCCATCCATTTTCCTTGTCCTCATTCGGTTGCAAGTGAGCTGCAGCCTCTCCTGGCTGACTTGGGGTGAGAGTGAACTGGTTGCTTGCCAGTCGCAAGCCACATAGAGAGACAACCGTTCACATTTGCACGATTTAGACCACAGTCTTCAAGGTAGCTAACATAAATGTTTTTGGAATGTGGAAGGAAGCTGGAGTACCAGGAGAAAACCCAGGGAAGCTGTAGAAAAGCATGCAAATACAGGAAGACTAGATTCAAACTCTGCACTGTCAGATGGTCATGCCAACCACTATTCCACCGTGCTGCTCATTTCTTCATTTAAATGTTTATTTAAAAAAAGTGAAGACATAATAAAAGCTATTCCTGCCATTTACACCCCCCCCCCACACACACTCAAGTCTTGTCAATCATAGTTGAAGTTCAGGTTTAGCTGCCATTGTGGCCATACAAGCGTTGTAGTTATCGTAGTGTGTGAGGTAAACAATACAATGGTGCAAGCTTACTGTAACTCGCAAATGAAATGCGCCCATTTGAAAATAAACCTTGAATCGTGCAGGGACCTGCAAGACTAGAGGCAACTGTGTGATACTTTCAGGAAACTTGGTGGCTTTTGTGTGTTGCCAAAGACTAACAACAAGGTTCTTTTTTGTGGATCAACTGCAATGAGAACTTAAAATACAATATTAATTCAGAATGTATGCTGGTAATATGCAGATGCATCTGTTAGGCTCTTCAGAATTCGTTTTTCATTTTACATTTGGTGAATGCAACATTTTACAGTGCAGTGATTGGCTGTGACGCCATCGGTTGAAAATGCCTCAAAACGAGGCGTGTGTGAATGACTCGAGTTTCCCTTGAACTGCTTGTTTACTTCACAAGATGGTGCTAGAGGACAATTTTACTGCTGTTTAGTTTTTTAAGACTCCGATCAGCATGTGTACAAGATTACTCGAAGTATTCCCTTGGATACTTTATTCTGTAATCATCACTACAGGCATTACATTTTTTTTTCAAGGAGAGCAAAGCTACCGCTGCTGTTGTTCCACTAAAGATGGTCAATAACAACATTGACTGGTAAGTCCCCCCCCCCACCCCCCAGTTTACACCAACACTGGGCACAAGTTCAAGTGCACGCTTCTATTTCATCCATCCATTTTTTTTGACAGTCAGGATATGCTGGACGCACTGGAAGCAATTCATGGGACCTTTCGGCAGATTTGCTCTCTTTCTCGAAGGCAAAAAGATTACCTGAAGAGGTTCCGTGGGGGAAAAGAAACTGCAAATGGTACTCATTCTGTACTTTGGCGAAATTCTTGGACACTATTGCAAGACCTGATTTTTAGAATAGCCAAAATATTAAAAGCATACCTCTTATTTTTCTCCAGACTTGAAATTAGATTTTCTAAGGTTAAGGCCGAAAGTCATTTTTTTTTTTCAAAAAATCGTACGTGACGCTTCAATATGCTGTTCAAAAGTCTTAAAAAGCATATCCAGTATTTTTATCCAACTTGGGTCAATATTTCATCGAGTTGAGTTTCAATGATGTAGATTTAGTTTGTATGAATAAATGCTTGTGGTGGAAAGCTCAAAACAATACCCATTTTTCACAATACATGCATTTTCATATAGAAAAAGTACAAAAGTTAATTTCCGCTCATCGCTCACTCCAATTGGTCACATTAAGTGACTGAGGTCTTGAGTGTCTTTAAGAAAGGTCCTTCAAAGTTTTAAATTTGGCCTTTTTAGCTTTTTTTGGAAACCACATTTTGCCACATGTTATCCTCATCGAATGAAAAAAACAAGAAATGTGCTTGTGACCTCTGATTATTTCAACCAGGGCTCGCTATGCACCTGTAATCAAATTCAGGCCTTACACTGATAGTCTACCATCTTTAATTAAAATAACTACATCAGCGTATTTTATTTCAAAGGTTTTCATGTAAATCAATATGTTTAACTAAATATGCAACCAAATATACAGCTATATCTAGCGGTCACATGTAATATTGATATACTAATTATCTTCTAGTATGGTTGCAAATGATTTGTATACGCTCACCTGCAACAACTTGGGCACATCTGCACACACATTGCAAGTAGTCCTGTTTTCATTGACACAGTCTAGGAAGCTTTAATAGCGATGTTTGCAGTATCCTGTACCCGTATTGAGCTTGTGTGGCTATGAACCGCCCAAGAGATCTTTCGAACAAAATGTGAGAGAAACTCACCTGTCTTTGGAAACACAGTTTTTTTTTTTTTTAAAGAGCTCTTATTCACCAAAACTAGAGTGCGTATGTACTTTACTTTAGTCCTTTTAGGAAAAGTCTACTGGGTGTGCAGGAAAGGGGCTATGGTTGAGGTATGTACATCCATCTATCTGTGTATTTTGTACACCGCATATCCTGACTAGGGATGCAGGTGTGCTGGAGCCTATCCCAGTTAACCATGGCCAGGGGGTGGGGTACACCCTGAGCTGGCTGCCAGCCAATTGCAGGGTGCATATCAACCAAAAACCATGCTCGCTCACATTCATACCAATAGACAATTTAGAGTCTTAAATTAACCTAGCTTGCAAGTTTTGGGGATATGGGAGGAAACCAGAGCGCCTGGAGAAAACCCACCCAGACACAGGGAGTACATGCAAACCGGATTTGTATCCAGGTCACCAGAACTATGTAGCGAATGTGCTCTACCGAGGTATATACAGATGTGAAAAAAATTATTGGTTACCCCATGATGCTCTCTAAAATGTAGAGAGCTGACAAAAGTTGTAATACATTTAAGAAAAATGTTTAAAGAGTATTTTTATGGTCAATCAGAATTTTCTTAAAACTTAAACGAATGAAAATGGTCTGGGTTAAATTGATGGTACCATTAAAGTAATATTTTTCTGCACATCTTATTGATGAAAGCACTACAATGAAATGATTCTATATAACGCTCAATGAGGCTTGCAGGATGGCTCAATGTGCTGTATTTGCACATCATTTAAAAAATGACTGCTGGTATATAAGTAGTTATTTTTTTCGGCAAACCAAATTAAAGGGTTGTCATGCTATAAAATTAGAGTTATTTCAAAATTCCAATCACATATTTAGATAGTGGCGGCACAGCGAAACAGCTGTAGAGTGTCGGCCTCACATTCTGAAGACTGGGGTTCGAATCCTGGCCCCACCTGCATGTTCTCTCCAAGCCTGCGTGGGTTTTCTCCGGGCACTCCAGTTTCCTCCCACATCTCAAAAACATGCATTGATTGGAGACTCTAAATTGCCCCGAGGTCTGATTGTGAGTGCGACTGTTGTCTGTCTCAATGTGCCCTGCGATTGGCTGGCAACCAACTCAAGGTGTAACCTGCCTCCTGCCCAATGATTGACTGCAGCACTCCCCCGACCTTCGTGAGGATAAGAAGGTTAGAAAATAGATGGATATTTATTTTTAGTGTATTTCCTCTGAAATGCTTGCTGGTTACTCTTATTTGACTACGTCCACATGACTACTAGCAAGAATTGTCTACGTTATTGGACGAGGAAGTGATGTCAAATGATTTGGGCCACCCTGTATTTTAGTTGCCAATATGACAGGTGCCTGTGGTTTGCATCCACCATGTTCACTTGAGTGAGAAAACCTCAGCAAAAGCAAACGTTTCTTTGCCGTCTGACAGATCAGCAGTTCTCCATGCCCATCCAGTGCACGGACCGTGCAGCAGGAGCCGAAACTTCCTTCTTCTCGGCCACAAGGTCGACAGTGGATATTCCGCTGGCGCCGACATCGCTGGCATCGCGTGGTGCCAGCCCTGACGACAGGGACTTTGTAGACTCTCTCACCAAATTCAGTGTCAAATTCCCACCTCCTGCGGACAGCGAGTACGACTTCCTGAACAGCACTCCGGAGAGGCACGTTGCTCTGACCGTGCCCATGAGGCGGCCCCTCAGCGGCATGCCCACCGCGTCCAACAACAACGAGGAGGAGGATGAGCCCTCGGAACTGCCTGGGCCATTTGTCATCCCTCCATTCCCCTCCCACAAGACGTCTTCCTCGCTCTCCCAGGAGGACGTTCGGGGGCCGCAGCAGGTGAGAACCAGGGCTGAGAAAAGTAGTAGCATATTATCAGTTTGTGGTTGGGTTTTGCTAATGGAGGAGTGAATGTCTGTGAACCCAAAATAAGCCCCACATCAAAGTTGAAACATGACTGTGTAATGAGCGCTAATCCATTGTTTTTCTATTTAAACTTGTAGTATCTGATAGCATATTTGCTGGTAGGTGTGAGCCAGATGGAAGTGCCACACGGTGTCAGAATCTAACTGAACACACCTGATGATTACAATCTGTACCTTTTTAATTGTGTCTATAAATGTCCATTAAGAAATCCTCAAACCTGAACTGTAAAAAACGAAACAAACAACATTTTTTTTCAATCCACCAACAAATGAAACACATGCCAGCTGGTAAGTGCAAAAAGTAACAGAGATTAATTGAGAATAGGATTTCAACCTCTTTCCCAGCATGCTCTGACAAAGTCTGCGTGTTGTTTTTGCCTGTGAATAATATCTAGTTTTCTTCGCTTCAGTCTCTGTGGAGCCCCGACCTGTGCGAGGCACCCGACGTGGGTGCGGAATTGGCGGCGCCTCAGAGCAGCATTCCAGATAAATGCGCTTTCTGCCACGCCGTGGTTCCTCAGGAGCAAATGAACAGCCACCTGTACTCACATTTCTCTCCGAAGGATGAAACCCACCGCTGACTTTGAACTGCCACAGCCAAGAGACTGCATTTATGCGTGGCAAAGTATGTTCACTGGGCAGGACACTGCGACGAGACTTGAATCCTTTTTATTTAATATGGAAAAATTAAATGGTACAGTCCCCATATATTTCTTTTTTTTTTTTTTTTTTTAAATACAGCTGAGGTTTTACTATAATGAATAACAAGGAAATAAAGCCAACAGTGAGTCTTTTATCGGAAGGCGGACCAAAGTGTCACCATTTAGTTTTTATATGTTGAAATACAATTTGCATTAAAAAAGGCAATTTATATAATTTGTAATAAAAATATAACTTTTGCTTTATATCCTGGACTGGGTGTCAAACTAATTTGTGTTGGAGGCCACATTGTAGTTATGGTTTCCTTCAGTATGTGGTTATGTCCCAATCAACATACAGTAAATGTATCATCTCCTTATGTATCATTGCATATGGTATACACAATCACAAGTCAAAGACAAGAAATTGTTTGTTGTTTAGGTTATTTAAAAAGGCGTATGGTAACCACAAAATGTTTGTAAAATCTCCACGTTATTGAAAGTGAAGACAATTTCCAAAATTATTAGGGATTTTTGCAAAAGGTGGTTCACTAGTAAATACTAGTAGTCTACTTGTCTCTCTGGTAGATAATAGTTCTTTTCATCTCCGCAAGACAACCCTGCCCAAGATCCCTGACTTGAATAGTCAATAACCTTGCTGGACCAGCCTGCTAACCCACTACCAGCGGTTCTACTGTTACTGTTCATCACTTCCCAAGGACCAATCAATAAAAAAAAATAAATACAATCTCACATGTCAAGCTACACATGTGCAACAAAATGACTGTCAAACAATAAAAAATACAGGATTCCAGTACCGGCATATGCGGTTAGACATAGTGTGCAACAAACTTGTCCACATAATGGTCCAAGAATATATCAACACATAAAAAAGAAGGCAAGCTAAGTTGCTGACTAACTTGCTCTTGACTTTTTCTTGTTTCATATTTATGGCCAAAAAGTACTTTTTGTTATAAAAAATCTTTACTGTAGTTATGATTTAACTCCTGTGTTACTGTAGCACAGATAGATTGTTGTGGATTGTTTGATTAAGTACACAATCAGGTTACTTTGCCATCGGAACTGTGGACATCTTTTTCCTTTTTTTAAATCATACTGAAGTTAACAGTTCTCTGCTGTTTTTAGGTTTACTCACACATTTTGTGCCTTGTCTGACTTGGGCGCCATTTCTGTCCTATAGATTTTCTTTTCATATCGATGGTGCAAGTTGCCAGTCATCGTCAAAAACCAACAAACAACAAGTGCTTTCTTGACAGTGTGTCGGTGACCACTTGTGCCACACTCTTCCCCTCGAAACATGCCAGGAAGAGGAAGTGTACGAAATTTGAGTTAGGATCAGAATTGTAGCGCGTCTCCCGCTTCTGGGTTACACGTGCCAGGAAGAAGTGCTTTTTTTTGCCAAATGCAGAAGTTGGTGGCACATATACCGGATTGTTCCATACTCATGAGTTAAACAGTATTTTAGCTAATCATTCATGATTTTCTTCATTCAAGAACAGTGGAAGGATTCACCACTCGCAAACCTGTTGTTTAAATTAGCTCAGTAATAATGAAGCAGCTGTTGGTCGACCATGCTGCTATTTTTCTGAAACGTTTCCAAGTTTGCAGCCATTTAAGAAGTTTATATGCCAGGTGCTCATTAGACACATCATTTGGTTAGAATCCCTAGCGACGCACAACATCAGGCACAAACATGCCGTTCATTTAGCTCAATTACATCCTAATTTGCCAGATCCTGCTTGTATACACGACATATTTTCTAAGTACTGTATATTTATTTGGCAGCAAACTCGTAGATCGGAGTTGCAGCTCTGCATGTAACAAATATTGATTGCCATGGTAGTGCTGTGGTTTTTGGCCTTCTGCATGAATAATCTACGTATATGTTTACAGTATTTCTTTGTTGTAGGAATATATCCTTACTGATGAGTAGATCTTAAAATCCTTCAAAATGAGGCATTTCTCATGGTGGCGGCCGTGTGCTGACGCTGACATGAGTTTGAATGTGACACAAATTAACTCAAATTTAAAAAGAGGTATGCACATTTTTATCTTACCCGCTTGAAAAGATTTAAGAACAAATTTAATTTGGGTTGCACAGATTATCAGTCATGGTAATACTGGAAAAGGTTTTGAAATGATCCCTCATGTGCTCCTCATTTTTCAAAGATCACAAAAATCTGGCATTTGAACATTTGACTTTTTATATTGATAATTATGTCTTTGTGCTGAAAACTTAATTTTGAATAGCTCTGGAAGCAGCATTAAAAAAAAAATCATCTACCATGCAAAACATTGCATGTTTATTAGTGCATTTCTAATGACACACCACATCATTTTACATTCTACAGCACAGCATGGACACTGTGTGTTGCTGGAGTTGAATGAGTGTGTGTGTGTGTGTGTGTGTGTGTGTGTGTGTGTGTGTGTGTGTGTGAGAGGGGGGGGGGGTCGATGTTGTCTGGCAAATACAGATCCCTAATGATCCTTTCTGGTTAAGCTGTGAAGAGTTGAACATAGTGCAGCCTACACGCTTTTCTCTCTGGGAGCATGAACAGCTGCTGGCTCATAATTACATTGTCATTCATTGTTTGGAAGTGGAAACTACTCTTGTCAGCTCCCATTATTATATTTACTTTATTACAGTATTATTTTTAATACTGACCTGCATTGCTAGTTTCCCATGTATGGAGAGGTTGAGCTTTAGTATCCCAGTTTTTGTTGTTGGAAACATTTTGGCTTCCACGTTTAAATTTCTAAATGCATGCTGCCGAAGACAGAGAAAAGATTTTAAGCGATATATAAAATAAGACGCACGTTCAAAAAGATGTTGGCTATGGATTGAGGGTGGATATGCTGCGGGCTGAGTGATTACAAGGTGTCAAAATTGCCAAGAGCAAGAAGGTGAAAGCAATCAGGGGTGAGAAGATTGCAGCATTCGTGAGGGGCAACTAATTATCCAAGTCATTTGTGGAGGGAAGCATTTGAGGCAGCTCGAGACCACTGACTGGTGACAGATTGGCGTGGAGGAAAAGGGGAGGTGTTAGAACAATGGAGCCCGGCTCCCCATCATTACCGCACGCTAATCAGCACTACTGCCGCGCCGCCAGTCGGTGCTGCAGACAGTTCGGGGGACGGGAGGGCGGAAAGCGACACTACTGGCGCCTAGCCACTGCTTTTGGTTTGGTTTGGTTTGGTCACATCTTAGACCTGCACGCTTCATGTTGGATCGATTACATGCCATGAACAAAAAATTGTAGCTTCCTCAATTAAATAACATTTAAACTACAGGTTGTAATAAGTGGAACGTTTGACAGTAATCATCAGAACTTGAAATAGTCTTAAACTATTATCATTAAGAAGGAAAGTAACTAAAAGCCAACTCATAGCCAGCGTTACTTAGTTGCATTTTAATTGGGGGCTGTAGTATGCTGCAAAAAGTATAGGATAGGCTAATATGCTGACTTGTGTCAGGATATCGTAGAAATATGGAAAAAAAAAATCATTCATTACTCAAAAACATTTGGCAGGGAATCCATTGTACTATGCCACAACGTTTTGCATTGGTCGTGCAACAAATTATAGATTAATAGGCAAGTAATCAGTGATCAAAATGATCGACAACATTGATTTTGAAAATAAGCAGCAATTATTATTTAATTTAAAATTATCCAAACCTGGGCGATTCCAGCCTAGCAATAATGAATATTCTCAAATTTGTTTAGTCCTCCATTAAAGCACACTGACTATATTTGCGTTTGATTGAAATAAGACATTTGCAAACATCTACTTTTACTTTGGAAATCACTAATCACCATTGTAGCCTATTTTTTCATTTGACTGATGATGATGACAAATAATAGTAAAACTGATCAACAAATTAATGGATTATTAAAATAATCAGTACATTATTGAGCATGCATCATGTATTATTACATTGATGAAATGTAACTCCTCCAAAATTTGAAATATACATTATACACTGACGCATTCCAACGTGAAAACAAACCTAATTAAATAAAATTGTAAAATTACAACAGTACACATTGTACACCAACTGCTCTTTGCTGCCTCTGTAAATGCAAAAAACAAGTTTGCAATTGGTTCGCAAAATCTTGTGATCACGGGCAGCATTTTATTCTCAGATGTCATTGTATATCAATTTCTTATCATTGTTGCTCCGCACCACCAAGTGCTCTTTTTTTCATAAGTATTGTCCATTTTTCAAATGCAGTAATTGCCGCGGAAGTTAACAAATGAACCATCACATTGGTTACTTGAAGCAATTAACCCTCCATTTGCAGTGTTCAAAAAGACACAAACGTTGAATTCAGTGGAAAGCAAACAGAGAACTTGCGAGTGGATGTGGGGGGGGGTGTCTCCTGGCTTGGGTGCCCTCTTCACATCAGGGTCATGGAGATAATTAACAACTTAGGAGAAAAGCATATTCCTCTGTCTGTGCCCGGGTCACCTTTGGCATGAGCGGGTGCCAACTCGCATGGCGACCGCGAGCTGAGAGCATCGCCCCGCGGTCGTCTTGCAGCACGACGGGCTCCTCGCCGTTCGGATAAACGTGTTGAAGCCGTCTTTGCCTCTGTTAAGTCTCGCAACATCCACCCCCTCCACTGAGGAACGTGTTGCTCTCGGATGAGTCTTGGAGCAAGAGATTTGGCAGTCACAGCTAGTGATGACAGAGGCAGTGGTGCGATCGCACCCACAACCCCAAAGGACGGTCACATTTCAGGCGGGTGTTCAGTACACATACAGCGCAAAGGATGGCTTTTTTTTTCTTTTTCTTTTTTTTTTTTTTTTTTAAACAAGGACTGTTTTTTTTTAGGTTTACCTGGGGGGGTCTTGGACATCCACACCTACCAGCCACCTCATAGGCTACTAATGCATGACAATGACGTATAACTTAAACCCTAAATATCATCAGTTTTGATTCACAGTATCAGAGACGTCGTTTGCATTGCAAAGTTTTTACTGGAGACCCTCGCAGGGCTCACTAAGTTATGCTAATGCAGTAATAACAGCGTAAGTGCAGTCAATATTTATATGAAAAACACTTCTAGGCCATAAAATGCTGATTGTATTTTTAGTATATAGGGTTTATAACCTTTTTCCTCAAATTAAAGGGCCACGTACATACCTATAAACATTCTAAAATAGATATTTTAATGAAAAATACATGTAACATTATCACTTCAATGTCTATACCCAAAAATTAATACGAGCGGAGAGCTTGTCATCCATGCGCAAAGTCGCGGAAGTCTCACTCGACATCCATGTGATGGCCATATTGCCTGCAATGTCATCAGCAGACATCACAGTGGGACATTCGCCATTGAAAACACGTAGTGGCACCTGCCATGGGAGAGGAACGAGAGATTTTCAGATTTTTCCGACACCCCTTCTGACACGGACGCTCTTTTCGAAGAAGAGAACATCTACCAATTGAGTGAAATGACCGGGGCAATATTACCCTAGCGTTTCGAGACATATTTAGATGATATGTGGATCACTTCAAACTAACAACAGACTCCCCGACAGTATGCATGACAGTATGTACCGTACTCAGTTGTGAGCGACGACAACACTGTAAAGTGGCCCTGCTTGGTTTCGCGAGGAGCCACCTCAGCGTCACGATGAGCCACCCCTGCTCAGCGTCTTGATGGGCCACCTCGGTGCCGCGGTGAGCCACCTCGGCGTCATGATGAGCCACCCCGGCCGAAGCCGCGATCGGTGGACGCACATGGACACATTTAGCACCCCAGACTTACGTACGCGGATCTTTTGTTATGTTCTGAGAGGATTACGTCCCCCCTCCAACTATTATTTTTTTTTAGTAGCTCTATACACGCTTACCTCTCATTTGGAACCCACAAAGTTCTCGTCCTTTGCACCTGTGCAATCCATTTTTCACGACGAACCGGGTCTTTTGGAAAACTATGAAGAGCGAATGCATCCGAGTATTCGAGCAATATCCAGCAATAAAATAAGCCGGGATTTTGGCTAACACGAAGGAACAAAGAGCTACCTTCTCACAAGTAAAACTAGTCGAAACATATGAGCCCACCTGACTGCGCTCCTGCTGATAACGTCGCTTCCTGTTTCTTCTCCAAAACAAATCCCCCGAGAGGATTTTCATGGCGGGAGTGACAAAAAGCCATATATGTAAAAAATGTGTTGTGTGGTGAAAAAATGTATGGTTCCATTCCGGCTGCCTTTTTTTCTTTTTTATTAAAAACAAACTAAAAATCATGCTTTTCCTCTTAGTGGCCCATTAAGACCTAATTAATTTATTCACTGTCAGCTGTTTTCTTAGCAGAGTTCCCTGAATTGCCAGTTGACTTAAAGCTAACTTAAAATAATTTTTAATGTTGCATAGAATATTGGATACTCTGAAAATATAGGCATTGAATATGCCAAAAGAAAGAGTGCCCCCCCTTCACCAGAAAAAGTTGTTCTACTTTTTTCGTTCTTTAGCAATCTGCTGTAGATCATGGCTGGTTTTATAAAAGCACCGGTTTTAGATCAAAGTGTGAAGAAAAAGAACTTTTTAGGGACCCTCTTCGTTTTTTTGCCCATTGAAAATTGTATTTGACAAATGTATACATCGGCGGCAAAAAATGTTTCAATTCTGTTTAATTAATGAGTTAACATATCTTCTATTTTACCGATGGAATGGTGAGAGTGTGTGACATCTTTTTCAAGATCTGAGCTGTAAGACTGTGTGTTTGTGGAACGCCACGTGATTCAACCTGGAAAATAGGATAGCTGACTTCCTGCGTATGCTAAAACTAACGAGGATGTCAACGGTTTAATTACATGATTATTTGAACCTGAATTTGCCAAAATCTCATTTTCTTTATGGCTGGTGACTTTGGACAAAAGTTAAATACATGTACATCTTTTATTTATACAAATATGATATGCATAAAGCCAAAACATTGATGGTTTAGTTCCTTTTAATTTTATTTTTTGTTAGTGTGATTTTATAAAGCATAGTATAGAGATTTATCTCTTTAAAGATGTGATATCATGTGGATGGGTGAGGCTGGAACGGATTAATGCCATTTTCATTCATTTCAATGGAGAAAATGACTTGAGATAATTGAGTTTTAAGTTACACCCGTAGTCACAGAACAAATTAAACTTGTATCTCAAGACACCACTATATTACATTTTGGTCACTTCCTTCATCCTTTGTAAGAGCTTATCAGAAAAGATGGTCATGTGGCGCGCATGAAGAAGCATGCATCCATTGTGAGAGTTTGTGTTTTAGAGACATTTAGCTGCCGATTTTAGCGCCCCTCAAAGTACCTGTCATGATGTCAGCAGCCTGGTATTTCATTGCAGTTGTTAAGTACGTGAGAGCTGCCCATGTGGCTGTTTGCTGGATGGGCTAAGGCAGCGTGAAAGAATCCATTGTGGATTTAACAACCTAGCCTTGCTGGGCGAGGACAACAGGGAACATGCTCTTGACTTGTACTAAATTTCCCAATTAACACCTTTGATAAGAGGCTTCCTCTGAACAGCACCAGCGCAGAGAGCGGCTGAGTAGTTTGTTGTCTGATCTTTTAATCATAAACCTTGTGATGTCCTTATTTCCTCTTGTCCTTCCAGATCCACCTCGTTTTCCTGGATAAGTCACAAAGATTTAGCTCTGAGGTTATGTGAGCCATGTCGCAATCGACAATTCAACTGGCCGTGAAGCTGGACATATTTCCTTTGTCCACATGCCGCTTGCATCCTTATGGGCTGCTTTGGCAGTCTATTTTTTGCACACGTCCATATGGTCATGTGCAGCTTCAGTTAAGCACATGGCTTCGATGAGAGGAACACCACGCGCAATTTGCGGTGTCCTCTCTTATTGTCATCACGCTTGAGAAACGCAACATTACGGGACTGTCCTCAATAAAGGAGTCTTGAAAAACCAGTCCCTTTTCAAATGAGGCCCCCCTCCTCCCGTTGCAGTCACCCCTCTGGAGCCGCACATGCTTATCAGCCTCCCAAACAACACCTAGTGCAGGTGTGAATATTCAAATCCCCAGTGAAAATCACAGCGGGCTTTCTTCGATTGTCCTCAGAGTCCCCTTACATGCTGCAGCCTTGGGGGCCGCCATTCTGCTGGCTAACGGCAACTTGCAGAAACACCTTTGGCTAAGTGTAAGGTGGACGTCCGCAAAGCAAATGCGCTTAATGACTGATGAAGCAACTCTCAATTGAAACCAGGACCTAATTGAAAAAGGGCTGAGTAATGGCGCAACGTGTGTGTTGCCCAATGAAATCTCAGCGGTAAAATTTTGACCAACAATTATGCGAGAACAGTAAATGAGTATTAAACAAAGTATACACAGACATTTATTATGTGGTTTGATGAAATACGCTACATAAAGCAAACATTTTAGTGTTTCCCCTACAATGGCTTTACTTTACTTACTTGGCTTTACTCTGTCAGACCTGGCGGACATATTGAAATTCGGCCTGATTATCTGTATGGGTGTACCCCAGTTTAGAAGATGACAGACTACAATTACAAACAAAAGGATTTTATCACTTGCATGGAACTGCACTGTGACAAAGTACAACATGACTGGCAGTAATGCCACTCCAAAGATGCCATTTTGAAGACAGATTCAGGCACAGCAAATTTCTGTGTGAATACAATTTTGAAAACATTTGCAGATTCTTCAAGCACCAGAGAAGAAAGGTTAGTCCATTCAATAGTGGACGGCATGGCCGAGAAGACTCATAAGGGTCTAGGATCCTGCCTCTGAAGCTGACTATCTCGGTGTCACATCTAGATAGCGACGAGAGATGTGTTCTACTCAGATATTCAGTGTTAAGAAACCATCTGGCTTGACTTGCGCTGAATGTCATCCTGGCAGGCCACGCTTTTATCTGACTGACACCTCGCAGATTTAGTGGGAGGACGACCTTTCTGTCTTGTGCTAGAATGAGACGGCGCAGCTCTGAAGGCTGCAATCCGGCTTTCTGCTAAAATCCCCGAGCTCCGTTCGCCTCCGTTACGAAGCAGTTCAACATATTGCCTCGTTTGGTCATCCTCAGTAGTGAGACGTGTCACGTTTTGTGTTGTTCTGGTGGGATCTGTGAAAATGGCACGTCATATGTAATGCACCCGCTCGCCGCCGGTCTTGCCAATTCCCAGGAGATTGGTACATCCTGTGCCAATGCTCACACTCTCTCTTTGTCCTTGTGATTTAATTGAGGATTCTGCATCAGATTGCTTTCTTTTGAGAGCTCTCGCTGTGCAACGCTTCATTCGACTCCGCAATCGAACAGACGGCTGTTTAATGAGATCGAGTGCAAGAGCTGACTCGAAATTCATTTTCAAAGACAACGCTCAATTTGAAATGTCTCAGAGTTGTTACTTAGCTGTTAACGTAGCCATCTACAGTGCTAACCCAAATGATTCATATGAATTTTGAGTGGTTGGTTGGACGTTATGCTTAATTCATTTGGGACTTCTCGGACAAGCTGAATGAACTCAAGTTTCTTAAAAATGTCCGAAATCCAGTGTGGCAATGGTGGTGAAAATTGTTTCCCCCTTAATATTGTCGTTAGTTCTGTGAGAGCTAAAATATTAGAAATAACCCTCAGTAGGATTCAACACGCAAAAAAAGTCTTTGAATTCCAACCATAAGGTTGTTATGTTCTTGGCTGTGAATTGGGCCTCCATCAATTGTCCGGTTGTATATTTTTAATGACATTGAGCCATTTTGTACTCAAGTACTGTTACAAAAAATTTCAGCGGGATGAAAATAAAACGTATTAATTTGATGTTGTCGTTAACAGTCAACTACTTTTCTATACCACTTGTCCTGATCATTAGAATCCACTCGATGCAAAAAAAAATAGCACACCTTTTGGATAGTAGCAATCATAACTGAGCCTTACTACAGCTCAATGGCTTCTAAATCTGCACACACAAGTAGACGTGCACCGATAAGATGTTTGTTTTTTTAAATCAACAAAGCGAACAGAACCACACTAAATTTGTGTTCCTTCGAGGTGAATGCAGTCATCCTCATTTTATTTTATTTTATTTTTTTATCTTCTTCTCTTGTGCACAAAACAAATTGGCTGCATATTTTGTTCACACCTCGTGTAACCTGGGGATAGGAAGCGCTCTTGTCCCTCGTCATGCCTGTGACAACAAGCTGCAAAGTGCTCCCTGTGCCCTAATCTGAAATGTACTGCAGAGACCTGCTGCTGCAGCTACTTGTACTCGTTGTTTTCTTTTTCCTTAGTTGCTGTCTGTGGAAAGCCTTTTGAGTATATTTATCGGATATCCTCGATATCCAGCTTAAGGTTCATGTGCTGGTATGCTCTTTGTTCTCGGAATGAAGGCAGTTCAGCGTAAAAGTAAAACAGCCCTCCACGTCCGTGAACCGCACTGATAAGTTTTGTTTCACCCCGACACTCAAAGGTCTTTTTGAAATCCGTTTTAATTTTCTAACCAATTAGGACAGTCGGCTTACGCTCAACTGCATTTTACTCAGCTGACACCCACAGCAGTGGTACTGCTGGCGATCACATTTGGCTCTTGCTGTTGTCGCTGTTGTTTACGCACATTCAGTATCACGGTTAGAAAGGTTGAAAAGTGTGTTACAAAAAGTTTGTCTCAAAAAGTGAATGCATGTGCCCGCTGATCTGCAAACGCACGCACGATTCACAAGCAGGAGTGAGTATTTACAAAGAAAGTCATGATAAATGCACATATGACATTAAGAAACATGTAATGCACATATATGGATTTCAAAAGTGTGTGGAAATCACAGATATATTTGTGGATCTGAAAAACACATTTGGGTAAATCATTTTGAGATAAACCTCTCCCCATACTATCACGCACACACACACACGCACACACACACACACACAACACACACACACACACACACACACACACAAACACACACACACACACACACACACACACACAAACGAACAACACATTGGCTTTCAATTGAGACCGATAAAGGCCCACTGTTCTGGAAATGGCAGTCGGATCGGGATTTTTGCATCAACAGATGGTCAGTGGATGGTTTTAAATGAGTAACACCACTGCCTGCTTTTGGAGTTGGCGCAAGCGGCAGAGTAGTACACTAGTGTCTCCACATGTCTGCCCCTGTGAAGGATGTGACCATGATAGATGCGACTCAGGAGGGATCCGAGCTACTCAGTGCTACTCACTAGTCCCGGCGGCCGTGGGACATCCCTGTCTGGCTACATTATTCAACAATACTCCTTACATCTCCAAAGTATGAGGGAGGCACCGTTCAATATTTGAAGGATAGATCCGATTTTTTTTTTAAATGTATTTATTTCAAGTGTATAGATGAGGATAGTGGTGGGGGGAGTGGGGGACATTGCCAGCTGGTGCAGCTTGGACGGTCACCAAGGCAACTTGCCGAGTTTTTCGAACTGATCCGTCGGACTTGGCAGTCTCACTGGGGGACGTTGCACACAAGCGGGCATCCTCGAGCGCCTTTTTGTTTTGTGCAACTATAAGAATTGATGGATCGATATTTTCACTCTCCGCGTTATGAGGGCACTTGACGTTTTGTACCTAAATGCTAATTCAATTAGCCATACATACACTGACCACCCATTTAATTGCAGTTTTTCGTTGGCGCTGGGCAAAACTGAGCTGTACTGGAAGAGATGCAGCAAAATAATTTTTGCTGTTTCTGTAGAACAGATAAAGTATTTGTCTTTGAGTATTGGTGTGTTGCAGCTCTGTATGGATTAAAGTAGCGGTTAAAGGTTATTTGAAGGTTTATTATTAATGTATCCTAATTTCTGTTAGCTTGTCTGGAATTTTGCAGTACTGTATATTACCATGAATCCATCCATCCATCCATCTTCTACTGCTCCTCCGAGTCGGGTCTTGGCTAGGAATATAAATGCTTTATGACAGTACTGCCATACCAAATTTCAAGTATACGAACAGAGTGCAATGGACGAGTTTGCGCAGGGTCTTAAGAATATTTCATCAGCGGCAAATGAAAGCACTTGAGTTCCCACTGTACTTTACCCATTTGATTCTTTTATACTCATGGCTTAGAAGGAGTTTGTATACCAATATGTAATGTATTTATGATGATACTTCTAGGTTCAGATGGGTAAGTTCTGAATTCTGTACAAATTCAGGGTCTGTGTTTGCTGCAGAAATGGAACATTGAGATAAACCAAAGACACCCTGTAAAGACTCGACCTAACACTACATAAAATTTAGTATTCTTTCTGGACAAATACTGCTAATGTAAAATTAGCAATGATGCTAATGCTAACTAAACAAAGGATGTCCTGGCTGAGTGATGCAATGTGTCCATGGCAACAATAGCACACGTTTTTCTCCTTTTATTTCAAGACTAGAATGAGGAGAGGCCCCGTATCTCAGTGGTTAGAGCTCTAGTTTGGTAAACCAGTAGTTGTGGGTTCGTATCCCACTGGGGCCTCCACTCCCTGAGAAGGGTTGCGTATGGAATGGCATCCGTGTTCCGTGCCAAGCATATATCCGCTGTAGCGACCCCGAAAGGGACAAGCTGAAAGAAACGTACTATTTCAAGATTGGAATGAGGCTGACTTGATTAATCAAATGGCAACTCCAGACAGTCTGCCAGAAAGGGAGGCCCTGTAGCTCAGTGGTTAGAGCACTGGTTTGGTAAACCAGGGGTTGTGGGTTCATATCTCACTGGGGCCTCCACTCCCTGAGAAGGGTTGCATCTGGCATTAAAAATTGTCCCAAACATATATATGCATTCATCTGAGATGACACACTGTGGCAACCTCAAAAGGGACAAGCCGAAAGAAACACAGTCTGCCAAAAAGCACAATTTCCTTTCAAAATGTATAAAAGTGCTGATATTTTTGGACCAAATTGCTCCAGAATGGGTGCTCAGAGCCTGATAAACTGGACCACGTATTGATTCGTCTGCCTCTGATGACACCGTCTTGTCACTTTTGTATTTAAGTGTTATCTTGTTATCGTCAAATTATCAAGCTGTCAGATCTGGAAGAGGCCCGCACACGTCATGTTGCTTTTGTCTCCAGGTGTTGCCGCAGCTGTCGGCTTCTGCAGCTTTAGATGCAAAATCACATATTTCCTTCTGCAAATTTCATAATCTAATGAATCACGTTCGTGGAATATCCAAAGTGTCCAAATATAATGCTGTTAGCCTTTTTCATAAAAAAAACATTATATTTTTAAAATTGTCCCTCATCTAATCAACCATTAGTTGAATTTTGAATTTAATTTGAAGTGAGAATTTTCAACCAAAGTTTCAGTTTGATTCATCATTTTCTTTTTATATCATTATTTTAAGAAATGATGACGCTCCCACAGTTTTGCATCATGAGCTGCATTTGAAGATTCTACATTTTCCACACATTGCATGTCTTATTTAAACCTGGGGTGGCATAGTATTTAGTGGCTTTCTTATAGGTTCAGGTTTGGAATCTTGGCTCCGGCCTTCTTGTTTGGTGTGTGTGTGTGTGTTGTCTGTTTGGGTTTTTCTTCAACACATTCCAAAAACATCCACGTTAGGTTCACTGAAGACGCACCAGAGGGCAAACGAGATAGAAAATTGATGGATCGTCCTTGTAGTTCATGCAGTTTCCTGGTCCTCTGTAGGCTTTGTCTGTTCTTCTTGGAGATGCTGCATGCCTTGTGCACACTGCATGCTGGGTATTGAGCACGCCGCAGCCAGAGGTTCACACGTCCTGCGGAGGCCGCAAATTTATTGGCTTGTTCCTTCATCAGTGCAATCAAATCCTGAGCAGTGTTATTGTTACAGAAAAGGTGCGGAAGCTAATCCATCCCAAGTTTGTCAGGACACAAGTCGGCTTTTGTTTGCGAGTGAATCGTGTCACATTGGTTTCTTTTCTCAACTTGGAACACGGTCTCCCTCCCAGTAGAATTCTGCACTGATCATTAACCTTTCCTTTGGTTCCTTCCCTTGCCTGTTCACATTTCTTCTCGATTTGCTTCCTGGCCCCCATATGCCACTTTCCTATTTCCTGGCTGTGGGCAGCAGGGAGTAGCTCTATTATCACCTTCCTCGAGCTGTCTTTGAATGTGAGAGGCAATTCCATTTCACTCAGCCATGGGGAGGAGGACGAGGGGGAGGAGAAGAAAGAAACACATCACAGAGTGCACAGAAATTGGTCGATGGTCACTTCTTTAGATTTGAACACGACACCACTTGGCTTTTTTGATTGAAGAGTTAAGTTCCTTTTGGTCAAGCTTTTTTTTGGTTGTTATTGTTGAATAAAGTAGACTGAACCACCGTTCACCGCTGGGGGATCCATTCCAGGTTTAGTTGCAATAGAAAAAATGCGGACCCATCGTCAAATCAAAATGAATTTAAAGGAGATATTCTTACACATCTCTTGTTTTAAACACACTACTGTGTAATATCACTTTGAGGAAATGAAAACTTCTGTCTTTATAGTTGTCGAAATAAGAGGCAAAGTGTCCTTGCTTGACACTGTTTGTCACTTGCACTTGATAGTTATTGTAAAATTAACGCAATAGACGAGAACATTAATTACACTGTGTATTTCAACACCTTTCGTTAGCCTGATGCCAACACATAATGGGGAATGCCATACATGGGCTAACGAATAGCATTGGCATCACTTTCGACAATGGATATCGGAACACAAACAGTGAAGCAACTTATGTAGACAGATAATGTAACAATACTAGCATGCATATGTTCTTGATCCTCTATAAAGAATGATTCCCATTACTGACTATCTGAGGGAATCTACGCGTATGCGTAACGCCAAAGACGTATTAACAAAGAATTAACATCGATGTTACATTAATTATTTACCTTCAACAGCCAGTCCTTTGACACACGCGGAACAGCAACACATACAAATGGAGCATACAGCAATACGCCAATGTATTTTCTCTTCTATCCGGCATGTTACGGTAGAATGTCATCCCACGTGGATGGCTTGTTACGATTAAATTTGTCTGCAAGCTGTAAAAATCATCTGGACAGATGATCACTTCAATATCTTAGATGCTGCAACGGTGCAAGCAATGTTCAAACTCCAAAGGAAAAGAAAAGGTTACGAACCGTGCGCTCGGCCACGTTCTCTGAAATATTTACAACGCCGAAGCAGCTATATTACAGTACTGTGAAGCTGCGCTAACCATGTTGAGGATGTCTCTAATGTTTCCATTTTCAAGTGTGTTCTCTCCATTTTGCGACATTTGACCCCCAGCTGCTGATATTTTTGGGGCTTTGCCTTTGGTCTTGTCTTCTCCTTGCTTTTATCGGCGTCTTGTTCTTCACCGGGGCTCTTGACAATATTGCCACGGCATAAATTAAACATGTGTTACGTGGAGTGCTAATCTGCAGGCCTCTCTATTTTCACGCTGCATTCCCAATGAGCAGCGGGTTGGCCTGGTGTTGTTGCCTGTGATTTTAATGACGATTATTCTTGTAACGCGACAGCCGCCCGCTTGCTCCTGCTCTCCTTTCAATATTCCCCCCCCTCGCTCGTAGTTATTTTAAGAACTGGCCGCTTTGTCATGGACATAATGAAGATATAAAGAAGCTACTGATCCAAGAAGACATCTTGTAATAAAACCCCATTGTTTTATTTTCCTCCCCTACACGTTTGTAAATGGAAAAAAATTTAACCCCAGAAAATCGTCATGACATTATATTCAAAATAGTAAGCAGTACGATGCAGTACCTTGACGGGTTTAAATTGTTCTGTGACCACACTCCCGACTGACATGTCATAAGTAACCTTACTGTAGTATTGCTGTTTTGAACTGTACCTCGAGGGGCGTCTCCGAGTGAATGACATCAGGAATAACTAAATACGATTTAACTTTATTTTCTTTAAGTGCTTTTGATTGGCTGATAAATAATGCATGATTATGCGTATGAAAAAATTGACTTAAAGGGAACCAATGGGGGCGGAATGGTGTATCAGTTGGAACACATTAGCCTCACAGTTCTGAGGTCCTGGGTTCGATCCCAGCCCTCCCTGTGTGGAGTTTGCAATCCACAGTTCTTTTTGTTTGTCACTTAACTTTGACGTCGCATGGGAAACCTTGGAGGGGTCCCTTGCCAGTGAGTGCACACACTTCATGGCATGGCTGCTCTTAAAATGCAACTGATGTCACTGATAAATAATTTCCACGTTACAAACATCTTCCCCCACAATCACGGCGATCTGCTGATATTCATTTGGCATAAGTCAGTTTCATTCCGCCGCGCTTTTCATCAGAAATGGCCTGAAAAGAAGAGTCGTGTGAATTTTTCATGCCGGGGGCTTAGTGGGGACAGCGGCCGTGTTCTTCACCGGCAGACGTCTGACGGCGCACCGCAGCAGAAATAACAAATTGGTCACAAACTCCAGCCGCATTCCCCGGGTCACACGGCCTCGTTAAATTTGAAAGGGGGAACGGCAACAAACCCAAAGTTGATAAAAGATCAGGAGACGGCGATAAGAATATGTTTTTAAGGCAAATTGGGCCTGTGTTTTTGGAATTTTTTGTTTTGGAAAATGCATAGTCTGCAAATCAGTCTTGGCGTTGGGCTTGCAGACACCACATTGCGGTGTTTCACACGTGTTACTTCGCTGTTGTTGGTGCGAGACAAAATTCACACAGGTTTCAGTGTGTGTCTGTTAATGGGCTTTTTCAGATAAAGACGCTAAGACAGTATCGCAGTTAAAAAAAACAAACAAAAAAAAAACCAGGTCAGTCTACATTCATTTGGCCAACAATGACTGCATACCCGAGTTAATCTTAATTTAATTTTGGCTGTAAGGTTCTTTTAAGAATTTTTGGGAGCAAATCATACTGTACACCAGCCTACTGAAATTTCAGGATGAAGCCAATATGTGCTACAATCCTTAGAGGTGAGTTAAATTTCAATTTTTGAATGCCCTTGTCCAAACGTTCACTGTTTCTGTGCTTTTTGAACAACACGCTGTTCTCTAACAAGGACCTGAAAGGCAAAATTCACAAAGGTATTTCTATGCCTTTTTGTTACTCTTCCAGTTAATGCACAAAATTTTATCATGTTTCTAAGATTAGTGTTGAGACCGTCGTGTTTTATCTCGATGTTCTCCTGATTAAATGTTTAGGCGCCATCTTGGTCTCCTTGATGTCAAATGGTCAAGGGGACTTGTTCAAATACCAATTCTACTAGAACTAGGAAATGTATTGATCTATTCGTGGGTCAAATTCATTGTGAATGTAGCAAAACGTTTGTAATTGTGCAGGTTGAAGAGTTAGACAAGCATTCAAAAGTTGAGAGAACATCCAATTAAGTTCACCTCAGGAGTTGAGATGTCATTTTAGGTTCATGCTGAAATTTAAGTTGAATGTTAAATACAGTATACCTAATTTTTTTCTGATAAGTGTATGCTTGAAAAGCAAGACAAATTTGCATGTAACGCAGGGTTGTTACGTTTCAGTTTTTAAATTGTCAATTGACATGTAGACTAGTTTAAAAAAGTGAGCGAGTTTAAATTTGTCAAAATCACTACATTTGAATAATCATATTTACATTTTTTTCCAATTAATTATTTTCATAATCCTCACCTCTGCAAAATCACTACTTTTAAAAAAAGAAAAAAAAGAAAACACAATAAATCTTGCTACCAAAAACTTCACCATTCAAGTTGGTATTTCACCTAGTAACTGTTTTGTCTTCATATAATGTTGCGCACCATTACAAAAACACAACTGCCCCAAATTAATTTATCACGCTTTCGTTGGTAATGATAGGGGCATGACCCCACCGCCAGTTGTGAGCCCGAAAGTCGTCACTCACGTTGCCCTTTGACCAGACAAAAATCCTTCAGTATTTCACAAACGTAAACCACTGCGGTACATCATCTTCCCAAACTCTTTTTCAAAAGGTCTTGGTCATGAGTGATGCAATAAATGAATCAATGAGCTGACTAAGCAGCGTAATTGACAAATTAATCAGCTCACAAACTTACCTTCAAACTTTTCTTCAGCACCTAAAAGGCCACTGAGACCAAAAGCATGATTTTTCATATGTTTTCAATTAAAAAGAAAAAAAAAGGAAGCCGGAATGGACCCATCCATTTTTTCACCACACAACATGATTTTGACGTGTATGCCTTTTTTTCACTCCTGCCATGAAAATCCTCTCAAGGGATTTGTTTTCGAGAAGAAGCAGGAAGTGACGTTAGTAGCAGATGCCCACTCAAGCTGTCTCGTATGTTTCTGCTAGTTTTACCTGCTGGAAGGTATTTCTTTGTTCGTTCATGTTAGCCAAAATGCCGCCTCGTTTTGCTGGATATTGCTCAAACACTCTGGAGGATGGATTCACTCTTCACACTTTTCCGAAAGACCCGGTTGGTTGTGAGAAATGTATTACACAGGTGCAAAGGACGAGAGCTTCGTGGGCTCCAAATGACAGATGAGAGCTACTAAACAGAGGTTGTGGGGGGGACGTAATCCTCTCAGAACATAATAAAAGATCCACGTACGTAAGTCGTGTGCTAAATGTGTCGATGTGCTCGTCAGCGCCACATCCGCCAATCAGGACTTTGGCATGCCGCATCCACCGATCACGGCTTCGGCTGGGGTGGCTCATCGCGACGCTGAGCTGGGGTGGGTCATCGAGGCACCGAGCCGGCCCGTTTTACGGCGTTGTTGGCACTCGCGCCTGAGTGCTACATACTGTCATACTGTCAGGGTGTCTGTTATTAGTTAGAAGTGATCCGCATATCATCTAAATATGGCTTGAAACGATAGGGAAATATTACCCCGGTCATTTCACTCAATTGTGAGATGTTCTCTTCTTCGAAAAGAGCTTCCGTTGCAGAAGGGGCGCCGGAAAAATCCAAAAATCTCTGTTGTTCCTCTCCAATAGCAGGTGCCACACCACTGTTTTCAATGGCAAATCTCCCAGTGTGACATCTGCTGATTATGTTGCAGGCAATATGGCTACCACTTGGATGTCGAGTGAGACTTCCGCAACTTTGCACATGGATGACACGCTCGCCGCTCATATTTATTTTTTCGTATGGACATTGGAGTGAATTATATTATATGTAGTTTTCATTACAATATCTATTTTACAATGATTATAGGCATGACAGTGAGGCGTTAAGAAAATATTTTCACTCATTGTCAGAATATATATGACACAGTTTCAATCTGGTTACTATATTCAACATTTAATATGTTTTAATAATAGAGAAATAAAAAAATTAAACATATAAGATTTTTTAAGTGTATAAATTTGTGAAAAATATGCAACTGACCATAGTTGGACATGATGTTTTATTATAATTAATTATAATTATTTAAATAAAAACGACTTTAATCATATAAATACATTAACCAATTATTGAATTTGATACATGTAAAAAAAAACATCATAAATGCATTTAATTGTTCATTTTTTTTTGTGTGTGGGGGTGGTGGTTACATGAATTCAAATACTGCAGAACTTTAAAGAAGTAAATGCTCATTGGGCTGGATTGAAGAATGGAGACGCACCCCCCATCTTGCCCACCCCTGGCCTAGTCCCATTTTAAATGTTCTCCCACTACAGGTGAACACTCTCTCCAGCGCAGATTTAAATATGCTTTTTTTCTTCTTTCCTTAGCACGCTCGAATTCCCACTGAACACCAGGATCACCTGCTCTGAGGTTAATTCACCAAGAGCTTTGTGGTGAGGCAGCGACGGCGTAGCTGTGCATTGGCTTGAGTCCTTAAAGGAGAAGCGGCATAATGAGCAGGTGCATGGGGGGTGGGCGGTGGGGGCACTTGTGCGTACGGACGCGTGTCGTCGCGTGCCCAGGGAGGACTGCTAATGAGACTTTAAAACCCACAACTGTCCACTCCGCCCCTTTGCGGGCTTCCAGCTGTCCTTTCCGACAGAGAGCACGCCCGATTCCCTTTGATGCGCGGGGGCAAGCGCCACGTCACGGGATTAGTCAAACAACTTAATTAAACACTTCACAGGCAATCGGATAACATCCTCCAACCAAAGATCTTAGGGGGGAAAGGGATATTTCTTTCCTTTCACTTTGATTTATTGACGGAAATTGCAATGTGACATGTGGCAAACAACATATAAATAACTTAAGGGCCATCTTAAATGCATTCCCATGAAATTTTTAGTGCCACTGTAATATAAGCCTCTACCTGTCATGAATTCCAAATAACCTTGGCTCTACCCTCTTAGTCCGGGCCCACTGTGCCTCATTCCTTATTACTGGCCTGACAAGGAAATGTTTACCCATCCGACAAGAGACATGCCATTCCGTACTCGCAAAAAAAAAAAAAGCAATTTCACCTGACTTGGGTAGCGCATGGTGTGTCCCCCACTGTATCCTTGCCGGCTGTAATTTTGTTGTCATTTACTGTGCTATGATCATATCATTGAAGTGACAGTAGTGGGCATTAGGTAAAGTCCCCGAACTGGTGCTCAATTGCAGCCCTTTTTTTCCCCTCTCCTTGTCTTTCACATTGATTAGATTAGACCCAGGTGGCCTGAACATTCCTTTGGCACAACAGCAATTTTAATAATATTGAAGGAAAGGTGATGATGCGGTTTAGAACGTTTAAAAAAAAAAAGAATATGGGTTCTCATAATTGATCTCTCTCTTTTTTTATGGACCTTACCAAATCTAATCCAATGATATCCAATTTAAAGGTTTCTCATTTAAGAATAAGGGCCAGTTTTGATCTGATATTGTAGAACTACTTTGTTGTATAATGTGCTACCCCTTAACACCTACAAATTCTTAAAACATACAGTACAGTAAATCCCTGTTTATTTGCAAAGGGTTCGTTCCAATTCACCCGCCATAAGTGAAAAGCCGCGCTTCAAAAAAATAAGCAGTTTTTCATCACTCCCAATTGAAGTTTATTGTCAAACAGAAAACGGAAGAGACTTAAACATTGTATATTTAAACACCAAAAGGTTCAAGTAAACCATGTAATTTGACTCAGTGCTAGCATGTAATGCACAACACCAATAGCAGACCAGTGGAAAACATCTACAGCACAGTGCAGTAATTCTAAAACTTCAAACTACTTCTTTAACACACATAAAGCAGCAACACAAAAAGAACAAACAACAAAAGAGAATTAAATATACGTGTCAACAAAATAGTCTACTAATCCATATAATTTCATCGAATGAACATCGCTAGCTTCATGCTAATACGATACTGTATATTAGCTCATATACGATACAATATGTCATAAAAAAGTCAGTGAATTTAGCATTCAGGGTATCTAACCCTGATTCTCATCCGTGAAATGAGTGTTGCATTTATACACTTGGAGCAGCAACACATACAAAAAGAGCATACAAGGATAGTACTCACGGGTTGATATTCCTGTTGCTTTGGGGCAGCAACTATTACTGGAGCTAGTTAGGTATCTTCTGCTATGGTGAGTAGTAGGGTTGATCCAGGATTTCCATGTTCTTCTCGGCTAGGAACTGTCAGAGGCTCAGGTGCGTTGTCAACTCTTGCTTCTACCACGTACCGAACGAAGCAAATGCCTCACGAGCTCTCTGTAGACGTGCTAGTTGGTCGTCTGGTGCTACTGAACCTCATATGGGAGAAACAACTGCACCACAAGAGGCAGCACACCACTGGCCACATATTCAATCTATGATTATCTTATATTTTGGAATCCTTTTGTAAACCAAGAAAATGAAAACAACAAACAAGAAGGACTCTATTTTCATGACATAATTGTGAGGAGGCGCGTTATAAACACACGCTGGGGTGTTTGTAATTTCATAGAAAAGCATAGCTGGCGTACATTTTGGAAGTGAACTTGAACATTCGCTGCCGTTCAAATCGGCTTCTTTCCTTCAATCCCGTTGAGTCACAGGTGTCAAACTCAAGGGCCATGGGCCAGATCTGTCCTGCCACATAATTTTATGTGGCCCGCGAAGCCAAATCATGTGTCAACTTCCATGATTCTTATTCAAATCTGTACCAAAGTTTCAAGTTCTCTTGTCATAAATGATAAGGTTGAGATATTTCAAGCATTTTTGTTACCAACAACAACAGTTGAAAAATCTACTAACCTTAATTTCTGATTCCAAAACTAGTTAATAAATTTCATGTGTAAATATAATGAGGGGCGGCATGTTGGCTCAGCTGGTGCAGCATTGGCCTCACAGTTCTGAGGTCCCGGGTTCAATCCCAGACCCGCCTGTGTGGAGTTTGCATGTTCTCCCCGTGCCTGTGTGGGGTTTCTCCGGGCACTCCGGTTTCCTCCCACATTCCAAAAACATGCATCATTAATTGGACACATTAAATTGCCCCTAGGTGTGATTGTGAGTGTGGCTGTTTGTCTCCATGTGCCCTGCGATTGGCTGGCAACCAGTTCAGGGTGTACCCTGCCTCCTGCCCGTTGACAGCTGGGATAGGCTCCAGCACTCCCCGTGACTCTCGTGAGGATAAGCGGCAAAGTAAATGGATGGATGGATATGATGAGGCGATTAAAGATTTTTCTGGTTTCATAGTCATAGCTGCCCTCCGAGGGGAAACGTGGCGACAATGTGGGCCGCAACAAAAATGAGTTTGACATCCTTGCTTTAAGTGAAGCGTAATGTGTGCGGAAGCGCGATCCGTGCATAACTGGAGCCTTAAGCATCACTTAGCTGGTGTGACGAAAGATAAAGTGATTAAAGACAGCAGGAGCGTAGATTACCGTCGATGACTTAAATATGGCCACAGAATTCAAGATTCTATCTTTACCCATGCACAGTCATTCTTGCGTGTGTCATAATGTCATTTTTTTTTTACCTTGTGCAGCTCCTGGGCAGCCAATTGGAGTTATCTTGCACTTTGTTTGCTTCAAGTGATTTCAACGCAAATAATAATAAAAAATGAAGCCCGCTGCAGTGATTCAAAATCCAAGGTGGAAGTGAACCGTAATCTTGTAATTAAGAGATCCCAGAGTCGCCTCCTCTTGCGCACAAGATCCGAACAAGCCCGTGCTTGCAGGTTTCACAGCAATAGAGGACTGGACCCTTCAGCCTTACGATATAATGACCTCTCTTGTTAGCGTGGCATCACAGTCATTAGAGACACAAGATATGTACACTACTGCATACACACTAATCCTCTTACTCTTTTCGTGTTCTTATAGTGAAATGAACACCAATTAAGGTGCTGTTTTGTTCAATCAACTCAGTGAAGGGGAAAGTTTCTTTACCAGTGTGTGTGCATCCTTTTGTAACAAAAAAACACTCAAACATTTTCCTTAGTAGTATTAGTAATAATAGCCTATGAGTAGTCAAGTGGTACTTTTTCTTCCCACTGTAAATGTGCATGCTTCAAGCTAAATGTCATACCCAGTTAAAGCTTACTTTAACACTGAAAGATAAAACCAAAGCGAAGTAAAAGGTCTAAATTTTATCACCAAAATATTCATCCGAAGCATTCATATGATTTTGTTTAATAAATGTCAGTGATCTACAGTATCTCAAGGCTAACATAATGTGAAACACAAAAGCTAACTTAGCATTGATGCTTTACAGCAAATATGAAGCTTGAAATTGCTTTGGAGCAGCACATGGAGCAGTATTATATACTACAAAAGATATTTTAAGATTGTTGGCTCCGAAATTACAGAATTTGTTTTGGGATTGAAATATAAAGTTTTTAATTGGCTTTTGTGAACTTTAAACTTAAAGAGGGAAAGACAAATAATCAATTTGAATATTTTATGTGATAGTCTCCAACAGATTGAGAATGAGAAAAAGCTTTCAGGAATTTTTTCAAAAGTCTAGTCTAAATGTGTTGCAAGCATGTGGAAGGGTCACATTTTACTAGGATTACAATCCTGTCCTGACCGGACGCACACGCCCAAAATTTCTATGGCCCGTAATCCCCATACTCATTCATTATCAGCGCATTTTCACCAATATCATTTCATCCAATGCCCAAACAAACCAGTGAAATAATGTATAAACGTGCCCTGCAGTTTGTTTGAGACCCCCCCCCCTCCCCGCCCCAACCCAACCAGTACACCCAAACCACCACCACTCCACCCCCAAACAGGAGCATGTGTTACCTTGGTAATAAGCTTATTAAGCCAAAGAGCAAGGTGTTCGCTGTGCAGCCCTGGCCACAGCTGCTCCTTCTGCACTGTGACTCTGTGACTTCAACTCATCTCACACTAATGTCGCTTCCTTTCCTCTATTTTTCCTTCCTTTTTTTCTTCTTCCAAAATTCGAATTAAAATCAACTTTATTTGCCATGTATGTCATAAACATACAAGGAATTTGTCTCCGGTAGTTGGACGCACTCTTGGACCCATAGACGGAGAATGGATTTAAGACGTAAAAACACTGAGTCACTGAATAATAAAAATGTTATTGGTAATGATGAGAAGAAAAAATAAATCAAAGAGTTGATTGTGCAAATGAAGCAGAGTGCTTTACCAATTTAGAGTAGTTTGAAATGACTACTATGACGATAATTTGGTACAGTGAACTTCGTCAAACTTCAAGAAAGTTAGGCAGTTTAAAGTTACTAGCATTGTGATGATCCTGAGTTGTGTCAATTGTGCAAATAGCGCAGATACTTCTCAAGCATGTTAGTGACCAGTATTGGTCAACAGCAGATATGAAATTGTGCAGATTTACTATTACTACGACTACCACTAAAACACTGAGTATAGGAACATGGTATATTTGGCCCGACAGAGATGTGACAGCAATTTCAGGACAGAATTGGCAGCATTTTACCATGGCATTGTAAATAAATTGCTTAAGAAGTTAAATAGAAGAGGGAAGACACTATTGGAATATCTGCTAGTTTTAGTTTGGAATGAGCCACAGTACCTAGCTGTGATGAGTTGCTGGAAGAGGTCGTGACCAGGATGTGCAAGGTCCAAGGGGATTTTCCATGCTCTTGTCTAAATTCTGACAATGTTGTCAGGGGGGGTTACCGACATTTATTTATTTATTTTTTGGGCGGTTTTGATTATCCATTACTTTGGAGTTTGTTGTTTTTGTGGCAGCACCATACCAGACTGTGATGGATGAACCCAGGACTGATTCGATGATTGCTGTTGTTGAACTGGCCGTGCCTCATCAGAAGCCTCAGGAACTACATCCTCTGCTAGGCCTTTTTTAGGATGGAGATGATGTTGGTCTCCCACTTTAGGTCTCGAAGGACCGTAATTCTTAATTTAAAGCTCTCGACGGTTGACACAGGGTAGTTGAACAGCATGAAGTCCAGGATCATGTCTACAGTCTTGAGCCTGTTCAGGTCCAGGTTGTGTTGGCCGAACCCCAGGTCTAACCTTTCCACTACTTTTTGATCCGCACACTCATCACCGTCTTTGATGAGGCTGATGACTGTGGTGTCGTCTGCAAACATCAGAAGTTTGAGGAGTTTGACAGCTGGGTGAATTGAGGTCCAGTTGTTTGTGTAGAAAGAGAGGACATATCCATGGGGCGCCCCAGTGCTGATGGTGTGTGTGTCCTCCAGCCTCACCTGCTGTGTCCTATCCATCAGGAAGCTGTAAATCCTCTGGCAGATGGCAGGCAAGACTTTGAGCTGGAGAAGTTTGGAAGATGTCTGATGTCACCAGCATATGAACGGACCTCGTTCATAAATTGAGGTCTTCCTGTAACCTACTGAGATAACAGGGTTACACAAGTGCACACACCCTCTTATAAATGGGGATGTGGCTGTGTGCTCCTACAATATCAAAACACTTTGGGTATTTTTCTTTATCTTTATCTATATACACTGTACACACACACGTTTGGGCTGCATCAATGACGGTAGGTGCTTGAGCATCACTTAGGGTGTATGTGTGCATTTGGGTCCTATACCTGTGAAAGAGATGGTCCACTGTATTATATTAATGATAATCGAACAAATAGACACATACAGTAAATGTATATAAAAGGTAAGATTTGCATTAGACATTTTATGTATCGGATCTCATTTGGTTGTGCAGAGGTACTTAATAAAATGGCCAGTGAGTGTCCCCTCTGACAAATTCAAAATGACTATCTTTTCTTTCAAATGTGCAGAAATCAACACCCCCCCCCCTTCAATCTGGACAGTTTCCCTTAGCTTTGTGTGACATGTCCCCGATATCGGTGCAGTGCCTCATAACTTCAGCACTCATGAAATATTAAGCAACCACGGGACTCATAAACACATCTTCAGCGGGACGCTGTGATTTCACGCTATAACACAAACATTTTAAGGCATCCAATGCACTAGACTGTCATGGACTGTCTGTCATTTATGTGAATAATAAATCTCCTCATGTCCTCTGCGGACACACTTTGGCACTCACGGTGCATAAATAGGTAAATAACACAGGTAAAATAGCTAAATACTGACATAAATAACCTATTCTTGATAGTAGGAGAGCATAACCCTCTCCAGCCAAATGTAAGAAAACCAAATACAGTGAATACCAGGGATTTGTGGATTTACCTTTTCCTAGAGTTTAAATCTGCACGATTAAATATTCTTTAGATCGATTATTTTATTGGTTATTTAACCCATTACGGCGTAAACAGAAAACAAATGTGTCAATGTTTATTGCAAAATCATGTTTTTCCATGACCGTTGGATAACCAAATATTGTTATTTGGTATGGTGTGATTAAACACAATGACGTAAACAACAAACCTGCATTATCACAGGAGAGGAAGGGATGTAGGCTACTCTCCAACATTTTTGAAAGGCTGAGTTTGAGCGACACTTCTGTGGCTGCTTCAGGTTCATCCACTTATCGATTATAGCTGGTTATTTTTTTATTTATTATTATTATTTTACATAAATTGATTATTAATGATCGACGCGACGCTGAAGGATGGAGAGAATTTGCACAATTTTAAATGAAACCACGGCTGTGAATGATCCATCTATTTTTAAAATAGTTGTTAATGATAATCAAATTGATTATGGATTACTTGTTGAGTAATCAATTAACTTTTATACGTGTCCATTCCAATTTGAGGAAACACCCTCTAATTTGCAATGCCCCCCCCACACCCCACCCCCTGGCCATTGTGTACTTTTTTTTTCAAATTTATTTGTAAGGATTTTTTTTCCCGCTGTTTCCGATCGTCCCAGTCCCTTTTCCCCTCTCCACTTGCCTCAGCTCTTAAAATATGCCTAATTACATTTCAGGCAGCCTCAGCCAATCAGCGTGCTTGTTTCATTAGCGCAAATGATGGCGAGGGAGTTCTCCTCCACGCGTGCACGCTCGTGTCAATTGCTTTAAAGTCATCGTCCCTCCCCCCCCCCCCCCACTCCGTTGGATTCTGGGTGACGTATTCAAATACTATCAAATATATGAATTTATAGATGTATATATTCAAGTTCAGATCTGGCGTCAGAGTGACCCGTCCGGGAAGCGCGTGCACGCGAGCAGAGCACTTTGGGGTTGCAGCGATGGAATGGACGCGCAGTTTGGCTCCCTAATCTCAAACAACGCGGAAAGAAGTTCACCCGTGAAAAAAAGCCCCAGGGAGATGACGAATCAGTCGGAGGCAGACACTTTCCCCGACCCCAAGGACGCGCAAGGGGGCAAACTCTCCCCTCCCGGTGGTGCGCACGGAGACGCCGACGCCCGTCACGGTCACACCCTCCATGGCGCGAGAGCCGGAGACAACTTCTCTCCGTCCGCGCAGCCTCCAGCGTCCGCCTCTGCAGGAGCCATGTTCCCCTACCCGAGCCAGCACGCGGCAGCAGCCGCCGCCGCCGCCGCGCACGCCGCCTTCTCCATCGGCAGCCCCGGCCGCTACGTGGCCCACCACCACCCGGTGCTCGCCAACGGAGCCTACAACGGCCTGCTGAGCAACTCTTCCGCCCAGGGCTACCCGCCGCCGCCGCCACCGCCGCCGCCCCCGCCGCCGGCCGCCGGCTACCAGTACGCGCAGCAGTACGGAGCCGCGTACCAGGGCGGCGCCTTCTACCAGTTCTCCCCGGCGCAGGCTGCCGGGCTGCAGGTGCCCGGCAAGGCGCAGGTGTACTTGTGCAACAGGGCCCTGTGGCTCAAGTTCCACAGGCACCAGACCGAGATGATCATCACCAAGCAGGGACGGTGAGGAAGAGGAGGACTTCATTTCAAATGATTTCTTAGCGATGACAAAAAAACAAACAAAAAAACAAACAAAAAAAAAAACTATAAAACAAAAACACACATTTCTTCACAATTAAACAAACCCCTTTTGATCTTTTTCACCCTTCTTCTCCTGCATGCGTTTCTATCTTTCTTAGGAGAATGTTCCCGTTTCTCAGTTTCAACATTTCAGGCCTGGACCCAATTGCTCACTACAACATTTTTGTGGACGTCATCCTGGCGGATCCAAATCACTGGAGGTTCCAAGGAGGCAAGTGGGTGCCCTGCGGGAAGGCAGACACCAATGTCGTAGGTAAGGTGTAATATCATCTACAATCCTTGTTTTTATTTCACGCCTTTGACGTATTGCACGTAAATTCACCTGTAGGTATCGTATAAAATAAAATGACATAATTCTAAACAGCACTTTGGTCAACGTCTGTTATATGTAAACAATGACTTATTTAACAATAATAAGAATTTTAAAAATGTTAAAAACAGGATGATGAAAAAAATGAGCATTTTTCTCAAGAATTACGTAAAAATGTAACTACGTTTATTTTAATATGCCTTTTGCTTGCATTTAGTCCAAAAATGTAAAAATATCGCGGTCCACATAAATGTACAACAGTGAATTGAAATGTATTAAAGTTGACAAAATATCCAAAGAACACACCCACAGTTTAAAATGTTTTTTTTTAAATTACAACCATTTCTCTTACATTATAGGTCGGATTTGAAGTGTTAAGGTTTTAAATTTGCATGCTAAATAGCACAAATCGATATGTACTCGATTCAAATGAATTGTATTACATTTACATAGTCTTTGAAGAGAAATGTTGTCAGCAGTTTTAATTCAGAGATTGAACATAAACAATGCTGATGTTTGTACTTTACAAAAGAGAATTAACACTCATGATAACTCATTTATCAGTGATAGGAATGACTGCTATAAAAAAAAATATCCAAAAAGAAAATGACAATGTAAATATTCCACAATAAATGTTTTTTTTAATCAATTGCCTACCCATTTTACTACATAAAGATTGATTTTCCCTGCAGGAAATCGCGTTTACATGCACCCTGACTCGCCGAACACCGGTGCGCACTGGATGCGTCAGGAGATCTCTTTTGGCAAATTAAAGCTCACAAACAATAAAGGCGCATCCAACAACACGGCACAGGTAACATTTAAAAACTATAATTGATTACTATTTCATTTGATTTTCCACTATCCACGAATCGTTTCAGACCCGTATTTTATTGTCCTGATGTTTTCAATCCAAACGAGCGCAAAGTTTTGGTCTCCGATCCAGATGGTGGTCCTGCAGTCTCTGCACAAATACCAGCCCAGGCTGCACGTGGTGGAAGTCAACGAGGACGGCACCGAGGACAGCAGCCAGCCGGGAAGAGTGCAGACTTTCACCTTCACCGAAACGCAGTTCATCGCCGTCACCGCCTACCAGAACACTGACGTAATTAATCCTCAAAATATCACCGGCGGAGCCCACACAAATCATCGCGCTGACTTCGTTTGGAATTTATATTGAATGTATTTTAACAATGAAGCCATGCAGGCACTTTACCTTCCCCCTCCCCAACCAACAGATTACTCAACTGAAAATCGACCACAACCCATTTGCAAAAGGATTTCGGGACAACTATGACACGTAAGATTTGCAACTATTATTATTAAAAATACACTATTTTATGGCAGTGTCATTCAGCAGATAAACGCCTCGTCAGCTTCCGTTTATGAAGCCAAAATGTTGCAATCATCATCATTAATGAACTCTAGAGAACCCAAGACATCCAAATCCTCTTTTAAAATTGTGACCCTTGTTGGTTCTCCTGGATTTTCCTCCATAATTACCTCACTGTTATAATTTCAAAATGAGAATCTTGATCTTCTAGTCCCTAAAAGAAAAACAAAATTCGTTTATATCCTTCGTCTGCAGAATATCTCTGCACACTTAATTGAGTGCGATGTCATTGGGTCCAATGCAAGAGCAGCAACCACAATTATAATAACTTTACAAAACACTAGAACACAGTTTTGTTTTTATAAATGCGGATTGTCCTGTTGTGCTTAAGATACTATTTTGACTTCAATTGTGACATTGCGTTGTTGGGACTCAAAATGTTTGTTAGGATGAATGAAAAATGTGCAACGTTTCACACACAGTCACACACACAAAGCCCTTGAGTTTATGATCAGGCCTAAAATCTAAATTTCAATACGAACACGCCATTTCTAAAACAATATATGTTAATGATTATTCGTGATTTACTCGAGCGTCACAAACCCGGGTACATGGGTGTTCCTAATCAAGTGACCAGGGAGTGAGTCTTAAGATATGATGCGACAAATGCTTCCAGGCTAAATAATATTAGCACAATTTGTAATAAAAAAAAACAATAAAATGGGTTGAGAAAAGGAGTGCATGTATGTACCTTATAAATACAAAATATTCTAACCACAAAGTCCGTTTCAAAAATCTTCCTTGATTTAACATCCACAAATATTTTAGAGGAGCTGTTTGTGTGAAGAGGCCTTTTTCGACATATGTGCTAAAAATGCTTGAAGCTAAGTATTTAGTTATATGTTGCATGCTGCAAATTTAAACATAAATATGAAAACAGTACTTCGAATAACTAATATTTTTTTATTTTAAAAAACGATGAATAAAATATGGATATGTTTTATTTTAATTTGACCGAAAACAGTGAAAAAGATTTCTGTATGTAATGCGAAATGATTTGAAAGTCTGTGTGTGTGTGCGTGTGTCGGTGTTCATTAGCTCGCATTCATTTCACATTTTGGCGTGTGCTGGTTTGTTTCCCAGCGTGTACACAGGTTGCGACATCGACCGCCTCACTCCGTCCCCGGGCGAGTCCCCTCGGCCCCGCTACGCCGTGCCCAGCCCCTTCCTTCAGGAGCAGTTCGTCAGCTCCTACGCCAAATCTCGCTTCCACCCCGGCGTGGCGGCGGCGGCGGACCGCGGCGTGCCCCTGGGCAACAGCTTGCAGAGCGACGACCCCCCGGTGGGCAGCCCCCCGCAGCGCTGGTTCGTCTCCCCTGCCAACAACCGACTAGACTTCGCCGAGGCCGCCGACTTCGCCGGTAACGCGGCCACCCTGCTGTCGTACGCCGCGGCCGGAGTCAAGGCGCTCCCCTGCTCCAACCGGGCCCTCGGCTACTACGCGGACCCTTCCGGCTGGGGGGGACGCACCCCTCCGCAGTACTGCGGAAAAGCCAGCTCCGTCTTCCCCTGCTGGCCCTCCAACTCCATCGGGGGGAGGAGCAACTGCCTGGCCGACGAGGGCGACTCGGCCCCCACGCAGAGGTCGCCCGTCGGCTCGGAGGAGCTGGCCAAGGCCAAAGACATGACCTCCGAGTCGAGCTGGATCGAGACGCCGTCGTCCATCAAGTCCATCGACTCCAGCGACTCGGGCATCTTCGAGGCGGTCAAACGGAGGCGGATGTCGCCCTCGTCCACCCCGGTGCCGGACGCCGTGTCCCCCCTGAAGTCGGACCTCCTGAGAGAGGACAAGACCTGCTCCAAGGACATTGGTTACTACAGCTTCTACCCTTCCAGCTAAATCTATCTATCTATCTATCTATCTATCTATCTATCTATCTATCTATCTATCTATCTATCTATCTATCTATCTATCTATCTATCTATCTATCTATCTATCTATCTATCTCTATCTATCTATCTATCTATCTATCTATCTATCTATCTATCTATCTATCTATCTATCTATCTATCTATCTATCTATCTATCTATCTATCTATCTATCTATCTATCTATCTATCTATCTATCTATCTATCTATCTATCTATCTATCTATCTATCTATCTATCCCTCCAGTTGTCCTTCTATCCTACCATTCTTCTGTCCAACTGTCTATCATTCTGTATTGTGATGGTTCACTTTCACTGTTAATAGCTAAAAAGTGTACATTATCCAATATTCAATTCTTACAGCCAGGGCCAATGTAAATAGGAATATAATTTATATATATTAATATTGATTATTGGTGACAGTGATTGGATGTAACCTCCAAATACACACTGTAGTGTTGAAACAAACAAAAAAAAATCTTCTGTCAAGTAGCCTCAAGTGATATTGATTTATCTTAATACTGTATATATACATATTGATGATATGTACATTACATGTTTTTGTGTAGCAAAATGCATATTTTGTACTTTATCCCAAACTGTAGGCTACAAAATGTTGCTGATTTTATGCTGATAACTGCTACATTCACGAAAATGCTTGAAAAGTTTGATGTCTGTAACGTGTTTTTTTAAGAGGGTCTTTTTGTTGTTGTGCAAATATCAGTCTGTTCTAATGTCATAGAAGCAGATTAAAAAATGTTATAAAGTTATGTATCTTTTGTTATATGGTGTTTGAACATAATCACCCTGGATGCATCACCAATTTGACATGGATTATTTTATTTTGTTCTTAATTTATAATTTTGAGCGGCTAGGATATCTCAAAAGTGATCTTTTTCGTTTCCTGTGATGTGCGGCGCCTCCATAAATTTGGCGGAGCACTTTAGAGATATGAAAAAAAATTTAGGACAGGTGTCAAAAAGTGACACTTTTATAATGTCTGCCCTATTTGACACGTGACTTTGAAATTAATTTCATATCACCCAAGTCCAACAGAAAACTGTTATTTTATTTCAATGAAAGTAACATTTTTAACGTGTTTTGAAATCTTAATTTTCAAACAGTTTTTGTTTGAAAGTGATTGTCAATGACCCGTGTTTTTGCAGGTTGACAGCACGGAGAGAAATTTCCAAAAGCAGGCACCAGATGGCGATACCCGCTCGGATGCTGCTGCAGTTTTCTCCACTGCATGGACCACAGAAACAGGTCAGTCCAGGGTCAGGCAATTGGACTACACGTTCATTGGGATTCATACATTTGTAGAAATGTGAGGATTAAGACTTGTGTCAGTGGGGTGTTCTGAGGTTCATGATGGTTGATGCTCGCCTGCTAACTACCATTGGCGTTTAACTTGCTTTCACATTTGCAAACTTAAGAGGTACGTTAGAACTTTCATTTAAGCAAGGTTCTGATTGGCCTTTGTACAAATGATCCGCTGAGAACTCGAGTCGGCTAAATACAGTTTTTGTCATTTTCACACAAGATGGCCTCACCTGCGAAACCAGGCTGCAGAAAGATCCCAGAAAGTGACATTCAGAGACATATAAAAGACTCAAGAAGTAAGTAGTGCTTCAAATTGGGGGAAAGCCTATCAACATTAGTATGGATTAACTGTTTTATCATCTTAACTATGAAACATTGATGGTTTTTGTAGCACATTGGATTTAGAACATTATTGCTCTTAAGCTCCTTTTCGGTCCTAATCACAGTTGGTTTCTTTTTGAGGAGATACTAACCTGTATTTAAAATGATGATGAGGGTACATGCAGTACAATCCCAGTCCAAAATTATTACATTTGGGAAAATGTTGCCAAGTTCTCTGTGGCTCAAATGAATTGTAATTCCGTTCGAACAAATGTGATGTCCCTCTCTACAGACAATGGGAGCCTAAATCTAATAAAATGAAATGGAATAAAAAGTAAATCTAGAATTTTGGACTGATTTTTTTTTTTAAAACCATGAATGAAGGGAAAAAAATAAATAGTCAAGATGAACACGTGACTGACTTGGGATTTCTCTCTCACTTGCTAATGTTCCATTCACTGGATTACTCCCTTGCTGGGCTCATCATCATCCTCATACTCATCCTCATCATCTCCTCCATCACCACCCACGACACCACACGACACTGCAGAATGGACACGCAGGACCAGGGCGTACACATGGAGCCACTGCTACCCACGGTAAGGATTTCAACATTTCTCTGGATCCAAACTGGAATTGACAGACAGCGTTGTAAGTGACAATGAGGTGAAATGGTGACTCTTTAATCAAAACTAGCGTGACAGGGCAGAACCGCCCATTTGCCAGGAAAATAGAGATGCAAAGCTAATTAATTGGAAGAGAATCTGGACTTTGCTTTTGTGCTATTTAATCAATAAAGTACAATTAAGTATGCCTTCATTGTTTTCACCGAGTCACGAAAACCCTCACCACTTGTACTTCTGCTCTATTATTGTATTACCAGTATATATAATTATAAGATATTCCATCGTTTGTATCACATCGAGATCTGTACAGGGGCTGCCCACAAGGTGGTGCTGTTTTTCCTTTTGTAAGGTATTTTTTTTATGTCTAATACAGAGCTCTCGTCCCATCAATCCGTTTTCCCGTGACCCTTATCCTCAGGCGGGTCGCAGGGACTACTGGAGTCCACCCCATTTATCTTTGGGCCAATCTCAGGGGATATATTAACAAACAACCGTTCGTACTCACGTTCACATCTATGTGCAATTTTGTCCTCAACTTACTCTACATTTTTTTGGGGATGTGGGAGGAAACCGGAGTGCTTGGAGAACATGGAAGCTCCACACAGGTGGGGCCGGGATTTGAACCCCGGTCCTCAGAACTGTGAGGCGGATGTGCTAACCAGTTGATCACAGTTCCACTGTTTTGGTTTATTTTCAAAGTTATTGCGTATTGGTAAATGTGTGTGTTTATATTCACACACACACACACACACACACACAACACACACACACACACACACACACACACACACACACACACACACACACACACACACACACACACACACACACACACACACAGACACACACACACACACACACACACACACACACACACACACACACACACACACACACACACACACACGCACGATACAGAAAAACAACATTTTACAGTTAATCCAAGAAAAATAAACATGAAAAGCAATGTTGTCTGGAATGCCTTCCTAAAAAACATGCTTTTAACCTACTTTTTAAAGCTTTTTAAAGTTCAAAATATAAATATGGCATGTTAGGAAAACAAATGCCAGGCAAAAAGACTTCCTGCAAAAAACAAAAAACAACATTTTTTTTTGCATTGGCATACATGTTCCATTAAATTATATTAACTGTACATCTCTAACGGATAAACAAGTGTGATATAAAAATGTATATAGTTCCTAATGACCACCATGGTTCCATCTAGTTCATGAACTCGCGCTCAGTCCAGTATCATCATTTTGTTGAGATTTGTTGTCAGCAGTTTACATCCAAGCCCCCCCCCATTTAGCCCAAGGCTTTAAGCGCCTGGCTTTTTGCCTCCAGAGCCTCTCTGTTCTGCTCTGGAGCTGTGAGTGTGTGTGTTTTAGCTGCTTACAGTGAAAACGTTTGGTGATGTCAGGAAAAAGTATAAGACACTGAAAATACAGTAAGTGTGTATTCATGTGCGTCTGTAGTTTTGCCCACCAAACATGTCATCCAAAAAATGTGAAATTAAAATCAAATCCAGTTAAAATGTACTCTTTTCAAAATGTAAAAAACCAATGGTAAAATTTATATCTCTTGTAGGTCATCTCTTTCATTGGCTTTTCTGTTGGCCATAGAAGTTTAGAGAGTACGATTGCTGCCATGTTTTACCACTTCTATTCTAGAGATTTCAAAGTATAACACAATGGAACTTAATTTGTTTGGCTTTAGAACTAAACAAAAAAATCTATAAATGATCTGGCCGGTGTATCATTTTTAAAATTCAGATATCTGTGAGCAGTCTGCTCGGAGAGTCGTGTCTTGCGAGACAAGTGACCTGACCGAAGAGTTCTTCAAAATAAGAGTTGTCATTTCGCCAATCTCTTGCTTTGAAAAGAAAAAAAAAAGAAATTATAAATGATGTATGGCAGCAACTATTTCAATGCCACAATTCAGAACCATGGAGCAGTTGAAATTTTATTTTAAAACGCATCAAGCTGTTTAATGCCACTTCACATTTTATTTAATTATATTTTTAATGTTTTTATAAAGGACAAGCACATTACAAAATATTTTTTTTTGTCACGGATTAATGGCATTTCCATTAAATTCAATCGTGAAACATGAGTTTATAAATAAACTCAAATAAAATTTGAATGAATTTCATGAGGGCAGCACGGTGGTTCAGCTGGTAAAGCGCTGGCCTCACAGTTCTGAGGACTTGGGTTCAATCCTGCACCCGCCTTTGTGGTGTTTGGATCTTCTCCCCGTGCCTGCGTGGGTTTTCTCTGACCACTCCAGTTTCCTCCCACATCCCAAAAACATGGAACGTGAATTGGACACTCTAAATTGCCTCTAGGTGTGATTGTAAGTGCGGCTGTTTGTCTCGATGTGCCCTGCGATTGGCTGGCAACCAGTTCAGGGTGTACGCGGCCTCCTGCCTGTTGACAGCGGGGATAGGCTCCAGCACTCCCCACGAACCTCGTGAGGATAAGGGGAAACGAAAATGAATGGATGGATTAATTTCATGGCGCATCAGTGATTATGAGATCTGCCTCACAGTTCTGAGGACTGGGGTTCAAATCCCAGTGCTGCCTGTCTGGAGTTTACATGCGTGGGTTTTCTCCGGGTACTCCGCTCTCCTCCCATATCCCAAAGACATGCGTGATACGTTGATTGAAGATTCTAAATTGCCTGCAGGTGTGAATGGTTGTTTGTTTATATTGTACGTGTCCAGCAATTGGCTGGCGACCAGCTCAGGGTGCACAGCGTCTCTCGCACGAAGATAGCAAGGATGGGCTCCAGCACGCCTGCGACACTTGTTAGGAGAAACGGCTTGGAGAATGGATTGACAGAAATTGTATAGCTTTGTCCGGTTTCGTTTTTATTTCCACTTTTCTGAAAGAAAAGCTTCACACTTTTTGGTAAAGTTGTGTGAACAAACTATCAAATCTAAAAAACAGGTTAGGTTGGACCTGTTTTTGGGTGAAATTTTCATTTGGGCTGTAACAGCAATCATGTAAACCTGTATAGAGTATGTAAATAATCTGCCAAAAAAAAGGCTGTGAAAGCTGTCAGACTGCTCCAGTTCTATAGGAGCGACGTTCAAGGACGAGCTGCGTCTTGGGCTGCGTTCGCGTCCATTGCCCCGAATGTGGCTCCGCCATCTGGAGGCAGGCCATCCCAGTGTGTGCCACATCCTGTGATGTCATGTAATCTGTGGGGGTTTGCCAGCACTTTGACAACATTTTGTCACTCTTAGTTTTAGTCGCCCAACCTTGTTTGGTGCCAGTTATCCCATTTGGACAGTTGAAATGTCCTCGTGTCTCTTTTGGTCTGTTTTCGCTGGATTAAAACACAAGCTTTGTACCCGGTGTTAGTGTGTTGCTGTGCGGATTTGTTTTTTGTTTTTTGTATTTACAGTGAAGAAAATAAGTATCTGAACCCCGTACTATATTGCAAATTTCCCCACTTAGAAATCATGGAGGGGTCTGAAATTTTCATCGTAGGTGCATATCCACTGTGAGAGAGATCATCTAAAAAATAAAATCCAGAAATCACAATGTATGATTTTTTCATGATTTATTTGTGTGATACACCTGAAAATAAGTATTTGAACACTTGAGAAAACCAATGTTAATATTTGGTATTAATTTTGGTATTTTGGTATTTTGGTACTTTGGTTAATATTTGATTGCCTTTGTTTGCAATCACAGAGGTCAAACGTTTCCTGTAGTTGTTCACCAGGTTTGCAAACACTGAAGGTGGGATTTTGGCCCACTCCTCCACACATATCTTCTCTAGATCAGACAGGTTTCTGGGCTGTCGCTGAGAAACACGGAGTTTCATCTCCCTCCAAAGATTTTCTATTGGGTTTAGGTCTGGAGACTGGCTAGGGAACGTCTGAACCTTGATATGCTTCTTATGAAGCCACTCCTTGGTTTTCCTGGCTGTGTGTTTCGGGTCATTGTCATGTTGAAAGACCCAGCCATAAACCATCTTCAATGCTCTGACTGAGGGAAAGAGGTTGTTCCCCAAAATCTCACAATACATGGCCGCGGTCATTCTCTCCTTATTACAGTACAGTCGTCCTGTCCCATGTGCAGAAAACACCCCCAAAGCATGATGCTACCACCCCCATGCTTCACAGTAGGGATGGTGTTCTTTGGATGGAACGCATCATTCGTCTTCCTCCAAACACAGTTAATGGACTTATGACCAAAAAGTTCTATTTTGGTCTCACCTGACCACAAAACTTTCTCCCATGACTCCTCTGTATAATCCAAATGGTGATTGGCAAACTTAAGACGGGCTTGACATGTGCTGGTTTAAGCAGGGGAACCTTCTGTGCCATGCATGATTTCAAACCATAACGTCTTAGTGTATTACCAACGGTCACCTTGGAAACGGTGGTCCCAGCGCTTTTCAGGTCATTGACCAAGTACTGTTGTGTAGTCCTGGGCTGATTCCTGACCTTTCTAAGGCTCATTGAGACGCCACGAGATGATATCTTGCATGGAGCTCCACTTCAATTGAGATTGACCTTCATTTTTAGCTTCTTCCATTTTCTAATGATTGCTCCAACAGTGGACCTTTTTTCATCAAGCTGCTTAGCAATTTCTCCGGAGCCCTTTCCAGCCGTGTGGAGTTGTACAATTTTGTCTCTGGTGTCTTTGGGCAGCTCTTTGGTCTTGGCCATGTTACAAGTTTGATTCTTACTGATTGTATGGGGTGGAGAGGTGTCTTTATGGAGCTAACAACCTCACACAGGTGGATCTGATTCAGGATAATACATGGAGTGGAGGTGGACTTTTAAAGGCGGACTAACAGCTCTTTCGGGGTCAGAATTCTCGCTGATAGACAGGTGTTCAAATACTTATTTGCAGCTGTATCACACAAATAAAATGTTAAAAAAATCATAAATTGTGATGTTTGAATTTTTCTTTTTAGATGATCTCTCTCACAGTGGACATGCACCTATGATGAAAATTTCAGGCCCCTCCATAATTTCCAATTATGGAGGGTTACACTTGCAATATAGAATGGTGTTGAAATACTTATTTTCTTTACTCTATATTGGTCTGTCACTTGGAAACAATTCACGTGTCAAGACTTGTAGCGACACGTATTCTGATATAACAATTTTCACAGTGACATATTCTTTGTCCTCCGTGAAGAACGACTAATATTGCTGTAGCTCACTGAGGGATGTGAGTCTCCATGTACTGTATATCCATATGTCTGTGTTACGGTGTCTTGTGTACAGATTGATGCCATTTCCATTCATTACAATCGGAGAAGCTGACTTGAGATGTGTTTCTAAGTTGCAAGGATATTTAGGAACGTAAAACTAGCATTTCAAGGCACCCCGGTATTCAGATTTGAGCATTCTAAAGTCCTGCCGTACTCCAGCATTGACACGTCGCTGCAAAGAAATGGAGCTAATATGCGTGCTGTATTTCAAAAACAAGTACAAGCAGTTTAATCTGTCTATGCACTATGTAATGTGTATTTATACACAGATTAACGTTGAACTGTCCAGACCGGCAGGCGACAGCAGCTTTTAAAAAAAAAAGTTCATTATGGAAATGCCTGGATAGTCAGCTGGAGGTCAAGATGGCTTGTGTAAGGGGAGGAGGCGAGGTGGGGGTGGACACCCAGCAGGCTTTAAGGATTAAAAAACCCTTCTGTATTAAGTGCTTTGAATGTGTGCGAGGTTGCATTGATGATGAACAGATAGGAAGTGTGAAGAAAATGCCCTCGGGACATTTGCGTGCCTTGCTTGGTTTTTCAGTCCAATGACCTCCACTCCCAAAGTTATTTCCGCTGGTGTACTGATTGCACAGCTTGATGACTTGGTTTAGGAATTAAACTCTTTAGTTCCCACACACTTCAGACAGTGTTTGGTAAACAATTGTAGCCTAATCTCTTTTTGCTAATCATGATTAAAAATCAATTTCCTGTCATGATTTCGTTCATCAATGTGTGAATGACAGAGAAGTGACGATGAAGCTGTGGTGGATAGAGGAGGAACGCGCTCGGAGCAAAGCACCAACTTTGAGCAGGAAGATCTTGAAGGTAGCACAAAACACAATCACAACAATATAATGAGAATTATGCTCAGTTGTGAGCTGCTCATGCAACAAATGCTCCTTGTTGTTATTGTGGATACTTAAAGTCTGTGCGTATGTACACTATATGGTAATAGTAAAACTTGCTTGCAAAACATGGACAGACATACTGTATATTCTATTATTATATTGATAGCTCCAACAGTGCACTTAATCTAAATGCTCAGGAATGAGCAGAAATCCTACACACACACAAACACACGCGCTCACGCACACGCACGCACGCATGCGCGCATACGCACGCACGCAAGCACGCATGTACGCATGCACGCATGCACGCACACACCATCATCCTAAACTTTCCGTAACCGTGTCTTCAGGCCACAGGACTCTGTACATCGGGGTTCACGTTCCTTTGGGCAGCACCAGAAACCGGAGCCATCGCAGGCACCGTCACCATGGTAACAAACGCAAACGGAGGAGCAGGGAGCGGGCCCTCCCACTGGTGGAAGGAAGAGAGTCTCCTATCTATGGTGCGACCAGATATTATTTGGACTGGAGTTAGTGGGTTTGCACTGATAGATGTACTTTTTGACTAAAATATTGGGACGCAGCTCTTAATTTAAATTAATCAAAGTAATAATAATAATCTTCCTCTTTTCCACATGGTGTGTTGTTTGGACCCGTTAGGGGTCGCCAAAGTGTCTCATCACAAATGAACGCATATTTGTTTGGCACATTTTTTACACCTGATGCTCTTCCTGACGCAACGCCTCAATAAACACATTATTATATTTTACTACCACAATTACCACTACTACTACCACAATTACCACTACTACTACCACAATTACCACTACTACTACCACAAATAGTAAAAATAAAGAATAGATCAATGATACTATTGTTTTGAAAAACATTCCATCTACATTATGTTTCAATATTATGTCAGTGGGATTTTAATGGCGTAGTGTCCCATTACTTTTTTTCTGTCTCATGTTCATGGAAGCAGTGTTTGGGTTTTGACCCCACGCTGTAATTTTTAAATTTGTGCACCCAGACACTCCCTCCCAGAGGGTTCAATTCCTCCTTGGGACGGAAGATGAGGATGAGGAGCACATTCCTCACGACCTTTTCACGGAGATGGATGAGATCTTCATGAAGGAGGGAGAGGATTCTGAATGGCGGGAGAGCGCCAGGTATTTGAAGGATTTTCTATGGTGCTCATCCTCATTGAGATGACAGGCAAGATGCAGCCGATCCAAGATGACTTTGGATCAGAACTGTGGTCCTCTCGGAACTTGTCATCACCCAATCAAAGGGCACATTGTGACAAATGACCCTTCACATGCACATTCACACTTATGGACTGTTTGGAGTATTCCATCAACCAAACATGCACGTGAGAAAAAAGCTGGAGGAAACTCACTCAAGCACAACGAGAACATAATAATAATGTGTGAATAACGTCACACAAGAGGGACAAAATTCAAACCCACAACTTCAGACCTGTGGGACATATGTGCTAACCACGGGACCACTGTGCTGCCTCTCCTTGTAGGATAAAGGCATTGAGCCTTGCCGCGAATAACAAAAATCTGCAAGTCATTGGGAGTCTCCAAAAGTTTTATAATTGCCTATACATGCCTCGAGATGATAGCAAAGCACTACTTTTATATTCAACCGGGATTTGACCTGTTTAATAGACGCTTCGATTCTTACTTTTCAACAAACCATAAATACTCGGAACCAGGATTGCACAAGAAATTCCCAAAGCAGGATTTTTCTACCCGGGAAAGCTATGGCACCATCTGGTGGCCCGTGAAGGCGTTCCAGAAAAAGCAAAATACTGAATAGCCAAGTTTTTCAACGAATATCATGGTAGGTTGAAAAAAAAAAAAAAAACTCAATCGTAAAAGGCAAGGGACATGGAAATTTAACTTGAAATTTAATCATTATTAAATTAAATTAAAAAAAAAATTGGTGGCACAATGGAGCATCTTCTTAGAGCTTTGGCTTCACAGTTCTGGGGACCGGAGTTCAAATCCTGGCCCCACCCGTGTGGAGTTTGCATGCTCTCCCCGTGCCTGTGTGGGTTTTATCCAGGCATTCCGGTTTCCTCCCACATCCAAAAAACATGCATTAATTGGACACACCAAATTGCCCTTTTGTGAGATAGTGAGAACGGCTGGTTTTGTCTCTCAATGAGCCCTGCAATTGGCTGACAACCAGTTTAGGTAGTGCCCTGCCTCCTGCCTGTTGACAGTTGGGATAGGTTCCAGCATTTCCGCGACTCTTTTGAGGATGAGCAGCTCAGAAAATGGTCTATTCCACCATGCTGCGTTCACTCGCATTCTTTTACATATGCAACCTTGCCTAGCAAAGAAATGTGCAATTTATATTTGTATTTATATCACTATATATCATCATAAATATCATGCATTTACCTACAAAATTGAGACATCTTGTATTGACAGCTATGCCCTAACAAAAGGCAATACGTTGTGCTGCTAAATGAGTCAAAGCGAGAGAAGCAGCTATCAACGCGAAATGTGCGGTGCTTGAGCAGATGGCCCATCGGTTCCCCCCCCCCATCTACTGGCCTCTTATCGGTGCGACTGTGGTGGCAGGTGGCTGAAGTTTGAGGAGGACGTGGAAGACGGCGGAGAGCGCTGGAGTAAACCCTACGTGGCCACGCTGTCACTGCACAGCTTGTTCGAGTTGCGCAGCTGCATCATCAACGGCACCGTGCTGCTCGACATGAGGGCCGGCGCCATTGAGGAGATTGCAGGTATTGAAATTGTACCTTCGACCAAGGCCTACAAATCCATTGGAATGCTAGTTAAACATCCTGCAATACATTCAAGATACAGTTTTGGGATGTGCTGCTTGTGCCTTGAGTTCCTCATCTTTCTATGGCTTCTCATCTTCATCTGGAACTTCTCACCATGTCTTTATCCCCTCCTCATCTGTGTCTACATTTCTTTGCTTTGTCCTTATGCTCTCTATTTTTGTCTTCTTTTTATCTTCTCACATTCTGTCACTATCTTCTCTTTGGCTTTCTTTCTTGTCTTGTCTCTATCAATTGCCATCTTCTCATCTTTTTCTTTTTGTCATCTGTATCTGCTCATCTTGCTTTGTCCAGTTGTTTTCATTGTCATCTTTGTGGAAGTCTTATCATCTCTCGTTTTGTCGACATCTTTTTACCTTTCCTTGTTCACCTGCCTTTTCCTGGTGACCCTATGTATAGCTTAAATTTGCATCCAGGCAGAGTGGCAAGGTTGTGCTTTTGGCTAGGTAGACCCAATTAACGCACATTTGGCTAGGTAGACCCAATTAATGCACACAAAAGATTGAATTGACCTAGTAAGTGACTGGCAGATGGTCAGTGCCGTAAAACTAAAAGGATAACTTGGCTATCAGGAGCTGGACAACAACTGTGATTGATGGCAGGAAGGGCATCCAACCAGAGAACCTTTGCAACATTTACAAATGATTATATCTAAGACAAATATCATGAACAGGAGATCCTGGAAGATAAGCGCCAGGATGGCAAACTTCCATGTTTAGGAAAAAATAGCAAGAGGAAAAGAATAAATAATTTTTCTCTTTTGTGAAGATATGGTGTTGGACCATCAGGAGCTGTACTCGCCACTGGGCGACAAGCTCCGAAAGAAGGTGCATGAAGCGCTGCTGAGGCGACACAATCACCAGAATCAGAAGAAGCTGGCCAATCGCCTGCCTATTGTACGCTCACTCGCCGACATGGGTCGACGGACTTCAGATGTCCACCTGGACAAGAATGGTGAGGACAACACTAGACTCTTATCACCTCTCTCCTCCTACCACAGTATGGCCATTAAAGGCAAAATCCAGTGGTTTGCATTAACAATGTATCCAATAGGTCACGTAATATATACTGTATCTTGACAATGTAATGTTAAATCCTCTCTCATTTAATAGTGTTTTGAGAAGATTTTTATCGACAATACTGAATACTTCCGTACAGAGCGGCAGAGCCGTGAGCTGACTCCCCGCCGAGCTCCCTGCGTTAGACTTGACATCATTCCGCCCGAAGAACCATCCGAATATTCAACATCATTTACAGCCGAGCGGCAGACCTCGCTTGCGTGGGAGCAGGCTCATGGCTCCGCTGCTCGGTGGAGCTCAGCTCATGGCTCTGCATTATTTACAACCACAGGTTCAAATCTGCGTTGAAGTATTCCTCCGTCTTCCTGATCAACCAAGCGGCCGATCCGCTCACAGCCGTGCCGCTCACGGCTGTGTATGGAAGTATTCCTCCGTCTTCCCGATCAACCAAGCGGTGGAGAGCCACTCATGGCTGTGCCACTCACGGATGTGTCCCCGGCCGAACGAGCTCATGTGTCCGCTGCTCTGTATGGAAGTATTCCTCCATCTTCCCGATCAACCGATACTGCAATTTCTTCATCAGATGACGATAAATCCGAGAAATGCGCTGGGCATGAACGGTGTTCCATCTAATCGAGCGTTTGGAACGGCACGTAACACGTCACATACGCCCATGTAGGTCATGTGACTCACGAAAATGCCAGGGCCCCTGAAAATTCGGAATTGTCGATAAAAATCTTCTCATAATACTATTAAATGAGAGAGGATTTAACATCACAATGTCAAGATAGAGTACATATGACATGACCTATTGGATACTTTGTTAATGCAAATCATAGGATATCCCCTTTAAATATTCACAGTAGTTTAGAGTATCTGCATCATCCAGTTCGAGAACCAAAGTGAGAATAATCTGTTCTTCAATATCATCCAGGTCAGATGACATCGTCCCAGTCTCATTTAGCAGGTCCTGATGGGAAAGGGGATGTCACCAGAGAAAACAGCTCTATGGACTTGAGCAAGGTACCCAAGGACCGTTACACTGCAATGATAAAGTAAGGCGCATCGGGTCATTACATTCCACTCTGGGATCAAGAAAAATAGTCAACTGTAGAAAGGTTGCAGATATTTGTGGTGACAGTGGCGAAAGGTGGAGGTGGACAAAAACAAAAAAAAGTGTGGTTGGAGGGAGCTGATTGGTTGATGCAAGTTGGAGGACTGAAAAAAGCAGGTGGAGACCAAAACCAAACAAGCAGACAAGACATGAACATGGGACACAAGAAAACTTGACAAAATATGACAATAAAAAAACAAGCCAACCAAAAAAACAGATGATGGACAAACCGCATTCTGTAAACACATTTAAGCGAGCAAAAAAAAAAAAAAAACCAAAGCAACAACATCCCCCACAAAGACTTAAGAAAAGACACTTTTTGTAGTATTTCTTGGTGCCCGAGGCAGGAAACTGGCATAGAACATCACTTTGAAGAAATGAAAAGAAGACCAGCTCCTAGAGTTCTTGAAATAAGAGGCATGGTGTGCTTGCTTCAAGCTTTTTTTCACTGCCAGTTGAAGCTGAGTGTAAGTCAGCACATAAAATAGAAGAGAAATAACCACTGTACAGTTAAACATCAAAATGTTCAAGCAAACCATATAAATTTGCCTAACAAAGGTCAGCTAGCTTATTGCTAACTTATAATGCAAAGTTCGATAGAGGGGCTCAGAGAAATTAGCATTTATCTGCCAGTAATTAAAAACCTTCAAACACAACTACTTCAAAACACACATAGTGCAGCAACACATACAAACAGAGCATACACATACTCACAAGCACACACTCGTTCTGTTGTGTGGGAAGTGCAACATTTACGGAGTTAGTTGGCAACTTTCTTAACCACTTCCTTTTTTTTTTTTTTTTTTTTTTTTACAGTATTTACGTTACGTTGACCTCAGTGTTTCCCAGCATGTTGTGCCTTAACGTAGTACTACACTGAAGGCGCACTACTCTAAATTCAGACTTGCCTATTTACTGTAAAAAAAAACAATGCTCGAAAATGCATATTATAGTGATGGGGTGACTCATGAATTGTAATATCCCAGCAACAACAAAGTGATAAACCATCTGCGTTTCTCTACAACCGCACATTTCTAGGATCAACACAATTATGCACATCCTTTATCTGTTATGAGTTTATGGAATATTTACATGCCACATTTATTATCGTAACCCTGTTTTTATGGCTTGGCCGTGGTAGTATATGGAATAGGATTACAGTACAGCCAAACAAACGCTCACTGAAAATAATGCACAGGAGAACCAGACACAGAAATGACAAAGATAAAAAATAAAACAAATCCCTGATAAATCCTTTTCCACATAATGTACAGTATGGTACAGTACATGTCTGAGCCATTTTGGTCTCGGTCATAATGTGCATGTGTGTACATGCAATGTATCCACGTGTATATGTCGTAATCATTCACCTCAATTTGAACCGCCTTGCATAATAATCATTATCAACAATGCACTTGAAAACATTCTGGATTGTTCTGCTGCTTTGAGAGTGTGATAAAGAAACTAGCAACACTAGAGTTTCTGCTTGTTACTGCCACATAATTCTCGCTGAAAAATCAACACCTTCGCTCTGCCCACATTTGTTGCATCATTTATTTCCAAGGCACTGAAAAATAAATGGCAGATGCATTTATTTATTTGATTAATTTTTAAGCAAATCACATTCACATCATAATTGTGCCATCTTGAAAGCAACTTTTATGTTTTGGAGATTTTCGGAAATGTGTCACGAGAGAACGTAGAGAATGGTCCAAATAGTTCTTTGTGCTAAATTAACTTTTCATTTGTGGAACACAGTTTTGGTATGATATGTTATTTATCTTCTAGGATGTTATGTCTTTTGGATTTTAGTGTCATTCTGTGTAACAAAATAGCAACAACATTTTGATTCCTAATGCCCTGATTCAAAGTTAATATGTATGACATATAGCACACATAAAAATAGGTTATGGGGGAGTTCAAGTTCAAAGTAATAAATTAAAGGTGAAGAATGTTGAAGCGGCACTTGTATCCTTTGATTTTTCTGTGTGCAACCTTTGTTTTGAAATATTTTGGACACGCCTGTTCTTAATGATTGTATTGCACGTCGTCTTTCAGACGGGACTTCATTTTATGAAAAAAATCCCGCCGGGCGCTGAGGCGTGCAACGTTTTAGTAGGAGAGTTGGACTTTCTCAACAAGCCCGTGGTTGCCTTTGTGCGTCTTTCACCCGCCGCTCTTCTCAGTGGTCTGGCTGAGGTCCCCATCGCCACGAGGTTAGGATGTTAACACCCACCTGGACTTCAGCTGAGCTCCATCCAAGCTATAATGTGATGTTTTTGTGTTTGACATTAGGTTTCTGTTTATTCTCTTGGGACCTGCTGGAAGAGGCCCTCAGTACCACGAGATCGGACGGTCCATAGCGACGCTCATGACAGACGAGGTAAGGGCAGTTCTTTGAAACCATGTCTCTGGGTCTGGACACCGACCAACCGCATGCCATATTTGCATGAATTCACAATTGAGCAGAACTCAACGAGCTCCGAATGTGAGAGAACATTTCTCAGCATGACGCACAGCTCAGAGCTTTTATGACAAGCTTTTGGGGATTAGTCATCCCATTCTGTCCAGGATTTAGGCTGTTGTCCATCATCCGAGAGGACAAAATGGCTTTGACATATTCCAAAGTCTTTAATTCTTTCCCAAAAAAAAAGGTATTTATTATTCTTTTGTTAAGAGCACTGAGGTGAAGGTCAATAAAGGATCACATATGATGACATAATAGATGTCCTGTCTACTTAACAATTCGTGCTGTGATAAGAAAGAAGAGAGTCCGTGGCAGCCATCTTCATGACTCGGAGGTACTTGTGGGGTACCATCTCACCGCTATTCTGCGACACAGTGGTACATTTTCTTATGGGTTTAGTTCATTCCTTGATCAAGCTCAGAACTTTTTTCACTCGTATATCAAATCCGTTTGGCCCAATTGAAATGAATTAAAATGTCAATCATCTATTCCAGGTCCAGTTTTAATCAAGAAAAAATAACACCACATTGTATTGAAACACAATAAAAGATAATCTAAATTCATTTGATGGTGTGTAAATACTGTACTGTAGGAACTGTAGTATTTGTGTGTTGCATGTGTACCTTTAAGGAGTGTGGTGTAGTGAGTGATGTTAAGAGGAGTAATTAGATCGATTGCATGTGAGTGTCTGACCGTGAGTTGTGGCCTAAAGCAGCTCCTTGCAAGTGTTCTAATTTTTGACCACTTGTCCTGTTCATGAAAAGGCTAAACGTGCATCAGCGACCGTGGCTGTCCTTTCCAACATGAGGAGGGGGGGGATTACAGTACTTTTATTATTGTTGTACTGTATCTAACACTCGCTCGTGCCTCACCTTTTGGCTCACGACACAAAGCAAGAGCTCGGTATGTGACGAACTCATAAGTCAAGGTACCACAGAATTACGGTTCACTTTTTGTCACTCCCTCCTTTTTCAGGCTTTCATGTAGAACGTAGTTGTCACAGTTTGTCACGTACTGTCACTAAAGGTGGCAAAAAGATAGAGCGTAGGCATCCATTTGAAAGTCTTGGGTTTTTTTTTGTTTTTTTTTTTAAAAAGTAAAGAAGGTGGAACAGTGGGTCAGCTGGAAAGTGTTGGCCTCACAGTTCTGAGGTCTCCGGGTTCAATCCCAGCCCCGCCTGTGTGGAGTTTGCATGTTCTCCCAGTCCCTGCGTGGGTTTTCTCCGGGCACTCCGGTTTCCTCCCACATCCCAAAAACATGCAACATTAATTGGACACTCTAAATCGCCCCTATGTGTGATTGTGAGTGCGGGTGTTTGTCTCTATGTCCTCTGCAATTGGCTGGCAACCATTCCAGGGTGTACCCTGCCTCCTGCCCGTTAACAGCTGGGATAGGCTCCAGCACTCCTGCGACCCTCGTGAGGATAAGCGGCAAAGTAAATGGATGGATGGATGGATATGATGAGGTGATTAAAGATCTTTCTGGTTTCATAGTCATAGCGGCCCTCCGAGGGTAAACGTGGCGACAATGTGGGCTGCAACAAAAATCAGTTTGACATCCTTGCTTTAAGTGAAGCGTAATGTGTGCGGAAGCGCGATCCGTGCATAACTGAAGCATTGTCACTTTGCCGGTGTGGCAAAAGATAAAGTGATTAAAGACAGCAGGAGCGGAGATTACCGCAATAAGTCAAGAAGAATTTTTTTTCCTCCATTTCTGTGCTACCTCGAGTTGTCCGAAAAAGTCTGGACAGCAGTGTGAAATAAAAACACCCTGAAAAAAATGAAACATAAAATTACAGCAGAAGTGTACGGCAATCAGATGACATTAATTAGCCCCATCCACTTGACATTTATTTTTAGGTTTTCCATGACGTAGCATATAAAGCTAAGGACCGAAACGATCTGATTGCTGGGATTGATGAATTCCTTGATCAAGTGACAGTCTTGCCTCCAGGAGAGTGGGATCCATCCATTAGAATAGAACCACCTAAAAATGTACCTTCTCAAGTAAGTATGATGTTTTTTTTCTTATTGTAGGATGGTATTGTGGTAATGGAAACAGGCACAATGCGCTTTCTTTTAAAGGGAAATTCCGGCAAGCTCCGCTGAGCTAATGCTAGCGCTCGCTCGTCAGACTCCGCGTCATTCCCATCCAAAGAACCATCTGAATATTCAACATTATTTACAGCCACAGTTTGAAATCTGTATGGAAGTATTCCTCCGTCTTCCCGATCAACCGATACTGCTATTTCTTCATCAGATGAAGATAAATTCGAAAAATCGGCGCTGGGCGTAATGGTGTCCCATGTAATTGAGCCTTTAGTGCGGCTCCTCATACGTCACATCCGCGCACGTAGGTCATGTGACTTGCCAAAATTCGTAATTGTCGATAAAAATCTTCTCAAAACACCATTAAATAAGAGAGGATTAACATTACATTGTCAAGATTCAGTACATATTACGTGACCTATTGGATACATTGTTGATCCAAACCATCGCAATTTCCCTTTAAATAAGCTAAATGTCACAGGTTTCCACCAATCTTTACATTCTCTGAATTATTGTTCGTTGTCAGGACAACGTTCCTGGTTTTAAAGGAAGATGTTCCAAGATGTTAGGATATAGCTGGTATCAAAATATCAAATTGGTAGGAAGAATAGTCGAGATGGCCCTCTTCAAAGAGGAATTTCCATCCCATCCAAAAGTAATTTGAAGCCATTTCAAACCAGAACTGTTTTACATGAGCAGTAAGGTATCTTGATATACTTGAATTCCCGGATGAGCAAATACCAGTGTTAGTACCTCATAGTACCTGCATTTGCCAGTGGAAACTTGTAAAGAATGATTTCACATGATAGCCAAGAGATGTTGCACAAGGAACAAGGTCAAGCACTTTATTTCTCAAAAGATTTCCAGTTGTCAATATTTACTTAGACAACATTGAATAATGGTTGGGTGAAAACAAATTTCTTCTTACTTTATTTTAAACCCCGCTCATGTGTTTGTTGAACAGGAGAAGAGGAAGAAAAATGCCAATCTACCAAATGACTTAGCTGAGGTCAATGAAGAGGAGCATGAAGGTCATGGAGGTCCTGAACTGCAACGCACGGGGAAGTAAGTCAGTTCAAGAAAGCTCACGTTGTTGGATTTCAGATCTCCTTTTTCCTTCTGGAATTGTCTCCACAACAATACATTGTTTTATATTCCCAGATGGTTTGGTGGTCTCATTCTCGACATCAAGCGAAAAGCCCCCCACTACCTATCTGACTACACTGATGCATTCAGTTTGCAGTGCGTGGCCTCTTTCCTGTTCCTCTATTGTGCCTGCATGTCCCCTGTCATCACCTTTGGAGGACTTCTGGGCGAGGCGACCGAAGGACGCATAGTAAAGTTCTCGCTATTTTCATCTTCATGTTTGACAATGAGACACTGCACTCGAGATGGCCATTGGACTAAATGTTTTTAAAGGACTATGAGGACAATTATCAATCAGTTATTCAATTGATTGTTGGGAGAATCTGACTAAATGTTCTGAAGTCTGTTTCCATACCAGCACGTTATCAACGCAGTTAACAAATAGGGTAGCACTATGTGGTGCACCGTGGACCATGTGGCTAGTGATTCTTCCTCCCAAGCAAAGGTTCTGGTTTCAATTCTCTAATCTTCCCATATGGAGTTTGCATGCTCTCCTCGTGCTTCTGTTGGTTTTTCTGCCAAAAACTACCTGAACATTAGGTTCATTCGACTGTAAAATGTCCATAGTCATGCATGAGTGTTGTTTGTCCATTGGGCCCTGTGATTTACTAGTGACCAATCCAAGGTGTACCACACTTATAGCTCCAAGTCCACTGGATGAATGGGTAGTGGGTGGTAGATTGGTCGTATGGATGGGTAGAAGGATAGAGGAGCAGATGGATAGACAGATGGGTGGATAGGCAGATGGTGGATGGATGTGTATATATATGGTTGGCTGGATGAGTGAATGGACAGATGGATGGATAAATGCTTAGATGGATTGGAAGCATGTGGATGGACAAATGGATCAACAAAAGCTGTACAATGATGGATGGGAGGATCTGTGGTACCTGGATAAGTGGGTGGGGAGAGGGATGGATGGAGGGATCGGTGGGTGTTTTTGTGGATGGATGGAGGGGTGGCTGTATCGAGGGACACATGGACAGTGAGTTGATGAACGATAACATGATGGACGGATGGATGGATGTAAGGGTGGGTGAGTGTCTATTTGAATATATGGACTGGTAATCTTATGCTATTAAATAACCGAAGACATTTACAAGACTATGTGCTGCTTGTTGAAGCAATTTTATTGATCACTGGGCATCCCTAAATTGCATCATAGGGAACACTGTATATTGTTTTGTAATTACAGTGGCTGGTTTATTTGCACTGTCCTTTTGTATTCTCCAGAGTGCAATTGAGTCCCTGTTCGGGGCCTCGTTGACGGGAATAGCCTATTCCTTGTTTGCCGGGCAGCCGCTCACCATTCTGGGCAGCACGGGCCCAGTGCTTGTATTTGAAAAGATACTGTTCAAATTCTGCAAGTATGTATTGATTTTAGTGCAAATGAACTCACTAATCATCTCACCGAATATCCGTTAAAATGGAAACTCTAACGACGCAATGTGATTTTGGCTCCGCGTCCCGGCAGGGAGTACGACCTGTCCTATCTGTCCCTGAGAACCTGCATCGGTCTGTGGACGGCTTTCCTGTGCATCGTGCTGGTGGCTACAGACGCCAGTTCCCTGGTGTGTTACATCACTCGATTTACGGAGGAAGCCTTCGCGTCGCTCATATGCATCATCTTCATTTACGAGGCCTTGGAGAAACTGGTCTACTTGGGAGACTACTATCCCTTTAACAAGAACAACAACCTGAACAAACTCAGTTTATACTCGTAGGTGGACAGTCACTCTCACATAATAGCAAAAGAACATGAGAAAAGTGTAATTACTGTACACTTCTTGGAAGACCTGTAAATCAGGCACAGATGCGGGATTATTTTCACACCCAGATGTTTATGTGCGTTCCCAGATGTTCATGCGTTGAGCCTTCTGACCCCACCAATGGCACCCTAAAATATTGGGAATTCAATAACATCACTCCATCTGAGATATACTGGGAGGCGTTGGAGGTCAAGGTACAATCCCCCCCCCCCCAATTTCTGGGGGTAAAAAACATGCAGAAAATACAAAATTCACAGTTGTATTTTTTTCACCTTAAAGTGGCATGCTCATCCAGATTGAGAACAGAGGAGATTAAGGGCATGTGGGCAGGATTATATTGGATTATTGACTGCAAATCACCGCCAAATTGCATCTTTTCTTACTCACTGTTTCCCGCGGACATGGATGCTCATAAAGCCAACGTGAAAACTTATATCTGATTCATTGGTAATCATAAACTCGCATTTGATCTTCTTATCTTTTTTTCCAGGACTGCTTTGAAAAGCGGGGCGAGTTTGTGGGCAGCGCCTGCGGTCCAAACGGACCTTACGTCCCAGACGTTCTCTTCTGGTGCGTCATTCTCTTCTTCTCCACCGTCTTCATGTCCTCGTTCCTCAAGGAGTTCAAGTTCAGCAGTTACTTCCCCACAAAGGTACATTACACATAATCCATGGTCAGAGCATGAATACTTTACTGCTTTATGGGGTGAAGCAATGTTGCATCCTAGTGGATTCGTGCTAGTACTACAACATTAAAGATTAAACCAGTGGTCACCAACCTTTTAATTTGTGCTACAAAGCGGTTTTGTTAATTACTGTATTCAATATTTTATAAATACTATGGCATATTAAACAAATAAAAACAGCATTATATTTTGACAGCAATCTCAACTCAGTTTACAGCAACAGCATTTGAGCATTATTATTTCTGTATGGATTTTATAATGAATAATCATTTAATTAATTGTTTCATATGTATGTGTTGTATTTTATAATTAGTAATAATTTAATTCATTGTTTTATTCATTAATAATTATGTATGTCTGCTGCTACCTTAATGCTAAAACATAATAGAAATGCCATTGGCAAATTGCATACTTGAACACAATGGTGCGGCAACACATGTAGACGGCAGTTACATTCACATGCTCTTAATCCTTTGAGAAAATGACAAATATTAGATGTTTACTGGACTACACGACCTCTTTTGGTGTCTGCATGTCTGTATTATACTGCCTCCAGGTGGCCAAATCATGCACACCAGAAGGAGTCGGGATGATTTGATATTTCCTATAGACTGGGACATATTATTGGCAATTCTATTTCAATTTCTTCTTTTCATTTGAGCTTTTTCCCTTTTCAAATATTTTTTTTCCCAAAGATGAGCTTGTGAGCTAACATTTTTTACTTCTGTAATCACCTAACCCAGCTCTGTGGTTTGATAAATGTACTGAGGCACGTTTAAAACATACAATATTAACACACATTGAGTTTTCATCTTGTTGTATAAATACATCAATATCAAATAATTTTCTTCCATCAGGTGAGATCCAGCATTAGTGATTTTGCTGTTTTCATCACCATCTTCACCATGGTCCTGGTTGACTACTCCCTAGGGGTCCCCTCTCCAAAACTGAAGGTTCCAAGTGTTTTTAAGGTGAGTCAGTGAGGCTAATAGATACCATTCATCCATTTTCCATCCATCCATTTTCTTAGCCGCTTATCCTCACAAGGGTCGCAGGAGGGCTGGAGCCTATCCTAGGTGTCAACGGGCAGGAGGCAGGGTACACCCTGAACTGGTTGCCAGCCAATAGCAGGGAACATATACCCACCCATTTGCACTCACCATCACACCTTGGGGCAATTTAGAGTGTCCAATTAATGTTGCATGTTTTTGGGATGTGAGTGGAAACCAGAGTGCCCGGAGAAAACCCACGCAGGTTGGATCAGCTGGAAAGCGTTGGCCTCACAGTTCTGAGGACCCAAGTTCGACCCCGGCCCCGTCTGTGTGGAGTTTGTATGTTGTCCCCGTGCCTGCATGGGTTTTCTCCGGGCACTCCGGTTTCCTCCCACGTCCCAAAAACATTCAACATTAATTGGACACTCTAAATTGGCCACAGGTGTGATTGTGAGTGCGACTGTTGTCTGTCTCCATGTGCCCTGCAATTGGCTGGCAACCAGTCCAGGGTGTACTCCGCCTCCTGTCCGTCGACAGCTGGGATAGGCTCCAGCACTCCCCACGACCCTTGTGTGGATAAGTGGCTAAGAAAATGGATGGATGGATAGGAAAAATATAGATAATTACAATTATCAATCTTATAAGACTACCAATTGATGGCCAATTTTTTAGGACTCCATTTTAATGTGTTTTATGAAGACTTTCTGTCAAGATTTAGACTGACGACTTGACATTATGGATATCAGCAGAACATGAACAGCTAATAATAGCGGACAAGTCAATCAAGCTCATGTTCAACCAATGCTCACAATTCCAGCCAACCAGAGATGATCGAGGCTGGTTCATCAACCCACTGGGGCCCAACCCCTGGTGGACCGTCGTCATCACGCTGTTTCCAGCTCTGCTGTGCACTATCCTCATCTTCATGGACCAGCAGATTACAGCTGTCATCATCAACAGGAAGGAGCACAAGCTTAAGGTACCGCTCAGGTTTTGGACTCAATTATTTATGGGCTAGGGGTCTGGTTTTGCAATGAAACAACACCAAAGATATTTTTTCAACAAAATTGCTTCATTTGTGTTAACCTAGAAAACCCTAGATTAAAATCATTATCTTTAATTCGGAATCAGAAATAATAATTAAAAAAAATCCAACAAATTTCATTCAAGTCCCCCAAAAATTGAAGATGTTTGGTTTTGTAAAAGTATTTGAGTGATCCACATTATTCGTGTGATTTGTACATACCACTAGAAAGAAACATGATTCAGATTATGATTCAGGGTACATTATTGAGAAATTGTGGAGTAAAATGAAATTAAAGATTAAAATATATACATTATGTCACTCATTTTTTTCAGAGCACAAACTACAAACCAACACGACAACAAATAAACAAACAAACAAACAATCCCCAGAAAGAAGCCCAGACTTCATTCCATATTACTCTTAGGGTTAATAGAGTGTGGTTTAGCATATTTTTCATCATCTATATAAACAAATAAAAAGATTTCTATCAGTCATATTAACGCATTTTTCATGCTCACGTCAACACAAAATAAAGCAAACTACACACATACTCAATGTCGGACCACATTTGAGCATTTCTTTTTTTGCCCATTGCGATCAAAGTTAGTCAAGGTAAGTAAGAAAAAGTGTAAAAAGTGTACGATGAAGATGAGGGCAATATTAGCTAAATTGTAGCCCTTTTCAAATCGTCAAAAAGTGGTCGATTTTTGTGCCGATTTTTGACCGTTTTCTTTTTCACACATCAATACATTACAAAAAAGATAAATATAATGACATTCAAACAAAATAAGCTGCTTTTTGTCTTTTGTCGCAAAGTTAAGCAAATACTAAAGGAACTACTATTATAAAACAATTCTGGCATTTAATGCATATCTTTATTGTTCTACCATGTAGTGTTGTAGGGTTTAAGGGAACCAAAAATAAGTTGTTTTAGACATTACATATGTGTTTTTTTTTTTCAATTATTCGGCTGATTAATTGATTATTGGGATTTTACTCTGGAAAATATCATCATACAGTTACAATCTTTTCACAGGTCCCACATTAGATTGTACTAAATTGGACATTTTGCTGATTGTGACCCACCAAGAATAAATCAGCAAGCAAAAAAAATTTCTGTGGTGATTGACCCCCTCAACCTCCACCCCTGTAGAAAGGCTGCGGATACCACTTGGATCTGTTCATGGTGGGCGTGATGCTCGGCGTGTGCTCCCTGATGGGCTTGCCGTGGTTCGTGGCAGCCACCGTCCTCTCCATCACGCACGTCAACAGCCTGAAGTTGGAGTCGCAGTGCTCGGCGCCCGGCGAGCAGCCCAAGTTCCTGGGCATCAGGGAGCAACGTTTCACCGGGCTCATGATTTTCGTGCTCATGGGCTGCTCCGTCTTCATGACATCTGTGCTCAAGGTCACATATTCAATCCCTGGCTCTACATTTTGTTCCTACTAAGAATTTAGTCATGAAAAAAGTAGACCTTTTGCAGTTATGTTATTTGTATTATGATTAATATGATCCATGTACAAAAAAATCAGCAATTTCTGACTCCATCTATTGACACCTTTTTGAGATGCAAGAATTCATCGCGCCAGAAGATAAGCAACCGATCAGAGAAGGAAGGCGTGTTAATCATTAGTCGCTTAGGGGCACCCGAGCGGCCTTGCAAAAAACAAAAATTCTAATTAAAGTCACACCTTCTGTCCCTAATTGGTTGTTTTTCTTGTGCAGTGGCACAAAACTGGGCCAGAGAGAGCGTTTTTTTTTTTCCACAGATCATATTTATCATGTTCTTCTGTCAAGCCATATTGACTGTTTTAACAAATTAAGATGACTGCTTTTTTCTCTTTTTTTTGAAAATTGCAAATATACCCTTCAAGTAAAACAAACAAACAAACAAAAAAAAAATAACCAGACTGAAATTAAGATAAGTACAAAAGCACAATGCTCGTTTTGACAAAACTGTCGTGATCCTGCCGCTCCAACACGAGCTGTGCCGGTGCCTGCGCGGGTGCGCTGATTGGGAGGTGCACACCTGCGTCTCATGCGGGCTGATTAGTCTGTGTATTTATATCACCCCGATGACGATTGGTCCCCGCCAGTTCGTTGAGCTTCATGTCCTGTTTGAGTGCTCCGGTATCCCTGATCGTCAACCTGTGTGTACCGACCTTCGCCTGTTCTCTGACCAACCTTGTAAGCCTGACTCCTTCGATACTTCTGCCTGCTTTGATTGTTCCTCTCTGTACCAACTCCTGCCTGCCCGCTCACCTGCTCTCTTCGCCCGACGTCCCAACTACCGTTGCTGCACCGGACTGCCTGCTCGATCCCCGACCCCGGCATACAATAAACATTTCTCCCTGAACTACCTTGCATCGTCCGAGTCCTGCATTTGGGTCCTACCCCCGTTCCGATGGGACGTGACAAAGACAGCACAACTGACTATCTATCTATCTATCTATCTATCTATCTACTAGAGAGCTAGCTAGCTAGTATGTGTTTTTTTTTTTTTTTTTTTTGGGTCAGACTAGACTGGACATTTTTTTTAACTGACATCACAGCACATCATTCTTGAAGGTGACTCTGTATTGTAGATGAGGCCATGGATCAGGAATATCTAGATAGGGTGGGGGGTGCAATGACCCATTTAGTGCTGCTTCTCGCATAATTATACTTATTGCTGTGGAACTATTGTCTTGGATTGCGTCAAATTGCGCAAATGCACGTTGTTAATGTCCATAAAATATTTGTTTGTTGTCCTTCAGTTCATTCCCATGCCAGTGCTGTATGGTGTATTTCTCTATATGGGAGCATCTTCTCTCCGAGGAATACAGGTATATCCCCAAATTTTACCCAGAAATTCATATATATATAACTCCAAATTGACTTTGCTATTTCTATATTTTGTTGCATACTTACCTCGATCTTTCCATTTAAACTGCTAATTAGACATCCATTGGCCACTGGACTACCTGCCATCATTGAATATACTGAAACAGTTTTGTCCTCTCCAGTTCTTTGACCGTCTCACACTGTTGGGCATGCCAGCCAAGCACCAGCCAGATTTCATCTACCTGCGTCACGTACCCCTGAGGAAGGTACATTTGTTCACTTTCATCCAGCTCAGCTGTTTGATTCTTCTGTGGATCATCAAGACCTCCAAGGCCGCCATTGTCTTCCCCATGATGGTGCGTACATGACAAAGCATAATCTGATTATTCTGACTGAAGAATGGTGGCCTTTAAGTGTCAGACAGGGCATACTATGAAAAAAAGGCCTCGCTTATTAAAGCCATATTTGTACTGGGATTTTAGATAACACGCTAACGAAATGTCATTACACTGCTTGCTTTGATTTGACTTCAAAACACAAACACGAGATACAAAACACTGTATGATCTCAACTCAACATACTTCGCGACAAGTTGCAGGTTGGCACATAGGGAAAAGTTTTTCAAAGAAATCCATCCATCCATTTTTTTTGCCACTTATCCTCACGAGGGTCGCAGGGAGTGCTGGAGCCTATCCCAGCTGTCAACAGGCAGGAGGTGGGGTACACCCTGAACTGGTTGCCAGCCAATCGCAGGTCACATGGAGACAAACAGCCGCACTCACAATCACACCTAGGGGGAATTTTAGAATGTCCAATTAATGTTGCATGTTTTTGGAATGTGAGTGGAAACAGGAGTTCCCAGAGGAAACCCACACAGGCATGGGGAGAACATGCGAACTCCACACAGGCGGGTCTGGGATTGAACGCGGGACCTCAGAACTGTGAGGCCAACGCTTTACCAGCTGATCCACCGTGCCGTGGCTCTGAGCCTATCCCAGTTTAAGTTGACTGTCAAACTACAACACAAATTAACAGGAATTACATATTGGGTGTTTAAAACAAGTCAGCTAGCATAAATCTAACACAAAATGGGAAATGCCATAGATGGCCTAATGAATAGCATCGCTGTTGTGGTGTTAAAACCTTTTTAAGCAATGGATGTTTGAACACAAATGATGGAGCAACACACGTAGAGACATATTATTATAATATCCACAGACATATTCTTTATCCTCTGAGAAGAAAGTCTAATACTATGACTTACCGAGGAGCGTGAACTGTCCGTCTCATTTATGTCCCTATGTCAGTATTCCACTCCTTCCACGTGGTCAACGTGCACACATAAAAAGGAGCAGCACAATGTTCATTAAATTGAAGCAAAAACGGTGTTGTACACATTCTATTTATTTATAATTACTGAATGGATTTTTTTGGGTCGGGGGTACAGTATAATATAGATTTTTTTTTTTTTCCTTTACTTTCATTTCTCCTCAGGTGTTGGCTCTGGTGTTCATCAGGAAACTGATGGACTGCATCTTCTCCAAGAGAGAGCTGAGCTGGTTGGATGACCTCATGCCAGAGAGCAAGAAGAAGAAGCTGGAGGATGCTGAGGAGGTTGCTGCATTTGCCTGATTTGCCTGTGTGGTTGCTAATTGTTTCACTTGTCAATTAAGTTTTTATCAATTTTCAGGAGGAAGAACAGAGCATCCTGGCAGAGGATGAAGGCGTAGTGCAAGTGCCAAAGGAGGGATGCATGTGAGCACAATTTCCACATTGCATTTCCATATCACCGGTTTATTATTTCCTTACATTTATATGCAGTCATGGAGCCAATCATTAGACCAACCTTGGTTCTTCAATTTCTTGTTCATTTTAATGCCTGATACCATTAAAGATATATCACTATTGAGGAAAAAAATGAAACGGGCTAGGCATTAACTCTTAAATTAAACTCTTATGAGATATTTTTGTTGTCATCATTGTACTTGTGAAAAAATATGAATCTTTACTTGTACCAGGCATTAAAAAAGAACAAAACACTGAAAGTGGTCTATTTATTTTTCTCCCGAGTGTATGTTGGTTCATCCCTTATATTTCGCAGAGGATTACCCGTCATCAACATCACAGATGAGATGTCCAAAGGTTCTTTTGGAAACAGTTGGAACGCCACAAGCTAGGACATTTGCAAAAGGGTTAACATGTTACGGTAAGATCAACAGATTAACAGTATACTGAAACTGGAATGTACTGTAGATATTGTGGTTCAACTTGCAGTGACAAATAGCTAACTTACTGTTGAGCCACTGTTGACGATTGTATTTTGATTATTATTATTTTTTTTTTTACACAAACTAAGCTATACCATTGTGCCTGGCTCAAATGCCGAGTAGCAAGTAGCTCTGGGAAACCAGTAACCATAGTGACTGGTGAACAAAACAATTAATATGAAAATTCAATGTCTTATTTCTCATTTCTGCTGTCAGGTGAACACAAAATGAGGATCTGTGAGGGCACAGGACAGAACAGGACAGGACAGCGGAACGTGCTTGTCTCTGAGCTGTCTTGGTGTTTTTTTTTTTATGTTTGTTTTTTTTTAATTTATTCATTTAATTTTTTTCTATCAGTAGCCCTTCAAATCCTCTTGTAATCTGTGTAAGTGAATCATCATAAGAAACCATGTGAGGAACTCTCATTGTCTCATGTTCAAGCTGTGTTGAGGTCAAACTGACCTTTGCATTTATTTTGTATTATAGTTTGGTTGTTTGCCTATATCTGTTTTTCTTAGGTGTCCTCAGATATTTATAAAAAGGGACAAAAGCCATAATGCATGATGAAAGTGATGGCAACGGTTACTGTATGTGCAGACCATATTGTAACTTGTCATACTTCTCATACCCTAAAGTAGATGGTTCTATATTTTGTGTGGTATAATTTATATATTTGCTAAAAACATCTAATATTTAATCAATAAACTGTAAATAATATGGTAATAGTTCACTGTTAATATGCAGTCATTCTTGTGTGTCAGATATGTAAAATTTCAATCATTGATCATAAATTAATGCACCTGAAACATGACTCGATCAATTTTTTGGGTTATTTTATTCTGAATATTTTTCAGAGCACGGCTGTTGGTCTTTGTGGACCACCACGTGTGCTTTTAAAATTTTCCAATTTGAAATGTTGACAGGTAGCCTGCCTGCATCCACTTTTGGTAGTGCTTGTCCACATAAAGGTCATGGTCAAGGTCATCTGAATTTGGGCTGCGACTCCGTTGGAGGACTAACAAAGCATCTGACACATTTCTGTTTTGAATCTCACAACTATCAAAGCCTTTTGAGCATTTATCCGATATCCCTGACATCCAGCTTAAGGTCCACGTACTTGTACTCACAAGTTATTCAATTCAGCGCACAGGTACAACACTAGTGACCTACTAATCAGTCATGTTTGTCCCCAGATTACTGCATGACAATCCTACACATGAGAACAACTTTGGCATAGTAGCTTGACAGCTACATGTTACGTTAAATGAACCGTGATTGTTGCACATTACTAGTACTACTAGTAAACCACTACAAATAGATTTTTTTAGTGTCACTAGTAGTAGTAGTAGTAGCATTCAGTTGCCAAATAGTGCACTAGTAACATAGACACTACTTGTTCTATCAGCATACGAAAGTTGTCGTACTAGTACATGGACCTTAAAGTGCTTTGACATCCATATATACATTGTTTTTTAGGTATTGTTAATAAAATTACATATAATATTATTCACTTCAATGTCTATACGAAAAAATAACTGAGCGGAGAGTGTGTCATTTATGTGCAAAGTTGCGGAAGTCTCACCCGACATCCAAGTGGGAGCCATATTGCCTGCTACGTCATTTACAGATGCCACACTGGGACAGTCGCCATAGAAAACACGTAGTGGCACCTGCTATGGGAGACAAGCAACAGAGATATTCGGAAATTTCTGGCACCCATTCTGACACGGAAGCTCTTTTCGAAGAAGAGTACATCTCACAATCGAGTGAAGTGACCGGAGCAATATTACCCTATCGTTTCGAACCATATTTAGATGATATATCACATACATACCACTTCTAACTCACAACAGACTCCCCGACACAGTATGTATGACAGTACTAGCGTACTCAGGAGGACCCATGCCGGGCGAAACACCGGTCTCCGGTGGGGGGGGGGCTACTTTCTCCTCCCGCACGTGGCCAAATCAACCCCCTGATCCACCTCCACGAGCGACAACGAACAATACCGCCCGCGGCCGCACTCATCGACACATTTAGCACCCCTGTCTTATGTACTTTATTAAGTTATTATGACGCGGATCTTTTGTTACTTCTGAGAGGATTATGCCGTCCCCCCAATTATTATTTTTTTAGTAGCTCTATATACACCTACCTGTCATTTGGAACCCACGAAGCTCTCATCCTTTGCACCTGTGCAATTCATTTTTCACGACGAACTGGAGCTCTTGGAAACGTGTGAAGAGTGAATCCGCCCTCCTGAGTGTTCGAGCAATATCCAGCAATGCAACGAGATGGCATTTTGGCTAACGTGCAGGACAAAACAGCTAATTTTGCGCCGGTAAAACAGGTGTAAACATACGAAAGCGCCAGTTGTGGGCTGGTGGACAAAATGTAACTTCCTGCTTCTTCTCCAAAACGAATGCCTCGAGAGGATTTTCATGGGGCGAGGTACAAAAATCCATATACGACAACATCATGAAGTGCGGTGAAAAAACGGATAGATCCATTCCGGCTGCTTTTTTGCTGCTTTTATTAAGAATAGCAAATAAATACATTAATTTCTATGCAGAACTGTGAGGAGGACATGCTAATTAGACAACCGTGCTGCCCTGAGTGTGTCATCACTTCATAAATCTTTGTTCATATTTAAATTAGTACAATGTACTTTTTACAAATATATCAATTCAGTTGTCGGCCAACACGACTTGCTATAATTGTACCCTTCCTTCACATTGCATTGTTCCGTGTCTATGTTGCTGTTATTATTTTTAAACAGCCTATTAATGGAAAATATGATTGTAGAGGGTATTAGAGTGGCCCGAGGTTTGTGCTTGGCAGATGTTTGACGAGCTTTTGGATGACAGCCGAGAGAGGCGACACGTCCCAAAGCGCGTCACGCTGTGGGCTCTGCCACGTTATTATTTTGGCGGAGGCGATGGAGAGTGAAGACCCGCCGGTTCACATCTTGGTTCTGATTGACACCACTTCCCTTCACAGTGACATGCTGATCACATGTCATCCTGTTACCTGCTAGAGTTGCTTTTTCTCATCCTTAAAGGTGAAATCCAGTGCTTTGCATGAACTGTGTATCCAACAGGCCATGTAATATGTACTCTATCTTGACAATGTTATGTTAAATCCTCTCTCATTTCATAGTGTTTTGAGAAGATTTTTATCGACAATTATGAATTTTCAGGGGCGCTGCCATTTTTGCGAGTCACATGACCTACGTGCGCAGATGTGACGTGTACTTTGCCGCAACAAAGACTCGATTACAAAGAACACCATTAATGCCCAGCGCCGATTTCTTATATTTATCCTCCTCTGATGAAGAAATAGCAGTATCGGTTGAATGGGAAGACTTCCATACATATTTGGACCTGTGGCTGTAAATGTTGAATATTCGGATGGTTCTTCGGACGGGAATGACGAAGAGCCTGACGAGCGAGCTCCGGAGGCGGGCCGTGAGCCGAGCTTCCAGGTGGCAGAGGCCGTTAGCCCCAGACGCCGAAGCTAGGCTAAAGGCCTCCCCGGACCTCGCTGATCAGACTCCGCATTATTCCGCCCGAAGAACCATCCGAATATTCAATATTAATTACAGCCAAAGGTTCATATCTGTATGGATGTATTCCTCCATCTACCCGATCAACCGATACTGCTATTTCTTCATCAAATGAGGATAAATCCGAGAAATTCAGCGCTGGGCATAATAATGTCCCATGTAATCAAGCCTTTGTTGCGGCACGGTACACGTCACATCCGCACACGTAGGTCATGTGGGTCGCGAAAATGGCAGCGCCCCTGCAAAGTCGTAATTGTCGATAAAAATCTTCTCAAAACACTCTTAAATGAGAGAGGATTTAACATCACACTGTCAAATTAGGGTACATATTACATGACCTCTGTCATGATCCTGCCGCTCCAGCCCGGGCCGTGCGGGTGCCCGCGCGGTTGCGCTGATTGGGAGGCGGACACCTGCGCCTCATGCGGGCTGATTATCCTGTGTATTTATATGACACCGATGACGAATGGTCCGCGCCAGATCGTTGAGCTTCATGCCCCGTTCGAGTACTTCTGTATCCCAGATCGTCAAACCGTGTGTACCGACCTCCGCCTGTTCTCCAACCGACCCTGTAAGCCTGACTCCCTTGACACTTCTGCCTTCCTTGATCGATCTCCCGTGTACCGACTCCTGCCTGCCCACTCACCTGCTCTCTTTGCCCGATGTCCCAATTACCGCTGCTGCCCGATCCGCGACCACTGAATAATAAACGTTTCTCCACGAACTACCTTGCATCTTCCGAGTCCTGCATTTGGGTCCTACTCCTGTTCCGATGGGTCGTGACAGAACGATCTGGCCAAAACAGGACCCAGCAGGAAAGACTCGGCGTCGCCGGGACCGACGCAAGGGAGACCGTCTGCCGGAGGACCAAGCCTGTGAGCGAGCTATGAATACGTCCCGACCATGACCCGTCCGGCTCCTCATATTCTTCTAGACTCTGACTTTTCGGAATATGAGGAGGACCTTGATTTCTATGACCGGTTGCCTGAATACGACTCCGATGATTTTGATTCTGAATCTCTTTGCCTGGTCTTTCATCCCAGTCAGTTTGCTCCACCTCCCCGCGTTTCCAGCACCCGAACGTCTTCGCCCGGTGGGTACAAGTACACAAATCCAATAATAAACGTTTCTCCACGAACTACCTTGCATCTTCCAAGTCCTGCATTTGGGTCCTACTCCCGTTCTGATGGGTCGTGAAAACCTCTTGGATACAGTGTTCATGCAAAGCACTGGATTTTCCCTTTAATGGAATGAATCAACGAATGTCTGGGAAGAAAAAAATTAATATGAAAAAAATGACCTGTCAAAACATACAAAATGAAAAAAAAATTATATACAGTTTGAAGCAGACTTGGGTTATGCACACACGCACACACGCACGCACACACGCACATACACATTTTTATGGTATCATGGCCCCTAAGTATGTTTATTATCCCTGTTCAATGAAATGCATGTACAGTACTCTATATGTAACGTTTTGGGGAAAAACTGATTTTTTGGAGGTGTGGGGGTCAGAAAAAAACTGAAAAATTGTTTTTCACTGAAAAGCAGTAATATACATAATCAAAAATTAATAGTTTTAAAAGTGTTTCTCTGTAAAAATAAAAAAATAAAATTCCTGAATATTTGACAACAGTGAATTGCCTATAGATGCCACAAAAGGACACGAAAGCACAAGTTCAACATTGACCAGGGCTTCGGCCTGTCTAATAGAAGCTCCTCACCTCACTTCCACAGAGTTCCTTGGCCCCAAGATTCCAAAGCGCTACTTTCGTCTCCATGAAGTTACTCAGATCACGTCAACATAGTTTTGAGCTTAACTATCAAAAAGATGATGCCAAAAACACAAATTTTGTCTAAATGAAGCTCCACAACTCTCTTTGACATTGTTCCTCATGAATGAGATGACACAAGATGGCACTAAAGCCCTACTTGGATACATAGCTGAAGCTTCTCAACTTCCACATAATTCCTAAGCACCAAGATGGCAGCAAAGTACAAAAACAAAGAAAAAAACCCATTTGTTTTATATCTGTAAAATACCTGAAAGAATGTTACCCACAGATATATACACACAGACAATAATTATATGAAGATGCTCATCAGCCTTTATATTGCAATTTATACAGGTGATATCAAATAGCCGTCGTGTATATTGCATTCATTTTGAGAAAGGGTAGATAAAATTGATAGATTGATTGTCACATTCCCATTCAAACTCATGTCAGCATGAAAGAAGCATTTCATTCACAGGGTTCACTCCTTATTGAAGGGCCTCATCTTAACATAATGATGATCATGACTGAAAAGATAATAAGAAGACCAAGGGGAAAGGATGGTACACTTTGTGAAACATTTAATGATTGCACAGAGTCAGTTGTGAGCGCGCAGAGTGACGATGGAGGAAGGGCGCGCGTCCACGCCTACTGGCGTTTGCCTGGGGCGGCCTTCAGCCAGCTCACAAACTCCTTGGCTGCCTGGTCCTGCAGGTAGGAGCTCATGTCGCTGGTGTAGGTGCCGTCTGCGTGGCGCCGAATCACACTTCTGGCAAACAGGACGACACAGTCACAAACTGCGCTTTGCAAACGTGCCACTCAAAATTTAAATGTTGATGTCAGATGCTTGGTTCAGAGCGTTGCAATTTACCTACGACATTTTTCCTTTTATTACCTCATGTAATTTTTGTTATAATTAACGCAGAGTCAGTCATGAAATTAAACGGGGAGGTGTACAATTTAACATTAATTTCATCACTTTTCTGTACTCTTGTTGTTGTTGTTTTTTTTTAATCAGTAGTCAGTTAAGAGCTCTGCCTCACACTAGTGGGCCTAGTCTTCATTTTGTACATGTGCCTTTATTCGGCCGATTACCAATGGTTTTGTTTTTGTGTTGATATATATCCCTGCAGTGGATTGTCCCCAAATTGTGTAATGTACAACCTTTTCGGCCAAAAAAAAAAAAAAAAGGCTGTTCAATGGATATTGTCAAAAATCAATAAAAAATGAACTTCCTCGGTAGTCATTCTAGCAGCATTGAATTATTTTAATTTTATTTTGATTTGTGTTTTTTTAAACTGTTGTGATTCTGTATTTCTATAATAACGTCAAACACTGAGCCCTCTTAATACCATATAAATAACAGTTACTTACAAATTCAGGCAAGCAACAAATGGAAAAGTGTTTGTCTTTGGATCATCGCGTGGACTGATAAAATTTCCAATCTTTCAGATTGATTGACACCTGAACTCACCGTAAACACATGATGACTCACATGACTAAGAGAATGAGACCCGGATTTAAGCAAATGTCAATGTAGTCGCAAACGTGTTTGACCCTCACCCGTTTCGTTTGGAGTTCTTGAGCCACTGAACAAAGTCTTGAGCTCGTCTCGTTTCCAAGTATTTGCTGTAGTCGTTGGAAAACGTTCCCTCCGAATGTCTCTTCACGTTCGACAGCTCGAGAGGTCCACTCGAAACGGAGTTGTCACTTAGAAGCCTGGGAAAAATGCAGATGAAAGGCCAGGTAACTCATTTGAACATAAATGAAGTTGAATGGAGTGGTGTGCAATGCCTTCACCACAATTTTGGAGAATATCATACCCAAAAACAAAAGACTTTAAAAAAAATATTTCCCAAGGTACAATATTACATAAATATGAATGACCATATATTTACATTTTTTTCAATGAAACCATATGTGTTTTCTACAATTACACACAAATTTTATAGAACCTTACTAAATTGTTGCAAGAAAAAAATAAGACGCGACAGCATGTATCAATAGACCTACAATCTCTTCTGCCTTAGATTTTTGTTACAGTTAAAGTCCACAGAAGCTAAAAACAATCAAACAATTAAGACCAAGTTGCATCGTTCAAGGGGTAGTCGTATTTTGTGCAGGTTTTGTGTTCATTTTCTTAACCGTAAGTCTTTTATTTGCAGACATTTTGAAAAATAAACGGAAAACATTAAAGAAACAAAAGTAAGTTGATCACTGTCACCCATAAAATATTTAGGCAGTGGAATCACATGATTTATTTTCGCTAATCAACCAAGGAAAATACTTCAAAGGAGTTAGAGATGTTAATTAAATATTTGTGTGACAAGTGTTTTTTGTTTTACTAACTCTAACTCTGCAAATTTTATTAAGCAAAAGTTTAAAATATAACTGGTGAAATAAAAAAAATTGTGAAACTAACAAAATACGTTAATTTAGGTCACCTAAAAAGTATAGCATCATGTCACTTATTTCAGCCAATGAATGCAGTTAAATAGAAAAAAAGTTGGATTTCAATAACAGCATGGCAAAAAGTACAATATGTTTGTACACTATAGTACAAGTAGTATAGAATAGTACAGGATATTTTATCAATTATTGTTTACAAATCTTAAAAAAGTTAAGTAAAAAAAACTCGATTTCTTTTTAAGCATTTCATAAATACATTGCGTACATTTTTATGACAGTATGTATTATTTATCTTACAATATAATCATTAATAGTGGATATAGTCTAAATTATTAGATGAAAGAAAATGTTGAAATGATAATTTTGAAAATCTATATTTCAAATGTAAAAACTGTTCAAATGAAAACGTGCACACGGACCCACCACGAGTTGTCCTTACATTGAGTTTGTGTCGTGGTTAGGCACCTGCCAGCTGCTTTGGATGATGATGAGGAGCAGGAGTCCAGCCAGAGAGTGAGCGTGTTCCATCCTTTACGTTTCTGGAGCAAAGAAAGTCACAGGTTAAAAAAAAAAAAAAAAAAAAAAAACTCAAACGCAACGTACATATGATATCTGATCAAAAACTCTCACCAGTGGCCTTTATTTCTGATATTGTAGTTTCTTGGATAGGGGCCTTTTTTCTTCTTCTTCTTCTTGTGGCGTCCTGATGTGTTTCATGGCCGACTCTTGGCGCGCTCAGTCTTATATAGTGGAGAGCAGGCGGACTCTCCCAGGTGACTTCTCCGTCACTGGAACCTCAACATCCTCTCATTCACGCTTGGTCCATTAATCAGCTTCTGTCTCATTGAACCTATTTGACTCCAACAAACACCCCGGGAGCAGCATGTGGTCAGTAAAAGGCTCCAGTTCTTGCACGTACAATGACTTTAATTGCTCAGCCATTTATGTGGACCTCGAACTCTTCACTTTATGGCAGGTATCAAAAAGGAATTACAACGCTGAGAATGTTCGGTTATGATCAGACCTGGGTAGTATAACGAGCTACATTTATACTGTTAAATATACTCAAATTTTAAATTGCATTTACTGCTTGTGCTTTTATTTATGTATTTGAGAAGCTTTATTGGTTTATCAGAGAAAATTGTTTCACATGCCTTTCTCACCAATCCAACGTAACTCTTATAGTGGCGGTGGCCTCAATTTGACCAATCAAATCAGCCCAAGCAGTCACATGACTGCTCGCAATCTCAGCACGGCCCAACACGGAAGTTTTCAAAGTAACATATTTATGTTTATACTGTATAAAGAAGAAGAAAAAAGGCAAAAACAGCTCACCTAAGTGAGGGTAACATATTAAAAAAATGGCTAGATAGACCATGTCGTATGCGGTCTTTGAAGTTTGCCTGAAATATCAACATTTCCGCATACAAAAAATATACTTGGACACTGAAAAACATGCAAGAGGCTATGTAGGTCTGGTTAGCAAAATGTAATGTTCTATAGAGTAAAACCAGCAGGTCAACTACAGCACGTAAATGCAAATTGCTGTTCGTCCGCTTCGAGGAGTTCTGTTGGAGACCTGTTTCTCGCCAGAGAAAGAATTGTTTACATTAAAAAAAAAAAAAAAAAAGCTTTTCGCAATGTATTCATAGCTCAGAAGATACATAAAGACGGTAGACAGTAAAGAAGGCATTAAGCTCCATGATTATTTTGGAAATATTAACATGACTAAAGTAATAATAATAATGTAATTAAACCTGTAGACCCATTTTGACCACTGCTTCCTTCCGTAGTCGTTCCATGCAGATGGATGCATTCAGCCAGCTAGCGATGATAAGTGAGGGAAAATGACCCTAGTCTGCTTGGAATTCAGCTTTAATAAGATGTCTCACTGAAGGGTGAATAGAAGCAAAGTTGTGTGTACATAATACTGCGATGAACTATCGTTACATCGAAGTCCAACCACATTCAGGCAGCGTGTCTTTGCTAACGTTCGCGAAGATGCTAACAACACTTTGCAGCTGCAGTCATCAAGCTATATTGACACAGTTGAGACTCTGACTTGGCAACAAAAACTTAATCACACAGAGAACCTATGATTAACGCTACATTTATTTGATTAATTAACTACTATTTTTATGTGATATTGTTTTGCAACATTGGAAATAGCATATGACCGTTTTACATTTTGCCTACCGTAATTTCCGGCCTATAAGCCGTGACTTTTTTCACACTCTTTCAACCTTGTGGTTTTTGCGGTGATGTGGCTAATTTGTGCATTTTCTCTAACGGCCGCTAAGGGGCACTCGAGCGGAAAAGGCAAGAGTGAGACTGGTGAAATATACGTGCCGAGGAAGTGACTTTTACCAATCCGACCCTGTTATCCCTACGCTAGCGTGTTTCTGCCATGTCTCAGTGATTTTTTTTTCTAACCCTAACACTAGCGTTAGCGTTAGCGCAGTGGCGCTAGCGTTAAACTCTCTGTATACCATCTTTCTTTGTAAATATCTCGTGTTTCAAGTGGGTTTCAATATGGCCACTTGTGGCTTTTACACAGCTTTGGTGTATGTATGTACCAAATGGTATTTCCTTTACAAATGTACTGGGTGAGGCTTTTAACCAGGTACGCTCTGTAGACCGGGAATTACGATATTTGACATTCATGCGCTATTTCAGAAAATCAGATTTCACTCAGCAGTTAATCAACACTTGAGTATTTCTTTTACTGAATTATATTACTCTAAAGCAAGTGTACTTTTTGGTGACATTACTGACTGCTGATTATTACAGACATTCTAATGTGGGTTTATTGCTGCGGTTGTATTTTTTTAAGAAATTATTTTTCACATTCATTCAGATAAAGTTTGTGATGCATGTATTTGTTTTATATACAGCAAGTATACATACAGTACACGATGAGAACTTCATTTGCAGTGAACCTAAGGCTTATGATAATCACATTAACAACTCATACACAATCCCTTTGAGTCTCTCTAATTTATTTAAAAATAGTCAATGCAACATTTTTCTGACAAAAAAAAAAAATCCCTGTAAAAGAAAACCTATAAAAATGTACAGAATTCAACTAAACATAATATGTCGGAAAGAATGTTCAAAGTAAATGCATTTTTCCCCACATTTATTTGGAATTAACAAGACATTTCTGTAGGAAGTGACTCATGAGGGTGTATGTATGGTGGAAGGCGGAACCTGTGAGAGAGTGGTCCTTGTCTGTGTACCACTGAAAGAACAAGCCAAGGAGAAATTTGAATTATCAACACATTTTGTCATTTCCAACCACTAGAACAGGACACATTACGCCACTTTCCATCCATTTCCATTCATTCATGAAATCAAACACCATCGAGGTCAATATTACCCCACCACTTCCCCCGCGAGCCAATATTTACCATGGCCTCGAAGTCCACCTGCTCTTCCACCAGAGCTTTGGAGATCTGCGCTGCCTGCTGGAAGTGGACATTGTCTACGGGAAACACACGAATGCTGACATTATTTGCTTGTCCATTTTCCATCCCGACAAACAAGAGTCCATTTGTGCAGAAAAGAAAACAAGATCGGATTATCTCACCGTCTGCTGTGCCGTGGACTAGCAGATACTTTATACCCCTGAAATTCTTTGCTCTGGCGGTTACTGTGGAATTCTGTTAAAAACATGGGTGAAAAGGCCAATCAACACAAGTACGGCAATAGTGAACAGCTAAAAAGAAAAAAAATGGCTTTTATTTCAACCTAAATTCTAATACTTGTTCCATGAAATTATATTAATTTATTCCCAGCAGTCTATTTTCTTCATTTCGTAGCGTTTCTCTTGACTATTATGTACATAAACAACTATGTTAGATGTATTGTCCCATCAATCTAATATACCCAGGCCCTTCAAAATACTATAAGTAGTTCTGCCCAATGTAACAAACAGCAGTGGTGCCTTGAGGTACGAGTGACAAATTTTTTGAGAGTTTGCTTTGATTTGCAAGTGCATTCTCAAGACACTCGCGCTGAATGTTGGCAGTGAATGTGACTCAACACACTACTAAAAGTAGCAATTTGGCCAATTGTGAAGAATTTATCAAAAAAAAGAGGCTTCAAACTATTTAATGCCACTTTCAAGTGACATTTCCTGCCAATTAAACATAAAACAAAGAATTACACCTTGTGTATTTAAAATAACCACTATTTTAATGTTAACAAGAATTAGCATCTATATTGGGGTGCTCTAACCCTTTAGTGACGAATTGAAAACAAGCAGTGCAGCAGCAACATGCAGACAGACAATATAACAGCAATCACAGTCATATAGTCTTCAACCTCTGTGTAGAATGACTAATAGTGCTGTAGTGATGAGATGAAGATGATTTCATGTCTCAATGACATGTTTTCATGAATAGCAACAGGAGCCGCCGCACTGAATAACGATTGGCTGCTGCATCCAGGCAAAACTGCCTGGAACTCAAGCGGAATTCAAAATAAAGCTTCAACCAACAGTCTATCTTATACTGCATCCATGTGGAGAAACCAGGCAGTGCAACAAAACCTGCATTTTAAAAAAAGCATTCTATTTAATCATGCAATTACTGTATGAATTTGTGTAATAAAAAGTGTAATAATACGGAGTGCTATTTTTGATTTTTGCGCGTGGTCATGCAACAAGTTCAACTTGTATCTCAAAGCGCGACTGTAGTTGCTTCTTTAATCCGATTTCAGATTGGCCTCACAGGTAGAGTCAGCTGGCTCACAAAACCAGAATTTTTCCGTCCTCATAATGGTTGGTTTGAGCAAGCGAAGTCCGACAAGCCAAACTGTGTGTTGAGATCACAAATGTTACCTTATAAGAGTCTGAGTTCTCTGTCGGTGTGCCCATGTAGCGTTCGGTGTACACAGCATCTGCAGGACATATGATTATTGTTAATTTGGAAGTCTACTACTACGCAGTATAACATAACAAATGTAAATTCCCACAAAATTCTTGTAGCAGTATTTTTTTTAAACATTATTACATTAAACTCTCTCTCTCTCTCTCTCTCTCTCTCTCTCTCTCTCTTTTCTCTCTCTCTCCCTCTCTCTCTTCACTCTCAAGTGGAAGCTCAGCACATTGCCAAGTAGTGGCAGACATAAGCTGGCATCCTTTACCAGTCAGCAGATGTCCAGCAACAGTTCATCTCAACTGGCATAATTCACTTTGAAGTTTTTTTTTCTTTTTTTAATGGAAGAAAATACTCAGCTGGTGTGGAAGCTCAGATGATATGGTGTCAAAAACTATGTAGTGGTGGTTGGAGTTCATATTTAAATATTGTCACAATGAGTATAAATATTTAGTAGCTCTAGCCAGAAGGTGAGCTGAAAGCATCAAGAGACGTAAAATTGCTACTGCAATCGTCCTGGGTCAGCTATTGTTCATAGTTTATATTTCTATTCACATTTGAAGTTTATACATAAATTATTGTTCGCTTAAGTAATTATTTAGAATAGTACAATGATGAAAGTTAATGATTAGATTTCTTTTTAGACTTAGGTGATCAAATGTTTTTTTTTCTTTTGGGCTTTTTCTTTGGCATTTTTATGATGCACCACAGAAGAGATTATCCATCCATCCATTTTCTTAGCCACTTATCCACACAAGGGTCGTGGGGAGTGCTGGAGCCTATCCCAGCTGTCGACGGACAGGAGGCGGAGTACACCCTGGACTGGTTGCCAGCCAATTGCAGGGCACATAGAGACAAACAGCTGCCCTCACAATCACACCTAGGGGCAATTTAGAGTCTCAGATTAATTATGCATGTTTTTGGGATGTGTGAGGAAACTGGAGTGCCCGGAGAAAACCCACACAGGCACGGGGAGAACATGCCAACTCGACACAGGGAGAGCTGGGATTAAACCCGGATCTTCAGAACTGTGAGGTCAACGCTTTCCAGCTACGCCACCGTGCCGCCAGAAGAGGTTATTGTTAATCCAATTTTTTAAAAATGGTCAGAGGCTGCATTTAACTAGTCTACTACAGTAATCCCCTGCTCAGAGTGGATGACAGGGGCCAAACCCTGTTGTAAAAAAGAAGAAAAAAATGACAGTGTGCATACATAGCTGGGATAGGTTCCGATATGCCCGCAACCCTTGTGAGGATAAGCAGCTCAGAAAATAAATATATAAAACCTACCTTACAACGTTATCCTCTAAAATAAAATGGCTAACAGATGATTGTGTTTTGGAAAACTGTACCTTAGGGCAGATGTACATACCGGTACAGATGCAATAAATACTCACTGAATGTAGTCCCTTCTTAATGTAGCTGGTCATACAAAGCTTGTCTCTCATTTGAGATGTATCACATCAACATACTTCCTTGGAACAATTATTGTATTCTTTTCTTATTTAGACAGAGCTTTGGTGCCATCTTGTAGCATATTGAGACATATCAGTGAATAACAGTGTATAGCCCCACCCCCCCAAAAAAAAAATTAAGTAGGTGATTTTGCGAATCGTGAGCATTTAGTCAATCACTAAGACTATAATGCATATTGCATTAGAGCAATAATACTCAGTTGGTGTGGAGGCTCCCTCTAGCGGTAAGTGAAAGAATCACTGCCCTAGTACAGTTCAGTTGTGAACGTTTCAGTACGATACATTAGCATTTAATCTTTAAGAACTATTTATTTCTAAACAGCTGTTTAGGGACAATTTCATTTTTTTTATTTGCAGAAAATGCACAAACCTAAACTGATACAGCTATAGGACTGGTTTCAAAGCATCAATCAGAAAATGAGCAAAAATGTGGGTAATTTTTGGTAAAACACAAAGATATATATACTACTACCACTATATATATAGTGGCTGAAATTCTAATGATTTGGACAATTTTAAGTTAAAAAAAGTCTCAAATACGAATCAGTTCTAAAAAAACGTTTTTAATTAATTAGGTAATCAATTATTTGCCAGCACATTGTTTGGTAATCTGTTATTTGTTGAGTTAAATCTGCATAGTAATACAGTGAGAAACGCAAATATTAAATGCTCTATTTAGGAACAAAACATTTTTTATTAACACTTGGGCCTACTACACTACTACCCATATTCTAATTTTGGCGACCATGTCGGTACTTACGACTAAATTTTTTGTTTTTTTTTGGGTTTTTTTTTTTTGAGTTAGTATGTGGTGTACAAAGCTCGAGAGTTTGTTAACCCACCATAATATTGCCACTTGGCGACTGGGGCAACTGCAATTCCGCACTTAAAAAGTCCAGTTCCAGCACCCAGGGCCATCGAGGTGACGTAACCGCCATAGGACTGAAAATCAGTGAGAGGAATTGTCCCCCAAAATATCCAATACAGTATATAAGAAATAAAATAATCCAGTGATGCACTTACCCAGCCCCATATGGCTATCCTGTCTTTGTCAATAAAACCCATATCAATAAATTTTCTGAAAACAGAAGACGTTTAAGAGCAGTGAACTTGGTCTCAGTTCTAAAGGTGAAAAGCATTCTTTAAAAAAAAAAAAAAGTTTTACCTGACTGCCGTGATCTGATCCTCCACCTCAAACGTGCCGAGACGCCGATAGATGGCGTGCATGATCTCATCGCCTTGGTAACCGCTTCCTCTTCCGTCAAATTTGGCGACGATGATCCCGTAGGTGCTAGCCAGGAAGGTGCCCCAGTTCAACTTGAAACGATAGTCTACCATCTGACTACATGGGCCACCGTACCTGTATGGCAGTGCAACGGTGCGTTAGTCAAAACACATTCTTTGATGGTGGTCAGAGAGGTTTTGTTCACTTACACGTCAATAAGAAGTGGGTACTGTTTGGATGATTTAAAATTAGGGGGTAACATCATCTGATACCAAAGATCTGTCAAAAACAATATATATCAAACAATGTCTTTCATACAGTGGATTAACTTGACCACCAAATGGAGAACATCTTACCAAATCCGGAAATTTTTAAGGTGCCGTACTTCATTGTTGGCATTTGGAATTGAGTGAGAATGTTTTCGATTTCCTTGTTTTCTTCAAGAGTGGAGAGCGCTACCAAAATGTACAAGAATGAAATCAGTGGTATGGTGATACAACATGAAAATCACATAGTGGTCCAATTGGTGGTGGTGGGGGGGGGGGTATGGTCCCAGGCAACCACTTGGGAGGGGGCATCTATTTGGGTTTGGGTGGGTATATGACACCCCCCAAGCCCTTGTCAACGTATTCATTTAACTATAATGCATTGCTGTTAAATTTGTATTTTATATAAAAGACATTTCTGAGTACATGTAAGTTTCTGCACATTTTTGACGTATATTAGATATATTGAATTTCTCTATGGCAATCAATACACTGTACAGTAATAATAATAATAATAATAATTGTCTAATATCATGGAGTTAGTGAGTTTCATTTCATTAACTTTGTGTTTTTAACGCACATTAACATCAATATTTGTCACTTTGAACTAGCAAAACACATTGAATACATGTGGAAATAAATGTTTCATTTTTTGGGAGCGCAGAGAAAGTGAATGAATTGATTTGTAATGACTGATTTGAGAATAAAATTCTGGCTGGTAGACATGCATGCATGCGTATACATACTTGTTGCACCTGGGCCTCGGTTGTCAATGAGCGTGTAGAGGGGCAAACCAGGTCCTGTTCCGTACATACATAGTCTTAGATTAGATTAATCGGGGGGAAAAGTGTCATAAATCCAGACTCTTATTCACAGACCACATGTAATACAACAACACTGGAGCACAGGTGATTTACAAATGTGTGTAACTGACCGTAGCAGTCCATGCGGTAGTACGAGGCCTCAGTGCTGAGGTAGGCCGAGTTGTACTGACACCTGTCTTTGTTAAAGTCGCAAGTGAGGCACTGACGGCTGGAAGCTCCGCTTGCGATAGTCGCCCTGATACACAAGCGACTATTCAGTTGTGCGATGGCGCTCACGCCAGTTCTTCTATGCTAGCCTTTGTTACATATGCATATGTTATATATACACCACCAGTCGTACACTGTAGTAAAAGTTTTGGATGTATTCCTTTAAGATGCGTGGCCTAGTGAGTGATGTCATGTCTGTTAGTGATAGTGTTAGTTTCTAGTTGTGAGTTGTGGCTTCCAGCAGCTCCTTGGGAGTGTTCTCATTTTGTATTTGTGTGTTTGAATGTTTGTCCATTGGCGTGTTTGACTGTGGGTCTCCTTGCCCACATGCCAGGGATTTTAATTGCTTGCAACACAAGCCAAAAACATGAAAAAAAGAATCACTGATTATGTTTATTGTAATTACTCATTTTGTTGTATGAATGACGACAGGCAGATGCACATCTTAATAATACCTTTTCACATCCACAGGGAAAGAAGTTAAAGGTCAAATCCAGAGGACCTTTCTGTTGTTTATATATCACGCAAACATAGCTAATTTTTCATTCAGAATTTTTTTTTAAATTCTCATCACAACAGAAATGAAATAAATTAGCACCAAAGTGCACATTTTCTTTGTAATCCGAATGCCTCCGATCTCTGTTTGAAACCGAGGCTCTGTTGAAGCTGCTGCCGTGTGACGTCACGCCAAGACAACCGCAGTAAAGAAAATGGCTTCCAACACAGACAATCATACATGCTGCGAGTGGGATCTAGAGGAGATAGACAGCAGTGATGAAGACGTTTTTATGGAATGCTCTCTGGAAGAGATAGGAACTGAAGAGGAGGAATTTTCTTATTCTTCCCACGTTCGAAAAACATCCCATGCAAGTGTAATTCAACCATATATGTTCGAACCGGAGTTGATTAATGTAACACAAGGACAGGATTCGGCGAGACCTGATGAAGTTGACGTGGAACTTCGCACCCAAAACACAGACTGGTAGGTGCCTCAATAAATCTACGTACACCTTGTTGATGAAATAATCTAATTCAAACATGTTTAAACGTCTGATGCTGCTTGCACACAACAGTGAGTCGTTTGTTGTTGTACTACCGACCGAGTCAGCATTGCCGAACTTAAATGACATTTCGAACAAAATCTTGAGACTGACTTTGACGCTAATTTATTTAATTTCTGTTGTGTTGAGAATTAAAAAAATAAAATAAAATAATGAAATTTTAGCTACATTTGTATGATAGACAAATAAAATACATTTCCTCTGGATTAGACCTTTAATTGTTGTGCCCGTCATTATATGACACTGGCATACATAGATGAACAAGGACATTTTGTTTGTAGTAAATAAATGATCATTTTTACCAATTTAAATGACATTGATAAGGTTCCACTTTACTGCCAAATTTAAAAGAGAAATTCTTAGAAAACTCACTTGTAAAGATTTCTCTTCACAGGCACCCCCTGATGTTCATTACTGACAAAATATCTGTGGCGAAGAAGAAATTACATCACATTTCACTGTTTAAAAAAATAAAAATACACTAATTTAAATATTCCATAGGCATTGGAATTCTCACTCACATGGCATCTTTTGTCAGCTTGGATATGTAAATGACTTCCCACTTGCCCGAGGTCACAGGTGTCGCCTTGCCCTTCAAAAGAGTCCTCAAGTCAGTCAGTTGGTTAAGTCAGTACATGGCGTTCTCCCATGAATTTACTTTGCATATTAGAGCTTGGACTGGCTTTGAAATCATCATTCGCTATGGGGAAGAGGAGTAACAAATTATTTCCAATTTAAAATCGAAGCGTTACTCCCGATACTATTCCGAAATAATCGTCTAACATGAAAAAACTAATTTGTCGCGTAAACCCTCCAGAAAGGTTTTTCTTTTTAGATTAAAAAGCCTTACTTTAACCCAGTGGTTTTCAAACTTTTTGGGGCCCCTTTTTGGAGATTAACTTTTTACATGCTCCCCCCCCTCCACTAACTTGAAATTTTCTCTGGGGGTCAAGTGGTGGGGGAGTGGGGTCTTAAAATGATCCATCCACTTTGAAAACCACTGCTTTAACCCTTGTCAGGTTTTGTGCCTGTTGGTTCCGCAGTGATCTGATTTTGTTTTTCAAACATTATGCGGTGATCTCGGTAGAGCGACATTGCGTACATGGGTAGAAACTATCCACAGAAAGTCCACCTGGTGTCTTTCACAAACAAAAGCTAAACGAATATATGAAATATTTTGTAGTTTCTTAGGTAATGCAACGCGGCAGCATTACAACTCGTTTCGTTGAATAAAGTTAATTGGCATATTATTGTTTCATTCGTTGACTTGGTGTGATTTGAATCCCAACAGTCTGATTAAACAGTCAATTTTATTTTTTTAAGGGTGGGGGGGGTCAAACTCAAGTGCTAATTCAAATCACCACTTATTTGTGCATAACCTGAATGTATGTGTGTCCTTTAAAACTGGAACAGCCACGTTTTAAGACTGTAGCACATGGACAAAATTGCTTGAAAATCATACAGTATATAGCATTTTCTTGTCATATGATGAACATTTTTGTGAGAAAGCGTTACATTGTGTAACACTCAACATTCCAAAGGCTTACATCTTTGATGTGATGAATATGTTTGTACCCACTGGTGTCGCTTAGCACTTTGTAGAAACTGAGTTTATCTTCGGCAAAGAAAAGAGGCAATGGGACATACTGCAAGGACAAAAAAAAAAAAAAAAAAAATATTTCAGTTCAGTCTCCACAATATTTATAGCAATGCTGGTGATCAGACTCACATGGCCGACCCAGCCCGTCTTGCTCGTTTGCTCGAATTTCTACACAAAAAGGAGACAGGGGCTGTTTTTAATAAACATGCAATCATGTTGAAATAACGTCATCGGTGAAGGGAAAGCGACCTGTTTTTCTTGCCAGCTGCTTCCGTCAAAGTCGTAGATCTGCACGAGCACGTAGTTCTGCTTCCTGGGGAGCCACTGCACTGCGACGCGCTCGTCTGTGACCCAGGTGACCGAGCTCAAAAGGTGATCGCTGAGCACAATGTGACAAGAAATGAGACACGCCAAACTGCCTGCTACCACGGACCGGTGGAGGTGTGAAAATACAGACCCAGATGCAACAGAAGCAGGGGGGAGCACCTGGGTGCGGTGGGATGGATTTGTAGTATCAACCACAAACAGTTTGACTTTAGTCAGAGGTGACCCAGCCTGCAAAAATGTAATGAATTAAGGATGACATTTCATGGCAGAAAAATACAAGCAATGTCAACTTATTAAAAAACCTTTTTTTAAACAAGTTGCAAATGTAATTGAACTTAAAAACACAAATTGCACACATAAATTGTAGAGATAACGCTGTACAGTACGTATCGCCAGGTCTGTCTGCCTGTGTGAGGTGTGTGAGTATCTGAGTGAGATCTGGGCTGACAGCAGACAGCGTGCTCACTGAGTTTTATAGTTTATGGGGGGCATTTAAAGGAAAATTCCGGTGGTTTGGAGTAACAATGTATCCAACAGGTCGTGTAACATGGACTCTATCTTGATAATGTGCTGTTAAATCATCTCTCATTTAATAATGTTTTGTGAATATTTTTATCGACAATTAAGAATTTTCAGGTGCGCCGCCATTTTCGCGAGTCACATCACCTACGTGTGCGGATGTGACGTGTTATATGCACTTCCAAACGCTCGAGGAGGAGCTCAAGGCTCAGACGCTCGGCGGCGCTCTTTCGCCGGGGAGCGAGCTCACAGTTCCGCTGCTTGGCGGAGCTCGCTCGTCAGACTTCGCGTCATTCCACCCGAAGAGCCATCTGAATATTCAACATTATTTACAGCTACAGGTTCAAATCTGTATGGAAGTATTCCTCCATATTCCCGATCAACCGATACTGCTATTTCTTCATCAGATGAGGATAAATCTGAGAAACCAGCGCTGGGCATAATTGTGTCCCATGTAATAGAGCGTTTGGAATGACACCTAACACGTCACATCCGCGCACGTAGGGCATGTGACTCGCGAAAATGGCGGCGCACCTGAAAATTCGTAATTGTCGATAAAAATCTTCTCAAAACACCATTGAATGAGAGAGGACTTAACATCACATTATCAAGATAGGGTACATATTACATGACCTATTGGATATATTGTTACTCCAAACCACTGGACTTTTCCTTTAATAAACTACAGAAAAAAGGAGGGCCCCAGTTTTGGATATACTGAACTTTTCACCCATTGCTGAATGCCACACATAGCCCCACCAGGCCCAGCCTCTTACAGGGATGCAGACACTACAATGCATATTGTATTCTTTGTCATTTGATGCTTACATTTGCGTTTGAATACATTTTCAATGTGTTTAAAAATTACGTTTTAAGTCGAAATGTCATGAATGAGAGATACAAAGGTAAAACTATTAAAACATTTTTTTTCACATCTTCTATTACATGTTTTGACCTATCATGTGTGGGTCAAGAGGCTGCAGCTCACATGTCAAAGCTTTCGGTCAAGTTGCTGTGCTGTTGTCACTCTACAGTGGAAACTCTGTAGTCGAATGTCACGACACTAAGTTGTCCAACTCACAATGTGAGCAACAGGTTAACTTTTAAGTAGTCTTTTTTTTGTGTGATAAAACCGTTGATGTGATAGCCAAAATAAATACAGAACAGAACTGAGATCATATTGCAATGTAGTGCGATGCGACACACACATCTGGCCACTGTATAACCACCAACAACCAAAAAAAGAAGACAGGAATGTACATCGGAAACCGAGCTGTATTTAGTGCGGCCATAAATACAAGAAGTAATCCCTTAAAAGTTAGGCTGTATTGCCGTGTCATTAAACACTTTATCACTTGTATATTTTTTTACATATTAGCTCAGTAGCGTTCAGTAGCATTCACTTTCAATTCCTGAGGCAAGTGCAAGTACTGCTTTGAATTATTGTCATTGGGATGCATTCAATCTCACCTTTGGGTAAGGAATCGCCACAGTTTGAGGGTACTGCTCCGATCCGTACATAGAGAACTCCACTTTGGTAACCTGCGTGTCATTAAACTCAGCGTAGGCCAAGTAGCGTGCAGTTGAAGACCACCACAATGCTCCGTTTGATGCAAACACCTCCTCTGAAGTCATATATAGAGTAAAATGCAGGATTAGCAGACAAAACAGACAAAAAGCCTTACCTATCGTTATTATATAACATGTTCCAAAAACGTTATCATTTTGTACTCTGATAACATGACTAACTCTCAAATGATCTCAAATGTAAACAAGTAGTCTATAAACCAAGTTGAAACTTAACTTTAATTTTTTTTCCTGCTTTCTTTCCGTGGTGAATAATGATATTGGCTGCCAATGGAAAGGCATACTGTGTGGTTGAATATGCTCAAAGACAGTCAAAAAAGATTTTCGCAGAAGATCAATCCAATTACACCACCGAAAGTAGTTTTGGACATGTCACAAAAAAGTCAGAGGAATGCAAAAAGGCATATTCTAGGCATATTTAATATAATGGAACCCATATAACAGGTGCTTTGATGGCGCCAAGTATATGTTACATGGATTTGAGGAAATTCATGAAGACGATTGTATTGCTTTGACATCATCTTGTGGAATATTGGTGCAAATAAGCTATGTTGAAGTGAGGGGAGGAGTTTTATATGATAGGGTAAGCCCATGTCTAATAGAAGACTAGTGCTTCTGTGCCAGGGACGCTGAAGTGAGTTGAGGAGCTTCACAAAGATCAGAGTAGTGCTTTAGCACCATCTTGTGTCATCTTGGTGACAAGGAACAGTAATAGAGGTCCCATCTTTTTTTCAAACTAACTTTTTCTTTAATTTGGGATATGATATTGCCTCTCGGTAAGGTTGTGAAATATAAAATTCAACTATTTCAAATTATGTCAATATTCTGGGAACAGCCTGTATTACCTCTTGTATTCTATCAAATATTAATTCAGGATCTTTCTCTTTTGAGACACACACCCATACACATAAAGCTGAACGGGCATATTTTCCTACCTTCATATACCCAGTCAGGCACTCCATTCAGGATCTCATTCTTTTTCCCATTGTGGGTCACTTGCACAGCTTCAGCAGTAACATCAGGTTTTAAAAAGACGTTGTTGTCCGACACGTAAGCCTGCACGATAACGCGCACTCGTCGTTATTAACACCAAAGACTTCATGACCAGTGAATACAAGCGCACAAACTGCCAGGTGGGCTGTGGTGGTAGCAGTGCATAGGTGGGGATGCCGAAGTCGCCGCACAAATACACAGGGACTAGTCAGGAGGTTTTGGCGGAAACTCACGTATTTGTGTCCCACTGGAGCCCAGCTGAAGTACTGCACCTCGGCTGGAGAACTCACATTTGCAAAAAATGTCCTGCAGCGAAACATCAAATAGTTATTAAGAAGTAAATCCCAAACATTATTTAACTCTGGTCTACGCACACTACTCATAAAAAGTTAGGGGTATTAGGCTTTGGGGTGAAGTCTCAGGAGGAATCCAAAACACACAATAACAGAAATGTAACATATTCAGTTAATTTTAGAATTGAAGTTTAGAACTTAATATGCACTTCTCTAATTATTTGAATGAACATGTCCAACCATTTCATGTTTTTGTATTTTCTTTGCGTAACCTGTTGGTCTTCAACAAGGAGCTCAATGGTCAATGTCACAATAGGTGTTTGATACATCAATCGACCAATACATTTGCAAGGACGTCTACTTATATGCCTTTCTGTGACTCTTTCAGTCTCTCTGTTGCGACCTGCTGATGACACTAAAAGCTGGCGTGGGCAAGGCTTCAAACAGGATTTTCCCATAGGGAGGGGGCCACTGAGGTTAGAGTAGATGGATGTGGCTTGTGCATGGGTAGTGACAACATGATTAAATAGCAAAAAGTTCATTCTTTCATGATGCAAGAAAAAATGGCTACTCACAAATTGCTCCGGTCATAGATGGAGTATGAGGCTGTGTAAGAGTGTCTCCATTGCTGGTGGATTCAAAACAAAAACTGCTGTTGTATTATCAGATTACTGTATAAAAAGAGACATACACTTCATGGGTGAATGGCATTAAGTGGACTTGAAAACGATCTTCTTCCTCCCCTCACATTCATGCATATATACTCCATCTTACTTTGTCTGATCTTCATTCCTCTCTTTTCCAGTGCATGCTTCCACCCTTCTAATTGTTCCTCCACCTTCTCCCTGCTTTCACTGCAGACCACAATGTCTTCTGAGAACATCATGGTCCAACGGGATTCCAGTCTAACCTCATCTGTTAGCGTATCCATCACCACTGGAAACAGGAAGGGGCTTTGGGCTGTTCCCAGAGGCAGTTCCAGCTTTACCTTTAACTCATCTGTCACAACTACTGCACACCTCACCACTGTGTTGCTGCCCTCATGAATGTCCTCTACTATTCCAAGCTACTTCTCTGCCAATCTAGACTGCTGCATGCAGTACCACAGTTCCTCTCTCGGTATTCTGTCACAGGCTTTGTCTAGATCCACAATGTAGAGAGTGTAGCTTTTTCTGACCTTCTCTGTACTTTTCCAATAGCATCCTCAAGAGAAATAATGCACTGTGGAACTACTCCTAGGCATGAAACTATACTGCTGGTCGCAAATACTCACTACTACAAACACTTTTACAAATGGCGACCAGCAAACCTTTCCTGCATTCCTCAGGCATCTTCTTACCCACAAGAATTTTGTTGAACAAGCTGGTCAAAAACTCCAAAGCCACCTCTACTTGATGCTTCCATATCTCCACAAGAATGTTATCAGGACTAACTCATTAGTGCCTTCGTGACTTCCCCTTTATTAACCATTGCTACTTCCTGGTCCACTCCAAGTGGCTCTTCTTCGCCCACTCCTGTGTTCCACACACACATGATCTCTCACCTTTGTGTAATTGCTTTCAAATGCAACATATTTACGATCCCCTGACAACAGGTAGTCTGTGGCGTCCACTTGATCCTGTAATAAGACACCCAGTGTAAAAAGGCAATCCTATTCCAGTGGTATTTAGCGTCCAATATTTTTCTAAATACAAATATTACAAAGGTTGAATTGCTCAAGTATAGTGACTCCTTGTTTGTTTCCACATTGTGAAGGAAGACGCTCCCATCTCTCGTTTTGTGCAGATACTCATTATCTGCACGTGTGAAATAATACACTTATGAGAGATTTGTTCTGATGTATCGGAATAAGAGAGGGCGACTAGGAAATGCTATTAATACCTGATATCCAATACAGATTGTAGGCTCTCCACCTAATTGTGTCATTGAAGTAGTCTTCAAGGGTGAAAGGCCTTTTGGGACCATCTGATTCTGCGGGGGGGGGGGGGGGGGTGATGATGATGTGGAAGAACAAAAATATGCATGGTTGTCTTTGCGTCAGATGGGGGTGCAATTAGGGACACAGTTGAGAGAGAGAGACAGAGGTGTCCAAATTTCCTTTTTTAGGGCCATATAAAAAAGGAAGGGTTGAATTAATTCTGTGATCAAGCTTCTAACGCAAAACATTTGTATCTGATATTAACATTTTCTCATTGAAACAACGCCAACCCATTCCAGCCCTTTTGATCCTTTTGGTGTAACCACCTTGGCCAACGAGACACTTTCACAGCAAAGTGACTTCATAAGATGCAGTAATAGTTTTTTTTTTTTTTGTTTTTTTTTGCTGAGTATGAAAAATGTATGCCTGTTAGTATTCTTATAGTATCTGTTACATGTGTTTTGGAAACTTTTTTTTTTTAATTTCAAATATCCGTTTCTTAAAGCAGTATAACACCACTACATACTGAAGAGCAACAGAACATGACCACGTTCACAAGCAAAACACGTAGAGTATGCGTCTGAAAAATAATTATCTTGATTCAGGAGGCATTTTCAAGTATTTTTTGTTTGTTTGAATAGTTTCTTTGCACATCTAGAAAGCTCTATCTAAAACCAATTATCAGTAGTAGTTGTCATACTGTATACTATAGTTTGGGACGTCACACCAATGAGGGATGTGGGTGTTGCAACTACCCCCCCCCCGTTTTTAACTCTCCTAACCCCCCCACATACACTCACAAACATACTTGTGAAACTTATGAATAGTGTTCATTAGGGCTGTGTCAAAGGCTATTAATGTATGCTGGGAACCACAAAAAAAAGGACGCCCTGTGCCAATAATTTGTGGTATGTTCAGAAATCAAAACTTAACATAAAATAGAAAATGGAGCAAACCACTTTTGCATATATTTTTCTTATATTTACCAGAATTAATTTGCTAATTTGTTAAGTACATCTACGGCGTTTCACATGTTACCATTCAGAAAGTTATGTAGTTTGGTAGAATATTAATGTGTATTGTTTCATGTTTAGTTTTATAGTAAATCTCAACTGGTGAACGGCGAAGCAAGCGCGTCTTTTTGTTTTTTTTTTAAGTTCGCTGTCTGCTTGTGTTGTATAGGTGTTGCAGAATAGGCACAATTATTTTAAAAAGATAACCTGTAAGTCAAATTCCCAAAAGTTCAAAATAATAATAATAATCAGGCAAGCAACAAATAGACACAAAAAAAATCCTTGCATATGTATAGCATATGAATAAAAAAAAGGAAGGTAAGGAAAGAAAGGAATTTGGACACCGCTGCAGTTTAACAACAAAATGCATTCAAAAAATCACGAGTGAGTACAATTCAAATAATTCAAGTCACACCGGTTGTACCTGCAGTTGACGCACTAATAGGAAAACAAGTTTCATTGCGAACAATTAATAAGCATGCTGCGTTTCAAAGGTGACTTACTGCTAAAGTAAACCGCCGTCACGGTTATCAACGTGATGACGACAGCCGCCCCAAGCAGCACCCATAGCACCTTGCTGCAGCCCTGCGGAGTGTCACACCTTTAGTAGGCTTTTCCATCCCGCCCAGCCCCCCTCCCTCCTCAAAAAAAAAAAAAAAAAAAGTAAAGTACTTTACTGTAATGTAAAAACCACAGCAGTAACAAGTGATGCACGAGTACTAACCATGACGCAGATGAAGTGGACGCGCGCCCCTTAAAGGATCCTCAGTGCTCCAAACTTGCCCGTAACTCCTCGTCTAGTTGACATACCCTCGTTCCAGATAAATCTCGTAAAAGACGACGAATAAATTCACAAAACGACGCACCACACAAAATAGGAAAATGAGCGCCGCCGTCCCTTGTGCATGTAGTTTAAGTAGACTTCTCACTTCCCGTCGCATTCCTGAGGAGAGTCCTTCACCAGACGCATGCAACGCTGCTCGGACACACACGAGCGCACGCGCGCGCGCGCGCACACACACGCAGTCAACTTTCTTTCTCAAGTAGGCACGTCATTCAAATTGTTCAGGACTGCACAAGTTTCAGTCGGTTCGTCACTTGTGCCTTTAGTTCCGCAAAACCACTTGAGCTACAAACATTCCCCAAATTCTGCATTTTATTTTATTTTGCAGTGACAATGCGTTAAATACCATGCTATTTATTTGTATTAAATGCAACAGTTTAACAAGCTTCCCTTTTGCCAGGCTGACTTTATAGGTCTCCATCGTAACTGCCTCACAAACCACTGGAATTAGGATGTAAAATAATCACAACTGTTACAGTATGGGAGGTTGGAAGGGTTTAGATATGGATCTCACTATTGGACTGCTTGGTATAAAATAATTTTTAAAAAGTGCTCAATTAATATAGTCTACCGTAGACTCCGCAAAATATTTGTGTTAGTCGATTATGCCTCAGAGATGTGAAAGGTTACAAGATGACAGAGATTGTGGATGAATGAAGCAAGTCGATTGTCAAGGAAATGCTCAAACTATTTCTGCTGGAGCGCATGATTATTAAGATGGCATGCCCGAAGTTTTTCTTTCACAATAAAAGCAGTCAACAGACGCTGTTTGGAAAAAGGCAACCACTTAAACATTTGATCGGACAGAGGCGCTTTATTACATTCCTGACACATTTACTTTCCGTGAAGAAAGGCATTCCGTGACCAAGCCCAAAAGACAAGATGTACTCTTCTGATAAAACTGCAAAATGGAAACATCAATGAGTATCTCTTCAGGGGCTGCCATTATAAACTTCATGTCCAGATTGAGATTGCACCGCTCACTTTAAATGCTATCATCTTGAAAATATGATGTTAAAAATCATTCAATTGTTTCCATTTTATTTTGATATTGATGGAATGAACTAATAACAGTATTAATCAAGAATTCCTTTTACTTTCTTTTTTGTGTGTACAAACTGAGAACTATGGAGATAAAGTATGAATTAAAGAGCCTGTGGAATGAATGCAAACATTTGTTTCTAAATAAATTATACCTATTTAATGATTTCTGAAACTATATATAATGCTAGGCCATGAAAACGTATTTGCCACCCATTTTCATTTGCATAGCTTCCCTACTAAAATGTTGAATATTAAAACATTGTAAAAATCTTGCAAAGATAACCCAAGTAAAAATAAAATGCAGTTTTTAATAGTGATTTTATTAAAGGAAAGAAAACACTTACAAGCAACCTGACACTCTGTGACAAAGTAATTGCCCCCTCAACCTAAAAACTGTTTGGACCATCCAAAGCAGAAAAAAAAGTGTTTTCATCACTAGCAACGAGTCTTTCACATCGCTTCCTTGCAGCATTGTTGTAATTCAGCAACACTGGAGGCTTTTTGAGCATGAACAGCCTTTTTCAGGTCTTGTACAAAGAACTATTTAGCACTTGATTTTAGAGCTATCGTGATAAATGACATACTCTGAAGTGCAGCATAAGTCGCCTTTCTCCCAATACATAAGAATCTGAGTGCATTCATTCCCATCAAGATGTGAAAAAAAAAAAAATCCACCAAACCCTACACCATGTTGCACAGCCGACTCACAAATCTATGGCTCACCTTTCAGTAAACTTTAAGAATAGCAGGAATCCATTTGTGCTATTTTTTTTTCAATTTAATGTTAAATAATGGCAAAAATTAATTTTAGCATCACATTTATGAAACCAACAGGATCTTCTTTCATAAAAGGTATAATTGTTTGAATAGTAAGTCTTTTTAAATCAAAAATCTATTCTGAAATGTAACATATAACCCCGATAAACCTGTGCACAAAAGCAGTTTGAGTGAAGAAATCTTGTTTGGCAGTTTGATTAGTGGATTGTTTCATCACTAAAATTGTGCAAAACGCTGCGAATCACTCAGACGTCTTCGTCATCTGACCACTGAGCCAAGCGGGTGGCGTGCTCGATGTAATCGAATGGCTGGAACTTCATGTGAAGCTCGTGCCACTTGGTGAATTTGCTGAACTTCTTTTCCTTGATTGTCACAACAAAGTTCTTCACTTGCAAGCGGGGGCACGGAATTCCTCGGTACATCATCATCGTACCCCATTTCTGCAGCAAAAAGAGGAACGTGAACAGGATTCTGAAGGGATGAGGTGGCTGATGCGAGCGCAACGCTGACAACACAAAATGGGATTTAGAACATACTGTATCTGTTGAGGGTGTATTCTTAAAAACTGTTAGGTACAATCACATATTTTTAGTTTGGAATTTGCAAATACATGAAACCGATTTGCAGATTTTTGGGGGGAGAGCCTATCTGCCCTTACAATTTGAAACCGTGTTCATAATTTTTGTTGAAAATGCAAAGCAATACACTAGCCAGTTAAACAAATTTAGATTTGAACAAACGATTGCAACAGTTTTTGTTTGCTTTGCTCAAATGTCAATTTTTTTAGTTATTTAAAAGAACAGCAATGACAAAAACTGTAAACTCCTCAGACTAATCCTATCTATTCGAGACAACTTTAAAAAAACAAGAATGGCTTCGCAAACGATGTAAACCTGACTAGGATCGCTTGAGCAAGTCAAATCTCTTAACAAGAGCTCATTTTCTTTTGAACACCACCGAGTCTGGAATGAACTCTGCTTGGCCATATTTCAGGAATTCAAAACACTGCCGGAGACCATCAAAAAATAAAACAAGGCCTCTTGCTGGACTAAAATCACATTTCCAAAAGGGCGAGGGAGGGGGACAAATCCCATGAAACACATTTTACCTGTCCACAGTCCTTGCATGCTATGGAGGCATGAGGTTCATATTCAAGAAGACGCTCTTGAGAATTGTTTTCTTTCTCAATGAAAAGTTCACTGTAAGGAAATGAAATTTAGTGTTACGTTGAGTTGCAATCCCAAGACAGCATCCTCATGACAGCAGGAGTGACAAAGTGCAAGTACAGTGGAACCTTTAATTAAAATACAACCCCCCAAAAAAACAAACACTTGTTAAATAAAAATAACCAAAACTCTGATAAAAATGATAGAGGAAAAAATAGGATAAATTGGCATCATAAAAACAATGGTACAAACATTTCTTGTCTGCATTACAATATAGAGTGGTGTCTTGAGGTACTAATGACATGACTTAAGAACTTTTTGTGAGTCGATTCATCATTCTGCGTTTTTTTTCCCCTCATTTTGATTTGGAAGCCAAAATTTGAGATTCAAGCACTGTGTGGTGATCGTGAACTCAATTAACACACCTCACCAAAAGGAGCATAAGCGGATAGTGAATAAACTCTAAAAAAAAGGCTTGAAACTGCTTATTACCAATGTTGACACAGTATTTAATTTTTTTTTTTTTTAAATAAAGTACCCTTTCTAAAAAAGCAAAAGTTCACACTCTTGAACATTGCTTGTCTGTCATTTTGCAGTAATACCAATTGGGTATTAGCATTTCCATTTGCCTGAGTTACGATCAATGACTAGTTTTAATATAGTTAAAGATCATACTATATCACAAAGCTGTATATTTTCATCACTTTTGGGACCCCTGAAGCCAGGCTGCCCTTCGCAAGCACCTATTTTGTCCAATGGCTGATCCAGCCCTGAATTTTGGGATGAAAATTTGTCCATCGCTCACCTTAGATGAGACATTAAAATCGTATCTCAAGGCACCACTGTATGTTGCAGTCAAGGGAGGAGCTTTATGTAGTCAAACCATAGCCCCATCTAATAGAAAAGTAGTGTTTTGTGCGATATTGTGTCATTTATAAGAAATTATAAACTTATTTGGTGGGGGGGGGTCAAATACTTGATGATTTTTGCTCTTCTGATTGAAAGATAGTGGCAGATTTAGTCAGAAACTGATGAATTACATTTTCATTATTTACTTTTGGCAGAGGCCTTGTAGCTCAGTGGTTAGAGCACTGGTTTGGTAAACCAGGGGTTGTGGGTTCGTATCCCACTGGGGCCTCCACTCCCTGAGAAGGGTTCCGTCAGGAAGGGCATCTGGCGTATTTAAAAAAAAAAAAAAAAATTGTGCCAAACATGTATGTGCGTTCATCTGAGATGACATGCTGTGGTGACGCCGAAAGAAACACACACACTTTTGGTAGCGAACATTTTTCTCAATTTGAACAAATCAGAAGTGGATGAGTATCCTAGAATAGTCTGAGTTTGGAATTAAAGGTTCCACTGTAAAGTCAGTTCAGGACAGTTTCTACCTAAACTCTGATGAAACATTGACATGGTGCATGTCTCCAATGATCTGGATGTCATCACAAGTGCAGACGATCTTGCTGCATTGTCGGCAACTTAACTTCACCTCTGACGGATCTTGTGGCTTTATGTTTTTGTTTCTATTTCTGAACTTGCTCCTAACAATAGCCTCACTTTGAAATTCTTTAATCTAAGAATGGGGACACACACACACACACACAAGGGTAAGAACAACCTTGCAATGTGGAAGAGCTACTTTGGAGGAGACGTACCCTGTTGATATACTCTGCAGGATCTAAGGCTTGGATTCTGGCAATGGCTTTGGCCATTAGGTCCTTGCGGTACTCATTGACAGTCTCCTTCTCAGTCACCCCAGAGCCTTTCACCTCAATCACGATGTAACTGCTGTCCTCAGCTCGAGCTCTGCCTTGAGCCTACAGAAGGTTATAAATTGCGAACAACTGCAAGTCCAAGTGGGCCATTGTAGGGCCCTAGTAGTTAACACAGTCAATCATAGGTTGCAGACCCTTAATTTTGGATGCTATCTTACAAAAGATGTTGAAAATAGCCATGGCCATTGACATTGCAGATAGTGAGATATGTAGATAGACCAAGGCTGACAAAGTCTGGGCTGCGCTGTTCTTTCGATATTTTATCTTTATCTTCATTATCCTGTACCCTGTGCATTAATTTAGCTGATTTTTCAAATGTTTAAAATGGAATTGAATGAAATAGATCAAACATATTAGTCAAATAAATTGTCTTTTAAAAGATATAATAGGTAAATAATTACAATTGGGCGGCACGGTGGCGCAACTGGCCTCACAGCTCTGAGGACCTGGATTCAATCCCAGCCCTCCCTGTGTGGAGTTTGCATGTTCTCCCCGTGCCTCCGTGGGTTTTTTTCCGGGCACTCTGGTTTCCTCTCACATCCCAAAAACATGCAACAATAAAGAGACACTAGATTGTCCCCAGGTGTGATTGTGAGTGCGACTGTTGTCTGTCTCCGTGCCCTGCGATTGTCTGGCAACCAGTTCAGGGTGTACCTTTCCTCCTGCCTGTTGACAGCTAGGAGAAGTTCCAGCACTCCTGTGACCCTTGTGAGGACAAGGGGATAAGAAAATTGATGGATGGATGGATAACTACAATTGATAGTACTGGTAAATAAAGTAAAATACTAACTACTAGAATTATCATTATATTATTAAAATTGACTATACTACTCATACATTTTAACTTTTTTGAACCTTTTTACCCAAATCGGATATAACAACTAGGTTTCAAACTTGATACTTTTGAAAGTCTCAAGGTGATTGGTAACACTTTTTTTTTTTTTCTTTCTGTGTCCCCAAAAGGACTTTTTGTTTCACCTGAGTTTATCTGGAGAAAATCTTTTTGCATCCACACAACGGTCTGTACTTTTGCAATGGCAAAGCCAATCTACATGCCCTTGCTTACCTGCCATCGATGACATGTACTGTATTTCTTAGTGTGATATGCATAGTTTTGGTAGGACACTTTGCAGCTGCTCGTAAGCTGTCCTAATGATAACATTTACAGATTGAAAAACAGAGGTCCCAGGACCGATCCCTTGGGAACCCCACAGAACATAGACATAGTAAACGGGTTACTATGTCTATGTTCTTTTTCAAAGATGTCTCGTCCTTGAGATATGACTTGAATCAGTTCAGAGCAGCACCAGAGATTTCCATGCGATGTAGTGAGATAACTAACTTGTATCATCGCGATCTCATTGGTCACAAGGCCATAGCAGATGACAAAGTTGCACGCTGGTATGTCCAAACCTTCCTGTGCAACTGAGGTGGCAACCAGCAAGTTGACAGCGCCATTGCGGAATCTGTTCAAAACATCCTTTTGCTCTGCCTGATTAACACAAATTTGCACAAATCAATCGGATTGACATGGTGTTCACATGGGGGCAATGGGGACATTGATTTCTCACAGCGGTCATCGGTTTGACAACACTCTGGTCTCCACCTCCGATGAGATACGACACGTTTATGCCGACGTCGGCAAACTTGGAGTTCTTTTGAATCCAGTGACTGAGAGCGATGGCACTGAGTCTGGTTTTGGTGAAAATGATACCTCTGGCCTCATCCCTGGTAGTGAACTGGTACAGAATACTTTGTCGTAGTTTTGACAAGCTGTAATTTTCATTGGCTTGGTTCTCGGAAAGCTTCTGAAGCTCCTCTTTGTTGTCTGTAAGAAACACAGAGGTACTCCATTTACAAACATGTTATTAGGTTTATGATAGTTTTGCAAAATTCCATATCCTTGTCACTGGTTGTCAAGTCAGAAATTTCTATGTATAACTACAGTACCTCAAAAAATTTCAACTTAAGACTTTTTATATTCTCACATTGTCCTTGATAAACCACACCCAGAATGCAACTGGGTTTTTTGGGCCTGTTTTATTGCCGCTTCTATTCTCAATACAATGTTTACCATCCTTACTGATTGGTTATTACAGTTAATAATTTAAAGAGCATTGCATGAGACTTGTCACTGTAACAATCTCGCAGGTGTGAACAGGGAGCAGGTGTCAAATTTAGTGTTATCGCTCTCATTCTGGTAACTGGTAGTTCAATATGGCAAATACAATTTTCACCTCTTTAGAAATGTGGTTGTTGCTACTTGCAAACATGACTAAAAAAAAAAAAAAAAATCAAAGACAACCACCACTTATGTTAACTATTAAGCAGTTATGACCCTAAAACTTATTTCCAGATTTCTTTCTCCACATTTATAGGCTTTAAACATGATTCTAAAACGACAAACCAACAGATATTCCTTTTTTTTTGGCCACACATTATGGAAATACAAAGTCAATGTAATTCTGGCAAAACATTCTTGGGTCAAGAATGATAGCATCTTTCTATAAAACAAACACTGACTTCCTGTAGTGTCTGATCCTAAATTTGTTAGACTGCAGCAACATTCTTCTGATACCTTGGAATAAATTGAAGAGGACTCTCTCAGTATCTGTGATGTTTATGACGTGCTCATCGTCGGGGCTTGTTTTACTCTTCAACTCTTCCTCATGGTGTTTATTCAAGAAACTGAAGGCATCACACATGCGAATGGTGTTGCTGAGTATCAGGGCGTTGTTGTACCATCGAAGGTGCTTCAGGCAAACCCGCAATTCCTGAGCGCCCTCTTTGGCGGCTAAAACGAGTCATATTACCAGTCAGGAAGGAAGAAAGTCACACCAAAGAGCTGGAGAGTTTTCTCACCTTGTTGCTCGGATTGTACTACCCACTGTTCATAGTTTTGAGAACCAAGATCACAAGTGGGGCTCAGATTGGCATCAATTTGAATATTGTGCATAATTCTCTTGATTACGTCACCAAATGGATCCTGTAAGATTTGTGTGGTATGATGCAAAAAGTAGGCTCTTCACAACACCAAAACCTGGATTTTCATTGACGCACCTGTTCTTTGTTTGCAACAAGAACAATTTGTTTATCTGGCTCATTGCTGTTATCCTCAAGGTTCCCAGTCTGGATTTCAGAAGCATCCAAATTGGCACAAAACTACAAAAGAATCAGTGTTCTGGGGTGTAAATCATTGTCATTTGTGTTATCTGAAGCAGTATTTTGCACTAACATCATTCAAAAAGGTGTTTCCACTCTTAAGTGGTACGTCAGTGAAACACTTTATAGCCGCACATGTGAAGGGGGGAATATTAAAAACAGCCTGCTGAAGAAATCTAGACAGACAAGCAGAGTGGAACATTGCAAGTTAAATGCACCTGAAGTCAGAAGTCAGGAATTTCACCAGTTTTCTGTAAAGAATACAACTCTTAAGTCACGCAAAACCTAAAAAACAAAGGTTGAACTCCTGTCTTGTTTAACATTTTGCAAAGAATAACACCACACCTCTTTGGTTTTTGGTTTGGAATTTGGTGTGTATTGTAGGTGCCCCCCACCCCTATAGAATAGTACCAAATATGGCAAAAGGGAAGATAAGATGTTTTGTTGTTTCGAGCGGCTGATTTTTACCGGTATGCTTTTCTTAATCAACCCTGTTAGCGCTGCGTTAGCGCTGTGCTAGCGTGGTGGCGGTGTGTTACTGCTGTGTCTCAGTGATTTAGCCATGTTAGTGCTGTGCTACCGTGGTGCTACTGTGTAGCTGACGCACCTGTTTTTTCTTTCTTTCTTTTTTTTTTGTTCATGCTACTGTTTTGTTGCTATGCTAAGCTAAGGTAATAAAACTATGAACTTTCTGTGTACCACTTTTCTTTGTAAATATTTTGTGTTTCAATGTGGGCACTTGGAGCTTTTACACAGGTGCAGCTTATGTTGTACCAAATGGTATTTCCTTTACAAATGTACTCGGTGAGGCTTGTAACCAGGTGCGCTCTCTTGGCCGGAAATTACGGTAATATTAAGATGGGATAAATTACTTAACCATTCATGAACACATCGATTATAGTACAATTATGTTATAAGAATAATACCATTTTTTTTTGTCAAGCAGCTCATCAGATATCATTATCCTGAAAGAAACTATTGCATTTAGGCAATCCATATGAAACATTGATAAAAATACAGTAAAGTGTCCAGAAGCACTCGCGATCTCTACCAGAAATTGGCTCATTATTTTCTGGTTTGCTTCCTGCTCAACTCAAAAAGAACAGAGTGCTTTAACTGGCAGAAAAAAAATGCAAATATTATGTGAGGAATAGTTTTGCATTCCATAAAACAGTGGGTGGCTCAAATGAGCTCAGCTGTGTGCCACTTTACACCAGATTGAGTACTTGCCTGCAAAATGTTATTCTCTGCTGTCTTCAGTTTCGTGGCACCGCCTACCCCCAGTGTGGCAGTAAGGCCTAGGATCTGAGGTAGCGGAACTGTCTCCTTCTGGTCCTTCTTCAATATCCTGTTCTTCTCCTTCTGCCTCAGGTAACGCATCATCACTCGGTTATAGACTTCACCCTTGTTAGTGTGATGGCACTCGTCTATTATAATCAGGGTGATATCTAAAACAAACACATGGGTATTAATCCATGTGATAGACCATGACATATACAGTAATTGGTAGGAAGCAACAGGAGCTAGAAAAGGTATTGGCTATTGCTGACCAAAATTGAAACAGTTCCATAAAATTGTTGTGTCTGGTCTTACGCCATCAGACATACCCCAAAAAGGTGCATTTTTATTGTTTTTATGTCAAAAGAAAATATAAATAAATCCAGAGGAACCTGTGGTAAAGAGGATATATTGAGTGCATATCCCCATACTTTGCAAGATTGCCTGCCAATGTCATAGCCACTTCTTAAGGAACATATTAGAAACCGATGGGGGGAAGGACACGACTACTTTTTAGGTTTCTGGGACGTTGGTGGGATGGTCTACTTTGAATGCTCTTGCTTATTCTGTACAAAATAATAATACAAATCTAAGACATATGACTGTTTTCCTTATTTGTGTACAAGTAATAATTACAATTCTACGAACAGCTTGGAATAAATTTAACAGTGGGTGGTTTATTTAAGCGACAAGGTGAGCATTCTTACCTCTCCTTCGCCGTTTGTAACTATATTTCAATTTCAATCATATCAAGAAATACGTATTGTGATGTAAACGTACCCCCGGAGGAACAAATGAGCAGCGGCACGACGTTTTGTAGGTGATAGATGTTCTCATGTGAATTTCAACAGGCACACACTGATGGCTTTAACAGATGTGGGAAGCAGAAACCAGCAGGAGGAAAAAAAGGATTCAAAATAAACAAATAAATAGAAAAGCACATGCTTTCAGCTGTTTTGACAAACAGCATATGTTCCACTTAGGTGGCTATTCCAGCTTGCACTGCTGGGTGCCAACAAGCGCTGGAAGACTTTGACAAGATCCTGTCAGGTATTGTCAGAGGAGAGGTTTTGTGTTCTCTGGGTTGCTTCCCATTCCAAATATATACGGTATATTTTTGTGCTTTTTACACACATTTAGCACATTTTAGTTAGTTTGTACTAATCATAGTTAGGACCCATTTTATTATTGTACTACTTATCTAACTAACCTGGCTTTAATCAAGAGGAAATGAGATAATGCAAAGTGTTACAAAATCAGTTGTAGATGGGGGTTCCAGGACGTCTTGTCTTGTTGTAATTACAAATGTAGTACATTTTCTACATTTCTCAGTTGGGCTGTCACAGCGTCGCTGTTATAATCAAATAGTTTTTTAAGAAGCTAAGCTACTTTTGGGATCACATAGTAATAGTGGGGTAGCGTTCACACAAAGTACATTTCCCCATGCAGTAAACAAAATGTCTTCCATGATGTCACATGTTATACACCTATCCTCTTGCTGATGCACTACCATAGGTGTCAAACTCAGGGCCCTGGGGCCAGATCCGGCCCACCATATTATTTTATGAGCCCCACGAAAACAAATCATCATCGAGTTCATGTTTCTTAAGAAAATACCAAAATGGCAAATTACCTATCTCAAAAAATTACCTTTATTTTATCTATCGCAAGCATTTTTTGTTAACAATGCTCTTTTTTAAAATAAACTATATTTGAGCAAACATTTTTTATTGACCAATTATTACAAAATTACTTAAGTTGTGGTGTATATGTAATAAACAAAATGAGGATATTATCATTAATATGGATTCACAATCAACATGGCACTCTGAAGGAAATCATAACTACAATGTAGCCCATGACAAAATTGAGTTTAACACCCCTGCTTCTGATGGTGATCATGAATTATGCGGAGTATGGCAAGCTCTGTTAAACATTTGACAGGGAGACTGGATATGTGTTGCAGATACTGTATCTGTCATGCTCCTGGCTTCCTGCCCAGGCTGGGCATGGCCAGCCAATTAGTCTGAGCACACCTGGACCTTGTTCCAGCTAATGCCTCCGAGTATATATAGGACTTGGGGGACGACTTGCCCTTCGCCAGATCGTCATCCTTGATGCTTCGTTCCCGCACTCCCGTTTGCCTGACTTCTGCTCTCCGTGTACCGACCTACGCCTGTCCCTTGACCCCGCTCTTGAGCCTGCCGCACGATTACTTCTGCCTTGTTTGAACTGCCTGCCTGATCCCTGACTGTGGACCGAATAAAGGTTTCCTCTATACTGTCCACTTATCTCTGGAGTCGTGCATTTGGGTCCAAACTCGTGCCCCGTTCGTCTTCGTCATTTCCCACATGACGGGGAGGGCGGAGGCGTGGGCCACTGCAGAGTGGAGTCGCAACTCGGAAATGTGCCGTTTATGGATGAGGTCCGTCTGCGCGCTCACCCAGGTATTCCAGTACGCGGCTCCGGAACGCCAGGCGGCGTCCTCGCTCATGACAATTTGTCAAGGCAGTCACCGCGTGTCCGACTACACCATTGTATTCCGGATCCGGGCTGCTGAGAGCCGGTGGAACGAGGAGGCCCTCCATGACGCCTTCTACCAGGGACTTTCTCCACAGATCCGTGGCCACTTCGTTGCCATGGATCTTCCGCCTTCGCTGGACGCCCTCATCGCACTGGCCCTCAAAGGTGGATCAGCGCCTGACCGTGCAGGGTCAGATGGACGGCCTGAGGGAGGAGGAGACAGAGAGGCTCAGCCCGGTCGCTTCCCGGCCACCCACATTGCCTTCTACGTCGGAACCCATGCAAGTGGGGGCACTCGGCAACCCAGCGGAGGAGCGCTTACGGCGGCGACAAGAAGGGCGCTGTTTCTATTGTGGACGTCTGGGACACGTAATCGCCCGCTGTCCGGGTCGGCCGAAGCGCCCCGACCTTAGGATCTCGATGCCGGTGAGTGTGCAGTATACTGGCGCTAAGTCGGGGCGATCGCTTTTGCACCTCACAGTCGGTACAAACTCTCACTCGTGCTTAGTGACCGCGTTAATTGACTCCGGTTCGGATGCGAACCTCATATATCCTCGGGTGGTCGAAGCGTTGCGGGCGACAACCTTCCCCACACAGCGTCCTCGTATTGCTTACGCCGCCAACGGCAAGTTCCTCTGCCGCGTTACACACCGCACGCAAACCATACGGATGGACTTTCCGGACACGCACACGGAGTGCATTAGTTTCCATGTTTTCAATTCTAGCAACAGTGATGTAATCCTGGGGACCCCGTGGCTCAAGAGACACAACCCCCACATTGACTGGGTCACGGGTCGGATTATGGCATGGAGTGAGGACTGTCACAAGCAGTGTTGCGCCGCCGGGGAGGGGAGGGATCCAAGTTGCTGAACTTAGCACCGCCTCCGAATTAGCCACGGTACCCTCTTGCTACCATGATTTGAAGGAAGTTTTTTCGGAGTCAAAAGCAAGATCCCTGCCGCCGCATCAGCCTTATGACTGTGCCATTGAACTCCTCCCGGGTACCTCACCCCCCAAAGGGAAACTGTTCCCTTTGACAGGACCGGAGCACCAGGCAATGAGGGAGTACATCGAGAAGTCCCTGGCAACCGGACTCATTCGCCCGTCATCCTCACCAGCCGGTGCAGGGTTTTTTTTCATTAAGAAGAAGGATTCAACTTTGCGACCCTGCATCAACTACAGAGGATTGAATGACATCACGATCAAGAACAGGTACCCCTTGCCCCTGATAGCTACAGCCTTTGAACTCCTCCAAGGAGCCCGGATCTTCACCAACCTGGACTTGCGCAGCGCGTATCATCTGGTGCGGATCCAGGAGGGTGACGAATGGAAGACGGCATTCAACACTCCCACGGGGCATTCCGAGTATCTCGTGATGCCCTTCGAATTGACCAACGCCCCGGCCGTCTTTCAAAACTTCATGAGCGACGTGCTTCGGGAGTTCCTGAATAAATCTGTCTTTGTATACCTCGATGACATTCTTATCTTTTCGACAGACCTAACCTCTCACATTCAACAGGTCAGAGAAGTGCTCCGGCGTCTGTTGCAGCACCAATTGTTCGTAAATATGGACAAGTGTGAGTTCCACCGGGCATCCGTGTCCTTCCTGGGCTTCGTCCTGGCGGAAGGAGAGATACGTATGGACCCCGGGAAGGTCGACGCGGTGCTGCGGTGGCCTACCCCCGCCAGCAGGAAGGACGTACAGAGGCTCTTAGGATTCGCTAATTTCTATAGGAAGTCCATAAGGAACTTCAGCTCCATGGCCGCTCCTCTGCATGCGCTCACCTCGCACCTCGTTCGTGACAGTATTTATTATTCAGTTTTGCGTAATCCAAAAGAAAATTTCAGACAGTTGCACCTACAGTATTCTGAACCACAACTGTCATTTCAGATATTTACATGTTATTTCGATGAGGATAAATTGACTTTTTCGACCTGTCAATCACTCGTAAAATAATAGCCAATCAGTTAGCCGCATTGTCTTAACCCCTGGCTTGATCCGCCCTCTTGCCGCCATGTCCCACAAGTAATGCTGGTTATCGGTCACGTGCGTTTGGAAAAGTTAATGTTACGGACAAAATGGTCCTCAGATGCGCTTGGGGAATGTGCAATTCTGATGAAGGATATCTGGCTAGGTTACGAGGGGCACGGTTAATTCATTTTCCAAAGGCTAAAACAGCCCGACGATGGATTAGGGCTCGTGGAAGAGCACGTGCACAACTAAGTGTGGACAATATCAACAAACACAAGGCTGTATGTTCGAAGGTAAGTGAGGGAGAAGTATCGTCTCTGAGTTTGGTTTCATTATTATCAATGCTTTATACTTTGCAGGAGAACATCTTTCACTTTGTTAGTGTATCACTGACCTGCTGAATGAAGTCTGTAATGTTTTATGCCGATGAGCCGTAAATGCGCAATGTCATGCAAGAGAAATGTCTATTTGCCCATTTGTATCGCATCGGACTTTTAAGACAGAGCACTGGGTTCCATTACCAGCCAAGTTGAATGAATACACCCACTCACTTATAAAGACTACAATGATATTACTCGTGATCTTTCCAAGTAAAAAGTACTCACCCTGCCTTACATGCGCAGTACGATTCCACTATTTTATCCTTTTTTGCATCGATCGGCAACGTTTTGCTGTAACTCTGACATTGCGTCCTGCTTCGTCAAAATTCGTAATTCCGTGTACATAACCTTGCGTGAAATAGTTGAGATATCTCTGTAGAACTCTCTTGGACAAGTCCGACGCATTTGGCAAAAAACATACCCCAATATTATCTGGAATACGCGATAGAGAATCCAGTTCAAACCCATTATGTTCAGTCGCCATTTTGGAAGATTGTGGGGCATGGCAACTGTAGCTAAGAGGGCGGAGCTGAAGATCGCCAGTCGGAAAGGTCCATTGTCATTTTTACCATTCACGTGTATGTGGTTTCTCATGACTGATAAGAGTATCTACAATTCAGTTGTAAAATATAAATTATTGTAATTCCACTTTGAGATAGCTACAATTTGATTCTGACAGGTCATAATTGTATATAGCTACACGACAGCTACAAAATATCTGTAACCCTTTTCAAATAAATTAAGTTTCAACTGAACCAAGCAAAACAAAGTTGCAGCTATCAAACTGGAATTATGGCCTACTTAATATCATGTTGTAGGTATCTCAAATGGTAGTTACACATATCCACAATACAGTTACAGATGTCCGTAATTCATTAGCAACTATCTGCAACTAAAGTGCATTTAATGAAGAACAGCTTGTATCTTAGCTCACTAGAGTTTTCAAGTAGCTTGTCCAACACTGGATCATAAATTATATCCTTTTTCCTCTCAGTCGTTAACAAAGTACATTCAGTTGCTGTAATCGTTTTGTTGCCCAACTCTTGTTTTTATGCATACACATTAACAGAATCAGTTGGAGGAAGCCCAGTGGCATACATTGGATTCCTAGTTTATTTTGCAAATCAACACTCTCACATTCCCTGTATCAGGAAAACAAACAAACAAACAAAAAAAAAAAACGCCTCAATCTCCTTTGGGATTAAAGTTGTGGAATTCTTTGCAATACAGTGGCAGCTAGCGCAGAAGAAATCAATTACTGATCATACCCTTTAGATGCACTCCCTCGTCCTCCCCTTTGACCGACCTCTCCAAGTAATTTTCCAGAATCTGGGCTGTGCAAATGACAATGTCGTTTTTCTTCATGATCTCTGTGAAAGAAATTTTGAGCACGGAGTTTCCACTGACTCTTTCCACTTTATAGGCGTGCTTCAGAAAGCGATGGAACTCTGTGGCATAATGCTGCTCAACAAGGGGAACCTGTGAACCACCACCAAAGAGGCCATTTGTCACTACATGGATTTATCTTTAAATGTGGAGTCTTTAGTTTTCATCAGAAAAAAAAAAAAAAAATTATTTGTTTTTTGATTAAAAAGATAGAAATCTGACATTTTTTTTCAATTAGAAGTACAAACAACATTTGGATCAAAGTTCAACAAGAATCCTAAACCCCAAATGAAGATTTTTGGATGCATTTGCCAGACCACTGCTATTTTTGATAGGTTATAGAGCAGGGCATAGTTTTGACATTTTCAGACTGTTGCATACAAACAGTTCTGAGGTGGTTTGAGAGCAAGAAAGCCATACATGCCTAAAATGGAGTAAGTACGGATTTTCTTTTTTCTTTCTTTTTTCCCGGTGTAAAAAAGTTCCTCCACATGCCAGAAAGGAAAAGCGTGCAGGGAAACCTTACGCCATGTAATTTGTGGTCAGCTGACCCACATGTGCAGACTGACTAGAAGAGCCAACATTTTCTTTGGATAGAAGAATGAGGGGAAAGTGGGTCAAGGGTATCATGGCGATATAAAGATTGAGATGGAAGCATATATAGCATATTGCTTAATACGTCATTATATTTTCCTACCAGGTTCACCAGGATGACCACTTTGCCGGTTTTCCCCTCGGCTCTCCTGTGGTCCAGATGTTCACGGGTAACATAAACCGCTATCCTGGTTTTACCACTTCCAGTTGGTAGGCATATGATTATGTTTTTCCCCTCTAAGGCAGGTTTAGCCACGTCCATCTGATATTTTCTAAGAACAATATCAACTTTGTCTGGGCCTCCAGCAGCTGCGCCCGAGTCACACAGTTCTGTAACGCAGATAAATCATTTGGTCACTAAACCACAATTACAGGAATAATAATGGTCTTCTTTAAATCAGATTGTCGCCTGAGTGTTGGTAATGAAGTGTGTTTGGAAAAGCCACTTTACTGTACATACATTGCATAGAAAACATTGGAACCTCTTAATCATGCAATTAATCTAAACAAAGGTGGGGGCTGGAGTGGAAGTTCACCAAAACAAGACCCAATTAAATGAAACATGCATAAAGTCCATTTAAAGTGAAAATAAATGCCTACTAAATTAGACATACCACAGAAAAATGTTAACTGTGCCAAATTTAAACGATAAAAAAAAAGTAAAATTAAAAATTTTTTTTTTTTTCTGCTCTCGAAGCCTGTGGGGCTGTGAGCTGAATGTGCTGAAACTACACACCTTTAAACTGTCAATCAAAGACCACTTTTACAACCTGGAAAAATCATTGCTTCTATGTCTAGCATCTTTCTTCTGCCTATAGCTAACTATATGATTTTAATGTGAAAATATTTCTGCTTAAACCCACCGTTGGCTGAAATACGGTGCATCCCACAAAGTCCTCATGGGAATTTTACGCCTGCAACAATGAGGTTCTCTAAAGTAGCCACATCACTTCAAACATCTGGTCCACATGGAGGGATTCAATTTGTACAAAAAAAAAAAAAAAGTTACCCCCTTTCCTCATTATTCCGCTTTACTGTAACATGTGATAACTCACAGCAAACAACGAGGCACCTACGAAGGGCGGATGCATTTTTGGGGTGTAGGCAGAGCTAAGTCACTAACTACATGTAACAGTTGCAGTGGATAACCACTAGTGTGAACAAAGATGTAATATAGTGATGAGGGGCAACTCAGGCCCGCACTACAAAGTGCCGTGGCACCGTTTTAGTCACGCCTAATATGTCAGGAACACAAATGGTGAAAAAGAGTTTCACGCTACAGTTCTACAACTGTGTACTATATAGTTCTCAGTTTTTGCACATTTTCAGCAGTTACCTTCAAACTTGTATAATGTATGTAGAACCAAATCTCTGGACTGACTTTTGAAGTGCATTTTGGATACTGTAATTCCCCCCCAAAAAATATTAATTTACAACAAAAAAAAACAAAAAAAATTTGAACACGTATATCGTATAACTGGCTGCCATCACTATTATCCTTAGTTAAGTTTGCAATGCCTGTACCACATAAAAGGGCAATTTACGTAAAATATGGAATGTGCATACTGAAGTAAATATTTCTGAGGCACACCACTTCTGCAGACACTTGCTTTGAAGTGCACCTAAGCCTTGTCAATGTGTTATACAGATGTTGCTTAAGCCCAAATACAAAGGCGTTCACAATTTAAAAGTAGCAGCATATTCAGTGAAATATGAGTCAGTGCAAGTACCGGGAAATGTGAGGGACCGCAATTCTCTGCAATGCTCAACATCTGCATGTGATTATTAGACACCTACGTTTCCACACCAAACTCGGGAGTGTATGATTTCATCACAGTTTGGTAATGTTGCCATGTAGGGTGATCCGCTCGAGTCAGACAGTTATAATTGGTTTTCTCTGCTAAGTAGGTTCGGGATAACTGACTAAGGAAGAAGTTTGTGACGTGTCCCCGCTCTCTCTAGGCTACATGTCCGCCAGTTATGAATTCAACCTCCCGCACAGATTTGTTCTCAGCACAGTAGTCGTCTGTCTCAGACATTGCGTGTCCAAGATAAAGTGCTGTTTCAAGCAACCTCGTCGACTTCCTGTACATATTATTCAAACTGTATGCGCCATCATCTGAGGGAACAGAAACTAAACTGTCGTTTGTATAGCAAATTGTGACATTTCACATTTTTTTGTGCATAGTGAGGTAACTCAAGTTAACTAAGCCTTTGTTTGGTCATTTTTTTAAAACTTTGTGTTGCGGGCCCAATTTTTGTTTTGCGCAAGCGTCAGATACGCTGCCGCTCATGTTAAAAGAAAAATTTTGCAATTAAGGTGGAACCTCTATAATTATTTTTATTTACAATAGGAACAACTGGGGTGGCATGGTGGAGCAGCTGTAGAGTGTTGGCCTCTCAGTTCTGAGGACCGGGGTTCAAATGCTGGCCCCGCCTGTGGGGAGTTTACATGTTTTCCCCCATTCCTTCGTGGGTTTTCTCCAGGGACTCCGATTTCCTCCCACATCCCAAAAACACGCATTAATTGGAGACTCTAAATTGCCCCTAGGGGTTATTGTGAGTGCGACTGTTGTCTGTCTTCATGTGCCCTGCGATTGCCTGGAAACCAGTTCAGGGTGTACCCTGACTCCTGCCTGATGACTGCTGGGATAGGCTCCAGCCGTCCTGTGACCCTTGTGAGGAGAAGCGGCTCAGCAAATGGATGGATGGATGGGAGAAACTATTAAAATGGGAACAAATCAGATGTTTGACCTCAGAAGTTTCACTTCATTTGTTCAAGTGGTAATCTGCTGCATTAACTGAAATTAATATGCGAGGTAGTCTTTAAAGGACTCAGCAATGGCGTGATAATGTTTGACTCAAACACTACTCAGCACCAATATTTTTCTCAACAAGCAGGTGAAAGGCCAAATTAACACTTTTTGTGTCTTATTGTACATTTTCTAGTTTCTCTACAGGTCTGTTGCAACCTTTTGATGAGATGCTAAATTCAGTGGTTATTTCCCCTCTGAGAAAAAAAAAAACAGTTCGAACCGTCTCAATGATGAGGCATACTTGATTAATTGTTCACTGTCACTTTGGTCTAATGTCAAAATCTGAACTGTATGATCAAATGACTTTAAATATCAATTTGAATTGAAACGGGAAATGTAATGGTCCAATCAGGGATCAATTACCGATTGTGAATTTTGCCGTTCTGCTCCTTATAAGAGCCCAACAAAAAGTACTAAAACATTGGAAAGATGGACATGCAGTCAAAAGTTTAGACAATGTGAGATTCAGTTCATCAAGGTTTATGGTGCATTTTAAGTTCAATTCTAAATTTCCTTCAAAAGCCCAATATCCCTAACTTTAGTAGAGCTATTGTAGTAAGTACTGTAGTAAAGTAGTAGTAAATATGAGGTAAGAGGAAAGGAGAGCGCATTGAAGTACAAAGTACCAGTAGTTGATGGATACAGTAGTTTAGTGGCAACTTATAAAAGCGGTGTCCCACAAGCAGTGTTCTACTTATTCTGCCAGCATGTGTTTTTCATTTGACACACAGGCTATGCTCTGCCTTCTTTAACCTTTGTGTGGTTCATCACTGTGCACACATGAATCCTATTATTTTGTCTTGACCACTATGACGAGCAGAGCTCCTAATAGCTCTAAGACCTCTGCATGATGAACTGTTCACCTATCCAACATACATTCAAGCTGCTTTGATTTCACCTTAACGTGTGTGCGGTCTGAGCAAACATTAACACCCAGTTTAGATTGTGAACTCAACCGCACACCCAGCAGTCAAGTGCAAATTGTTCCCACCTGGTGGTAAAAGCTCTAAACTGCTGAACTTGTGTGTGGCATCGTCTTGCGGGGGGTCACCCTGGTACAGGTCTGAAGAGATGACAAAGGAGACACAAGTGAGGAAGCCTTGCTCATCTGCCTGTAGCGCACCTGGTAGAAATCCACTGCAACATCCAACACTTTTGAGATTCTACATTGCTGAAACTAATTGTCATATTTAGCAAGTGACTGGCTCTTACAAGAGACCTACCTATGGAGTTGTCACAATCGTCCTTGTTCAAAGCAGAACTTTCTTCACTAACCTTCTCCTTGACTCTGTCATTTCTTTCAGTCTCGTCTTTTGCTGAGAATGGCGGAGGGCAAGTGAATATCTCATGAAAACATCAAGGTACAGACACAAAAAGAGACATTTGGTCGCACTTTAAGTCGTGGCTCGCCGTTCACAAATTCACAGATTCACAATTATTTTCTGTGGAACTCATCCTTGATGAAAATCACCCATTTTCAAGTTTTAGGGATTTTACTGTAATGACACAAGTTGCTAAAAGATAGCGGCAAAGTTCTCGCAAATACAAAAGTAAAAATTGGTGTCCAAGAAGTGACACATACTGATAGAGACTAAAATCTTTGTATGTCGTCCCCAACATAGGAGCTATGTTTAGCTTGTCTTTTGAGTGGAAATTACGGTTGGTCTTCCACATGCATTGATAGTGCCTTTTTTTTTTTTTTTAAACAAATCATGGTATACATTATTTAGTTTAAAATAAGAACATGAGCAGATATTTAGCTAACTAGTAATGCATCAATTGCCATTTTTTTCATACTTGCAGCAGGGCTGAGTCCCTTGTTTCCATGAATAGCAAAGGTTAACTGTATTGCACAGTGGAGCCCGGCTCTTCACATTGAAAAGAAATCTGGCTGCTTTGGAAATTGTCCAAATCCACGAATAATTTGGAGGGAATTTGAAAAAAAAAAACAAAAAACAACAAAAAAAAAACCAAACAACAACAACTGCAAACAGGTGAATTTGGGGGTGCTGAACCAGGAGTGAGCAGGGGTTCACTCTAATGAGTAACAGATGAGTACTCTACATGGTTACCTGTTGTACTGTTGTCAGTGGAGCCTTCCAATAGTTCATACAAGTCATTGTGCTCAGTATCAAGCAGAATTTGGAGAAATTTTGAGTACCATCCTGGGGGACACCTCAGAATTCTTTTCAGAAGTTCACGAGCCGCATCTCTGAGTCCTTGATTGTCTGCTAAGTGCAGGATCTGGAGGATGAACATCACGAATGACAGCACATTAGAACAAACTGACCGGTTAAAATAGCGAACCACAGAGTTTTACTGTGTCGCTGTGCTAGAGAAAGGATATGCAGTATTACTAAAACATTATTGTAATAAAAATACAATATCTATTCAACGTCTAGTAGGGTTACAGTCACTCACAATCGACGTGCGCGACGGCGCAACTCCGTGCTCACAAGTCTGCCCAGTCGATCACGAAAAAACACGGGCGTAAAATTTGTTACGAGTAGAAAAAAATAGAAATTGAAACACGTCGCCTATATTGTGTAGTCTTGACATTAATTTACGAGTTTATTTCATAAACGTTGTTAACTAAACAAGCCTGCTTCAAAACAGTCAGTATTCACCCGGAAAAAAGAAACGCAAGTTAACCGTACTGAGCATGAACGGAAGCTGGGCCGAAACCGCATGTTCAGAGCTGCTTCACGTACTGTGAGTCCATTTACATTGAAAATCATCAACATCATGAGTCACGTCAAAGGAAATTCAGTTACACCGGGGGTTCTTAATGTGTCGATCGTGAGGCAATGTGACGGCGTGGCCCCAAACCTCCCGTCGAGCGCATGCACATAAAGTGGCGTTCTAGCAAGCCGGCCTCCTATTTACGGCAATCGCTGCGATGCGTGCTCCTCGACCCCCCACTCACAACAACACGTCATGATGTTTGTTACGATGTATTGCTTGCCTGTTGCCACGTACGCCGATTATGTTGAACTAAACTTTCAGCATTTGCAAAACATTGGGTGTATAGACCGTTTGTGTTTATTCCTTGACAGGCCAGTGCATTTAAGTTTTCTTCAGATAAAATTTATCAGATCAAGAATTTTTATTGATGAAAAATTTTAAATACCGATTTGTATCATGTTCTACTAATATCAGTCGAAATTGGAAATGATCATTTCTGAGTTTGAAATTTTGGTTTTCTATTTTAGTTATGTATTTGTTTATTTTATTTTTCATTTACAGTTATGTTATATTAATCCAATAAGTTATTTTAAGGTCTTGAGATTCCATCCCTAATCACACCCGCAACTTTATCTGCGAGCATGACTGACCACACCCCTACATTTTTCAAATGCGAGTCACTGGGGTTAGGCATCGTTTGAATTTGAACGAGTCCAGTTCCGATTCTGGTTCCTTATTTTGATTCCCGTTCCAATTGATTCTCAATCTTTTCGAAGGCTGGGTCAAAAAGTTTGCATGGTTTGAATAAAGGCCTTTTAAAGGGATTTTTCTCTGCAGCATGCACTAAAATGAACATTTGACTCAGTGTTCTTAAAACATGTATCAGTATCAAATCTATGAACTAAATGACAAAGTGTGTGGAACCAACCAAATTGACTTAATATTCATGAATTGATGTCAGCTAAAAGTTAAGTACAGCATTGTTAAAATAGTTATTTAGGGCTATTTTCACACATCAGATGGTTTATATGTGGAAGTTTTAACTTGCTTGTAGGCTTTTACTTTGAAGGGTATGCACTTGAACTCGGAATTTTGACATGAAAAATAATGGCACCAGTGATGTATTTATTTTTTTAAAGGATGGACTCAAAGTCTCTAAAACGGCATTTCCTTTTATTAACCACCAATGAGGCACAAGGTTATTGTTTGTGATTCTGTGCGTTTGTTTTGTTTTGGTTCTGATTTAGCACGGAATATGATAATGTTTTACTACTTCTAATAAAACCAAAGGATCTGGTATATAATTCTACTTTGAACAGAAAACGAACGGGTCCAGTCAAGGACCTGTTGTGAGTTTTGCCATTCAGCAAGTTGTCCAAAAAGTACTGAAACCTTGACCTTGTTGGACATGCCCATACAAAAGCTTTAGAGAGAGTCAGAATACGTTCACTGGTAAATGTTATTGTGCATTTTAGGTTCATTCAGAAATTTCACCTGAATGACCTTTTGTGAACTACCGGTAATACTATACTTTAGCATTAATTAGACACTCTAAATTGACCCTAGGTATGACTGTAAGTGCGACGAGTGTCTATCTCCATGTGCCATGCGATTGGCTGGCGACCAGTTCAGGGTGCACCCGGCCTGTTGACAGCTGGGATAGGCTCCAGCAGTCCCGCGACCCTTGTGAGGATAAGCGGCTAGGAAAACGGATGGATACTATACTTTAGTCGAATCTCGTCGCATACGACTACAGTATGTATGACGTATTCTATAACATGATTGACTGTGTTGGCTGTCTCAGTCGTATCTAATAGAGTGGATCTACAAAAGGGTTTTTGTCTGCCACCTTGTGGTCATGACTGAATTTCGCCGGCATCACGCACGACATTCGACTGCTCCCGAAACAAATGAAGAGTAAAAAAAGATACAATAATTGAATTCGTGTCACTCACTTTGTCTTGGTCATCTCTGGTGATGAGTTGGTGCGAAAGACAGTGCGTGCACACCTCTTTAGTGTCCATGCCCACCAGACTGGGCGCCAGGATGTCAATCATTCGCATACAGTTGTCGTTTTGATCTTCCACCTCGGCGTCGGGCGGCTTCCCCCGCATGTAGTCGGCCGCTAGTTTGCATTCGGCGTTGGACAAGGCGTCCACGAAGGCTTGGAACCAGCCTTTCGGGTGCGGCTTGCGCAGGACGGCGTCGACGAGGACGTCCACCGCCGCCGAGTCGCCATCTGTCCTGGCCTTTTGTCGGACGCGTTCTTTCAGTTCGTGTTCGAAGAAATGGAGGTGGTCCAGAACCGGATCCACCGCGACGTAGACTCGGAGCCTCGGCCGAAAGCTTTCGATTAAATTCTCATTAATCAAGTCGTTCTGGTCAGACGACATGTTGACAAACCCAAAACTCGCACTCCACCGGTGTTTCTTTTCGAGCTAAACGAAAGTGAAACCTTTTAACTTTCGCGTTGCCTGACTCATCCCACCAATATTTTATTCAGCCGAGAGATGTCAGTATTTGACAGTGGACATGGACCCGAAGCAGTCACTATAATATTTTTAGTTTTCAAAAATCTTGAAAGAGGACGTCACGATACCCCTTCATGGGAGGCTCACAAAATTAGGTATTTAGATACTACTTTGTCTAAACGTAGAGTATTGATACATACTGCTGTACTTACAGAAATGTAAAACGTGTAGAATGAAACATTCCAAAGTACAAAAAAAAAGAAATGTATTTGTTTTACTGTCCGTTTTCGACAATAACCAGTTATACTCAGAAGATGAAAAAATTAGTTGGCTAACTTTAACGATACATTTTTTTAAAAAAAGGACACGAGTTTAGAGCAAATGTAATGGCATATCAACTGAAAAAGGGAGCAATGTATAGAAAATCATATTAAAAGCATAATAGGAATATTCTATTATTAGAACATTCATTTTACGGCAATACATATGGTATTAATCACGTCTATAACAAAACCAACATTCTAATTTTTTTTTAATGAATCCACTGGTAGTATATTTGCATAAATATTTCCAAGTTATATTTATTGCTATCTACAGTAACAGAAATAAGAGAAGAGACAGTGGTGTTAAGAGGCTAAAGTTAAGAATTCAAATACAGCCAAAATAGGACATTCCTTGGTAACATTAGAGTTAGGTTTTAGTCTTTTAAATTTTAATCTAAGGATACGTCTCTAAACTGCACAGTCTCTTTCTCTCTCTCCCTCACTCTCAATCTATCCACCTCTCTTTCCATCCATCCATCCATCCATCCATCCATCCATCCATCGATACACCAAGCAACAATGCTCAATTAGATAATGAGAGCAACTCAATAAATTCTGCATTAAGCCTGGTTTAACCATGTGAATAATAGTTTATACTTTTAAGAAAAGACATTAACACCAATACAGACCTCCATAAAATACAGCTTTTATGAAGAATCTGTGCCATATCATCATTGCTTTCATGTCCTATAAACATAAGCATTAAAAAAGGTTTTATTTTAGTGTCTCCTTTTATTGCCGATCCCCCAGTTTCAAAACAAATGTTGTGACTCTCTAAAATAATTAAAAAGTAAAAAATACATATATTTTTAAACATCTGACAATGTGATGAATTTCATTTTTAGTTTCTCGCAATGTTTCAATGTACAATGCCACCAAAATTGTGCTGGGAAATTCAATGACTTGATATGTTAAATATTCTGACATAGCATTTGTATTCACGGTATAGGCACGAGACCCCATTTCGGGGCTGTTTATGTGCAAACACTAACTTTCTATGTGGTAAAAGACAAGTATGCTGACATCATTTTACTATAAGCTACTTTGGGCTAGCAAGTGGTGCAAAAACAATTTCTGTACAGATAAAAAAAACAAAACAAAACATGCTTTTTGTCTACAAATGATAGTATCATGTACAGTAGGTGCACTCCTGTGACCTAAGTAATAATGCACATTGTATAAAGAGGAGTTTTACAGTATCCTGGATACTGTAAACTGCAGTGCAATTGTCCATAACCCCTGAGTCACATTTCAGAGAAGACAGGCATACAACCAAGGATACAGAAACAGTTCTCATACCTCAGTGTAAATGCTGTTGTACACTAATACGTGCACAAATACTTGGGTGGGGCCAAACACGGGCAACTTTTGACCCACTAGTTCTGGTTTAGTGTCATCCAAATAAATCTGAACCAAAATGAACCACTTAGTCTTTTTTTTTTTTCTGTCTTTGTGACTCGTAGTACAGCATGCAATGGTTGGGTTCTTGTATTATAGTATATGCTAAATATGTGACGAGAGAAAGTGTTTTGAACCCTGGATTTCATTTGTTTGTCATGTAAACCACATATTGTTAAGGTCAGATCTCGCTTTGCCACTAAAAAGTGAGAATTTAGTGGGAAATGGTACACAAAAATGAAACTGTTGAGTTTGAATAGGGTCATTGTAGAAACTCAAGGGTTGTTTAAACCTGTCAAGGAATAGACTCTTTGAAAAAATAACATCTTAAATCTCTTATTGCTGATCCACCAGATATAAAAAGTCTACACTTTCTTGTTTAAATGCCAGGTTTTTGTGGAATAAAAGAGACATAGCATATCATTTTGAAACCTTTTCCACCATTGTGAAAATGGACATTTAAAAAATCTATTCAAGAGGGAATGTAAAAATAAACAACTTAATAATGCGGTTGCAAAAGTGTTTACATCCTCATGATGTGGCTGTGTTCCGATTTTTTTGTTTATTCATTTATTTTTTAGGGGATAGCACTAACTTCTATTTAGAATGGTTCAAAATTAACTTCCACCTTGTCCAAAAACAATAATTTTGTCCATATAATGAGTCTGAATGTGACTGGTTAATTCTCAATATCTCTGTTACAAAGATATATTTTTTTAACCAATTACAGTGCTTTTGTGTGTGTGTGTGTGTGTGTGTGTGTACAAAATCCAACTAAATTCTCATTTGAACAGTTTAGAGTGAATTCAGGTGAATATGAACTTTTTTTTTTTAAATCACATTTCAATCCTACCCTATGAGCTTTTCCTTTTATCAAGCTTGGGCCAATATGGTGAAATCGCAGGCATATTTCTAATATTTATATATGTCCAGGCATACAGTACTGCATGTGTGAATTTTTGCATACAATAGAATGGCTACTGGTGGTCTACAATGGCCTTGATGGTGGTTTGCATTATCCCAGTGCATTTATACTGGAAATATACGTAGAGGACTGTAGTACTGCTTTAGTACTGCAAAGAACAGTATTCTGTCCAAATGCATGAAAAGAAACACATTAAATATACTACCAAGCAACTGCAAATCAAGAATATATATGTTTCTTGCAGCATGCTGATAAAAGGAGAAGAATATGTAATTTCAGCATAACAACCCAGAGGTTAAAACATAAATGCTGAAAGGTTTACGGCCTTGGCAGCTCTGGGTCTGAGACAGGTCTTTGGAGTCCAGTGGCATTGAGGTTGCAGTCTGAAAGGGGCGATGAGGAGGAGGCTGTTGGAATCAGGAGCAACGTTGACTGTTGATCCCTACTAATCTCTTGCTGCTGCTGCTGCTGCTGTTGTTGTTGTGTTTCTGTTTGTCTTTGTAAAAGCAATGTTGAAAGGTTCTCCTCGACCGGCACCATCAGGCTGGCCAAGCTCGGCACAGCAGAGTCCTGAAAGGCCTTCTTGACTTTGTGGTTAGGGCCCTGGGTAGGAGAATGTATATGTTATATACCATAGGTTAACAATGGATCCAAGATGGGTAGTATTTTTTTCTTTTTGTCCCTGAAAAACTATGCTCAGAAGTATCACAGATATCATACAATTTGGTACTGTTTCTAATTAAACCCATTTTCAGATTTTCTGGTAAAATGGCTTTCACATAACCTTCCTGTTATGTTGCAGGTCAAATTATAAATGGGTCAATTTGAAGACATAACACAAAGTGTAAGTAATACTGTACAATAGTAATAATAATAATAAAAATCACTTAAAGTCCCTGCAGACAAAAAAATAATTTCTTCTAAATTTGACAGTGAAATTTGTTGACATCTTTGCCAAATTTTAATGATTGAAAAAATCACCACGAATATAAAATGGTCCTTCTTTCTGCTGTAATGTGCTGAATTCGCATCCTACTCAACTGGAAACTCAAATATCACTACTAGTCCTCGAAAAATTGATGCTTTTTCATCTAAGAATCTTTCTTATGCCTACACACATTTGAGGCATGAAAATATAGCTGCTTAAAGCCTCCGGTGGCTAGACTATCCCCCCCAGGTCGTCGCTTGACTTTTGGCATTAATGATTGAGCTCTAAAGCGGCTGTGCCATCTTGAGGCCCTGATCCACAGGGTGGCTGACACGTCTAACATTTTTTTTCCCCGTCGCTCTTCCGCCTTCTCGCCACGAAGTACGCGCCTTTGCAGTCGACAACCAAGTATGCCAAAGTAGCTACATCAGCTCGAAGCCCTTGTCCACACGCTGGCTCTCAAGGTGGACTTTTCCTCCCTCCTTGCTTCATTCTTCATCCTATGTGTGCACTCGTGTTCGACAATGAGGCGCTCTAAAGTACCCAAACCACCCAAATCAGGCGGACTCCAAAGCATGTCACGTGGGAGTGTTTGAAATTAGGAAAGCTGAAATGATGAAAAACCAAGGGGACTTGCACATGACACCATTTAAGCGAGCTTGCAGTGTGGGCCCACATGGTCGGCTAATTTGGGGCACTTCTCAAAGCAGGAGAAGTTTCTTTTTTTTTTTTTCTGCGTCACAGTCCATTTTCACGTAAAAACATTTTCACACACCATATTCTGTACCGCAGGACTGAGACACCTGCATGCCCCTTGTAGCCCATCACGACAATACCTCGTTGTCAGCACCAAATCTGTTCATGAAGTGATTGTATTCAGATTGTTAGTTCACTCAAAAGAGTGTTCGTTTGACCGCCGAGCTCTTTTTCCCACTGCACTCCCCCACAAAAAAGAAATATGTGTGCTCCCTGAAATTGCACCAATAAAATCAAATTTGGTCTTTATTTGACATTTTCCGTGCAGATGTGCACCACTTATGTGCACCTTTGTACACAAAGACGGACAAAGCTTAAGTTTTGGATATTGCTCTGATTTCAGACTATTTTCAAAGGTGGTACTTCCAGGCTTTAGGGTAGAAACTAGCACATTTGTTTGACATTTGTTTGTTTGAATTTTTTGCAAGGGCAAGGCTGGCGGAGAGTAGGTGTACCCTGGCCGTGCCCTAGAAGATTTGTTTGGTGGGAGAAGGGTCGCCCAAACCTCTGCCTTCCAAGGCTATGTCTAACTTTTGGTGTAGGTTGTCTTAATGTGATTTTGGTGAATTTTGATCTGGGCACATGCAGGTAGATAGACACGTAAGCTTCTCAGATGTGTGGTGGATGACTCATTTATTTCAACATGAGGCATCCAACACTCTTGGTCCTGGCCTGCATGCAGCTCTGGCTGTCGCTGGTGGATAAATTTGAGTTGCGGGCAGTTTTTCACCATCTCATTCTGTATTTGGTAAGTGTATCCGGTAATGTTCATTGCTCCAGTCACGTATGGATCCCTGAGGCCAATGATTATTGCGATATTGGGATGTCTGATAACTGATGAACTGGGCAATTAATTTAAATACATGATTAAAAGGCGGGGCAGTGGTTGACTTGTTTGAGCCTCACAGTTCCGAGGAGTGGGGTTCATGTTCTCCCCATGCCTATGTTGGTTTTCTCTGGGCACTCTGGTGTCCTCCCAAAAACATGCATGGTGGGTTAATTAAAGACTCTAAATTCCCCTTAGAGATGATTGTGAGTGCAAATGGTTGTTTATTTCTATGTGCCCTGTGATTGGCTGGCAACGATTTCAGAGTGTACTCTGCCTCCTGCCCAAAGAGAGCTGGGATAGGCTCCAGCACTCCTGCAACCCTTGTGAGGATAAGCGGCACAAATAATGGATGGACGGATATATAAATAATTAAATACATAAGATACCATATTTGTTTGTCCCCTTCAAGGCTACAACATAAAGATGCGAATTAAGAATATTTGACTATTCAACATTATTTTGTCCTTTATTATTGGTTAAATTTTTCAACAGACGGAAAAAAAATTGTATAAATAGGCAGATTTTTATTGCAGATTTGTACGTAATTTTTTTTTTAATGTTGCGATATGTGTAAAAAATAAATCTGCAAAAAAGGGTTCAAATTGGCTGTTTAAATGGGCCGGTCAATTAATTAATTTTTAGGCGCCCTAAAAGAGACCTGCCATTGCAAGACTAATGCACCATTTTTAAAGGAAATAAAAGAAGCCACCTTGTTTGGACAAGACTGGAGTCAACTGCGGTGACACTCACACCAAAGCTGTCCAATTTTGAGATGTGTCAGTGGTACATGGGTCCTCAGGAAAAGCTTGTTGTCAAAAATAATTAGACATCAGAGCATGCTGATATCACTTTGGGACACTATTAGACTGTAAGACATTACATCATCATTAATATTTTGTTGAGCTTGTGTAAGTGATTGATTTGCACGAACTATTCCAAAGCAACAAGTATTGATTCCAAAGGTTATCTAACAGAGGTAGGAAGAATTGTGGAGTCAATCACATCACGGTAATCAAGGCAACCTTTGACTTTGATAGTCTTCGCTTACTTGACTCTGTGTATGGCTGAAAAAATGGCTCGCTGTCAACGCAGCAGGCTGAATTTTCACGGCAGATCCATGATAGTCGGGACTGGCGGTCACAGTGCTGTAAGCTGGAGGACCCAGCGTGGGCTGTCTCTGCAGCAGCTGCAGGATGGTTTGAATGTCGGACGTTAGCTGAGACTCCAACCTGAAAAACAGAACAGATGCTCACAACGGACCTCCGCCAAGGCTTTCAGGAAAACAGGCAAAAGCTGCAGCTAAGTAGATTTAGTTTGTAAAACAAAAAACAAACAAAAAAAAAAAAACTCCTTTGCTAGCTCCCACATTCCAAAAACATGCATGTTAGATACAACTGAACTGTACACTGTGAAATAGTGATTCTTTCATGTATCACAAAATGAAGCACATTGAGAATCCGTGCTCTTATTGTGTAATTTACCCAAGTGGACTTGTATAATCAGTGCGTGAACAGCTGCACTTTAGATTATTAGAAGGGGGTAACGTTTAATCCGGTTTCTCCATTTCTTCAATTCAGAAAAAGCAAAACCTGTGCACTAGTTAACAACTGTGTGCTACTAGCATTACTTGTAAGATTATAAAATTCTGCTAGTTAAGATTTAGTATTTCACCAGTGATACCAATAGCAGGCAGATATCAATTAGTGCAAAGTTTTGCCTCACTAGTAGGATGTAGTTGTCCTATTTGTATGCCAGAGTTGTTGTACTAGTGTGCAGCAATGTAATATACACTAGTGGAAGTCAGTAGTGCAAAAACATTACTAGTCTGTGACACAGTTGTTCTACTTGTGCGCTGAATTGTCTTACTCATGAGGACAAAGTGTGTACTAGTACGTAGACCATAAAGTGGATATAATGGATATCGAATAAATGTTCAAACTGCTTTCCATAGACTTTCAATAAAATATAGTTAGAACACTTCCATTATACAAAACAAAACAAAGTACGATCATCTTAAAGGTGATCACTGAGGCTCCTTTACTGACCACTAGATGGGTCTTTTGATCCATGCTAGTGGACTCTGGATTGTGTTATGGAAACAGTGAGCCAGTGAAGGATGGTGTTCTTACCAAGGGGTGTTAATTAGCTTATGTATGGGAAGTGTGAATCTCGTGTTTACTGCAGATAAGTCCACTATTGCCATGAATGTAACCATGACTACGTTTCATCACGACGCCTACAGCCAAAAACGACCCCTTTAATCACATAGTAATTTTCTGCAGTGATTGAAATAAGAAATCTTGTGTTTGTAGGTTGTGAACTTGGGATCAATACTGAATACAGCACATTATTATAAGTTCACTATTTTGTGTTGTCCACAAGCAACAAAAAGCTTATCGAGCCAGGTCCCAATAGGGGGGTGGGGAGTGAATTGAATGTATTGCAGGGAATTATTTGTGCGAAAATAAAATGAGCTAGACACAAGGTGCTGATGCTGGTGCCATTCCCCAGCCAAAAATACCACCTGCTGTTTATTTACAGTATCTGTCACTCTAGCTGTTTGCTGGCTGCAGTTAGGTTGTTAAAACTTTGCCTCTTCACAAAACAAAATCAAAAGTACATCTGCTCTGGATGATTGGTATGTCTCTTGTTAGTACAAATAAAGCTGAAGTATCAGATCTTGTGTTTTGGATATGTTATGGTTCCAATGCCCTAAATTCCACCTACAGTGTACACTGTACAGTATTTAGTCCAAAATCTCTTGCCAGGTAGATTTTCTTCCTCCACTTTCTATAGTCATCGGTGTGAAATGAGCTAAATCCTGGCTGGGATCTTGGTGTAAGCACAGCTTACTTTCATATGTGTAGGAGGTGATATTTTTTTCACTCTACTAATCATTACCTTTTGATTGCTTGGATCGGATTATAAATAAAAAATTCACAATTTTTAAAATAGTTTTACAAAACCCACTTATTTCAAACATATACTGTGCCAGCATTTATGACCATTTAATTATGCTTTGATGAACTCTTGTAGGCTATTGCACTGATGTGGGTAAAAATAAAACAATATTTACTTCACCAATGGTGTTCTCAAACATTTTACATCCCAAGATATATATATATATATAAATTAAATATAAAACCTATCCAAGTACCACCATCATAATCGACTACAGTGGACCTAATTGGTCATCAAAAACAAGATAAGTTTTAGTCCTAAAAAGTATATTAAATATTATTACATCCCAATGTAACATTACTGTCACGTCCCATCAGAAACGAGAGTAGGACCCAAATGCAGGAACTCGGAAGATGCAAGGTAGTTCAAGAAGAGACACGTTTACTGTATGCAGAGGTCGAGGATCGAGCAGGCAGTCCGGTGCAGCAGCGGTAGTTGTGACGTCGGGCGAAGAGAACAGATGAGCGGACAGGCAGGAGTCGGTACACGGGGAAACAATCAGCGCAGGCAGAAGTATCGAAGTAGTCAGGCTTACGGGGTTGGTCGGAGAACGGACGAAGGTCGGTACACAGGTTCAATCAGGGAAACGAGAGTGCTGGAACGGGGCATGAAGCTCAACGAACTGGCGGAGAACCAGTCGTCACAGGGTCCTATATATACGGGGGATGATCAGCCCGCATGAGGCACAGGTGTGTGCCTCCCAATTAGCACACCCGCACAGCTTGTGCTGGAGCGGCAGGATCATGACAGTACCCCCCCTCAAAGGCACGGCTCCCAGACGTGCCTAAACGAAAAAAAACACAATTAACACAGGCAGGGGTGGGTGGAAGAGGGTCCGGAGGAGGGCACGCCACCAAACACGAGGCGTCCGGGTGGACAGGTCAGGAGGACGACCCGGACGCCAAGCACCAGGGTCCCCACGGGGCGATTCGGGCGGACGACCTCTGTGAGGAACCAAACGGCGAGGCAGGAACCAGAACGTGGCAGGCAACTGCTCTGGATGAGAACCTCCCACGCCGTGGTTGCGAGACGACCAGGGACTGGTCGCCACCGAGGCTTGGAGCCATCTGGAGCGAATAGGATGATGGAGAGAAGGACCAGAGCAATGACCACCACCCTCCCGTAGTCTCTCCAGCTCCAGGGTGGCTCCACAGAACTCCCCAGCTCATCCTGGACAGCAACGTGAGAAGGCGGCGCCATCGCCGCCCCCTCCTGGTCAGCAATGTGAGAAGGCGGCGCCATCGCTGCCCCCTCCTGGTCAGCAGCATCACCAACTCCTCCTGGACGGGAGCGTGCGGCGGCTGAGGAACTGTCGCCACCTCCTGGACAGGAACGTGAGGGCGTGCCCGTCGCCGACAGAGCAGGAACGGGGAGCGACCGCGGGCCGGTCACCGACAGAGCAGGAGTGTAGAGCGTCCGCGGACCAGTCGCCACTGCCACTCCAGAGCACGGACGAGAAGCGGCTGTGGAGACGTCGCCACCTCCTGGACAGCAACGTGAGGCGGCGTCGGGTCGGTCCCCACTGCCACGTGAGCTTGCACTGCATCCGTTGAAACGGCAACGTGGGCGTGGCTCGGTGGCGAATCCGTTTCCAGGGCAACGTGAACCTGAGTAGGCGGAGAGTCAGTCGAAACTGACACGTGGGCGTGTCTCGGGAGCGGGTCAGTTCCGACTGCCGCGTGAGCTCTGCTCGGAACCGCCACCACTGCGACGTGCACTTGGCGAGGTGGAGAGTCTTCCCACTGTGGCGTGCACTTGACAAGGGGGCGGGTCGGTTTCCACGGCAACGTGAACCTGAGCAGGCGGAGAGTCAGTCGAAACTGACACGTGGGCGTGTCTCGGAAGCGGGTCAGTTCCAACTGCCACGTGAGCCTGCATCAGCAGCGAGTCCGTCGCCGTTGCGACGTCAGAGTAGCTCGGCTTGTTTGCCAATCCCTGCCGGACCTGGGCCGTGAGAGCCGCCAATTCCGCGCTCTGCCTCTCTATCTGCGCCCGCATTTCGCGACAGAACGCCTCCTCCTCCCTCTGGGCTGTAAGCTTCGCCACAAGCTGCGGATCTGCCGGTCTCACCGTTGCCGGCGAGGAGTGGGAGGACGGTGTCTTCGTTGCCGCGCAGCGAGAGACACCAGGGAGCGCCCGGCCGGGGCGTCACCTCTGGCCGCCACGCGGAGGTCCCGGGTAGATGGCCAAGCGGGTTCCCTCGTACCGATAGGTGCACTTGGATCTACCGGGCGAAGTCGCTCGGGTGCTGGAAACGCGGGGAGGCGGGGCAAACTGACTGGGATCAAAAGCCGGGCAAAGAGACTCAAAATCAAAGTCGTCGGAGTCGTACTCAGGCAGCCGGGCATACAAATCACGGTCCTCCTCATATTCCCAAAAGTCAGAGTCCAGAAGAATATGAGGAGCCGGGCGGGTCGTGTTCGGGACGTATTCATACCTCGCTGGCGGAGCGTAAGACACGGAAGTGGAGGACATCAGGGAGCCTACCCGGATTGGGCAGGCTTGGTCCTCCGGCAGACGGTCTACCTCGCGTCGGTCCCGGCGACGCCGGGTCTTTCCTGCTGGGTCCTGTGATGGCCAGTTCGTTCTGTCACGTCCCATCAGAAACGAGAGTAGGACCCAAATGCAGGAACTCGGAAGATGCAAGGTAGTTCAAGAAGAGACACGTTTACTGTATGCAGAGGTCGGGGATCGAGCAGGCAGTCCGGTGCAGCAGCGGTAGTTGTGACGTCGGGCGAAGAGAACAGATGAGCGAACAGGCAGGAGTCGGTACACGGGGAAACAATCAGCGCAGGCAGAAGTATCGAAGTAGTCAGGCTTACGGGGTTGGTCGGAGAACGGACGAAGGTCGGTACACACAGGTTCAATCAGGGAAACGAGAGTGCTGGAACGGGGCATGAAGCTCAACGAACTGGCGGAGAACCAGTCGTCACAGGGTCCTATATATACGGGGGATGATCAGCCCGCATGAGGCACAGGTGTGTGCCTCCCAATTAGCGCACCCGCACAGCTTGTGCTGGAGCGGCAGGATCATGACAATTACTCACAGTTTCAATATCAATACTGCATTTAAATGTTGAGAAAAAAAACCCCACTTGAATTACAATTCAATTAAAATGTATTGCAGATAAATGCAACGTAGATAAATGCATATTTTAAAAACAAACTCTTAAGGATTAAAAGTTCAGTTATTGAACTAACTTCTCAGTTTACTTTGGGCGAGATGCGAGTTACACCCGGGATTAGTCGGCAGCAATCACAGGGCATATATAGACAATCAACCCCTCTCAACCACCTCCACACCTGTGAACAATTTTAGTGAACGTAACATGCATGTTTTTGGAAAGTGGGAGAAGTTGGAGCACCTTGAGAAAATCCACAGGAACGAAGGGAGAACATGCAAATGCCTCACAGAACTGCTGGATTTGGGATTCTGACCCCAAACCTCAGAACTGTTACGCAGATGTGCTAACCACTAGCTCATCATGACCATTTTCATTCTATATGATACAACAAAAGACTCTCATTGGTACTACAACTTAAATAACACTAGATGATTTTGTAGTAAGTTTTACATCACAGACACTTTTCCTGGTCTGAACTATATGATGAATATCAGGTACTGTGATGTAAAAAAAACTATGGACACAAGAGGTATTTTATATTTACTGTTTATTTATGAGTATAGACATGAAATATTGCATTGCCACATGGGCTGGAGGCTTCTCAAATGTTTTGGGCTCCCTTTTACTCACGAGGCCAAATCCGACGCGCACATGGTATAACTGCAAGGGGGCGAGTTATACGGGGTTGTTGTAATCTCGCAGAGGCACACAACTGACGTCTTTAACAAAAGGGGCTGTCTGCCCCCCTGAATTTTGAATGTGGTCCCGATCCCGCCCTCGATTAATTGGGTGGGGTCCTCAGCCTGGGGCAGACACAACAATCACGGGACATTACTGTCGGTCTTGGTGCATGTAAAACACTGTCAATTCACTCGCATATGTCTGCAGGCACACACTCCTAGGACTCTTTCAGTTGGTGTGGGGCCACTCAATTGTTACAAGAAATAACATCTGAATACGCAAATTGTTTGTGTATCCCTCCCACTTTGGTCTATAGACTTTTATAGTTTACTTAATTCTAACACTTTCCAGGTGTATATCTGGATTCCCGACCCTTGTCCTGCACGCTTCTTCTCCTGTCCCTGTCCTGTCCTATCTGGTTCTGTCCTCTCTCACAGGGTGTAGCACTTTTTGGAAAGTACAGCCCCAGGCAATAGCTACATTTAATGTTGCTTTGTAACAAATATTTAATGATTTGTTTATTTTTATTTTACTCACATTCTCGTTATAACAAGCGCTTTGTCTTTTGTCTTTGTTTTCTTCCCCCACTAGAAACCTTGTTCTGTTCAACTGATCACTCTCTCAAAGTAAACTGAACGAAGCTGACTTTATTCTCCCCCATCACAGCAGCTTAATTTGTTCATTCCCTTTAAGTGAGGTGCAATGCGTGCATGGAGAGAGCGATCTGTGGTAGGGAGTAATTAAATTGGTTTAGTATTTTTGTTTTGTTGTACCAGTCCCATGTGTACAATAGGGATGCACTTTTTAAAATCATCATAATGAATAATTTTTTGCACATTACTGAGTTTGCAGGCCACTCTGCTAGTGTAGAATTCATTTCTTTTGATGGGGAAGTTGACTCTAAATCTGAATCAGATTATGTTCTACTTTAAAGATTCCACTTTGAGAAAGGACCATCTGTATGCTGATCTTGCCCCCCCCAAAAAAAAAAAAAAAAATGCATACCTGTTTAAATGCTCTTGCAGCCGATTTAAGCGCTGTTCCACCTCACCGTAGGTAAGTTCGCTGGCCGAATTATCGTCTCTCAGCTCCTGGAACTGTGCTGACTCATCCAGGTAGTCTCTAGACTTCTTGCACACCCATTTATCACAGCACAGATCTGCAGAGAGTGCAAAAGAAACATGCATGCTTTACACACATACATGTGGAGCACAACGACGTCACCACTTAAAAAAACAAAACAATCTTGCTTGTTAAAACAGGCTGTAATTAATCTCAAAAAGCTTGCTGAGTGTAGGTTCTTTTTTGTAATACATCAGGCCTTTGTCCCAGTAGAATTACTAGAGCAATGTTTTCAAGTGGCAAACGAAGCCCGTTGTTATCACAGCTGGACACCTTGTGTCATTGCGCTTGCTCTCCAATCATGTGAGTCAGGAGCCTTTTTGGAATAATAATAATAAAGAAATATAGCCGCTTGTATGGCTTGTCTATCTGTGGATGCAGTGTGTGCAGGTGGCTTTGTACTAGCACGATGAGCCATAAAGATACGAGGAGCCCTATTCTCTATCATGTCTTTTTTTCTCACTAGTGACACTGTTCTTTGTCCTCACACGGCCTCAGCATCCCCTGAGAAAGTCAAAGGAACAATAGATAGAACCCTTATCAGGAAACACTATTGTGTTCTAGTAGTAGAAGTAACATCCATTTGGTCAACTGTACAAAATGTTAGACCCTTGCTATGTTTGAACTGCAAGTGGTTATGGCGCAGCGATTCTGCACCACTGGTGTTTCTCACCCATTTTTGGTGTTCCTAAAGCACTCCCAAATAAATGCCAGCACCCATAAAGTTGGAGACGTCCCCTGACCCCCAATTAAAAAAAAATGTATGTTGCTTGTGTAAGTATAACCCCACAGCACTTAGTTGGAAAATAAGATTTTAACAACAAATGTACAGCCACTCCCCCCTCAAATTTGATTTTCTCCACCCAATTTGCTGTCTTTCAGTGATAAAGTGCTATAACTTGACATCTTAAACCAGTCCTCCAGTTATTGTTGCCAGTATTTTAACTGTAAGCCACTGTGGATGTTATTAAAGGCTCCATCACACCATGACGTTTTGGTCAACATTCTCTGAAGATTTCAATCGTTGTATTTTTTAGCGTTCTCAAACACGGGTGACACATCTGGCGTGTGATTAACGTGTGTCTAACGCACGAGAAGCGTGTAACAGCGACGAAATAAGATACCCCAAAAACCATTAGTGTGTGCTAACGTGTCACTGGCGCGCAACGAGCAATTTGTCAACATTAGATGAGCGTGTTGAGCGTGTGACTAAACGGGTGAATAACGACAGAATAGCGTTTTTCTGGCGTGTAATTTTTACAGTGGAACGGGAAAGAAAATGTTGGAAATTTAATTCTCATTTCAGTTGTTCTCGTGAGTTTGAACAGTCAGCATCATGCCGCCTAGACGAAAAAAAGGTGGGGTGCGGACTTCGGCAACTAGCGCTGCAAGTAAGAATCCCAAGCATCGGTTTATATACCCATATGCATGGACGTCCGGGAAACGCTCGAATGACGCTCAACGTTCGTTTGACTTTAGTTACATGCTGTGTGCGCTAGGGGATTGTTCACTGGTCGTCAACAGGTCGCCAGTGAGTCGTTCCCTGCAAAGCAAACGATTAAGTAACAACCAAGTAACGCTACAGTAACGACTGACTAACGATAGCCAAACGTGTGCAACGCTCGGCGAACGTTAGTAAAACGTTCCACGAATGTTCTTGAACGTTCTGCAGCGTTTAAAATTAAACGTTGATGAACGCTGGTCTTGGTGAGAACTTTTGTGCATGTTCAAAACTTTTTTTCCGGACCGGCGTTCTCCACCGATTCCCAGCGATCATTGACGTTCACTAGCGTTCAAACAACGCTCTTCTGGCGCTATCCCGGCGACCATGGGCGACTACCAACGTTTCCTCAAATGCTATAGAACTCTGACTAGAACGCCATGGTGTGACGGGGCCATAAGTAGGAGTTGGGTGATATTATTTTTTTCTCACTATAGGAAAGGATTCAGGTGCTGCTCCAGTACCATTGTCCTCTGTTTGAATTGGATTGACAAAGGTTGGTTTTTGTGTCATGTACTTATGATCATTTTAAAGCCAATGTCTTACAGACTGGCATAGGCGTTTCTAATCTAGACCATTTTCATAACTTCAAGCGGGAGGCGGGGTACATTCTGGACTGGTCATCATCCCTATTACAAGAATCATCATTAATTTATTTGGTAACTTTTACATTTGATTCAAAACATGTTCAGTATGTCTGTTGTCGGCACACAACAACACTACAATAATTTGTTCATATTTTGGAGAGCAAATAGATACTAACTAGTAAACCATTCATCCATTTTCTGAATCACTTATCCTAACAAATGTCACAGCATAAGTAGTAAACAATCAAATGGAATAATTTCCTAAATTATTGCTTTGCTGAATCTACTGGTTTTAGTGAAAGTTTGTGAGCTGTTAGAAAACAGTGTGTCATGTCAGAGTCTCTGGCTGTGTGTAGGGTTTTTGGAGAAAATGTTGTAAAATCATAAAGACGTCACATAGTGACGTGTTGCATACTGAGGCTGTGACAGTAAACAGAACCATCAAACTGGTGTGTATGGAAATGGCAGCCTTGAAAAGGTCCATCATTGATGCTCTCATTTGTTGCACCACACTGCAGTGTCCAGTTATAGCTGCTATTTACAGCAACATGGATCGTTAGCATTGGTTGCTGTGTCCAACGAGAAGATGCTGCGTTGATGTTTTAATGTCACTGCACTGGCGGATGTGTTGTAGGGCATGTTACACCCACAAAAGGTGAAAATCAGTGATATGGAGAGTTGATCTAAATATAGAACACGGTATTTTTATTCGTATTTTGTTTTATCCCTCCCATCATTTACTTTTTAAAATTTTAAACACATTGTAAAAATACTTTAAAACCACCCCAAAAAATTCAAACAAAATTTACAGAAAATACAGAAAATTTGTGCTAGATATGTGCTTTTAAGAGGTGGGGTCTTTTGGACTGGCGATTGAATCTTCATGTACTTGACTGGACATGAGCTGTAGGTTACAGCAGCTCCTGTTTGAGCGTGCTAACTGTGTTTATGGGTTTTCTTCTTCTCCTGCAGTACAATAAACAGGTGGCAACTGCAGCCCTCTATAACTCTCCTTACAGTTTGACAGTTGGTATACTGTACCTATCACCTATAAAATTTAACTGTAAATCACAGATTGTAAATTTTACTGGGAGTGATTCCCACAGTAGACAAGTATATATGTTGCACTGAAAAGTAGGCAAAGACAATCACTCTAACATAAGGTTAAGCATATTTGCTAGGGATAGGGACCAAGCCAAGCAGCAAATGATAATAATAATAATTGCCTAGAGATGCCACAAAATATTAGCTAACAGCATGAACCTCCTCAACTCACTTCACTTTACATTGATGCCACAAGAAGTCAACAAAGCACATCATTGTTGAAGAGGTTGGAGTCACTGATCTGCAATATCTGCTTTGACTTGCAAGCAAAAATTAGAAATACAGGAAAGTATGGTGGCAGTGACCTCAATTCCTTTCACAAAAAGCAAATGGTGAACAATTCTTCAAAAAACCCGCTAGACCCAAAATGAATCCATTCCCTGCCCAGACCAAAGCAGAGACAGTCTCCTCTGTTTGGTGGAAAGGAAGGCGTATAGGAGTGTTTGACTAGGAGGGTGGGGATCCCAAAGAGCAGCCGTGAGACATGAGAGGGTAGCCCCCATGCCAGACAGCCAACAACCCAGAGATGCATGGTCCCATGGTATGAGCCGACTGAGAACTCCCTCGCTGCTCCTGTTACTATGACTGCAAGGTCCTCAACTGGCAGTCATTAGCCTTACTCTGTGTATCAGACCCCAAAGTGATTTGGTGTATTAAAAACCAGAGTGGCTCAGGGTGGGGGGAAGGAGTGTCGGGCACTGCTGCCCCCCATAGACAGGTGTGTGTAGTGCATTAAAAGAAAGGAGTGAGTGGCTTTAGACAACTCTATCTTAATATTAACAAGACGGCTGGGATAGGCTCCAGCACTCCCATGACCATTGTGAGGATAAGTGGCTCAGAAAATGGATGGATGGAATACAAAACTCCACAGGTGGGCTAACGATAAGCATTGTTATCGCTGTTGTTATCCTTTAAGTAATGAATATTTGAACACAAATGTGAGAACAGCTCGTGTCAATAGATAATGGGCTAAAGATCAGCATCTTTATCTCTGTGTTGTAACCCTCTAAGTAGTGAATTTGGAACACAAATAGTAGAACACCACATGTAGACAGATAATACAGGGGAGAGTCACAAGTAGTAGGAAGATTATGTAATGTGATGTACAGTATTTCTTACTTGAACGTTCATTGGTGATTGCTACCATAACGCAATGGACCTGATGTACCGTGTGCATGCAATAAAAGGCTTCTCTGTTGCTCTCTATTTCAAGAAAGAGTAAATGCAATTCACACAGCTTTTTTTTTTTTTTTCCAAGGCGAACAAACACATTACCTTGAAAAGATGGACTTCTCCTCAAGCCGTTTGTGACCTCGTTGTGTCCGAGACGATTAGAGTCCAGAACAGGGCTGCTGGGTGTCGAGGGACCCCGGACTTCGGAACATCTCTTTAGGCATAGGTTTGACTCCCTCCCGCTTTCCAGTTCTGTACTGACTTCATTGTTTTCCACTGGGGAACAGCAAATAACGCTGGTCATCCACTAAGAATGAAATAGGACGCTGTAGTTCCCGTGTATTGATTCTCTATTGAAAGTTTACCTTTGGGTGGCTCTGGTGTGAATGAAATCCTTCTTTTAATACTCCTGGTGCCCTCACCATCTGAGTCACAGCTCTCGAGACTGGGAGGCTGCAATAATATAAATAGTATTGTACATGTTAAGAACTATATCACTGTGGATGTCATTTGTCTCCCAACACATAGGCAAAGAGCAAAAGCCACACCCACTTGCACTGTTATAATATCTTTAGTTGAAAAACTAAACCACTACGGTGAGATATGAGCCATTTTTTGGATTACGTTTTTCCCCTTTCACCTGAAATCAAGAATTTGAGACTTTAGCACTGTATGGTGACAATGAACTAAACTCACTTCACAACAAGCAATATAATTCTTCAAAGAAAAAAGGCTTCAAGCTGTTTAATGCCAATCCTAGTTTACTGTCTAATCAACAAATACAATTACACATTGTGTATTTAAAAAAAACATCTCACTTTGCTTTAAAGACCACAAGCTTTATGCTAACACACACACAAAAAAGACCCATTTTGTCTAATGAATAGCATCTACGTGGCAGTGTTATTACACTTTAAGGAACAGATATTTGAGCACAAACGGTGAATCAACACACAAAGACAAACTAATCCAACAGTCAACTAGTCATGATACACAAACTGCTTAATTTCTTAACTTCTGTTTAATTATGGTATTACTGTGTTTTTATAAAGTACAATTCTAGAATGCTATGCAGTAAAAAACAAAAACATAAAAAAAAAAAAAAAAAAAAAAACAACTCAAAGGCTGGAATGGTATGGAGCCCCTAAAGGGTCATTGAAAACCCCCCAAAACTAACTAGTTTCTCATTGTAATAAGTAAGTTTCTCATTGTAATGAGAAACATTCTAATTGTAATGAGTAACTAATCCATTTCATGTGGGCATGAATAAAAGACCCTTATTCCTTATTCAGGAAGCTACCACTTGCAGGTAAATAAGCTACGACTACCTGAACGCAGGAAGCTGGTAGTAGGTAAATAAGCTACGACCCTTTGGTAGCCGTTTTTCGACACTCTCACTGTAATGAGTAACTTATTCACGAGTTACAATGAGTAACAGAATCATGAGTAAGTTACTCATTACAATGACAGAGTTACTCATTAAAATGAGTAAGCTACTACCATTTAGGTTTTTTTTTTCAATGTCACTTTAAGGGCTCCGTAGAATGGTTCGGTGGAATTTCCATTAATGTTAAGATGATTTGCGATATGAATGTTTTAAGTCATAGTCACACAAAGAATTAAAATCGTATTGCAATGCACCAACTATATTTGAAAATGTGAATTGTGTTTTTAGCAACAACTGTACTTTATTATCTGTAGAATAATGGAATTCAGTTTTAAAACAATATTCTGAGGGGAAGTGTTTCTAGTACATCAATGAAGGTCATCCGTCTTCTGACAATATTAACATAAAGAAATGTTATTGTGAAACCATTTCTAATTTGATGCTGCAAGTTTATTTTCCATCTTTGTAACTGAATGTACGGTGCTCTTACGAAGGGAACTTGAAAAACTAACATTTCATCACATTTTAGTGAATGAAAATAATTGACATTTGTAAATTGGAAAACACAGTGATCAGTTCAATCAAAAAAAAAAAAGAAGTCATTAGTGTTCCACTTAAGTCCTGTCAACGTCAGTAGTGCGCTTTCAAACTGTTGCCGACTGTCAAAACAAATCGAGAAGGCAGCATGCTAACAAGAAAGAAATGTGCTTCTCCTAAATGCACACGCCATCATCTGCAGATGAGACACAAGCACATATAGACACGCAACTCCCTTTGTAACATAACTTCAGCCAGCAGGCACAGTGAGGGGACATTAGGTCCCTTCAACTATACGAGATCAGTCATGGACAACGAATTTTCTTCTCCTCTTCATCCCTAACTGAAATAAACTTGAATTGCTTGACTAGAACGCGTGATACCGACGTTAATTCTGGTCTCCGTGGGCTTGGAGTCCTAGTACAATTTTTTCGCTTAGAGTGCAGAGATAATAATTGAGTTTAATGGGTTAAGTCATGACTCTTCTGTTTATATGGTACCTTGACTTAAGAGTGCCACAACTTACACATTTTTTTTCAACATACTGCATTTTTTCCTGCTATATGGTCTAGGTCAAAATTTGATTTATATTCCATTTTCAAAATTGTCACTGCTCGAGTAAAGTCAATTATAAAAGAAAACGAAAGTCGCTGATGCACTTTCAGCCATTTATCAAATGAGAGAAACTATCAAACACATGAATACAAAATGAAAACACTAAATTAATCATGTGGTGAATGGCCAAAATAGGAGCTGGAGTCAGAGATCCTAGCACATTAATATTAGAATTAATGTGTGAGACTTTATATCACTCATTGTTTCTTTATATTGTAATTTAATTTGTTTTTGTATTTATGTTGTATTTCTCAATACAGTGCTTCTTATCTTAAATTTAAAAATGTTGCTTTTTGGGTAGCCTGGACAGATTAATGGTATTTCAATTAATTTCAATGGGCATAATTAACTTGATATGTGACTAAACTGAGGTCATCCCCTCAGCAAATTAAACTCATAAGTCAAGGTATAATGTATTTGAACACAGGGTGCTTTAATAACATGATCTTGTACCTTCGCAGACTCATCTCTGAGATTGAAGGTCAGCTCCAGGTTGGCAAAGAAGTAGTCGGCAAACTCTGGATACATGTCCAACACCTCCAGAAGATCCTCCCTCTGGATGGTACTCAGGTCGCAGTAACTAAGAGCCCGGACGTCAGCGTTGGACTTTCCAGGTTTGGGAAATAGATGGATCATTTCACCAAAGATGTCATTTTTACCTGATTGTGACAAACACACAAACAGACAAAAGATCAATACGTGAGCACTCTATTTGCGATGCATGTGAAGCTAATATGAACACTTCATCTTTTTGTTTAGTTTGATCGTAAAGTATTTTTATAAAGACCGTACAAAATGAATTCAGAGATTTGTTTCAAAATATATTACTCCCGTTTGAAGTTAATTGAGGAAAACACGCAAAGACTGAAAGCTATGGAGTACTCCATTGTAGAGATAGTGTTAAAACTTTTTCACCATTTTCACCCAATTTTTCTATTTCTGAACTTGAGCGTGTTTGACCTGGTTGTGTTAGAGTGCCTCGTTGTTGAGTGCAGCAATTTCTCAAATCAGGGTTTCCATGATGAAGTTTGCACGTGTTTTCGCTGGATGCTCTCGCTTCTTGCCACATTCCAAAAAATTGGAATAGATTGATTATAAATTAAATCGTCCATTAATGATCTGTATGACTTTTTGTCTATATGTGCCATGTGATTGGTTGGCGACCATTCAAAGGCGCACCATGCCTCTCTCTCAAATCCAGCTGGGACAGACTCCAATATACCTGTGACCTTAATAAAAAGAAGCATGGAAAAAAATTAGCTGGAATGGAAGTTATTCTTGCGTAATGAAGCCAAAAGATACAGATCCAAGACTTTTCAGACCTTTCTATTGAGTAAGTCCAAAATGATTTCTTGGGCTCATGCACGAATGAGCATGGAAACCTACCTAATGATTCAATTTATGCAATGGTGCTGAAGTCGAGCTACCTCAGGAGCAAAAGAAACCCCTCAGGGAGCATATGAGCACGGCATAGCTGAAGATGTTATAATATGGTCACGTTCAGGACACAATATACAGACATTTTCTTAGTTGGCTCCAGGTGAGTCTCATACTTCATGTGTGGCATTGTGCTAAAATGCAGGTTTTGCCCCGAAGAAATGGAGCAAAGTGGTGCTGACGAAGCATCTTTTTCACCTCTCGCTGTATGCTGGAGTGTAAATAGACCGATCAATGGGATCAGTGACATTTTCGGTGTGGATGTTAATAATGGGACGGTGTGATTCAGCCGCCCGTGCTTAAGCCTCATTGTGTCAGGCTTGGCTTTGGAGTGCATTCATCCCATGGAGGAATGCACTTTTAATCCAAGATCACCTAGCTTTGCATTATTTGAATGGGTGTATCGCAGTAACAAAATATTACATACTCAGATAAGATTAAAATTGTTCACGGTGTGTATCTCTCTTTCTCTTTGTCTCTCTCTCTCTCTCTCTCTCTCTCTCTCTCGATATGTGCTGTCAAGAACTAGCTGACAGTTGCCCGTGCTCTTTTAACAACCTTTTATAGATCCACTTAATAGAAATGCCAGCGCCTCGTCCTCAGCCGACGACAGAAGTGTTGAGGGCAGCGTCTTGTCAAAATGTGGCAACATAAGGTATTTTAACCAGAACAATTACACCGCCCCCCAAAAAACTACCACCACGTTCTTCGAAAACTGAAGATGAACCCTTTTCTGCCAGATAATGTCGGTTGTGTGATTTTTACATGAATACCTTCGCTTCACAATTCAGCTTTACAAAGGTGAAAATATTACATTTTGATTGAGACTCACCGTGAGCTATTTATAATAATAGTGGTTTGTCATTATATTTCTTGTCATCATTACTGTAAAGTGCCTGAAGTGTCCTTTATCAGAATCACTTAGGCATCATGAAAATGTGCCAAGAATAATGAAACGCTGAGGTCTGATGGGGCCAAACATTTGTACAATAAGTCTATCGAAATGTGTATTATTTTATACAATTTTTTTGAATTGGATATATGAGATTTTGACATGTCCTACACATTGCTCTGCTATCTAGTGTCTGTAGTAAGTGGTTAAATGATTGGCTTTATTATCCATGAGGAGTAAATTATACGAGTCATTTTGAGCATGCATATTCCATTTTTTTTTATTAGTGATCTTAAGCTTTACATGTTGAGCCAGATACAATGAAATATCAATTGAGATTAAAAAAAAACTTTTAGAGAATCTAAATATAAATATTAAACTGTACATAGCTTGCTAACTAAATTGCGGTCCACCGTGTGCTTATTAAATGCTAACATTAGCCAAAAAAGTCCACCTTGACAGCAAGCTCACATGTACATCAAAATCAGAATAATCTTTATGTGCCAAGTTGTCTGATTGCAGTTAACTTATATTCACGTGTAGGAGCTTGACCAGCGCACAATTCTAAGTGTAACATCTACAATGAAGACAATGCTCATTTGAAAATCTCAATTGTTTTTGAGTGAAATGGAGACATCTTGAAGGCACCTTCTGATGACTGACTCAGTATTATTATAATACTGAGAGATATGTCTAATATTTTACAAAATTTAACTTAAAAAACCTATGTATAATGTATTGCATTTCAGTAACACTACAAACAAAAATCGCCAAACGAATCATGCATCTATTTTTCCGTTGCGCTTGTCATCATTAGAGTCATGGATGGGTAAGCAGAATCCTATCCCAGCTGGCTTTAGGTGAGAGGCAATTTACCCGTTGAATTGGTAATCACAGGCCGCATTTAGAAAACCAAACGTTCTCATTCATATTGACACCAATGGAGGATTTTGAGGTTTCATTGAGCCTAGTGTGCAGTTTTTTTGGAATGTGGAAGGAAGCCAGAGTATCTGAGAAAGTCCACGCCACTATGAGCGGAACATGCAGATGGCACACGGGAAGGCCTGAACTGAGATTCAAACCCTGAACTCCATTACTGTGTGGCCAATGTGCTAACCACTGGTTCCGCCATGCTGCCAAATAAGAAACATATTGAATTAAATACTTCTCTGACACTCAAAGTGTGTGTGTGAGAGAGAATGACAGCACACATACTGTAGCTCGTGTATGGGATCTCACCGGATTATAGTTATTACATAATGTGGCCAGCGAGTTATCACGAATGTCGATGTTTTCCAATTCATCCCAAAATGCACACGCCGTACTGTGAAATGTGAAACTGTCAAACAAAACCGCTTCAAATGTACATTTATCCTGGATATGACAGAAGTCGTACGTATCCACTACTGCACTTGACAATAATACAGTTGAGGATCATAGTGTGGAAGACAATAAAGTAAATAAGGTTAACAAGAGGTGCAAATTACCCAGGATGGCGACCACAATGTCATCTTTCAGGATCTCAATAGACCCACGGGACAGGAAGTAGAGGGCAGTGAGTACGTCTCCACTGTGGACCAGAGTGTCTCCAGGAGGGGCGTGAGTGGTCTTGAAGTGCATTGCCAAGGCCCTCAGGCAGCCTTTGGTGGCTCCTTGGAACACTTTGCAGTTGTGAAGAAGATTATTATTGAGGTGAAGACAAATATCTGCCTGCAGGCACTCCGGGAAACCTTTGAGCACCTACGAGGAGGCAGAGCAAATTGAGGGCCTGATTAAAAAAAATCAATCAATAGGCTTTGAAGTGAATTTTAATCTTAATCTCAGAAGAGTTTAAAGGGGTCACCAGCACTGTGCCCATGATCAGTGTCTTTATATATCGTTAAATGACATTCCCCATTAATATTAACATATATAAAGACAATTTGAGCAAATGTCTTGAAACGCAGCCATCATCATCATTAAACAGTTTTCAAGATGTAATTTTCAGTTTCAAAAGGTGACCCCCGCTATCACAATAATCCATCCATCTATTTTCTATAGCGCTTGTCCTAATTACAGTCATGGGTGTGCGAGAGTTTATTCCAGCTGACAGGGCGAGAGGCGTTTTACACCTTGGACAGGTTGCCAGCCAATCACAGGACACACAAAGACAAACACATTCACATGCTCACATTCACACCTATGGAAAATTTATCGGACAGGTGTCAAACTCCAAGCACAGGCGACATCCTTTTATATGGCCTGCTAAAGCAATTTATGTGTGTCTGCTTGATGTTTCTTCTTCCTCAAAAATCTGTACCAAAATGTAAATATTCCTAACATATGTGTTCTTTTGATAATTTATCTTTTGTTGTACCAAACATGAATTAAAAAAAAAAAAACAGCGGTCTAAGAATATTTGCCAAGACTGTATAATATGATGAGGTGATCATACTGTACATTTATATAGTTTAACAATCCGAACGACCTTAATTATGTGGCATGCGACAAGAATGAGTTTGACATTCCAGATTTTAGCTAACGTATTTTTGGAATGTGGGAAAAAGCATATTTGTACAGTATTTGAAGTATTTTTAGAAAACCCACAAAAGCACAGGGAAGCACGTGCAAAATCAGATTTTTGCTTGACATTTATCTTTTGTTTCAATTGAATTGAAAATGTTCATCATTAAGCATTATTTTGTTTGGGTTAGAACACCTTTGGTGTGACAACTTGATTCGAGGAACATTGACCCGATAATATAGAACGACGTGGCTTGCTCTCTCTTATAGTCTTAGATACAAGAAGGCATATCAGGTCCATGTCCACCCTGCTTGTTTCTATACCACAGTGAGGGGGGTAGAGGGCTTGGAGGGATGGGTGAATGTTTATTTGAAACCGTGCAGACACAGTGACCTACTTGGCTATTGAATTAGACAAGATAATAAAAATGTGATACGCACCTCCTGCTCTTGCCAAAGAAAAGACATCAAGTCCACAATGTAAAGCAGATAAAAGAGAAAACACTTGGCCTTTAGATTTATGCATAAAATCTGATACGTGTTTTGTGTGCTTCTTATTTACCGTGTTCATGTCAATTCCGTTGGTGTAGGCCCAGGAGTGCTGGAAGTACTCCTCCAGCCTCTGCCTCAGTGGATTGGGTATCTGATGAAAACGGATGAACTCTTTGACCCGTAACATTTGCGCATGGTAGCGCGCCGTACCCGAGTACAACCTTTGGATGATGGCTGAAACGTTCCCAAAGATGCTGGCGTACATGAGGGCTGGAATGCAGACCATGCATTTTATTATTTGTTTCTTATCAGGGTGCTTTGGTCATGACGCTGCCTAGCATACGTACTCACATCCGATCAGCATGACACAAATGGAAAAGATCTTCTCCGAGTTTGTGTTTGGCGAAACGTTGCCAAATCCCACGCTGGTTAGACTGCTGAAGGTGAAGTAGAGAGCAGTGACATACTTGTCCTTGATGGACGGACCAGAGTTAGGATCACTGTAGTTGTATCTCTTCCCTATGGACACTCCCAGATTGTCCAGCCAGCCAATTTTGTGCTCCAAGTAAGGCTTTTCCACATTACCAATGGCGTACCATATGCAGGCGAGCCAGTGAGCGATGAGGGCAAAGATGCACATTAAAAGCATCAATACGGCGGCGCCATATTCAGAGTAGCGGTCCAGCTTCCTGGCTACTCGTACCAGACGAAGGAGCCTCGCTGTCTTCAGCAAGCCGATCAGAGTGGTCGTCTAAATACATGTTAGGGGATGAGAATTGCTTTTAGTAACAGCAGTAATAAACAGTAAACAGTAATAAACTCGCTAATTAGTTTATTGTGTTTGTGTATTACTCCATGACATTGGGGACTTGATACGATACCCTGTGGTGTCAAAACCATTAAAAGTCATTTCTTGTTTTTGGCACAGTGATGGCACATTATAGGAGCTATAAAATCTCGAATGAAATGACAATATACATGAGCTTTTCAGATGGCCTTTTCTTTGTGACAGTGACATGGGATGAAGACAGTGTGCCAATATGTAGTAAGTATGTACATAATATATACTATTCAGGGCTATTTTTTGTTAGGCCTGGCGTGTCGACACCTGAAAACTCATTCCCCACAAATGACAATTAAAATACTGAGATGAGTCCACAGTCCCACTATGTGCCACAATCTATTCATTTTGCTGCATTTCATTGAGCTGACTTTGTGCTGCAACGAGAATTTAGGCACAGCAAGCCTTACAGAATTGTATGTCGTTATTATGAAATGTTATAATAAACACCAAGTGTGAGTTAATTTTAAAAAATGCAACGTGGGTATTTATGGCTCCGCAAAACAGAATTATATGGAGGTTCATTTATTCTTCTAGACCAATGAAAAATACAGTCAGCATACTGTAATCATATTTATTTGCAGCACATTTTGAGAATAATTTGTGTGCCCTTGAAAAATGCCCGCTTTACTAGTAGTCAGGACACCTATACATTTTAAATGAAATGCATAACCCATAAATATTAGCTGTAACAACAGTTTGCTCATGTTTATCTGTACAATGATCATTTAATGAAGTAGCTCCTTCTTTCTTTGTACTGTATATGTCCAATGGGAAAAACATGGGTGAGGGGTGGGGCTGCTCTGTATTGGTTGCTTGTCACCCAAAAAGCATGGGCTGCTTCAGTTATGGACGCCACTGATTTCAAAAATTTTTTTTTTCATTTCATTTTATTTCCTGACTTAAATTTAAGTTCACGATCAAGAAAGTAGGGCAGCACGGTGAACAACTGGTTACCACGTCTGCCTCACATTTCTGTTCAAAATCTGGCCTCGGCTGTGTGGAGTTTGCATGCTCTCCTTGTGCCTCTGTGGGCTTTTTCTGGGTACTGTGGTTTCCTCTCACATCCCAAAAAACAGGCATTTTAAAGGGAAAATCCAGTGGTTTGCATTAACAATGTATCCATTAGGTCATGTAATATGTACTCTATCTTGACAATGTGATGTTAAATCCTCTCTCATTTAATAGTGTTTTGAGAAGATTTTTATTGACAATTACGAATTTTCAGCGCCGCTGCCATTTTTGCGAGTCACAGGCGTATGTGATGTGGACCGTGCTCTTCCAAACGCTAGATTACATGGGACATTATGATGCCCAGCATTGATTTCTCGGATTTATACTCATCTGATGAAGAAATAGCACTATAGCCCCTGAAAATTCGTAACTGTCGCTAAAAATCTTCTCAAAACATTATTAAATGAGAGAGGATTTAATATCACATTGTCAAGATAGAGTACATATTACATTACCTATTGGATACATTGTTAATGCAAACCACTGGATTTCCCCTTTAAGTTGACTAAATACTCTGAATGTCCAGTAGGTGTGAATGTGAGTGTGGATGGTTGTGTTTCTATGTGTTCTCACTATCATGAATTGAGGAGCTTCATTCAGACAAAATTACATACTAACCCTGCGAATGGTGGCTTGCAGTTTGGGTTACCCCAACTCTTCTTCAAAGTCAGCTGTTTAGTGTTATAGAAAATGTATGTACAGATGGAAATGCGATCATACTGTCTAATCTGCTTGAGTTAAAATATAAATTATTAGCTGTTTGCCTTCACAATGTACTGCATGTTTTCAAGACACATTCAAGACTTTCGTTAAGAAGGATGGAAAAAAGCTGCGATTGAGATTTCAGGAGACACACATAGCTGACTCAGGAGTTGCGGCAGTGGTCAAAAAAAGATGCTTATGATTCATAATCAGGAGCTTTTCTGGTGTAATGGAGTGCCTACAAAGCATGATCAAGCACCGAAGTGGATCCGGGGCCATCAAACAAGCTGGCGAGGCTGGCAGCCAGCCTACCAATGACTATCTAACATCTGCATGTAAGCTGTGCACACGGTGCTGTTGGCCCCCTCGGCACATAAATGCATCAATGATTGCCATTTGGTAAGCCATTAATCCTTGTAAATGGATTCGAGAATGAGGACCATTCAAAAATAAAAAAAAAAGAAAAAAAGAAAAACATGCAATTTAAAGTAATCCTCCTACAGCCGAGACAGAGAGACTTAGGCTTTAAGTAGTGGCCTGGGTGCACAAGTCTGGACTCAATAAAGAGATGACTGTCCAGCGATGACTGAGTCACAATGCAGTAATACACTACTTCTTTGGAAAAAGCAGGTGAAAAAAAAACAGATAACAAACCTCATCTGATCCTGAGCCGAAGATAAGCAGGTCAAAGGGAATGGCTGCCACCATGTCTATTAAGAACCAGCCTTTAAAGTAATGGATTGCTATCTTGGCTGCATGGCTGACCACCTCCTCGTTCTGGTTCACGTACGTGGTCCTGAAGTTGATGAGGATGTCAATGATGAACATGATGTCCACGATGAGGTCCACCACATTGAGTGGGCTGCACGAGTATCCGCATTCACGCCTCCTCTGCTCCTCTTGGTCGTTGAGAAGAAAGGCAGCAGAGTAAGGCGTGAGGATGGCCGTGTAGATGACCAACAGCAAGATCAGCCAGTCCCACACAGCTTTGAATGGGCTGTAATGAAGAATGGTGAACTTGTCGATCCGGTTCGTCTGCAGCTTGTACTCTGGCAGAACATCAGCTCCTAGTGACAAGACCTGGGCGAGACAGGCAAGAGTTGACAAGGAGAAATCGGCTTTTTTTTTTTTTTTTTTTTTAAATAACTTCTTTTTATTATCTTTATGAGGTTATTTTGACCGAGGGTTTTGAAACCTTTTGGGGTTTTTTTCTCCCCCCCAAGGATCCCTTCACCTCAAAGTCAAAAAGCCATTGAAAAAAAAGTACCATGTGTACCCCCAAATGCCATATGGATAAAAAAAAGATTAAAATTAACAAAAGTGCAATTTTTTTTGTGAATGAAGTGGTATTTTTTTTTTTAATGAAAAAAGTCCTAATCTTTTCATGAGCAGAGTAGGGATTGAACCCAGTGCCAGATAGTAAATAGTGCGCTAGTGCAACGCCCCACCACGCAGCGATCAAGTCGACTACAGAAAATATTATAAGTCCATCCACCCTGAGAACAAAAAAAAAAAAAAATGAAAACATTCTAATATTACATACAAAATTCAATGCGGGAAATCATGTTTTAAGTGAATTTTAAAAATAAAACTTTATTCATGTAATATTACACTGGATAAAAGTCACCTACTAAAATGTAGAACTTTTAAAAAATAATATAGCTTATTAGGTTTATTATGTTTGTTATACCAATGAAAGTATAGGCTCTTTAATGATCCGACATAATTTGTGGGTGAGGGACTCCCGTTTGAAAACCGCTGATTTTGACAAAAAGTCAACTAACACAGTTGACGCTGTGTAATCCACCGTTAATTAAAAAGTAAAATTGCAACCTTTGGTAATTTTCTCTCGCCTTAATTGTCCTCCCTGAGAGACTGTCAAATAGATCAATGAGGTAAAAGCCAGTGTGAGCGATGACGCCTTCTGTGCAGTGGTCCACATTAGCGACAACAATGGGCTGACTTGGAAATGACTATGGTGCTCGACAATGCAAAACAATTATAAATGAAGGCAGAATGTTTGCCGGTGCTGTACAACACCGCGCTGACATTTAGAGCCCGTGTGTTTTGGACACTTGGAACACAGCTAGATGTACTTGCACAGCTTGTGACTTTAGAGAATAATAATATATATATATAAAAAAACCCTACTAAAACTAAGCAACCAAGTTTTATTCTGTCTGGATTGTAAATTATTCAGTGTCCTGGATCGTCCCCTGTTTTGGCCTAATAAGCCGTGGATGACAAAGACTCTCCTTTGTCATAAAACAATGTGCCAAAGTGAAGTTGTGAGCAGCAAAGGGGTCTTTCTATTCACTGCACATTCCTCTATTTTCAACCCATGAATTATACACTAGAGTCAAGATGAAGATCACTCGCTCATGTCTCAGTGGCGTCTCCTAACACGGAACTTGGGTCAACAGGGAGAAGGAGCGTTTAATCATGACGATGGCTTGTTCATCTATATATGTGGGATGCATTAAAGACTGATATCAGCCATCCCAACCAGTATTATATTCCTGTGCAACTAGAGCCTTCAAAGGGTTTTCTTATACAGTGGTGGAAATAAGTGGTGCCTTGCGATACGAGTGACCCGACTTAAGAGTTTTTCAAGATACCAGCTGTCATTCAGCCAAATATTTTTTGCTTTGATTTACAAACACAAACTTGAGATACCAAACTTTGTATGGTGGTAGTGAACTCAATTCAATTCATGTTCCAATAAGCAGCAGTTCGGCAAAAATTGAACAAGTCAGCTAAAAGGAAGCTTTCGGGTGTTTGTTTTAATGGCACTTCCAGTTGAAATTTACTGTCAAATTAAACATAAAACAATGACAATTACATTTTAAAGCAACCAAATTATGTCGTGTTAAAGAATAGCCTACTATCTTAATGCTAACAAAAACAGAAAATGCTATTGACATTGTTAGCATCGATAGTTGCGATTTTGGCTACAGATAATTCAATTCAAATGGTGGCGGAACTCATGTAGGCAGATGATACAACACATATATTCTTTATCCTGCATAAAAAAAATACAAATATGATTGCATCTTACTGTGTCAGTTACAGTAATAGTAGAAGTACAATGGTTTTTTTGGGTTTGCGTTATCATGACTGCATAACACTGGCTCCTAGTGGCCAATGTGGGCACACCAGAAAGAGCAGCACAGTGAATTGAATTGCGATGTTTAATCATGATGCAAAAACGTTGAATTCATTACGTTCGATTTAATTATGCTATCACACTACTTTTATAAAGTACATTATTATTATTTGGGTGGGGTTATGGTGGTGGTGGTGGAAGGTTTGCAGTGGAGTAATGGTATTTCCATGACTGTTAAATTGGGGAATGATGATTAGAGATCAGAATCATAATCAGCTTTGTTGGCCAAGTGTGTAACAACACACAAGAAATTTGTCTCCAGCAGTCGGTGCCGCCCTGGTACGACGATGTTTTGAGCTACGAGTGTATTTGAGCGAATTAAACTTGTTTCTGAATGTACCACTTTATTTGATCCTATACGGAATTATTAAATTCAACATAGGATCAAATTTATTGTCTCCTATTTTTATGGTTGTTTATTAATTAAAATGATACAATATCAGTTAAATATGAAACGGATTATAAAGAATGTGCAATATTTCGAGTGAAATACATGATGGCTCCCAGAGTTTGGTTGGTGTGCTTCAAGCAATTACCAATACTCTTGTGCTCACCTCGCATCGGTCAATACTTCCTCCGAACCTGGTTTAAGCCTCTAATGCGACCCCAAAAACTTTCACACCCAGCAAAAAACATCCCCACCTCAATCCAAAAAAACTCATACAACAAAAAACCCACAAGCAAAAAAAAATAAAATAAATAAAAAACATCCCACACTCACCAGAAAACATTTTCGCCTAGGAAACCCACTCCATCCTCTCACACTGAATAAGCCACTCACAATCACCAGAAATATTCTCACACTCACCTGAAACTCACACACAAGTGCACACGCACACATAACATTCACGCAAACACATGTACACACTCAAAGAAATCTCACACTGTATCACAATCAAAAAACCTGTCACATGCAGGACATAAAAAGTTATTTTTCACTAAAACTTGTCTTACAATAATGACAATAAAAGCGCTTTCTTCTGTCAGAGTGTTTTTTTTTTTTGCTTGAGTTAGACATTTATAGGTAGGTGATATATTTATTTTTTTGTGTGACCAATGTAATTTTTTTTTTACCTTGGATGGCACCTCATAGTTCCATCTCCAACTTTTTTTTTTGGGACAAAAATGCAAAAATAACATATATTTTTTTAATCTCATTTTGACTGATAGTCTATTACCATAATCAAATAACCATAAACACTTGACTTAATTTTTTCTAAAAGTGCAACTGTGTACCCCACTGTATTTATCTTATGATGTGTTCTATGTACTGTATATGTAAATATTCTTCCAGGTACATGATTGCCAGCTGCAATCTTACAGTTTAGTTTGCAAGTCAAAACAAATATTCTTGCTTTGGATATTTCTGTTATAAAGCCCTGAACACAAATGAGAACAGGCTCATTATTATTTCTGCGCTTTTCAGGAACGACCCCTCTCTTTTTCTGAATGTCAGCGCTCCTCCGCTGGGGCTTTGGCAGATTCCCAAGCCCACAAACAAAGCACCGCTAAACCAGGGTCTCTGACTTTTTCTGGGAAATCTGTGAATTGCCACCAAAGAGCAATTTCAAATAAAGGATCAGTCGTGGGTTGATGTTTCACCATTAAAAAAAAAAGCACCTTTAATTGCTCACCTGTGTCACTTTTTCTGTGACGTTGTGCGTCCTGTCTTTGACCTTTGGAGCAATGATTGTTTTCTCCGATGTTGGAGGGGAGTGATTCTTCTTGTCATTACCTTCCGAAAAGGTTAGGGCTATCAGAGGGATTTTGTTGATGGTGCTGTACTTGTTTATGTTGGAATCCGACGTGGAGCCGAGCAGGCTGGACTTCACGTGATTAAATGGACCTGGTGATTTGGAAGGAATAGACACACAATTTTGTGTGAATGTGAATGGGTCGATACATGTTGGCGGACTGATGTGTATTTGTATAGATTAGTGGACAGGCAGTTACATGATGTATGAATGTAAAATGACCCAATATTAAGATTGTGTAAATAGGTGTAAATACATAGCGCGCATACCTTCATTTGTATGACGGTCCCTGAATATACTTTTGGAACTGGAGCTGTACCCTTCAATCTCATGAACAGACGACGCTCGCCTCATGCTCGTGATGCTTCCTCTTGGAAAGGTATTGGACAGGGAGGTAGAGGACTGGTGCACCTCCGTCTGGTACAGCTTTTCCCACAGGAGTTTGGGGGACGAATGGTCCAGTGGTTCAGGAGCTATGCTGGCCTGGGAGGACTGGTGACTGGAGCTGATGAGAGCGTGGGTGTCATTGGCCTCAATGGGACTGCAAATGCTCTTCGTGGGTGAGGGGAAACTCTGCAGGGCTACCGAGTCCTCAGTGTCTTTGGGTGAGTCCACCATCACAGCATCTGGGTCCTCTTGTGGAAGAGATTGCTTGTTGGTATTCATTAAGCTCAAGGCAGCCTGGCGGAAGCGGAAAAATCTGCTCCCTAAAAATAGGCAAGAATTCACAAGAAATGTTAAATTAACAAGGCATAGGAGGGATGACATTTTAATGGAGGGGAATGAAACTCCCACGAAGGGGAAACAAATCAGTTTATATGACTTCAGTATAGACAAAAAATGTAACAAAGCTGTCACATTTTTTATTATTATTATTAATTGAAAGTATTTTTATTTTCAAATTGACAATTTGCCATTTAACTGAAAAGAACTCAGTTCCATTGAATATGATTTGTGCATGTATTCCGGACTTGGACAGAAGGAAATACGTCGACATTGACAAATTTTGGTGAGGCTATAGATTGTATAAATTGACTGGACGTAATATTCAGGCTTCAGAGAACTCAAAGCTGAGGCATTGTTGTCCAGGGAGCAGGCCAGGTAGATGTTAGCTTGCTGGGGACGGGACAAGATGCTACTTAAACTTATATTTCTCTCAGATAACCCAGAAAGACACCATAAAAAGGGGGGAGCCAAACTCATTTTTGTCATGGATCACATTCTAGTTACGGTTTCCCTTAGAGGGCTGCTATGACTGTGAAGCCATAAAAATCTTTAACCACCTCATCAGCCACTTATCCTCACAAGGGTCACAAGCGTATCCCACCTGTCATTAGGCAGGAGGTGGGGTACACTCTGAACTGGTTGCCAGCCAATCGCTGGGCACATAGAGACAAACAAACATCCACACTCCCAATCACACCTCAGGGCAAGTTGGAGTCTCTAATTAATGCACATTTATGGGATGCAGGAGAAGAACAGAGTGCCCGGAGAAAACCTACGTAGCCACAAGGAGAACATGAAAATACCACACAGGTGGAGCCAGGATTTGAACCCCGGTTCTCAGAACTGTGACGCCAATGCCTTAACCAGATGTGCCACCGTACAAAGCACTAGTTACAGTATGTGTAAATGAAGCTCCTCAACTCATTTTTTGACAGCGCTGGCTTGCAGGTGAAAAGGGAAGGCAGAGAATCCTTGTTAGTGAGGTAGATAAGGTCGAGAAATTCAAATGACCAGACTTCAGGCTTCTTGGCAGAAAAAATGTCTGAGCTCTGGAATGGTAGGTCGATTTTAATTCGTATTTTACATGTTTACTGAACCACCACATAGAAAATATTGCATCCCAAATCCTGTACTACAAAAGTTGCTTTGGTAAAATATGTCCTCTTGAACTTAGTTCCGGGACACCAAGATGCCACAGGATGGTGACAAAGCACAACTATTGTTTCACTGAAGTGCCTCCACTGCAATATTATTGGTCAGTGGCACCAAGATGCCACAAGAGAGCAGCAACGCACCACTTTCATCTCATTGAAGCGCTCAACTTGTTTCAACATAGTTCCCTTGTTATAAAGACGCCACATGATGGCAGCAAACCACTATTGTTGCCTATATTAAGCTTTTTAACACTTCAAAAAAAAAAAAGATTTGATTTGGCCTGGGTAAAAAGATTTTTTTTTTAATGAGATTAGCATATTTGCAAAAGCTGAAACATAAATATCTGGGGGTTCATTATTAACCCACACCTTGACAATTTGGACAAAATTAAGGAAAAACCATTGGGGTTGTCAGTGGAAACATCCTTAAGTTAATTTGATGTATATAGCACTTTTCACAGAGTAACTGGAATTTTCATTGTCATTTTATCCGGAAGATATCTGTGCTCAAATTTGGCCTGTTTATCAGAACGTGTGTGTATTCACTTTTGCGGGTTTCACTTTAGGTATAAACAATCCAAAGGATTTCATCACTTTATTTACCTTCATAGTAGCACCTAATTAATGATGTAGTCAGTTTAAATAAAAGAGGGAGAAAAAGCTCTCCTTTGCCTGCATAAGACTACCAAACAAATTTGGTCTTTCACAATTGCACTATATCAGACTACTGCCATACATCAAATCTTGCCATATCTCACCCAGACAGGGGCAACACTACATGACATGCATTCCGATAGCGGCATGCCCTCTCTTTCGTGATCTTGGCTTTATCTTGTCAAATCAAACAGCATCAAAGAGGCAGAACCAGAAAATGTTCATGTAATTCTAATACAGCGGAGCTGACAATCAGGCAACATAAAGTTATGTACTCGAGCAAGCAATTGCTAGCACTTACGTTTGCCAACAGCGACCATGTATGATGACCAAGGCAAGCACGGGAGGCAAAAGGGCAAGTGCAATACGCAATTGTTTTGATCCACGTCCAAGTCCACTGCCGGAAAAGTTTTGATATGTAAAGCTACATATAAAAAAATCTCCAAACCAAATCAAACATGCTAGACTTTTCATTTTGACGTTGAATGGCTATCCTTGATCAAATCGTTGGTCGTGGATTATGTCATAACACAAGAAGTTTTGCCGTTCCAGATCTGGGAAATTGCCTTCAATAGCTATTTGGGAAAATATGCGAGCTAAAATCTCTAGTCAAACACAAATTACAAAAAATGATGTAAAATGGCCTGAATTTATTTTTATCATGCTAGCTGAAGTCAGCTATAAGAATTTTGTGATCCACTCTCAGGTAAAACTCATTACCAATAGAATAGTATAGGGACATTAACAACTATGTCAATTATTAAATACACATTTTCAATGTAGGTGGTTTGTATTGACCATAATAGTATAAATACAGCTCAAAACTACCACAAAATACCATTATTCTGATGATTAGGTCATTCATATTTTTGGTCATTTGCTCAGCCACCAGTGCATGGTGAACTCCACCCAAGTAAGCTGGGATAGACAGCAGCTCACCAGTGGACCTAATGAGGATCGTGAGAAAAGATGGATGGGATTCGGTCATCACTCACTTGTCCACTAATAGAGACTCTTGTGAGCCATTTTATTAAGTCAAGTGGAGAGAAAAAGAAATGGCCACATAACACTGTAGCTGTAGCGTAAGTGTATCTACTCTAGCTCAGAGCTCTATCTAGCTTCTTCTTCTTCTTTTCCTTTCAGCTTGTCCCGTTAGGGGTCGCCACGGCGTGTCATCTTTTTCCATCTAAGCCTATATCGTGCATCTTCTTCTTTGACTCCCACTGTCCTCATGTCCTCCCTCACAACATCCATCAAACTTTTCTTTGGTCTTCCTCTCACTCTAATGCCCGGCAGCCCCATCCTCAGCATCCTTCTACCAATATACTCACTCTCTCATCTCTGAACATGTCTAAACCATCGAAGTCTGTGCTCGACAACCTTGTCTCCAAAACATCCAACTTTGGCTGTCCCTCAAATGAGCTCCTTTCTAATCCTATCCGACCTGTTCACTCCAAGCGAGAACCTCTGCATCTTCATTTCTACTACCTCCAGTTCTGCTTCCTGTTGTTTATTTAGTGCCACCGTCTCTAATCCCTACATCATGGCCGGCCTCACCAGTGTTTTATGAACTTTGACCTTCATCCTGGCCAATACTCTTCTATCACATAGAACACCAGACACCTTCCGCCAATTGTTCCACCCTGCTTGGACCCGTTTCTTCACTTCCTTACACACTCTCCATTGTACTGTATTGTTGACCCCAAGTATTTGAAGTCGTCCACCCTCGCTATCTCTTCTAACTGAAGCTTCACTCCTCCTCTACCCCTCACATTCATGCACATATATTCTGTTTTACTTTGGCTAATCTTCATTCCTCTCCTGTCCAGTGCGTGCCTCCATCTTTCTAAATGTTCCTCTGCAGACTCCCTGTTTTCACTGTAGATCACAATATCATCTGCGAACATTATAGTCCAAGGGGATTCCAGTCTAACCTCATCTGTCAGCCTATCCATTACTACCACAAACAGGAAGGGGCTCAGCCCTGATGCAGTCCCACCTTCACCTTAAATCCCTCTGCCACACCAACGGCACACCTCACCGCTGTTCTGCTGACCTCATACATGTCCTGTACTATTCCAACATATTTCTCCGCCACACCAGACTTGCGCATGCAGTATCACAGTTCCTCTCTTGGTACTCTGTCATAGGCTTTGTCTAGGTCTACAAAGACACAATATACCTCCTTCTGACCTTCTCTGTACTTTTCCAATAGCATCCTCAAGGCAAATAATCCATCTATGGTATTCTTTCTCGGCATGAAACCATACTGTTGCTCGCAGGTACTTCTTTCCTAAGTCTAGCCTCCACTACTCTTTCCCATAACTTAATTGTGTGGCTCATCATGTTTATTCCTCTACAGCTTCCACAGCTCTGAATATCGCCTTTGTTCTTAAAAATAGGGACTAGCACACCTTTCCGCCATTCTTCTGGCATCCTCACTTCTGCTAGTATTCTATTGAATAAGTTGGTGAAAAACTCCACAGTCACCTCTCCAAATTGCTTCCATACCTCCACTGGTATGTCCTCAGGACCAACTGTCTTTCTATTTTTCATTCTGTTCAGTGCCTTTCTAACTTCCCCCTTACTAATCATTGCTACTTCCTGGTCAATCACACTTGCCTCTTTTACTCTTCCTTCTCTCATTTTCTTCATTCTTCAACTTCTCAAAGTATTCTTTCCCACTACTTAGCACACTACTGGTACTAGTCAACATATTTCCATCGCTATCCTTAATCACCTTTACTTGCTGCACATCCTTCCCATTTCTATTCCTCTGTCTGGCCAACATGTAGAGATCCTTTTCTCCCTCTTTCGTATCCAACCTGGTGTACATGTCGTCATATGCCTCTTGTTTAGAGCTCTATCTAGCAATCACCTACCAAATCTAGACTTCTTACGTGACTTGGTAAGTGCTGCTGTTTAGGCCTGCAACAAAAACCCAATGGGCTCAGCTCTAGTATTTATGTGGAAACTGCAGGGAGTCCTCGGGTTGAGACGGTCTTGACCTAAAACGTTTCGACTTTACAATGCCCGTCCCCGTCAGCCTTTTTGTCTGGCTAATGCTTGTCTGTGTTTGTGCCCCGGGAGTATCTTCACATTTTTTCCCCTCCTTTTTAGACATTATCGCCCCAAAGAAGAAAACTGTGTCTTATACAAATGCTTCTGTAGCCAAAGGAAATGTCATTATCATGGAAATGAAGCTCAAGATCATAAAACGATTTGAGAAAGGAGAGACACCAACACGACCAAGGCTTCAGTCAATCGACCGTGGTAACAATTATTAAAGAAAAAGCCTGTATTTTAGCACATGTGAAGGGTTTCGTTCCTATGTTGGATACAATGATCACAAAACAAGGTTCTTTGATACTAGTCGAGATGGAGAGGATTGAAGACCAGGTTCCTTCACAATAGCTAAGCACAGCCTCCCTTTCTTCTTCTCCATCCACCTCTCAGCAGTAATGCTAAGTACATCATCTTGTTTATTTCAATATTTTTGTTTTTTATACAAAGTATTTTGATTTAAATTCTGACTTTAATGGTGGAATCCGACTTAAGTCGAAATTCGAGTTAAGTCACTATTGTAGGAACGGATCTCAGTCGTAGACCAAGAACTCTTTGTATTGCATCCTTGAATAGAGGTAATTACAGTTTAAAGTACATCTTGCTTGAATTTAATGCTACCTGAGGAGGGGCTCATTTCTTTCAGTGTTTCAGAATGAGCAGTTAAGTCAAGAGTAAAAATAATGTTTGCCTTTAAGTCTGCTATTTTACCATCAATAGCAAACCAAAGCTTTATGATGTGGTGAAGCATTCCAGTGGGCATTCAATTTACACACCAGTATAGTCCAATGTCATTTTCTTCTGATTTCTCACATCGTCGCGCTTTCTTCCTAACTGTTACCATATGTTGCAGATGAAAAATGAGAGAAAAGTGATCCTGATGTTAGTGAACAATGTTAATATGTGACTCCAAAGGCACCTTCAGTGTAAACCGAGCAGATCATATTCCATCAGAAGCTGTCACATCAGCTACCCACAGATCCCCTTTGCTGAAGTGCGTTCACAAGCAATCAAATGTGATTAGTCGTGTTAGCTTTGCGTGCGCAAACACGTGCCGGTGCGTGCCCGCGCGCGCACACACACCCATGCATAAATATTTACATTCACAAGGCACAGCATAAACTGAATGCCAGAGCAATTCACGCTGAATGAAAAGGATAGCTGAGATTCAGTCAGTGAATGGGGTGCTGAGGGCCTCCAATCAGAGAGGAGCTGGAGAGTAGACTCGTGATATTTAAATCTCCTGGCATTCATACCAACACAGATAAATAAATAAAAATAGATGAGGGCTATAGAGCTTCCCTAAAGACATCCACTTACAGATGGTGTCATTAAGAAAAACAAGATCTGGCCATGTTAGCAGATCATTTCTTCCCCCGTGCGCACCCTGTGAATCTTTTCTATACGACAACATTCACAAACAAGATAAATAATGTAATGAGTTTTGTGAATAATTCATGTGGGATCTTTAAAAAGCATTATGTTAAGCACTCCTAGACTGTATATTTTTGGGGCTAACAAAAACAAAAAGTGATGTAGCATTTTATTGATTTTCAAATGAAATAACCATTTTAGTGCAATATACATCCAATATGGTTAGAAGGGATTTTTTTCAATTATTTTTTTTAATATATATGCTCTCCAAAGGGCAACATAAGATGCAATGAGATAATTTCACAATGAAACCTCAAAAGTCAAGTTCCGCTGATGTTGCCTAAATCACAAGATAACCAAAATCATAATTTCTAAAACTGCACAAAACATAGGCACTTGTGAGACAGCAACATTTTGCACAAGTTGAGCAGCTGTGTCTTACTTTATCTTTGGCTTAATAGTGACACTCCTGTATGTTTTTACACCTCAATACAGGGTGTCCTCAAAGTCACGATACCCTTTCTTTTTTGCTATTTCTGAAGATTTTTTTGAAGAGTGATAAAGCCTTACCCATAAAAACTTCAGGTTGTTGAGCAAAATAATCATCTGCCGCCCAAAACCTTTGAACAGTCTGAGGGTCCTGTTTTGAGAAAACTTGTCATAGATAGCGTAAATTACACTGTAATGCATTGCGGCAGTGTGACGGCCTCAGAGGTTCTTAACCTGCTGTTGAGCTGCAGTCGGGGATAAACAGTTTTGCCTCAAGATATGAGTTGAATTCATTTTGTGACAATTTTCATACAAAAAACACTCATATTTCAAATCATCTTTGTCCAATGGAAAAAATAGAAATACTTTTAATCCGTTCCAGCTCACCCCTAAAATAAAAACAAAACAATGTAATTGTTTTTTTTTTAGCAGGAAAAATAGCACTCTATATTATCTATCCATCCATCCATCCATCCATCCATCTATTTTCTTAGCCGCCTATCCTCACAAGGGAGCGAAAGTGCTGGAGCCTTTGTCAGCTGTCAACGGGCAGGAGGCAGGCCGCAGCCTGAACTGGCTGCCAGCCAATCGCAGGGCACATTGAGACAAACAGCTGCACTCACAATCACACTAGGGGGCAATTTAGAGTGTCCAATTAATTTTGCATGTTTTTGGGATGTGAGAGGAAACGGAATTGTCCGGAGAACATCCACGGAGTCACGGGGAGAACATGCAAACACCACACAGGGAGGGCCAGGATTGAACCCGGGTCCTCAGAACTCTGAGTCCAACGCTTTCTCGCTGAGCCACCGTGCAGCTGACGTCATAATATTTTACCTTCTAAGAAGACAGTAATGGCATGACATGACACGAAATGGGGTCCGCTGTATTTTTTTTTTTTTTTTTTTTGCTTCAGTGGACATTAAGCTACTCCTTCTGGTGTGCACACCGCGGCCACTTTGGGGCAGTGTAATACAAACATATTAATACACACTGAGATAGTCACACGTTACTCCCCACTAACCCGCATACTAATATTTGTTATTCTTCACAAAGGTTAATATATATATATATATATATATATATATATATATATATATATATATATATATATATATATATATATTGTCTATACCTGTATACTGTAGATGTGTTACTCCGCTGTTATTGTGCACATATGCAGTAGGTTGAAAAAAATTACTCAGGACCCCCTTACATTTTTCACTTTTAATATTACAACCATTTATTAAAATCATATAAGTTACTTTTTTTTCATCATCAATGTACACACAACACGTCATGTTGATAGAAGAAAGCTAAATTGTTGACATCTTTGTTTTGTTTTGTTGGTAGGTGAACCTTCGGCCCAGTCTGAGGATATGTCTATGCAGCTGAAAAACACCCCCGCAGCTTGATGCTGCCACTGAACTGCCCAGTGCCTGTTTTTCTCCACACATACCGCTTAGAATTAAGGCCCAAAAGTTTGATCTCAGTCTCAAACCAGACCAGAGAATCTTATTTCTCATCATCTTGGAGTCCTTCAGGTGTTTTTTTTCCAAGCGGGCTTTTAATTTATTTTTCACTGACGAGAGGCTTTAGTCGGGCCGCTCTGGCATAAAGCTATTTGGCCAGTTGATCATTTTAATCCAAGCCACCAAAAAATTGGTATATGGAAATCATACCTATATCCATTTGACCTTGTCCTATAATGGTGAGTGGTTCCAGCAGGTTGAGCTTTAAAGAAACAACGCCACAGGAGGTGTATGTGGAACTGATCTGATCTGATCTCAAATGTGATGCCGTCTTAAGAGAGAAGCTCAGCTTTCAGACTGGATGAGTTTCATGCTTCATTAAGAGCTGACAAATTTCCAAAAATCCAAAAGATGGCACACAGGATGCCGGTGGTGTTTGGCTCCATACACTGCATGTGTGCGAACAGACTTTTACTGTGATGAGGTTGCTCAATGTGTCCAGATGGCCAGCTCTGGGAAGGGTTCTGGTCGTCCCAAACGTCTTCCATTTAAGAAATATGGAGGCCACTGTGCTCTTTAGAATACTTAAGTGCAGCAGATTTAATTATGTATTTGTAACCTTGGCCAGGTCTGTGCCTTCCCACAATTCTCTCTCTGAGCTCTTCAGGCAGTTCCCTTCACCCCATGATTCTCATTTACTCTGACATGCACTGTGAGCTGTAAATTCTTATATGACAAGTGTTTGGCTTTCCTACACAAATCCAATCAACATATTCAAACACTGCGATTGGCTGGCAACCAGTTCAGGGTGTACCATGCCTCCTGCAAGTTGACAGCTGGGATAGGCTCCAGCACGCCCCGCGAACCTTGTGAGGATGAGCGGCTAAGAAAATGGATGGATGGATGGATGGATGGATAATCAAACACACAGCTGGACTCCAATGAAGGTGCTGAACCATCTCAAGAATGATCAGAAAAAATGCAAAGCACCTGAGTTTCGTATGAGTGTCACAGCAAAGGGTCTGAGTGTTTATGGCTGTGTGATTTTTCAGTTTTTCTTTTTTTTTTAAATCTGCCAAAATTTCAACAATTTGTTTTTTTCTGTCAATGTTGGGTGCTGTATGTACATTAATGAGTAAAAAAAAATCAACATAAATGATTTCAGCAAATGGCTGCAATATAACAACACCTGAAAATTTTAAGGTTGTCGTAATACTTTCTGTACCCGCCATGTTGGAAGCATTATTTGTTGGGATTACCATAAACCGACTTTACTAAAGCGACGTCATGTGGCCATTTTAAATTCATGTACAGTATAGTTCTCTTTGTTTATGGGCAGGGGAATGCTGTACTCCAGTACGTCTCCTTCAAATATTTAATGTGACAAACAATAGAGATTGTTTATTTGAATCAATTTGATTAGAAACAGAAAACCACAGATTAGAAATTAAAGAGAAAGTTTTGCACAGAAAAGAGCTGTAAGACTGTAAATCACTTACTGATTTATAGTCAAGTATCATCGCTTAGGATAAAAAAACAAAACAAAACCAGAGGATGGTCCTCAGCGCATAAAGACACCATACAGCATTTACCAAAGACACAAAAGTGCATTCTCAAATCAGCATTGTAATCTTTATACAAAGAACAACTATTGACGAAAAAGCTGTCTATAGTTGTAAATATTACTAATCACATTTTTCAGGTGCACAAACCTGTAAAACAGGATAATTGCCACAGTTTGACGTTGGAACATCATTTTGAGGTTAAAAAACACTAGGATGGGTGAACAGATTGTATTCAATCTTAAATGTTAAGATGTATCTTTTTTTGTTTTTTTTTTTTGCCTCTGTTGGAATATTTTGAAGGTGTTACAGGATTATGTCGCAGTAGAGACTTTGGTGAATACTCACTTTGATCAGACTTTGTAGGCGATGCGGGGCTTATTTTCTCTGTGGAGTTGTCACTCCCCTCATCCAAAACGTAATCAAAATTCAGGATGAACATCATCACCACACCCTCCTCATTCTTCACCGGGATAATGTGAATGTTACACTGGAAGTCTGACCCTGAAAATAAAAGATAGAATAATGCTGATACAAAAAACACTTGACCCATGCATTACCCTTCTCTTTGAAAAAAAAATCCCTTTGCTTTCCTGTGGATCTTAAAGGAAAAATGAGGAGAACTTGATCTGATTTAAAGGTCAGTGCCTGCATATTAGAGCCTATGAGAATAGCTGAGCTAAACCCTAAGGGTTACACCATATGCATCTGCAGTATAGATTTATTCGATAGCTTCAAAATGAGATGAAATATAGAAATATAGCCTTTAGACACCATACAGTGGCGCTGAATAGGATTGATCACGAGCGGGTGGGGGAGAATTGGAGCCAATCTACAATGTGCTCAAAGGAACAATCAGTACAAGTGAGCATCACAAAAGCCAGTAGAGCAGAGAAGCATCCGGCGTCTAAACTTAGACATGAACCCGGAATATTCTCAATTCACAAATGTGCTGTTTATATCTGAGGGAACGCGGGCGATTGATGCCTAGAGACATGTCATCCTGCCAATCTTACTCACTGGAGCCTAAAAGTAACAACCGCAATGTAGTTTGCTATATTAACACGCTGACACCTCATGTGATCCAAGAGGAAGCTATGTTGTGCTAGAATTTGTTTTTTTTTTTACCCTACTGTGTCTGTAATACCGTAATCATTTAAATCGACAGCCCTCAAATTATAGAAAGAAAAACGGCACCATCTAAAACTCCACTGTTGTAGCTCTCTGTTTCTCTTGTTTTGGTTCTCTGACCTAAAGAGGACACGCACACAGACATATGCACACAGGGACACACACACGCACGCACACACACACGTACACATATTACCAGTGTTCTCTGTAATCTCCTCAGGGCTCAACAGACACCCTGCCAGTAGCATTCATTAGCAGTAGACTTGCTGTCTGACTAAATATAACAAGCTCGGTCTCCTGCTAGATGCCAGAGTTGCGTTGGAAGGATTTCGACGTCGAAACTCCCAGAAGTGATGTCCTCGCTGACAGTATGATGATGTGATTTGAAAGTGTGTGCGCTAACAAAGTATTTTTGGGATGCCGCCACAACCCAGCTTATTAATCGGAGTCCGTGTTGTCGGCTATTGATGCACACATCGACGTAGCCATCTTGTCTGTCGTCACGGGAACGCAAATACTATAAGGAATGGATTTGGAGAGCTAGAATTTCAATGGAAAGCTCTTTATGCCTTTCCTAACCCTCCCACCCCCAAATTATTCATTCCTTCAGCCTTGCAGGGCTAATTCTAAATTACAGTCTCTGTTAGTTACTATAGCAGGTCACATCCCTGACTTCAAAGCACTACTTTTGTCTAAATTACCAATCCAAAATCATGACCTTATCTACGTAGTCATGTTTTACACATTTTACTAGAACGTATTTTAGGTTTATTTTTATTCTTATCCTCACTATATCTTACTTCCATTTTTATTGTTTTCATAGGATTTGTTTTAGGCTTTATGTACAGTATGTGAATATCTGTATTTTAGTGCTGTCTGGGAGAGTATGGAATTTCTCTTCTGTAAGTGAAGGTCTACAAAACACTACTTTTATCAAAATGAAGCTCCTCAACTCACCCCAACATAGTACCTTAAGACCAAAATACCACAGGACAGAACCAAAGGAATGTTTTGGGTTCTCAGGTGAGTTTTTCAGTGTATAAGAGAAGGACGGGTTCCCAAGAAAATTAGAATTTATGAATATCCGGCGGTTCATTGTACATATTTTCTTTTGGATCTCATTACACAGTGCAAGTGTACCTAATGAGATGTTGGTGTTGTTTCGTCTTTTAACAAAGGCAATATGTTTTAATTTTCAAATGAATCCACGAGTCTAACCTCTGAAAATCACGCTGTTGAGCACAGTTCTCGACATGTGGGAAAACAGATGCCAGTGCTCCCTTGGCACTGTCTTTTCTGGCAATCTAAATTGCAATCTGTCGCAGAGAGCTGAAGATGACCCTCCGATAATGTGAAAATGTCTTCAGGTATGTAAAGTACAAACACGTCCACATGCCCTTGGTTGACCTTTCGGCAGCCGTGACTGAGATGGGAGATACCGATGGTACATTTTGACTGTGGCGTTAAGCGTCCACGTTACAAATAGCCTTTGGTTACACAGCATGAAATGCTCTGGGGTATATGATGACACATTTTACTTTACCAATATATTACAGTTGACTACACGCCTATGATATGAAATGTAGGAATTTCTTATCAGCAAACATGCCTGACTGTGGCGTATTAGTCATAATTATACACAATGCAATAATGGTTCTCATTGTGCAGCCAAAATGAAAATTGTCTTTGCTTGTTTTCTTTCCAGAGGAGGAAACAACAGTGCTGCTTATAGGCTTAGCGACGGGGGGGGGGGGGGTCCACTCCTCTGGTGTCCTGCTGAATGTCATCTCTGCCAAAATGCTTCAAAGAGACGCGGTGAGAACTGAGCAATCAACAGTGTATCTGATCTCATAATATGGTGTAAAATGGCGCTTGTTGTTTTTTTTATTTTGGGGAAAGGTGGTTTTTTTTTATTAATGTTTTATTATTTTGCTAAACTCTATTCAGCTGTTATTATCATCATGACTTTATGACTAGATTTTGTAGATTCACTATAAATTTTCATCCTTTTCCAAGGGGTTTGTGCCAAGTTTATCACAGACTGTACAGAAATTACGAGGGTTTTACTTTGCAGTTTTGGAATATTTTTGAGTATAATATGCAACACAACATCTCTACTTGAATTCTCAAAGCAAATATATATGATTCATGTACCTTAATATAGCAGATTCCGACTCTTTGGGATGGGATGGTTGGATTAATGAGACTAGCATCAATATCATCACCATGGCAACCTCAGATCGCCTACTTTATTCATCTTTAAAAATGATGGATCCGCCTCTTGATGTGAGCGAGCTTTGGTGCTCATTTCATTGTTTAACTTGAATATAAATAGAATTCCAATTCTTGTTCTAACACTGGCGGTGGTCACAGTAGGCGTAACAAGTTTACACTGCCCTTTATGTGCCAGGTTTGCATGATTAAAAAAAAAAGTACGTAATACATTGGTGCAATACTTTCCCTACTATTATTGCGGATATTTAAATTTCAAATTTAAAATTCATGTTGCTCTAGTTTTGTGCCATCGCTGACTGCAATTTAGAAGCATTTTTAATTTCTTCCACCTTGACTAAGGCTTGAGTTTTAGGAGAAGAAAAACAACTTCAAAGCTTCAACCGCTTCGCTGTAAAGGCTCCGTCACACCATGACGTTCTGGTCAACGTCCTCTGAACATTTCAATCGTTCTATTTTTCAGCGTTCTCAAACGCGCATGAAACATCTGCCGTGTAATTAACGTGTGTCTAACGCATGACTTAACGTGTGTCTAATGCGAGAAAAGTGTGTAACAGAGACCAAATAAGATACCCCTAAAAACCATTAGCGTGTACAAACGCGTCATTGGGGCGCGACGAGCGTGTTGAACGTGTGACCAATGGGTGAATAACGACAGAAAAGCGTTTTGCTGGCGTGTATTTTTTACAGTGGAACCGGCACTAAAACATTGGAAAGTTCATAGTCACTTCAGTTGTTGTCGTGAGTTAGAACAGTGAGCATTATGCCGCCGAGAAGAAAAAAAGTTAGGGCGCAGACTTCAGCAACTAGCGCAGCTAGTAAGAAAGCTAAGCCTCTTTCATCACGAGCAATGTGTTTGGAGCAAAAAACAACAGCAGGAGGAAGAGCAGGTCCGCGAAGTCACGCACCATGTGACACCACCTGGGGACCCTAAAGACCTTGCAAACCCCAGTGAGGACGGTCTGACAAAGAGACAAAAGAAGCAGAGAAAGGATTGCAGGATCCTGGACTGGGCTGTTCAGGATAGTCTGGTGGAGTTTTTCCGCGAAAACGAACTGCTGCTTTCTGGATCTTCCATAGTAGGTGTTCTCTACTGTAGCTTAATATTGAAAGGACCTTGCTTACAAAGCATCGGTTTATATACCCATATGCATGGAAGTTCGGGAAGCGCTCGAATGATGCTCAACGCCAAACGATGCTCGTTTCACTTTAGTTACACGCTGTGTGCGCTAGGGGATTGTTCAGTGGGCGTTGACAGGTCGCCAGTGAGTCGTTCACTGCAAAGCAAACGATTAAGTAACAACCAAGTAAAGCTAGAGTTACGACTGACTAATGATAGGCAAACGCGTGCAACGCTCGCCGAACCTTAGTAAGACGTTCCGCAGACGTTCTTGAACGTTCTGCAGCGTTTAAAATTAAACGTTGATGAACGCTGGTCTTGGTGAGAACTTTTGTGCATGTTCAAAACTTTTTTTCCGGACAGGCGTTCTCCGCCGATTCCCAGCGATCATTGACGTTCACTAGCGTTCAAACAACGCTCTTCTGGAGCTATCCCGGCGATCATGGGCGACTACCAACGTTTCCTCAAACGGTATAAAACGCTGACCAGAATGTCATGGTGTGACGGGGCCATAAGCGTCATGTTCATTTGGTAATGCGATTCGTTGTGATCGGAATGCAATTGGTTAATTCTGAAAAAAATGAGAAAAATGTGCATACTTGTGCAACCACAGTATTTCAAATGAGTACGTTTACCTTTTCTCACAAATATATAAGATTTTCATTGTATTGAGTTGTAAAGGTTATAGGCAATCATATATTTTCATAAAGCAACAATTTGAGTACAGTAGGGCTGTGTAGATCTTTTCAATTCAAAGTATGTTAACGATGTTTTGAGTTTATGTCCTACACTGGGTTTAAACAATTTCCATAAAGTGAAAACTCCTCTCCTGACGCTAATTCAGTTGACGCCATCAGCAATGCTGACTTGTCTCCTTAATAATTGCCTCGGCAGCTGTGACAGCTGAAGTGCAACTGTTAAAATACGACATTTCTTCTTAATGAGCAACACGGCTGTGTGTACCTCGCATACAGGGGGAGGGGAAAGTAACAAGATAATCAATTCATTATACAGTATAATTGTGTTAAGAACTGCTGGGAAGGTTCATTCTGCTGACAGATACAAAAGGGGGAAAAAAAACCACAACTAAGACTTAACAAACACCAACAATATATTTTTCACTGGCCTGAATGAACTGAGACCATCTTGGGACTGGGCGACCTTTTCATGATGGACATTTCATTACTGCTGATTCTATTTCCATGATCAATTATTTAAACACCGCTGTGACATGGAGGGATCTTTCGAACAGTGACTCACAGTCCCATATAATGCTCTTGTCTTTGAACTCAACTACATTTAATAAATAACCAATACACTTGGGAATTTGTTTCAATACTGCACTGAGCCCGCTCTTCCTCCAGTTTTGAATAATTACTTTGGTTTGTATTTCAAGTCGTGTACCATGCGGAATGATGAATAATAGGTGAGGGTTTTTCCTTACTGTATGCAGACTTGTTCACAACAAATATATTCCTGACCACATGTTGACAGTTGTGAGTTCTGCTTTACATTTGGACTCTTCTCTATTTGACTCTATTTGAAGTATTATGGTCTCATATTAATCTGCATAAGATGATCAGCTTTAGTTAGAAACACGAGTAATAACGTTGAGCCTGGTACTTGTTTTTCTGTTTTGTTTTTTCCCGTTCGGTACTCTTCTACAAAGGTTTGACCCATACTGCTGCTCTTAAACATTACAGCCGCAGACCATTGCCCGCTGGTGGACTAGTTGAGAATGAATTATGACGTGTTTAAGGCCCAGGGCTGTTCTGCTTAAGCCAATACGCAATTCTTCCGAGCCGGCAAGGGTGTGGCAATGCAAGCTATCTCGCCCTTTGTATTGGGTCTTTGGGCCTTGTGGCCATATCTGAAGCGCTTACAGCTACACACACTGGCCTAATTTCATCCTCCATCAGTGTCACTGCAGCCATTGGGGGATAACTAGCAGCTCGATCCACATTACGTTTGTGGTCACATTTATTGAATCATGATATTTTGCCATGCCATCTTTTATTCTGCTTAATTTAGTACTAATGTTGGCAGGCTTAATGGAATGGATGATAAAAATTTAAATTGCCGCGCAGCAACTGATTAGAACAAAAAAGACAGATGGTATGAAGGGGAATATTAGATTACATCCTCCAATACAGGCATCCCTGGAGATTAAAATAGCGGCGGGTGAACATTCCAATCCAATAAAATACGACAACTTGTTGTTACATTGCTCAAAGCAAATAATTCTTTGTGGTCAGAAATTATAAAATAAATGGGACACATTTTCCAGGTTTCAACTAGAGACTTGACATTCACACCTTCTTATTTACTCTAATTCAAGTTTATAATAGGGGTTGGACCGAACTGTTGACTTTACTACTCTGCAACGACATTTAAAGCTTAAAGTCGTCACATCAGTAATCATCCTAAATTCCTATCGCCAAATTTAAAGAGGAGTTTGTCTGGTGCTGCTGTCGTCATGCTATATGCACAGCGTATGTAAATATACATCGAAATTGACGGCCAGCGAGGTGATAAGGTTTTAGTCTTCATATATCTGGGGAGTTACAAGAGTAAAAAAAAAAAAAAACCCAAACAAATAAGCAAGTTGTGGATGAGAAGAACGGCTAGCCTGTCTTGCTTCGGCTATTCCGACGACACTAATCAAAATATTCATACTCCTTGTACCATGGTACTGACCAAAAGGAACGAGCGTAGCTGCACCAACTCCATCTTTGTCACAAATGTGTTATGTCCAATAATATCCTGGAAACAAAAGTGCGATAACTTTATTCATATCACAATACGCAACAAAATCACGACACGTGGGTTGCTTTACGACACTGTCATAACACCTTGCTACAAGTGGGTGGCAATATTTGACCATAGAGCATCGTCACTTGCAAAATATGCGAGTCAATTCTCAAATACAATCAAAGCAAAACGGAAACACTGAAAGAGAAACACAAGATTTGAATCATTTTAAAGAAACTCTTAATTCTTCAAAAATAACATTAAAATTTTTTTTGTGCTGTATCTGTGTAAAAAATCCTTTTGCTTAAAAAAAAGGCCTTTACTCAAACGGTGATGTCAGATTTATGTGACTTTATGTGACAATCCTCAAATCTTTGAACTGGCTCACCAGGTTACCTGTGTTTGTGCTTCTGTTAGAAAACATCAATGACATCATCAATAATTGACCCCCACCACCTAGCATAGAATCCCATCACTGCTCATAGATTTTAAATCCACTGAAATGAGAAATGCTGTGTATGCGTGTTTCTGCACCAAAAAGCGTGGAGGGTGATGAAAAATTGATGCGCCGTTTTTGCGGGCGACGCATCCAAGTGCAGCGCAGCACACCTTGCGCTTCCTCTCACGCTTTGTGTGGGCGGGTTGCCCCACGTCACTAGACCCCGTGGTCCCCTCTGTGGGAAGTCACCTATGAAACCCGGCACCCACACATGCCTCGTGTCCCAGATCATTCGGGGCAGTTAGCTAAGCTGCCGCTGTTATGTAGTCATTATCCATTTAACTTCTCTCCGTCTGCTCGGTGTCAGCTTCCTTTTGTTCCGACCCGCTCCGGTACAAAGTATTATTACACCCAGTGGAATTGGATAGCTTTATAAAGCCATCAAGAGAAAGCATTTATCTCATTGTTTATGCATTGTCATCGGAAGAAGTCTGCATGGTTGCTATTTTCTGCCCTTTCTCGATTGGGGCCAAATGAAAGGAAAATGTGGCTTCCCGCGCTGTCCCTCCAAGGTCCGCCATGCTACTTTTATTTTTAAGCGTAAGAAGCTCAACATTTTGCCTCCTCGCCGCGATGAACCAAAGCTTTGTTGCTCGCGATATCGCATCGCTTTGTCAAATTCCCACATCGCTAGGATTTCCCACAGCATTTACTGAATGAAAACAAGCAACACAAAGAAACACTTGTCTGTACGCAGTGATATTTAAAGCCACAGTAGCCCATGTAATTTGACTTTAACATAATATCATTGCAATAAGGAGAATATTGTATTGGAGTAGCTGCCATTGACATAGTTCGGGACATGAAGATCACTGACTTCATCATTCTATCATATCAGTTGAACAACTCAAGATTTTCTTCCAGTTGACGATGATGTGATCAAACTTGAGTCAAAGCTGATCCAAAAAATGAATCATTTCTGTTCCACTGTTTCTATTTCACTTATGATACATATTTAGCGATCAGTGGATCTCAGCCTTTAAGAGAAGTAAAGTCGTTAAGTCAACTAATCCGTTTCACCCCCATCCGCATCTTTCCTATTGGGATTTTCTATTTTATTGATGGTCAATACTGGGAATATTGTGTTAACATCATCTTAATATTGACAAAGTACTATATGTCAGTTTATATGTACACTCAAGGCATTGTATTTCCTTAGATTTGGATCCCGTGAGGAACCATGATTGTAATTTTGGGCTTGAGCTGAAATAGTATGTGGAAACATCTTCTGGAAGGTTGGACCAGCCAAGAAACTGCTGGTGGTGACATTACTGATGCTGATTCTAAGCTTTATATCCTAAAAAAACAAGACATATCATTATGAAATTGAAGGTTTTATTACATTCTTTCTGGGAAAAAAAGACTAACATGTGACATTTGAAGCAACTCACTGTAATCATTTTAATTATTTATGTTATGTATATCATTTTTAATTTTTTGACACATTTCGGTTCAGTGTAGAGCAATAATGGAAGTTTTGGTCTTGATCTGAAAAAAAAATCTAGGAAAACTTGTTCTTAAGATACAGCTGGTGGTAACATTTAAAATTTTGCGTTTAAGTTTTGGGTGTATGCATTAAAGACATACAATACGTATTATACAAAGAAAATCAAGTATTTTTCACATCCATTCTGCATAAAAAGATAAAATGACTTTCACCCTTAGTTCTTGAAGCAACAATTTGGAATAACTGAAAGCAAACACTTCAAATACAAAATAAAATCAGGCACTAGCGTGGGGAACAATATTTAGAATTTTGATCTTGAGTGTCCAGGAAAACCTGTCCTGGAAGATCCCTTGACCAGCGAGGAAACCTGGTGTATTAGTCCACTGATTTAGTGTGAGGCTTTGAATGCATAAACAGTATGAAATAAGCAGAACATTAAAAAAGGGTTAAAAACAGCATTTTTTTTGCACCCTTTCATGAAAAAAAGACTGAAAATACATTCATCTTTATCTCAGAGTCAAAGTTATTGCTATGGAACGCCACTGATAAATTTAATATTCCAGCCATTGAAACCCCTAGAATGGAGCATTCCCTACAATAAAAAAATAAAATAAAATACATAGTATACCACTAACTTAATCTTTTTTCACATTTGCTAACAATTCGTCCTTGTCAGTGTCCGTGTGATAATCTAGTTTGATGTGCTTTGCATCGTATGTGTGTGTGTGTGATCCGTGACAAGCATTAGGTCAGGGTAAACGTGGGGGCTTTAGTACAAAAAGATTAACTGATTTGAATGAAAAGTGATTGCTGGAAACGAGTTTGTGAGCGGAGAACATGACACGTGGCCTCCATGTCCAAATTTCAGAGCATCTTGAATCAATAGCGTTCGTCGCCATGAATCTTTCAATCCCTCGTGGTATAGCGGACTCCCGACCGCCATACCGGTTTTAACGCATTTGCTCTGTAAGCTGCTCATTCCCAGTCGCTGCGCTGTCAGGCCTGCCATCTTTATTCATGAGCACACACGTGCTGTCTCAACTCCTCTGTGGAGTATTAAGAGTTGTGTCTTGAAGCCGAGGATTGCGAAGCGGCAGCGAGCGTCGCTGATGGTTTCCCAAGCCCTGATCTTCCGTGCTCATAGGCACATGATGTTAAAATGGAGCGCGCCTCCACATACAGTGGATTGGAGCACAGGTTGTTGGGGGGGGGGATTCGAGGAGAAGTTGCCTAAAAATCCCGCAAACACCCCACGACGTTCGTGGCTTTGCAAACAGGCCCTTGAGTGTTTTGTGTAATTGTCTTGCGTGTTTCAGAGACAATCTATTTTTGCAGTGTGGAGCATCTGGCTGTTAGTTGCCTTCCTCTCGATTAACAAGAGGGGAAAAGGCAAGGCTGGTGGCGACTGATGGTAGATTAAACATGTATCCATGGCCTAGAATCTAATCAAACTCACAATTAAAAATTTAAAGATCTGGCTTTGTATGATTAAATAAAATATCACTGCATTTTCTCCTTCTTTGGAATACAAAACTCACAGGGGCGGGATTGCAGGTGCCCAACACGCGCATAGCACCCAAACCACAGGAAACAAATGAAAAAGCATGTCGATACTACAATATGTCACGCTGACCACAAAAAGCTCATGCGAGAGCACGCCAGGAGGTGGTCAATCTGCGGATTGGTGCCACTGAGCAGCAACATCGCATTAATTCGCTCTGACCAGGGATTGCTGTCTCTGCAGTGCACCATTCATGGCAAGGCTGGAATCCGCCACAAATGAATGACAAGAACCTCCGTTATTGTTGGAGCCAAAACGCCTTTGCATTAACGGAGAGCATTTCTCTGCAAAGCTGCCGGAGCTGGCGCCATCACATGCACGGCAATATTAAAGATTAGTGAACTTATCCATGCTCTAATAAAGCTACTGTGCGCATTGGCTGAAAACAACATGGCTTAAACCACCGATGCTTTAAAAATCTCCATGTGTGGATCCTATTTAAGGTGCAAATCACAAAACAACCAGCTAAAATGTAATGCTTGAGCTGTTTTCCTCATCAAAGGGATTTTCTTAAATGACACCAATTAAATCCAAGACTATTACAAACAAACCCACAAGTAGAAGCCATTACATCTTCCAATGTTTTCACATGGATGCTACCACTACCATTCACATACAGGAGTAGTAAACCTCTTTGGATATGAATGGGAGCATTAAGACATCGCATTAAACTCACTGTAACATCCAATACAGAGCGGTGTCTGCCAGGGAGGTATTGTTTTAAAAATCTAGATGAATATCGGGCTTTAGAAATGTACTGTACAGTGCATAGTCACACCATTAAAACAGTCGCTATCATTTGTATGATTAAATAATGCAAAAAGAAGCAAAAATGTCCAAATTCATAATTAAAGATGATCTGATCTAGATATTGATTAAATTTTTAATCTGGCAATGTTGTAAAAGTGTTTATTGTCACCTTGTAAATACATTTTTGTATCATCTGGCTAACAGATTCATTTTCAATCAAACAAGTGTTGATTGTATACTGTCCCCTTATACAAATGAAAATGTGTTTCAAGTATTTTGACCAACGATATAAGACAGTGCAGTTAGACACAGCTACAAACTACACCAAAAGTTATATGAGTGCAAATGTCATGAAATCGTGCAGCTGTATCTAATATTGAGGCCAGTGTGTGTACATAGAATTGATAGCATACTAAGCACTTGCTTTATTTCATTGTGCAAACGCAAGGCAAATGCTTGCGTATCCCGATTTTCATGCAAGCACAAGGCACGTTTACCAATTGGCAGAACTGGTCTGCGTCACCCTGGGCTTTCCGTGCAGCAGGCTTTATGACCTTGGAGATGCACCTGGCGTAGTGACTGTTTGGTGGCAGAAGGTCGGTTTAAATTTACGGCTGCTCAGACCAAGTCTAACTGCCACTGCCGAGGTCCACCGCTGATCTAACATGCAGGCAGATTCAAGAGTCCTCAGATATATTTAAGTCGCCCGTGGGTATCACTAGCTCCTTCTGTATTTAGTAAGTGTACCCACTCACATTCCCCGTTGCCATACTGGCCAGGATTATGCCATTCATGCACAGATCATTGTGATTACGCATCGTCCTCTTCCGCACAGAGATGTCTCTGTTGAGAATGACATTGTGGCCAATTTAAATGGAATGAGAGTAGCCACTTTGATTGGTGGCGAATGAGTTGGCTGTAAACACACCCACAGTGGTGCATTCCGCCCACTTTCAGATCCGCAGGCTGGCTTGGGCTACGAAATTTCCAAAACAAGTGTATTCCACCCCTGACTCACAGTTACACTCTCCACCACTCTGGATTTACGCAGGTCATGAAATAAGACCATGAATGTTATCCACTTGAAGGTATTTTCTTTTTTTTTTTCTTTTTCGAACAAACGATTGACACATCATGAATCTGTCTTCATCTGATCCTCTGGTGGGTTGTACATCTAATTAAAGGCACAATAGGATGTCAGACATCAGGTTTTTTTCACAGATCATTTTACTGATGTACTACTGCCATGTCATAATCACGGTTACAACAAATATGACCAAAACTGTTTTTTGGCAGAAGAATATTGCAAACTCCATTATTACATTCTAATAATCTATCTTTGTTCACATATCTATGGCAATCTAAAATGACAGGCAGAAAACACATCATGCTTTCTCACTCAATATCAGAAGGTAATTAAGCTGTGTATCTTCTTCTTGTGACATTTTATTTTTGGGGCAGTGTGCTTTGGATGAACGATAGTCGTGAAACTGCAAGAGAGTGTACCCGAAACTCTGGTGGCAGGTGAGTGAGTGTATGTAAGGACAATGTTGTTACCCGGTCTGTTACCAAGGTTGTCCTATCTACATGATATCAATGTTCCCTACTGGATGTCATCAATGTTTGTGTCAGGGGTGAGAGTAAGTGATACCGGGCTTAATAGCGACGCTCCACTCACAACAACAATATCAGATCACTCTAGCGGGGATGATGTGTGCCTCTTGTTACTGACTTAGACCCCGTCTCTTGGATTGCATGCCACCCTACCCAGCGCTCTGTGGGCAAAAGGTCAGTGACTCACCATCCTTGCGGTAGTAGGTGATCTCCACCTTGCGCTCCTCAGAGCCCCTCAGAGCCAGGGCCACCTGGCCGATGGCCTCCTTATCCGTTTGGTCGCCGTGGAGGAAGTCGCACGTGCACGGCTTCTGCATGATGTCCGGCCTGGAAAAGCCCGTCATCTCGCAGAAGCCGTCGTTGCAGTATATGATTGCACAGTTTTCCACCCTGGCGTTGGCTATCACAAATTTACGGTCTGCAGGGGTGAAAAGAAACATGAGAGCACTGCTGTGTGCTGGCGCACCTGACCTTGGAGGTGCCGTGTTCACAAATAACACCCATTAGGGTGACACTTTCTCCTGAATGAAAAGATCCAAAAGTTTTTCTATTATGTGCTTTTGCAAAAAATATATATAGCTTCTTAGACATTCTTTTCTATTTCTTTAGAGTACACTATTAATTTTAATAAATAGAAACATTATAATATGGTTCATTGCATTCATTCCTTTAATAAAATAATAATAATAATAAAACATCATTTCATTCAACATTGTGCACAATTCAATACATATTCCAAATGATACTTACTCTGACCCTCGAATTTCCGGATAATTATCCCAAGAAATGTGTTTTGTGGAGCGACGTGTCCTCTTCTCACTGGCATGTTTACTCACAAAATATCGCGCACTCTCGTGCGCAAAAAAAAAAAAAAATCTCCCAGAGAGAAGTTACAGATGTTGCCAGTTCGCAGTGCCGTCTTCCTCCATAAGCAAGCTCTGCCGCTCCAGCTCCGGCTCCACGCAGCCTGCCTTCTTCCTTCCCTTCACTTCACTTTAAACGACCTTCCCACTTGTTTTATCCCACTTGAATGCAGGAGGAGGTGAACGTTCCCTCGCACTCGCTCATCTTTGCTCCATTCAATTGCATTTGGCCAAGCATCTCGCGTTTAGGGACGGGGAATGAGAAGAAAGCGATCCTGGCGTGCTCGGCAGCGGAGTGTGGGCGCGTGTTCGCGGTGACTGGGCGATGGTGCGTCCCAGCCTTGTGACGTCTCTCCCAGGGGGGCTTAGAGTTGCCTCCACCTCGTCTGGACGACTCCCACCCTGGCGTCGAGGCAGGATTATCTGTGACTGTATATGCATCTAAAGGGAAAACTCCCCCACAAATAAATATATTAAAATTGAAACTTTGCATCTATTTAGAATGCAAATACCATGTACCAGTGGCTCTCAACCTTCTTCCATTAAGTATCACCTGAAGAAAATACTGTGCTCTCCACCTACTACCACAATTACCACCATAAAATTAAATTAGTTTTATGCCTAAAAATTACAGTGGTCATTAAGCTACTGTGGCATTATTATTATGAACATTAACATTGTGGTTGAATACAAAAGAAAAATGGTACCCTTAAAAAAAATTCAACTTTAATGTCTGGATATAAAAGTTAAATAAAAATGTTGTTGACAATCAATCCAAATTATTTTACTCCAAAGTTAAATACAACTGAACTGTACTTAAACATGTTATACAGTACAGTCAAATGCTACTATTTCGCGGTTCACATGTCTCAATCCTGATATTATGTGCTTTTTTTCATTGTTGCGCAACACCATTTATTTCCAATAAACCAAGACCAGGCAATCAATAGTGCTGCTAGTCTCTCCCGGATGCAACCCCCCTTGTTTTTTTTTTGTTTTTTTTGTGTACTGTATGTGTTATGAAGGCATGGTGGATCACCTGGAAAGCGTTAGCCTTAGAGTTCTGGGGTCCCGGGTTCAAATCCCGGCCCCGCCTGTGTGGAGTTTGCATGTTCTCCCAGTGCTTGCGTGAGTTTTCTCCTGGCACTCTGGTTTCCTCCCACATCCCCAAAACATGCATTAATTGGAAACTCTAAATTGCACTTAGGTGTGATTGTGAGTGTGGCTGTGTGTCTCGATGTGACCTGCGATTAGCTGGCAGCCAGTTCAGGGTGTACCCTTCCTCCTACTAGATGACTGCTGGGTTAGGCTCCACCACTCCCCGCGACCCTTGTGAGGATAAACGGCTAAGAAAATTGATGGATGGATGGATGGATGTGTAATTAATCATTTTGCCATATTTATAGCCATTGCTTTTGCGCTCTTTCACTCCCCCAACATATTCTGTGTTTAAATGTATGTTTAATGTTTTAAAAGTGTCTGAAGTCCCTAAAGTATCCATCCATCCATTTTATTTGCCACTTATCCTCACAAGGGTCACGGGGAAAGCTGGAGCCTATCCCAGCTGTCAACGGGCATGAGGCAGGGTACACCCTGAACTGGTTGCCAACCAATCGCAGGGCACATAGACACATACAGCCGCACTCACAATCAAACCTAGGGGCAATTTAGAGTGACCAATTAATGTTGCATGTTTTTGGAATGTGGGAGGAAAGCGGAGTGCCCGGAGAAACCCCATGCAGGCACGGGGAGAATATGCAAACTCCACACAGGCGGGTCGTAGTAGTAGTAGTTTAAACGTTAGGAGGTTACTTTCGGCTTGTCCCTTTCGGCGTCGCCACAGCGTGTCATCTCAGATGAACGCACATATATGTTTGGCACAATTTTTACGCCGGATGCCCTTCCTGACGCAACCCTTCTCAGGGAGTGGAGGCCCCAGTGGGATACGAACCCACAACCCCTGGTTTACCAAACCAGTGCTCTAACCACTTAGCTACGGGGCCTAGTTTCACCATTAAAAAAAAAAAAATCCCCCAAATTTTCCCCTATTTTTATAGGTATTTCTGTATCGGGGTGGCATGGTGGCGCAATTATAGAGCATTAGCCTCACAGTTCTGAGGGCCGGGGTTCAAATCCCAGCCCCGCCTGTGTGGAGGTTGCATGTTCTCCCTGTTCCTGCGTGGGTTTTCTCTGGGTGCTCAGTTTCCTCCCGCATACCAAAAACATGCATTCATTGGAGAGTCTAAATTACCCATAGCTGTGAATGTGAGTGTGACTGTTTGTTTCTATGTGCCCTGCGATTGGCTGGCAACCAGCTCAGGGTGTACCCTACCTCCTGCTCATTGACAGCTAGGATAGGCTGCAGCACTCCTGCGAACTTTGTGATGATAAGCGGCTCAGAAAATTGATGGTATTTTGCCCTTTATTTAAAACATGGATGAGGCCTGCATAATGTATTGTTTGAGCATTGTCAAATTGATATGTGGATTGGCAATAGTCACGTGAACATTTTCAAATTTGAGGCAAAACATCCTTGCTTCAAGTTGTTTGTCACTCCCAGCTGTAGTTAACTGTAAAACTGTCATGTAAAACAAAACAACAAATGTCTGCTAACCTCGATGCTAGAAAACAGCGATTAAAAACGATACACATGCTACTAAGATTAGTGCCAATGTTATAATAAATTACCACTCATAAAACAAAGCATAGAACAGCCCATAGTGGTTAACACTTACTTTCTTCAATGATAAGGAAAAAATGTGCGAGGTGTGCCGGTAATAGACTTGGATAAGGAGTACGATAATTGTGCTTTTACGAAATGTACTACATGAAGCAGAAGGAATCGAAAAAGCCTTTATTGCCAGTCAAGGGTTTTATACGCGATGTCTTGTCAGAAATAATATTTGAGGAGCTTGTGTGTGTGTGTGTGTGGTGTGTGTGTGTGTGTATGAAACAACATTTTTGATACAGCTCTCTTATTCTGTCTTGTCTTCATCCAATGTTTCCTGGCCAGATGCGCGCAATTATTCATCCATGAATGGTGAGTGTTGCGGAAACTCGATTAGAAGATTTAGTGATCCAGATTAATAACATGAAAGCTGCACGAATGTAAAGATAGCGCCCCTGATACATATATAAGGTTAGCAATACACTAACGAGGCATCATATTAAACATCAAACAATGAAATCCTTCTCAGATATGTGGCTAATTGACTCATTAACTCTTTGATCTTAGTACACATTTGCCGACTTTGTCGTTGTTTTGATATTTACATTGATATCATCATTTATGGATGGATAAAACCTTTCCCTCAAATCTGACATAAGCACACTCAGTACTAAATACTAAATTTGTTACCATAAATATACTGTAAGTGGTTGATGTATGCTCCTGCTATGCTGGTTATGATTTGAAATCAGTTCATTAAGTTCACAGGCGGAGTTCAGATGCAAAATAAAGTGCACTTCGGTGTACGTGCTGTGGATTTTAAACTTAGCTGACGTTTTGATATCTCAGCCTTTAAATTATTCTTAAAATCAGGCTACACACATTTAAGTCCTATTAGAAAAGAGTGGACACCATTAACTGATGGCACGCTCTGTCCATGGTTAAATCCACATCACATGATTTATGAACACCATGTTGAAAACCAGTGTCTCCATGACTGCTGTTCTTGTATCAGCTTTCAGGAGGTTTGCTCAATGTGTTTGTACTTTTGTAAGTGGGTTTTTGGCAAAATGTTTGTTGTGTGTTTGAAGCATGTTCCACTTGTGCCAGACAAAGCACGTGGACTCAGAAATCCAGAAAGGCTTTGCTGATGCGTAGTAAACCCTATATTAAAGGTCAAGTGTCGTGAAATGGATGATTATTAGTATGTTATTAATGAAAAAACGGCAGCCGGTATGGACCCATCCGTTTTTTTCACCATGAAACATTATTTTGACGTATACAGCTTTTTGTAACTCCCACCATGAAAATCCTCTCGAGGGATTTGTTTTCTACAAGAAGCAGGAAGTGACGTTGGAGGCAGTAGCGCACTCAAGCGGACTCATTTCTTTCTATTAGTTTTACCTGCGGAAAGATAGCTCGTTGTTGATTCGCGTTAGCCAAAATGCCGGCTCGTTGCATTGCTGGATATTGGCCGAACACTCGGGAGGATGGATTTACCCTTCATAAGTTATCAAAAGACTCGGTTCTTCATGAAAAATTGATTGCACAGGTGCAAAGGACGAGAGTTTTGTGGGTTCCAAATGACAGGTTGGTGTGTATAGAGCTACGAAAAAAAATCATATTTTGGGGGTCCATGTAATCCGTCTCTCATAACGTTACAAAAGATACGTGTACATATGACAGGGGTGCTAAATGTGTCGATCTGCGCGTTGGACGGCTTCCGCGTCGGGCTTGCCGGCGAAGGCTTCCGTGTCGGGCTCTCCGGTGAAGGCTTTTGCGTCGTGCCTCGCGGACGAGTACGGCTTCGGGCGGGCTGGCTCATACATACTGTCTGGGAGTCCATTGTTAGTTAGAACTGATCCGCATATCATCTAAATATGGCTTGAAACAATAGGGTAATATTGCCCTGGACACTTCACTCGATTGTGAGATGTTCTCTTCTTTGAAAAGAGCTTTCATGTCTCACAGTAGATGGGCGGAGTAGCCGCCAGCAAAGCCATGCCTCACGGACGAGCGGCCGGCCAAGCTGTGCCACCCGGGCGAGCATGGCTTCGGCCGAGCTGCCTCATACATACTGTCTAGGAGTCTGTTGTTAGAAGTAATCACCATATCATCTAAATATGGATCGAAACAATAGAGTAACATTGCCCCGAACACTTCACTCGATTGTGAGATGTTTTCTTCGAAAAGAGCTTCTGTGTCTGAAGAGACGTGTCTCACAGTAGGGCCCACTGCGTGTTTTCAATGGCGAATGTCCAGGGTGAAGTCACGGATTACAGATACAGCCAATATGGCGATCGCTTGGATGTTTAATGACACTTCTGCAAAGTTTGCTCATGGATAACGGGCTCTCCGCTCATATTTATTTTTTTGTATGGACATTGAAGTGAATAATGTATTGATAATAATAATGATAATAATAATTAATAATGCATTTTTCATTTTAGTATTTATTTTAGAAAGTTTATAAGGATGACACTTGACCTTTAATCAAGTAATCACAAATTATACATTACATACAATACATTGCACTTCCCGCCCACTTCTGACGGCACTGGTCAAAAACAATCTAATCTTCATAATGGTATCTAATTCATTTTGTAATTCGCTAATTTGCCATGATGATAATCTCATATTAACATAAAATATACAGTTTTTCAGAGTACCTGGCCAGTAAGCGACAACATGGTGCCCAGTGCTGCTAAAACAAATCCAAAGAATAAGAGAGTGTCAACCAGGCCTCCTGTTACAGCGCTGTGTGGGTATGTCCTCTGAGCGCTCTCCCCTTCACCCTTCAGCTGTCGATTAAACCCGTTTCTTTTGTTCTTTGCAGTTCAAACAGCCACATGCAGCCACAAGATGAGGGTTGCTCTGTCTATTAAATAATTAACAATCCCTGATGCGATGCTGTTATGTGGACGCACACAAACACAAAAATAGTGAGACGGCAACTTATTGGATGAGCCGATATCATACTGATAATCTTGCTGTCTCATTAGCTTGCTATCCAGTTGGCCCACAAAATAGCAGATGTAACAGTTATCTTTACATGAAGTTTTTTTGTGAGCACCCCAGCGGGGCATGGCTATGGTGAGTTGCACAGGTCCCAACGCCTGTGCGCCGGCTACAGCTAACCCTGCCACTGGTTGGTTGGTTGGGATGCTACGGTATCGTCCAGTTTTGCCACTGTCTCACTTTGTTCCTCCAGATATAATGTAGCCCAAATAACATATAATGTACAACACATTCGGAAGGATGCATCTTTTTCAGGGTTGTGGCACAGCGTGCTGTACTTGGAGAAATATGCCCCAAGTTATTACAGTGAAGAAAATAAGTATCTGAACACCCTGCTATATTGCAAGTTTTCCCACTTAGAAATCATGGAGGGGTCTAAAATTTTCATCGTAGGTGTATGCCCACTATGAGAGAGATAATCTAAAAAGAAAAATCCAGATATCACAAAGTATAATTCTTTAACGATTTTTTTGTGTGATACAGGTGTAAATAAGTATTTGAACACCTGTCTATTAGCTAGAATTCTGACTCTGAAAAAGACCTGTTAGTCCGCCTTAAAAGTCCTCCTCCACTCCATGTATTATCCTGAATCTGATGCACTTCTGTGAGGTCGTTCGCTGCATAAAGACACCTGTCAGCCCCATACAAACAGCAAGACTCAAACTTGTAACATGGCCAAGACCACAGAGCTGTCCAAATACACCAGAGACGAAATTGTACAACTCCACACGGCTTCAAAGGGCTATGGAGAAATTGCCAAGCAGCTTGGTGAAAGAAGGTCCACTGTTGGGGCAATCATTATAAAATGGAAGAAGCTAAACATGACTGTCAATCTCAATTGGAGTGGAGCCTCATGCAACATATCATCTCGTGGGGTCTCAATGATCCTTAGAAAGGTGAGGAATCAACCCAGGACTCCCTGAGAGGACTGGGTCAATGACCTGAAAAGAGCTGGGAATACCGTTTCCAAGGTGATTGTTGGTAATACACTAAGATGTCATGGTTTGAAATCATGCATGGCACGGAAGGTTCCCCCGTTTCAACCAGGACATGTTAAGGCCCATCTTAAGTTTTCCAATGACCATTTGGATGATACAGAGGAGTCACATGGGAGAAGGTTTTGTTGTCAGATGAGACCAAAATTAAACTTTTTGGTCATAATTCCACTAACAGTGTTTGGAGGAAGACAAATAATGAGTTCCATCCCAAGAACACCATCCCAACTGTGAAGCACGGGTGGTACCATCATGCTCTGGGGGTGTTTTTCTGCACATGAGATGTTGGGGTGTTGAGATTTTCTTTTCTTCACCGTTTCTACAAGGAAGAAGCAATCGAGCAACTGCATCGAATGAGGGTGCTTGGTGTTTAAGGGAAGACTTATGCTAGAAATCCTGCTTGCATCAACTGGCCTCGTTTTAGCACCCCCCCCCCAAAAAAAAGCTCGTCAAGTGACAAAGTGTTATGAAATATTTCAGCAATACAGTACTAAAGCGAGTCACTGCAAGCTACAGTACTACTAGTGTGCAACATGTGGCACTGTCCGTGGTCCTGTCAGTGTGTTTTCTTTCTGTGTCCTCTGGCAGTTGTTGAAAAGTTTATATACGTCCTGACAGAATACAGAAAACAGTGTCATGCCAATAACAATGCCGGGGTATTAGCCTCTCCAATTAGGTGATAATGACTGGGAATCAATTTCACCTACTGTTGTGCAAATAGGACAAGCAACAGGGGGAAAATGGAAGCAAGACAGACAAGCCCGTTTTCATGAACTTCAGAATCATTTTAGGCAAAATGTGGCATTTTAGCGTGGCATGCCGTGGGCAGTACATAAAATAAATCATGCAGTTTGATTGTGGAATGGTGCTAATTTTGCTTTTTGGAAGTGTTCTTGTGGAAAAAAATAGAAGGAAAATATGACTGACATACTGTAATGATATTTATGAATATAATTATCGTCAACTTTCACCTGGGATTGTCATCAAAAATTCATACTGAGGTTTTTTTAACATGAATGTAAAGCTGTTCTTTTCTAGTCGGAGTTTGTTTGTATGTGTGTGTGTGTGTGTCTGTATGAGACAAAGATGAAATACTGTACCTGAAAGGATCATTGCTCAAGTACAGTTGAGTTATATTTAACTTTTGAGTTCAATAGATTTGAAGCCGTGCGGGATTTTCTCTCCTTGCTTCTTTCTACATTACCAAAACATTTTAGCTGCACTAAAGACTAAATTGCTTATCGGAGTGAACGTGAGTGTCATTTGACTTTATGTCCTCTGCCATTGGCTGGCAACTAGCACGGGGGTGTACCCCACGTCTCGCTCCAAATGAGCTCGGATTGGCTCTAGATCAAGCACTAGAGAACATTGATGAAAATGAATAAAATATTGGAATGAGCTTTCCCTCAGTAACAGTTAAGAAAAAAATCACGTTATGTCTTCTTTTGTTTTTTAGCCTTGCCTCTCAAATGTGTTACTGTTTCTTATGATTATTTCAACTGTTACTTAAACTATTATGACTAATGCCAGAAATGTTGTTGGTTGTGTGTTTCTAATTTGTGGAAGCATTCTTGATTCAGGCTGGCAGATATGCTGACTGGTCAAAGCAAAGCGTGGCAATGCGTGAGTGGGTGGGTGAGGGGTGATATTTACTGAGGGAAGTACACAAGAGAGAGCTCAACCCCCCTTCCCGTGGAGAGTTGTGTGCTAGTGTGCCCTGGGGTAAACATATCCCATCCACTTACTCCAGCATGGTTGCTCATTTCACTTTTGTTCGCTTTTCCCGTGTAAACCTTATGTCTTATTTTTGTCTGCCAGAGCTTTTTACTTTTACTTTAAGTTAGTGGTTTTCGCCGAGCCAAGCTGACCATGTCAAGGGCAGAGAAAGCTTGTCCAGACACATTTTCGGGAAATTGGGAGATGGGGGAAAAATTAAAAAAAGATATATGTTGGTTGCTTAATTTCACACTTGATGGGATTGGCAGGCACTTTATAAACCCAACTATTTGTATAAAAGCCACTAAAAAGTCAAATTTCCATGATCTATCCCTTTGCAAAACCCATGTGCCACATAATGTAATGTTTAGAGAGTGCTTTAAGTCAACTATTTGAGATGACAGTTTTGCAATTTACAGTAAAGAGGATAGGAATTTAGGATCAGCCCTCTGATGAGCACTCCACTCCACCCGGGAATTAAATTGACTGAAACTCCAAACCTCTAACATGTTGGTGCTATTATAGTGATGTTAAGAGATAATTTAATTCATTCTTTATCCATCAAATGAAAAAAAAAAAGGCCCAAGAAAAACTGCAGTCTTTTGTCTGCAATAGAAAGCTTTGGAATGACAGCATTTGGTGTCCAGTGCATCCATTAGCAGTAATTACGGTGTCGGGTTGTCCTCTTTTGTGAGCAGTTCTAAAAGAATGGCACTTTAATGAAGGAAACTCACATTTCCAGAATTGCTATGAAGGGAGGCATGCATTACAGTCTGCATAATGTGCCACTTTGCACTCCTAATAGGGGACGTATTTGTATTGCTTCTTACATACGACAGTGGTACCTCAAAATGGTGGAAAACTACTGTTCCTAAAAAATTTCGAGACTACTACACCATACAAGATTCATGTTATTGTTAATTGCAAAATGTTGTTTTATTTTTTTTGTTTACGACACTAATTATTTAAGCCCTTCCAATTTGTGAATGAGCTGCACTGTTTTACAAAAAACACTAAAAATATAGTAACATTATTGATTGTTGATGTAAATTTATGTTCTCATTTCTGGACATAAAAAATAGCAATAAAATATTGGCTTTATGTCATCTTGTGGGATATTTGTGCAAATGAACTATTTTGAAGTGAGTTCAGGATCTTATTTTAGACAAAAGTAGTGCTTTGCACCATCTAGTGGCATTTTTGGTGTCGAGGAACTATGTTGAAGTAAGTTGAGGAGCTAATTTTACACAAAAGTATTGCTTTGGCACAATTCAGCAGCATTCTGGTGTCGAGGAACTATATTGAAGTGAGTTGAGGATCTTATTTTAGACATGTATTGCTTTGGCAGCATCCAGTGGCATTTCAGTGTTGAGGAACTATATTGAAGTGAGTTGAGGATCTCATTTTAGACAAAAGTATTGCTTTGGCAGCATCCAGTGGCATTTTGGTGTTGAGGAACTATGTTGAAGTGAGTTGAGGACCCTCATTTAGACAAAAGTAGTGCTTTGGTCTCAACTTTTGGTATCTTGGTTTCAAGAAACTGTTGAAGTGAGTTCAAGGGCTTCATTTAGACAAAAGTAGGGTTTGGCCATTATCTTGTGGCCTCCATAGGTGACAGTAAACCCTCTTCGGGAGTGTCAGTTACTCACAAGTGTCCAGTATTTTTGGTGCGGCTTGGTGGCTCCGCCCCACGGTTACATAACTGTGGAATAACAGTGGGGGCTAATTTAGCAAAATCAGCTCATCTAAAAATCATAGCTCCACAACAATGGCAGGAGTCTCGTGACATGTACACGGAGCAACTTAAACTCAGTGTAGCTCTTAAAGTGTAACCCCACAAATGAAGATTTTTTCATAAACGCTCACTTTTCATCATGAAGGTTGAAAGAGAGCCGTGAAAAAGAGTTTTGTGCCCTTGTATGACCATTTGTTCACGGGAAAAGCCTTTCCATTTCGATTCTGTTGAGAAAATCAGAGGTCGACATGCTTCCCGGAACAATTGCGTCTGACCTTTGAAGTTTGATTTTACTTGAATGCGCCACTCTGACATGACTCTCAGGCTTACTGTATGTTTGTTTTTGGGAAAAAAAAGGGAAAAAAACACTGCTCATTCATTCACTCAGTCATTCATTCACAGCACATAATCTCTGGGAATCTAGAGCAATTTGAAAAACAGCAGCAGCCAGCGGCGGCAAACAGTACGAGGTCTAATCCAGGTCTCACGACAGTCGCTCACTCTGTCTGTCACTCGTTCTGTCTTTCACCGGTTCCGCTCAGCCCGTGCAAGCTGTGTTCCGTGTCGGTCAATGCACATAGGGGCTTACTTATTGTCCATTACAGCCCAGTCTCAGCGAATAATCCGGCAACGTGAAACACTAGAGTGCTGTTGCTGCTTTTGCTGCTGCTGTGTCTTACCCCATATGCCACTGGTCACGTTTTTTTTTTTCTTTTTTCCACCATCTGCCCTTCAGTGAGAAAAAAAAAAAGGGGGCCATGCAGCACTTTTGGCTTAGTGATTTAACTATATCATTTAATCTGCCAGAGAGGTCAGCGCTTTGTCCCAAATGAAAACACTCAAAAACTACGCCGCAAAATGTCTGGAAATAGTTACTTAATATGACATCCAAGGACTGTCAGGAGCACGGTCAGGGCGGAGTTACCATTGGGCAAACACACATGGAGTAAGATTTCCAGGGGCCTCTTCAAATGTCTCAGCAAAACGGATTAACTCCTTCACTGCTGTAGAAGTTCGTACTCATCAATTGGTATCTAATTATTCGCTGCCACTGATACATTTGTTAAGTATGTTTTTCAACGGGTAAACATGGAAGAGTTTAGCTTGTTACCTCGCTTAGCTTGTCTGTGAAATTCAGGTTTGTAAACCATTGTAATGATGAACCGATCCCAGTAAATGGAAGCGTTGCATCGCTTTGGAGTTGAAATCAGCGCTGCTTTTGCGTAAAGCTAAATAATGTTGTATTAGTGAAATTGTGATCGTGAAAAAAGATGACAGCTAATGGAGTGAATGATAAATTGCATATTAAAAAAAAAGCCGCTGACCTTCAGTTCAACACATGCGGTGAGTAAGCATTCCTCACGGTGAGTTTCACATTTGTATATGTAAAATTGATGATTATTTTTCCTTCCAAAGCCCTTCCCCTGGGATCTCTTAGTTGTTTAGGGTTTGAGATGTCACCAAAGCAGAAATTAGGAGTGTCAAAGTCACTTTTCTGCTTGACATGTGTCTTCTTACAAAAACCTCATTTTCTCAGTTTTTGGGTTGGAAACATTTTTTTTTTTTTTTAATCCACCCATTTTCTTTTGCTGATTGCAAAATAAAGGAAAGAGCTGGAGACAAATGTTTTTTCGGGTTAAGGAAGAGAGTCTACTTTTTCTTTTAGTAGCGTCAGTACTGCTATTGTCACAGGGCACAATATTCTGTGGGTCTCGAAAGATCATTCAGAATCCTCTAAAACGTGTGGCAGTGTATGATTTAATGAAGTTTTCTTCGATGCGAAGCAATCATTCTTGTTGTAATCCTAATTCATGCACTTATAAATGCAACATGTTTATCTGTCATGTTAATTTTGAGTGCTCCCCTTTCCCTCTAATGCAAATAACTATTCCTTTTCCTACTGTGCATATGCAAATTTGATTTAGGAAGAGGGTATAAAGTAACTATGAAGATACTGAGATACCTCGCTCGAAAAAGGGAAATGATTCGTAATCATCAAGAAGTTATTTAAGGCCTTTATCAATCTCCATAAACATAATTTTCTCAAATTCACACTTTTTCGTTGATAACGGTGTGATAACTATTAATTCCCCCAAAAAATTGGAGTTCACAGATGTGAAGGGCCTGTAAGTTTGCCTTATAGCCCCCCAAATGACTAAATACACTCAGTCCACAGCGATTGTTTTGAACTATTTAACATCACGCCACCGTTATTTTTGCAAGGTTATAGATCTACTGCATCACAAAAAACTGCAGGAGAATTGGCAAATGGAGCTGTTCTTTCTATGAACAAGCACCATATATTACCACACACGAATAATCTACGCTCACGGAGTCACCTGACACTGAACTGTCCCCCTGTGTGGCGTTCTTTGCCAGTTTGTCCCTTTGTCCCGAGTTTGATTCAACGCCAGGCCTCATGCTGGCTGCAGGACATCCACCCGTTGTTGTTTATGTGTTGAGGGCAAAATAAGTCTGAAAGAAACTCGACTGCGGGCCAAAATTTATTTTGGATCACACACTCTTTGGGTTGTCGTCATGTGTAACTTGTTATGACGCGCCGTTGTTTCCCAGTTGAGGAGAAATTCTCATAACTTGCATGAACATAAGTATTCACCTCTCACGATTTATAACTTTGTGTGTGAACCAGTTTTGAAATAATTAAGAAATAAATGGCTTATATCAGACGGCACGGTGGCGCAGCTGTGAAGCGTTGGCCTCACAGTTCTGAGGACCTGAGTTCAATCCCGACATTCTTCCTCGTGCCTGTGTGGTTTTTCTCCGGACACTCTGGCTTCCTCCCACATCCTGAAAACATGCAACATTAATAGGACACTCTAAATAAAATGTGCTCTACAGTCAAACTGTCACCATTTTGAAAACAATTTTTGTCTGGGTGAAATTTGTATAACATCTGACACAGACACAGTAACCTATATGAAAAAAAGTAATTTCCTTCCCCACCCCGCCCCCCTTGTTAAATCATAAATTAACTGTGGCTAATCACTTATTTTGGAAAGCTGTGCATATTTTACCAGAACACACCCAACCTGATTACCTTCAGAACTGTTCAATCAAGAAATAACTTAAATAGAACCTATCTGATCAAATGAAGTCAGCCAAAAGCTATCAAAAAGCTGCAACACAATTCCGCAATTGAAAGAAATTTAAGAACGGATTACAAATTAAGTAAATGACATCGATCAGCCTGGAAAGGTTTACAAATCAATTTATAAAGCTTTCGGACTTCAACAAACCACAATAAGCACCGATATACACAAATGGATAAAACACTGAACAGTGGTGAAATGCAGGCCTTCCCTAACTCAACAATAAGGAAATGTGCACTTCATGTGTATTTGCTCATTTTTCCCTCCTGATATTGACATTTTTTTGGATAATGTGAATCAATAAAGTGTGGAAACTATGCAAAAGTACGAATTTGAGAATGGACCGGATACTTTTTCATGGCACTGTGCGGCTACTACAAAAGCACCAGAAGATGTTACGCAGAACTGAAGAAGTGTGTGCGTAGATGCGTTACCAATGAAAAATATGGTATTTCTCAAAACATGCCAGCGTTCCCACAATGTAAATTAAAATCTGTAATTTAAATGCAAATCGAAGATTGTGAATTACTTTTTGCTGCTCTTAAGTTGCTAATATCTTATTGCTAGAAGGAAACTTCTTTTCCTGCCCGACTGCAAACAGTTGTTTGAGCCCATGGCTAAACGTTCCTTTGTGCCAATTATTCATTCAGGGGCACCATGCAAAAGGGCACCATCGGTGAACTTTTCCCCCGAGTAACACATCACCAATATGAATTATTAAAATGTTGCCAATTAAAAGCCAAGGTTGTCGAAAAGCACAACTGCTTTTGTATCATCTTGACGACCTTCTGATTTGACTTCGGTTTTATCGCCGGCAGCGCTCCGTTGTTCTCTGCTACCACTGCTGATGAAATCCTAGTCTTTGGGACACAATTTCTTTAGAAGAAAACTACTTTGGCTTGTTATTAATACCACTTGAATCACCAGCAGATACTGATGAGTCACGTTCCCCAAACAGTTTTCAAACCGCGGAGATGTCTCCATTGTTTATGATCACCTTTCTTTGTTCCACGATGTATGCAGATTGCAGTAAAAGGAGGAGATTCACACTTAGATTTACTCGTTTTAATATATTCCATCACCTTTAGGAACAGTATGCAATATTCTCCCCGTATCAGTGGGGAACACCGATATACACCAAACAGCTCCTTCTAACTCTTGAAAAGATGCTCATTGCAGTGAGTACCTCATTTTATGTTGTCCCCTTGTTCTCTGTTGCCATGGAAACTGATGTACCCCATCGGTGTGCAATTGGCTCGAGCTCCTAGTCGACTCCTTTTAATTGTTCTCTGTGGCAATTTTGCTATTCTATTATGAATATATATTGAATTCAACCCCAGGAAACGCAGAGTGAGGCACTGATGAGTGCTATTAAGCAGAGATGGTCAATAAATGAGAACCAAGAAGGAATTATTTAACTGGAGAAATCGACTTGGCCACGACATTAGGTAAGCTAAGCTTCACATTCAACACAAGAGTTGTATCATAAGTTCAGTCTCCCACCCGCCCAAAGAAAAAAAAAAAACTTTTAATTTGTGGCTGTGTGCACAGGTGACAAAAGTAGTCACACTCTGTACTTGAGTTAAAGTACATATTGTGTACTTGTGTAGAAAAGGGATTCTGGTAAAAGTGGTTTCCTCATCAGAATGATCAGTAAGAAAATGTAGCAGAAAAATATTATGTCTCCAGTCTGACCATTTGCATACATAAATATAGTAATAACCCCATTCAAATATTTCTTTCATTTTACATAGTTTTTTTTTATTTATTTTTTAATTGGAGGCATGGGATTTTGTCATGTACCGCACACTGCTCAGCTCACTACAACGTGTGTAATTTGTTATTAAACAATTCAACATCGTTTTTGACCATGTTTTATTGTCCATAGATGATTTGATAAAACAAATAATTGTGATTATGACTGAATGTTCTATTTTCATGATAGTTGAACATTTTGCACATTCCCCTGAAATTTCTGTTCACCCTGTCATTATGTGATACCACCCCTTTAAGAATATTATCCATCCATCCATTTTCTTAGCCACTTGTCCTCACGAGGGTCACAAGAGTGCTGGAGCCTATCCCAGCTGTCAACGAACAGAAGGCAGGATACACCCTGAACTGGTTGCTAGCCAATCACATGGCACACCGAGACAAACAGCCGCACTCACAATCGCACCTAGGGGAAATTTAGAGGGTCCAATTAATGTTGCATGTTTTTGGGATGTAGGAGGAAACTGGAGTCCCCGGAGGAAACCCATGCAGGAACAGGTAGAACATGCAAACTCCACACAGGTGGGTCCGGGATTGAACCCGAGACCCCAGAACTGTGAGGCCAATGCTCTCCATTATTTTAATTGAAATTATAATTCTAGTCTTAATATCAAATGCATATCATTATTGCTTGATTATTAATCATCATTAATTTTCATAGTATTATGCGTATAGCTGGTTTCTGGCAGATCTACAAACAACAGCTTGAGTAATAAATACATTGTTTCAATTTAAAAAAAAACTCATCTAGTACACACTCACTTAAAGGTTAGCGTAGTTCTCTTCATGAAGGGGAAAATTGCTGATGCAGCTCTTATACGGGATCTCGTTTCATTGTAGTTAGAACTTGGCCGCTCAGTGAGAAGTGTGTTTAATGCCTTAGCTGATTAGAAGAGACGAAGCTCAATTATGGCTCTCGGCTGCCTTGCGTGCATGTAACTCGTGCGAGAAACTCACACGAGGACATACATCAACTCTCTGGAGGGCCACCCGTGCAGAAATGTGCAAAGTAAGCAACACTTACACAAACTGTCATGCAACTCTACAAAAGCTCGGAATGTTTAATGACACAAAAAGTAGTGGTGTGTTGGGAGTTTCCTCTTGTTGTCATTAAGGCTCTCTTTGCGTGTATATTTTACCAGAAAACCCTCAACTTTCCACAAAAGGTCAGCGTTTGTCTGTTCATCTCCATTGTAGCTGAGTTAGCATTTTCCTTAATGACTACCCCCCCTCCCCACCCACTCCGCCCCTGTGCTTCTTCTCTCTGATCTGCTTGATCAACCATCGGACTTATCAGGGGACGACCGTGCACCAAAAATAAAACTGAGTCCTTTTAATTATTTAAGTTCAGGGAAAGATGAGGAAGCCCTAATTACCCTGGAGGACGACGTGCATGGAACAGCTCGGTCCAGTCACTCAGGGTCATGCGTCGAGTTCAATCTGAGGCTGAATTATTGTAAACGTTAAATAGCTGCGTCTTCAACATCGTGATACTGTTTGATTTTAGCACTGTGGCCACTAAGAACACTTCCTGTCCCTTTTGGTGCAATCCATTATTGGCATTTCTCACGTCTGTCAACAACGCTAGCCTCTGAGGTCAAGCTGGGGAAACACCAATATGTCATCTCCCGTTTTTGTTCAACGTCGCCTGCACAGCTACTGTAAATGAGAACTGCATCAGAAATTCTGCCCACGAAGACGTGTTTCTAATATTGGACTCACCCAATTTAGTGGCATGATAGTTGTGCATGACGCACACAACATTCTCAAAACAAGTACAATTGTAACCACGTGGCATGTCCATTGAATGCGTGCTAAATTGGTCTATGGTTGTAATCTGGCAATCCTAGAATGTTTATGGATCAAAAAGGAAGACAATATTAAAATTCATTCCTTTGCTTGGTGTCATGATTGTACATGATATACCACCTGATTAGTAGATCACACGAAGGACAAAAGTAATTTATTGCACTTACAAATTCAAAAAGCAAACTACAGTATAAAATAGTTCTTCGTCGTGCAAGACAAAACCAGCTTGTGAAAAATAGCTCTCTGCTGACACTTGGTGGTCTGAAAGGCAAGTTACATTGATAATTGCAAGATATGACTTTTGCAGCAGAAGTCTTATTATACGACATTTAACCATCCATCCATTTTCTTTGCCGCTTATCCTCACGAGGGTCGCGTGGAGTGCTGGAGCCTGTCCCAGCTCTCAACGGGCAGGAGGCAGTGCACACCCTGAACTGGCTACCAGCCAATCGCAGGGCACATAGAGACAAACAGCTGCACTCACAATAGGGGCAATTTAGTGTCCTATTAATGTTGCATATTTTGGGGATGTGGGAGCAAATCGGAGTGCCCAGAGAGAAAACTCAGCCAGGCAAGGGGAGAACATGCAAACTCCAAACAGGTGGGGCCGGAATCGAACCCGGGTCCTCAACTCTGAAGCCGACACTTTAACAGCTGACCCGCCAATACGACATATGTTTTCTATCAAAGTTGTTGTCTTCAATAATGATATTAAGAACAAAATCATTAATTCCTGGTTAGTTTTCATCAAGTGACACTTGTCGGAGCGTCTGCCTCGCAATTCTGAGGATCCGGGTTCAAATCCCGGCATCCCCTTGTGCGGAGTTTGCATGTTCTCCCCATGGCTGCGTGGGTTTCCTCCGAGCACGTTCCAAAAACATGCAACATTAATTGTACAATCTAAATTGTCCCGGGGTCTGATTGTGAGTGTGGCTGTTTGTCTCAATTTGCCCTGCGATTGGCTGGCAAACAGTTCAGGGTGTGCCCCGCCTCCAGCCCGCGGCTCTGAAAATGGATGGATTATTATTATCATTAGTAGTATAAAGGTGATGGCAAAAACAGAAAAAAAAAATCACATTTGCTCAAATGTATTTTTATTTGTAAGTGTGGCACTGTCCCTCATTGCTGAGCTTGATTGAATTTGACATTAACCAGGCAGACGAATTGCATCAGATAGCATAATTCTACGGACAGCGGTTGGTCCAAACAGTCACACAGTAACCAGAAGGGGACAGTGTTGCCCAAATTATGGCTCAATAAACCTTATGATGACTGTATTCATAATGCCCATTCCAATTGCTGCCCTGTTGTAAATGGATGTAGGAATATCGAATTGGATTTTTTAAAATGTATTCTTCCACGCCCATGAAGTCTATCTTTGAAAGCTATAAATACCACCGTAAATATCTTAATAAGTGAAGATATACTTTCAGATTATCAAAAAATCTAATTATTATCAAAACTTCCTTTTTACATGAAAAAGATAGTTATATCAAAATACATGTTTTCGTATTTTCTAAATATAATTTAGATTATTTTTAGTCAAATACAAGAAATAATTATTCCATCTACACTGGTGATAAAAAAAAAGGCAAATTCTCTAATAAGAGTTCGTCAAAGTTCTGTAAGTGCTGCAATTTGCCTGACACGGCAGCAGCAAACCAAATGTATGGTTTGATTTCAGCTATGTGTCCTTGAAATTTTTTCACGTTTCCTGTTATGATTGACATCTCAATAGAATTCTGCTTTCACATGTGAAACTGGCCCCGCGGGGTGTGTATATTTTTCTTTCCAGGGGGCGCTCTGACTCGATTTTTCAGGGTTGGCCCGAAATACACAAAAGTTCACAAGAACTCAAAAATTGAAAGAAGGTTGAGTTTTCAAGGCATGTTGAGTATCCCTAAAATCTCAACGATTAATTTGAACCTTCCCTCACAAATATTAATCCTGATTATAATAATGAAATGCTAACATTTAGCAAATAATTATCTTAAAAATCTTAAATGACAATTACTCATGAAAGTGGCACAAACACAAATGTATGTCTTCTTTGGTACCTTGATCTGCAGTGTATTATTTCGTTCGACTAATACCATAATTCAATATGTTTTTTTTTTTTTATGTTTTCAGGAAAAAAAGAAAAAAGTGACCTCAATAAATTCGACAAAAAACAAGAGTTCATTGCCTTGGTATATTCAATGTTCCTGGATTACCATGAACTGGATGATTGAGAGCCTACGCGGATATTTAAAATAAGTGAAGTAAGTATGGTGATAGATTCACGATTTGTGAAGAACTTGGGTCAACAAACTTCACCCCTTCTGCTTAAGGTTTTCTCTTTCATTCAAGGTGAAGAGTATCTAGGTTTCAACAATCTTTTATAAACTCAACATATCCTATTGTGATGTCACCCTTAATGTTACTAAAGTGAAAGAAGTTTTGTCACAAAGAGCCCTAAAGTCGTTGGCGTGTTGTATCAGTGTTCATTTTTGTTTTGTTTTGTGAATTGTTAAATCTGAAGACTTAATAGCATTTGCTTAAAGTGTGCATATTTGTTTGATCATGTGTGATGTCAGGTCACTATCTTCTTGTGTATTATTAAGGCTACTATGCTAAAGAATACGATTTAGGGGCCTCGTGAAGGTGGTTTGGTTGTGATTTAATACTTCAAAGATTGAATATAGTCTTTTATGTGACATGGATTCATGATTATGGTTATGTTAGATGTATGGTGTTGATGCTTTATGATCCTCACCGTTTCAATGATCTTGTGGCTCGTACTCTTTTAATTATTCACCGATTTCCGCCATTTGTAGCATGGAAAGGTGCTGCCTTGTCAAACTCTGGAGTTGATTCCGATTGTTAACATTTTACATGTTTTTTTCTTTGTGGAATCTCTTTAAAAACACCTGGATGAATGAACTACTGAAGATAACAATTCATCAGTAAATATCCTGAGGAAATGAGAGCAAGGTAAATATTAAGATTTGAGTTTTTATTTGTGCACTGCAACGATTCCGTCAAGCATTTTGACAAAATTGTAGATGTGGAAAATTGATTTGACTTCAGACTGGATGATGAGGAGGCTGAATATTGCTGGCTCCCAGGCACATCTGTGTGTCAACTTCCAATGGAATTGGCGATCATTTCAAATGAGTAAATAGGAGAATTTGAAGCAATTCAAAAGATGATTTGATATTTGCTTTCAAAAATAACACACTGGCAACCGCAGTTGTGAGGGAGGCTGTCAGGATTGGTCAGACCAATAGTTCAGCACTAGCAAAAAAAGATAGGTCAACATGAAGAGACGGATGGACTGATGAATACATTCATAAATTTGTCAATAGAGGAACAGACAAAGACTGAATATTGGTTAACGAATGGACAGTCAGTTGAAAAGATGAAAGGATGTATAAACAGAAGCCCTGACAAACTTAATAACAGACTGACAAGTGATGGACACATCGATGGACGGACGGATGGCCAGACAAACAAATGGATGGATGACAGACAGATGGATACACAGTCAGACAAACGAATGGAGGGACGGACCGAACAAAAGGGGAAAATAGACTGATGGACAGAGATGAACAGATGGAAGGACTGACTTTTGAAAGGACTGGCGAACGGACCCATGAATAGATGACAGACAAAAGCATGGATGAGAAAATGAACGGAAGAGGGACGATGGACGGTGATAAGAGTCATCTATAAGTGTGGCGGGGCTGCAAGAAAGTAGTTCTTGGCGCCACACCTATGTAACATTCATACCATTTAAATTATGAATCACAGTAAGGAGAGCTCTGTGTTCAAAGCTGATGAATATTTAAAGGACGGAGTATACAGATCATCATATTGACAGCGCAGGAATATTAATGTCCTTCTCCCTGAGTCTGATTAGAGGTTAAGTCAAATGCAAACTGCATAATTCATTTTCATTCTTGCATTTTTGTACCTTTTGATTGGGCTCATTGTCTCAGGTGTCATAACTTTGGGGGGAGAAATTGGACAGCATGGAAATTTGGAGTGGCTGACTGTTTTTGGGCGGAATTTTGTGCACGGCAAAGGTTTATAAAGTCACGTCGACAACATTACGAGCCTTCCCCACTACGGCTCTGGGTTGGTTCGGAGGCCGGGCAGCGTTACGCGGTGCCGTATCTGCACTTTTTTTTTTTCCTGGTGGAGAACGCCGAGCCCATACAGGTGAGAATGTCTAACAGTGAAGAAATCAATATGATGTAAATTATTAAGCGCTCAGGAATGCATCTGACCCCTACTGTCTTGCAGCAGGCTGGGCTCTGAAGGCTGGCAGGTGGACGCGAGCATGGACTCCCCCTCTAACACTCATTAGTGGCTGGGAGCCCAGGCTCCTTGCGAGTGGAAAGGCAAGGATCACAGCGGGGAAGTGATGGCCCAGGCCTCTCGCAGCCCGACTCAGCCTTCGCTCAGGCTCTGCCAGCCTCTCCCTGGAAGCTCATTAGTAAGTGCACTGATGCATAAGAGCTCGTCATTAGCGCCGTATCCCCCCCTACCCCAAGACTGTATTTCATCTAGGTTTCCCCCCAGCCCGGCACCATGTCTGATCCTCATGACCGGTGGCAGAGCTGGTTTTAAAAGAGAAATCTACTTTACAGCCGTCTAGACATATTGTATGGCTATGTTAGCATTCCTTTAATATAAGAGGCGGGTGGTGGGGGAGTGGGGAGTAAGGAAGTTATGTGTCAATTTGGAGTCCTCGGAATTGAGTCCACATATAGCTTTGCAAAGCATAGCGCAAACATTAGTTCTTGACCGAGACTTTGGCTCAGTGCCCCTTTTTCTTCAACCATGGTTGGGTTTGATCTGGGGTATTTGCTTTTGCTGCTGGCCAGATCCCCTCAGCACCTGATAGCCGCACAGACTCCCAGTAAATAAGATCCCGGGCCCAGGTCTCTTTTGGGGCTGCTGGGTAAATAAGCTCTCTGGTGTGTGTAGTGTGCCTGGCAGCAGGGTGAGCACTGGTGTGGAGGCCTCCAGGGATACTCCTTCTCCTCTTCTATATCTGGCTTTTTCACACTGTTATCACACACACACACACACACACACACACACACACACACACACTCACACTCACACTCACACTCACACTCACAGTATATGATCAGATTTCACCCGTAAATCCATTTTTTTTATGAACTGAAAACATAAAAGTACTCTCAGTGGCCATGATATTAAGTACACCACCACAAGCTAATGAGAGCCAAATCCAAGCATTTTCAACACATCTGCCTTCACAAAACAACAATGTATTTTTTTTAATGCTTGTGCTTTGCAGTCACTTTACGACTGTCACTATATACTAAGGGCCTTATCATGATGAGAATGATCATGATGAATCAGAACTGAATTAATGATCATTTTAATAATCAATGAGTCACATGAAAAAAAAAATCTTCCTTCACTATAAACAAACTAAGACATTATTTAAAAATCACTGGTGAATACACGTATGCTTTAATTCAATCACTTCTGTGGCCAAAAACATATAAAGTGGGCAAAATTGTTGATTTTAATTGTTTTTTTGTACAAGAAAAACCTGATGATTGCCGATGTCTTATTTTGTCAAACACAAAGATAATCAGTCTGCATGTATTGTGGGAAACTAATTGAGAGTATAAATTATTGAGTGGCCGAGATTTCAAGGGCTTGGACAATTTTAAGTAGAACATTGTTCAATGCTCTAATCAATTATCAAAGCAGTTGTCGATTACTTTGATAAGTGTTTTCAATTAATCAAGTATTGTGGCACCTCTCTTTTATTAGTAGTAGTACCAGTAGTAGCGGTATTAAACAATGTAATAACATTTAGGATTTCACTAAAGTATAAAGAAGTTCATCAAAGTGCCGTGAAAACGTGTTTTCTCACTCCTTTTTTTTCTTTTTTTTGCATATCGCATAAGAAGGTTTCAAATCATCAAACTAATTTTAAAATCACTTAGAGACAACCCAAGGAAATACAAAAATACAGTTTTGAAATAACAATTAAATTTATTAAGGCGCAAAAATGTCAAACCTTTCTGACACTTTGTGATAAAGTAATTGATAAATCACAAAGTCACTGTGACAAACTACAAATTAGGGAAAGGGGAGTTCAATTTCACAAGTCACACACAAACCTGATGACCACCGTACTTGTTAAATCAAAAAAAAAATCACTTAAATAGAACGTCAGAGAACGTGAAGTAAGCTACAGGATCTAGAGGGCCAATGCATCATGCGGAGATACAAAGAAAATCAAGAACAAATGAAGAAAAAAAGTGATTGAAATCCATCAGTTTGGAAAAAGGTTACAAAGCCATTTATAAGGTTTGGGGATCCAGCGAACCACTGTCAGAGCCATTATCCACAAATGGAGAAAACTGGGAACAGTGGCAAACTTTCCCAGAAGTAGACAACCAAATAAAATTATTCCAAGAGTGCAACGGTGACTCATCCAGGAGGTGACAAAAGAACATCAAACAACATCTAAAGACCTGCAGGCCTCGCTGGCCTTAGTTAAGATTAGTGTCTACCATAAGAAAGACTCTGACCAAAAATGGCATATATGAGAGAGTTCCCAAGGGAAAACCCCCGCTGTCAGCAAAGAATACAAAGTCTCATTTCACATTTGCCAAAAAAACATCTTGATGATCTTCAAGACTTTTGGAAAAACATTCTGTGGACTGACGATTCAAAAGTTGAAATTTTTGGAAGGTGTTTGGCCCATTACATCAGTTGTAAAAATGGCACAGCATTTGATAAAAAGAACATTATACCAACAGTGGAGCATGGTGGTGACAGTGTTATGGTCTGGGACTGCTTTGCTCACTCGGTACCAGGACAACTTGTTGTGATTGATGGAACAACGAATTCTGCTGTGTACCGGAAAATCCGGAAGGAGAACATTCGACCATCAGTTCATGCCCTCAATCACTCTTAGATCATGCAGCAGGACAGCGGTCTGAAAGACACCACCAGGTCCACCTCTAAATGGCTAAAAAAAATAAACAAAATTAAGGATTTGGAGTTGCCAAGAAAAAGTCCAAATCCAATTGAGATGATGTGTTGAGACCTTAAACGGGGAATTCATGTCAGAAAAACCAAACCTCCAATATGGCAGAGTTGAAACGATTCTTCAAATAAGAGTGGGCCAAAAAAAGTCTCATCACCAACTATCAGAAACGATTGATTTCAGTTATTTGTGACAATTGGTGGGACAACCCGTTGTGAGGTTCAGGGGGCAATTACTTTTTCACACTTTTTTTTGTGCCTTAATAAATTGAGTTGTCATTTGAAAAGTTCATTATGTATTTCTTGGGCTGTCTCTGGGTGATTTTAAAATTGGTTTAATGGTTTGTGTGATATGCAAAAAAAAAAAAAAAAAAAAATCAGGAATTGGGCAAATACTTTTTCAAGGCACTGTATACCTTTAAAATGTAATCAAGTCTGATCCGGTATACTTAAAAGAAGTAAACAAAAATAAGGCTATTATTATCATTTGATTTTGAAAATATTTTCTTTGGTCTACACCAGGTCACTAAATTTCTAGAAAATGAGAGCCACTAGGTTATCGATTAAGGTTTGAATAACAAATGTGCTTAAATGACCTTTTATTGTATGTTATTGTTAAAACAAATGATATTCATATGCAAATGAACTGATCGTTTCGATATTTTCTCACAATAAATATAAAAAGAAGACTTAACAGGGTGGGAAAAATATCATTATGCCGTTCTGCTATAAATCTCTGCCTACATTTTCAAATGATCTTGTCTACATTCCCAGGAAATTACAATGTCCCCATGGGCACCATTTTGGTGACCCTCGTCTTAAAATTTGCTTTGCAGTTCTGACATTCATTTTCGAATCTGTGCTCTGGCTTTCCTGTGGCAAGTTTGCTTATTCTCCCTGTAGTTGTGGGGATTTTTACCCATATTTCAAAAACAAGATACACATTTTTTTTTTGTTCTAGTGTACCTAATGACATGTCTGGCGGAAGTGTTATCACTCATTTTTCTCACGTGCAGGTAGACATGAACCACTAATAGAATGTAAAGTAATTAAAAGTGTTGGAACATCATGTAGGATAAAGCTCTCGTCTCGGAGGATCACTTTGGCATTTAGTAAGTCTTTTAATGTCAGAAAGATAAATGATAATGAGAGCACCTGTAATGACGCGATTGCGTTCTTGCCGGTAATCTTCCAAGCCCACAAACAAATGGATTTCATATACCGCGGAAAGATTAAACAATTTACCACCTGACGTCTCCATGACTTATTAAAACAAAGAATGGTCACAGGAGAACTGCAAAATATTGTGGTTAGATTGCGCAACCTCCATAACGTCTTGCAACCATGATGTGTACTCTTGAGTGCTCCAGCGCAAAAACAGAATCACGTGTTGAAACACATTTACTGGATGTCAAACTCATTTTTTTCATGAGCTCCCCGTGGCTGTTTGGGTTTTCTCTGGGCACTCCGGTTTCCTCCCAAATCCCCCAAAAATATGTTCATTGGGGACTCTAAATTGCCCTTAGGTGTGATTGTGAGTGCGACTGTTGCCTGTCTCTATGTGCTCTGCAATTTTTGGCTACCGGTTCAGGGTGTGCCCCACCTCCTGCCCGTTGACGGCTGGGCAGCACTTCAGGGACCCTTGTGAGGATAAGCAGCTCGAAAAATGAATGAATGAATGAATGAATATAAAATTGCTTGATAGATTGATGTTAACGTATTCAATAAAGTAAAGGTGAAGCAGATTAAAGATGTCCTTTGGACACTGTTTTGGACACGCCTAAAATAAATCCTTAAACAGCTTTGTTATACTGTATTTTGCCATCCAGCTTCTCATCCATATATGATCCTTTTCCTCACAAGTAGGATACGCGTGTTAATGAATTAAAGTGTACTGCAATGCCCTTGCAAGTGGGCAAGCAGAAATACAGTCAGTGATACATTTTTGCTCATGTATGGAAAGAGACAATAAGTCAAGAGCACAAATGGAAAATGAGAACACTCACATGGAGCTGCTGTAGCCCACAACTCATGCCCAGACGCTCACACAAAGATTAACCGGCCAACCTGATGACAACTCTTTGTCAGTCGCTAGGCAACACCACTCAAAGGCACACATCCAACACACATTCGAGAGTTTGTACAGTTATTACACGTTTACATTAAAACAATATTTACATTCTCTATTGACATGTTTTTATACAACGTAAGACTATTTTATGATAAAAATACTTTTCAAATTAAAAATACATTGTGGAATGGACTAAGGGCATTTTTATTCATTTTAGTGGGGATAATTAGTTTAACAGATGAGTAAATTGAGTTACTTCTCTTAAGCTGTATCGCTTCTACATTTTGACAGTATACACATACACATATGGTCAATTTTCGTCACAAAATGATTTTTGACTGTATTGCCGGTCGTAATGCTGTGGCGGAGCGCATTGACTGTTGACATAACAAATAAGTGGTTCTGTCCCACGGTGTCACTGAGCCACTGGAACGAGGGTTTTACCTTTGTGAAAGTTTACTGAGTCAAATCTAGTTGTCTTAATGTGATGTGGCGCGAGCCATGCTAGGCGCCCTCGTGCCAATTATTCCAGGTTGTAACTCTCAGACTCCTGCTGACCGATTCACATCTACTGTTGATAGTTTTTGGCTCTGGGATCTTCGTACCTCCTTGTTAGACCCCAAACCCAACAAGAAACCCTCCACCTCTTTCTGCCCTATTATATTGTTTCTTGATTGCTGGCAATTAGTTAAACCAGGCGGCCCGAGAAATGACAAGATGGGCAACGACTATTGCAAACGCACGTGTGTTATTGGCTCACACGGCCGCTGAAAGCCCTTACAATGTTTGTTAACCCTGAGGGTCAACACTGATTCACTAGGAAGGAAGGAAAACAAGATTTATGTTGCACAAATCAATAGCCAGTCCGACTTTTACCACTGCCGAGTGCAAAAAACGAGCACTTCTCTCTATCCGTCTAACATGACACTAATGTGTTTTTATTTCTGTTTAACCCGGCAAATGATGAATCGGTTGGAGGGAGACAGTGAGGGGCAGGCCTCCCTTGATTGGTGGGGGAACACGCGGCAACACGCGGAGGCCGATGCAGCGGCGTGTCGTGAAGGCAATGGCCGATCAGTCTTTGGGCGTCCTGCTGGGAGTTGTTTATCCACTCTTTGAATGCAAACACCAATTTACATCCCAGCCCCTGACAGTGAATCAAATGAACTAATGACAGCATTCTAAGCGCTGATCTCATTCAGCGCAGCTCTAAGTAAATTAGTCCCAATTCAGTAGCTGGAGTTCTCATCCTCCAGGCAGTGTTCATTCACTGAGGTCCTCTTTATGCTAGGTGGCGCTGGCTCTGATGTGACTGTGTGACTGAACTTTGAAATGCCAGAAAATTGTGTTTTTTAGGCCGGCACAGGAGATTCATGACAAATCTCAAAAATAATGTAATTGATGAGAAATATCCCACATCTACAAATCTGTTGCATCGCTGTTTTGAATACCCCCCCACCACCACCACCACCACCACCACCTGGCTAAGTGCGTAATGTGTAAATACACAGCAGCAAGTTAGTAAACACAATGGGAGAAAGTTACTTGAGATGTTTGGGGAAAAAATGTAAGGAGTTCTTACTACAAGGATAAGACTACTGTACATTTAACTCATGTTTTCTAAAAAAAAAAAAGATAATTTTATATTGATTACATAGGGTAGACACCGTTCAATCATCCATCTATCCATTTTCTTAATCCCTTATCCTCACGAGGGTCGCGGGAGGGCTGGAGCCAATCCCAGCTGTCATCGAGCAAGAGATGGGGTACCCCCTGAACTGGTAGCTAGCCAATTGTAATTAAACAGCCATGGTAAATTTTTTAAAATATATTGTGGAAAAGATAGATTAAAAAGTTATCTTTAATAGTATTTACTAGAGTATTTCCATCCATCAATCCATTTTCTTAGACGGTTATCCTCACGAGGGTCACGGGAGTGCTGGAGCCTATCTCAGCTGTCAACGGAAAGAGCCAGGGTACACCCTGAACTGGTCGCCAGTCAATTGCAGGGCAGACACAGACAACAGTCCCACTCACAATCACACCTAGGGGCAATTTAGAGCCTCCAATTAATGTTGCATGTTTTTGGGATGTGGGAGGAAACCAGATTGCCTGGAGGAAATCCACGCAGGCACGGGGAGAACATGCAAATTCCACAGACACACCCGGGACCTCAGAACTATGAGGCCAATTCTTTCCAGCTGCGCCACCTTGCCGCCACAGTATTTTCAAGGAGTATAATTTGCTTTGACTTTAAAATGGATATTTTTGACAACCTTTTGTGGCATTTAGTATTTATTGGAAATTTTTGTTTGCATCACCCAGTATTAGAATAAAGGAAGTATTCGGACTGCTACTGCAATATCACAAAATATTGTTTGTCGGATCGGGATCACCGATACCAGCTTGAATTTTACTCAATATCAGATTGCAGTATCGTGGGATCTACCATTGCTAGAACGGGCTTAGTTTGGAAAAATAAGGAGTAGAAAGTACAAATTAGTAAAGTAAAACATCAGCAGAATAATATAGTATAATACAGATACCTGAAAATTCCACTTCCGGTCAGTCAGTAGTAACTAATACAGGTGTAAGGGTGTGGTGAAGATATGCAGCGGTGCACTAACAAGCCCTGTGGCCTTTAAATTCTTTCTTTTTGTGTGTGTGTGTACAAGTATTTGTTTACAAGTTAAGTTTTCCTGTCAGCCAAACACTAAAGGACGCACACCTGGCGGGGGAACACGCTGTGGCGTTAACACAAGTACATTCGGGAGCTTCCTTTTACAAGCTGGCAGGCCAATAATGTAAAAAGTGTTTCATGTCTCCCCTGCTTACACCGCTCACAGGGGCAAATTGGAAAGTGACGAGAGTGACAAGTAGTGTTGTGCGAGCATTGAGCAGCAGCCACAATGGAGGAGCTGAGCTGCCTGCCAAGCTCTATTTCAAGGGTTGCATTCCAATTGATTAGGGTGCTTGTGAAACAAACGCCGCTGACAGAAACGAGACTACGGCCATGGCAACTGCCGGGCACCGTGCCAGCTACTCGCTCTTTTGCTCGCAGCGCTCTCACTTACTCTCTAATTCACACATTAGTGACACATTAAGGACACCCACAATGTGGCCGCCGGGTGTACTGTTGCCCTGATCTGTGTGTGTGTGTGTGTGTGTGTGTATGTTTGTCTTATAATCAATTCCAGGACTCACTCAAAATCCCGTTTTACAGAATTAATGGAGGAGAATTACAGGAGGAATACTTGCTCAAAAACCTGCGTGTACACTCCATGGACGCGTGACAATATGGAACACAAAAGAGGTGACAAGTCCAATGTTATTGTGTGGTTGTATTGTTAAGTGTGGCCTGGGCTACTAGTGGCTAGTTCTGGACGTTTAATGCATGTGTTGATTTTCTCCAGGTACTCCACGTTCTAAAACATGTTTCTTATTGCACACTCTAAAGTGTGAACGTGAGTGTGATTGGTTGTTTGGTTGTGTGTGATTGGCTGACAACCAGTTCAAGGTGGACCTCACCTCTCGACCGAAGTCAGCTGCGATAGGTTGGAGGGATGCAATATAAAATAATTTCATGCACTTTAAGAAACCCAACTGGTCACAATATTGGGTGCACGTTCTTAATCTTAATACATTGTAACAAAATAAATCTGCTTTTACAAAGATAATGACGCAGGGGTGATAAGTATAATGACGATGCATCTGTTAATGTCTTTTTTTTTGTTTGCAGCGGTCAATAATAAACTTTTCATTGCAACAATATTTTGCGAAACGTCAATATAGAGAAACACTTTTTTTAAACAGGTAAATTAGATTTTTCAAGGGTGTGTGGTCAAGTCAAGCTTTGTGAAGTTTGAATGGAAGAAAATCAAATATATATAAGTTGAAAAGGGTTTCTGAAACTGTCAAAACTACCAAGTAATATAAATATATAATTTAGAGTAAATAGTCTTCTTGGATAGGCTTCTCTCTGGTCATCCATAGCCCTAATGAGATAAAGCCTCATACTGTACAAAATCAACCAAAATGTAGTGTGAATAAATATAGACGTGATCATTAGTGTGTGTGCATGGCCACACATGAAGTATATGTCCAAATAAACTGTACCTAATCTTTTGGCTGGTACATGTGCATTTCTGGGTATGTGCGTCAATGTTGTCATATGGTCTGTGTGCGTGTTGATCAGCCAGCAATCCTCCCCCTTATTGCAAAGCAAAGATGAGGGTCGGATGAACAGTCTGATGGCGGGTTATTGTTGTGGAAAAATGAAAGCATATGCACAATTTGCATTTTAATGAGCGAGCCAGCGAGTATAAAACAAACTGTTGAACAGCAACTCTCACGAATAAAGCAGAGGCTTAATTAAAGCGATCGGATGTATCATCAACACACACTCGGCCGCATTTGTAGATCATTATTTCATCAGAAACACTTGAACGTGCTTTTATTTTGGGTGTGTGGTTGTCACATGTGGCGCCACAGCGTTGTGTTATTTTGCAAATCGCCTTTGATTGTGACACGCATGAGTCAGTCATGCATAAAAGGTACGCGTGGCTGATGCAAAGGCCTTTGCCAAACAAAATGCTGTTCAATTAAAACCGAAGTAATGGTATTCTATATAATGGAGGATATCTGTGCATACATAAACTGACAGAAAGGCACCATGGCTCATTCTCTCCTGCTATGTAATTTACTTAATGCGTTTCCCCTCGCTCTTTAAAACACTTGCCCATTCAAATTTGCCATCATAATCTGCGGGACAGAGGACATTAATTATGTTCGTTGGCTGATTGCGGTTTCGCCACAACATCTTTGATTAAAATTTCACACGTTGTAATGATGTGCTTCAGCTCTAGAAGCTGTGAAATGTACTACTCTTGTGACTGCGTCTGTATTCCCGTTCTTTGGAGGTTCGCCTGTTTTATACAGCGTTGACCCAAAATCTTTTTTTTCCTTTTTTTGTGTAATGGTTAATGCACCAGTAAAGTGGTGACTTGTCTTGTGCATCAAGATGATTGGGGCTCCCAATTGTGTGTGCGATGTGGTGGTGGTGGTGGGGGAATTACAAAACAGTTCAGCAGACAGAAACAAAGAAAGGTTTCTCAACTACTGTAAGTGACTCAGTAAGCTGGAGTAATATTAGGATGAAGAATGCATGGCTGTCAGTCTTGTTCTATTGTTTGTCTGTGAGTGTTGATGTGCCATTTGTGTTCATATATCCTTTGCTTTGTGTTACAACACTGCTACATAGATGCTATTTTAGCCCATGTGTTCGTTTGCATTTTTTGTGAGCATTAAGATAAGAACACATTTAGGCCAGGTGTGGCTCAATTGTTGGAACGGGTGGTCAACTGACCGAGGGGGTCAGTGGTTTGAATCCAGGCTCTCTGACTGTTTGCTACTGTCGAAGTCTCCTTGGGCAAGACAAGAAAACCTAAATTGCCTCCCTGTTGGGATTGTAAATGAGAAACCGTTCTCAGGGGCCTTACCTGGTTCAAAGAATTATAATTTAACAAAATGTGTAGAAATACAAATAGGACAGCTCAGACACATTAAAGGAAACACTTTATTTATGTTTACAGAGCAATATACACATCTTAGCTACTTGTTCATTAGAATTCTGCGCAAATTAGGGCTGTAACAAAACTTCTCTCCAGACGTGCGTTTAAATTTCATGTTTGGGAAGTTTAATTAAGCAATAGATTATGTTTTGAAAGGAGCGTTCACTTTAATGAATCCCCAAAGAGCACAGATAAACACTGCGATGGTTTCAAAGCATTCATCTCTTTAATGGATGTGAAAATTGGGGATGCAAATAGCTTGGTGCCTTAGTTTTATTGCACATGGGAATAGTAACGTGACACTTATGTAACCTACATGAGACATAAACGTTAGATTTCTCACTAATGGTTGACCAATTTAGGGACAGAACATGAAATGAACTTAAAACTCTAATTTGAATGGTAATGAAACTTGATTAGCAACAATAAATGTAGACTATTTTAAAACAACACTGTAATAATTAAATCCTAAAATACATCCTCACAATCATGTCAATAACACGAGTATGAAGTGTAATAATATTTCTGTCGTTGCCATGGAGAACCCACATAAACCTGTTTTTAGGTCTGTGTTGCGAGAAGAGCCAGGTCAGATCTGATTTTGTGTGAGAATTAGCATTGGTGATCGCATGCGAGATACAAAATGTAGGCACATGCTAAAATTATTTCATCATTGTTTTATTTTTTATAATGTCACATTTATCATAAAAAACAGTAATTATAAAGTCGGCATTATGACAGACAATTTTGTACATTTACAATAAAAGGCGCTCATTCACAAGAATGAACTCTTAATTTGTTAGTCTTAATTATCTCTTTCCCCAGTTATACAGGAATTATAGAGAAAAGGTATTATGTAAAAACTACTTTGAAAAATGGTTGGTTAAAAAGAACAAGATACAGCAAAGGCTTGAATATGCAATGTAGGGGGGGGGGGCTACAGTGACCGAGCCTTTCTGCAAATAGTTAAAATCTATTTTAAAAAATTACAACGCTCCAAAAGGCGTAATGATTGTCTCATTCCAGTTCCTTTGCACCGAGAACCCACATGATAGCAGAAAAGGACATATTTTGTCGAAGTGAAGCTCCTCAACTGAATGCAACATAGTTCCTTAGCTCACTAACTCAATTCAACATTGTTCCCTGGCACACAGATACCACAAGATGGCGGCAAAGCAATACTTTTGTCTAAATAAAGCTCCTTAACTCACTTCAATATAGTTTTTTGGCACAATGATCCCACAAGACTGCTGCAAAGCAATATTTTGGTCTAAATGAAGTTCCTCAATTGACTTTTCAACATTGTTCTTTGGAACCAAAACACAAGATGTCATTGAATTCAATTATTGCTTCTTCGTGAGTACACAAACAGCAATTAATGGAGGGTAGGATCCAAAAAAGAATATGCAAATGGATGAAATTGCAAATGGCGAGCCGTGAACGTGCAGGCGTTCACCATACGCACATTTCAAGCTAATTTCAAACTTACTGTATTTTCCGACCCCCGTCACATTGGAATAAGCTTAAGTTTGAACATGTAAATACAGAATACGGCAGTCTGTCCTGTGAACATTTCTAAAAGGATGTTTGGCTGCACCTCTCTATTGGGCAGCGGCGAAAGCACTCCAGAGCCAGTCAACCCTGGCGCATGGCGTGATGGAGGAGCGCTACGTGCCCAACTCTCCCCTCTGCAAAGCTGGCTGTTGTTTATCCCCGTAATGTCCATTTTATTGGGAATCTCAGCGAGCCTTCACGCGACCTGCTGTGCTCAGCAGTGTGGAGAAACCAGCGCCGGCAGAGTGGTGGTCAGCGCCTGTCAATCATGATCACAAGGATCAGTCGGCAGCCATCAAGCTGGAGACGCCACACCAATATCTTGCCCGTCTCCCATCTTTTTGTGTTTGTGATAACACAAGCCAGCGCATCACTGCTGGCTATTTATTCCATTTTGATCGTATTTAACATATTACAGACAAGCTGAGAACACGTGGATCGGTTGGGTTTGAAATGAGGACAAAATGTATTATTTTGATGCCCAAGGGAGGCTGCATGGTGCTGTCTCTGTATTGGCGCCTATAAAGAGATGGCCTGCACCGGTGAAGGGAGCAGTCAGAGGTGATAAAACGAAGCATGACAATATACACCGGTCGCAGTAAAACAAACACAAAACATTGATTATATCATCTTTACCGACACCTGTGGATCAACACGCGTCGTGTTTACCTGACATGAAGTAAACAGCACTTGGGCTGGACACTTCTTATCTGCATTTCATTTGGCGCCTTGCTCCCCGGTATACGTTCGTCTGTGACCCGTTCTCGCCAGTAATTTCCCCCACCGCATTCAGAGCAGAGTCTCCGACAGTCAGCTTCATTACAGCCAATATCTTAAATCACCTCTCGTGTGTTTCCCAACAGTTTGGAGCCCGGTCTCCTCTGAACGGCAGTCATTTAGATGTTCCTGCACTGATTGCGAGTGCAGGTGGTAATACATTAAGGGACTGAGACAGCCAGTGGCACAGCGCTGAAAGACCTTTCTCCATTTGCGCTAAGTTTCCCCTCATATTCGAAGGCATGCGTTCTAATTAGGGAAATGGTTTTGACTATGGCCATATTCATATGGGACGGCTCACTTTAAGTTGTCCGACAAGGTTATTTTACATCACATATACTCCAGCGGGTCAATAGATGATGGTGAGGTCGAGGGAATTTCGACAAGAAATTGTACATTAATGAAAGCGGAGAATGGCTACGCAGAAGATTCGCAACTGCATTACTGCTTTTTTTTCCCTTTCCATAACTTAAGTGTACTTCACGAGAGGTGATGTATTGACCGTGAAATACCTCCAAAGTCAAATGCAGGCCATTTCATGTCGTTAGCTGACTTCCAAGTAGTTCTGTTAAAAAAATAAAAATCTTATTGTCAATAATGTGTAATTAATTCTGTCCTTCTCTTGAAAACCCTTGAAGACCCTGCAAAATAAATTCCGAAATTTGTCTCTAAATACAGGACATGTGCATGTTTGATTAAGATGACTGGGAAACATGAAAAAAAAAAAAAACGATACCTATGTAGAACTTAGTTGTGGAGGCACGGCTCTTTAGTGTGACTTGTCGTTGCAGCATGAATCTACTTCAGCCATTGGAGGCTTTAAGCAGTTATATTTACAAGCCATGAGGAAGACATCGCAAGGGTGGACGGCTTCAAATACTTGGGGTCAACAATCCAGAGGAATGGTGAGTGTTGTAATGAAGTGAAGAAATGGGTCCAAGCTGGGTGGAACAGTTGGCGGAAGGTGTGTGGTGTTCTATGTGACAGAAGATGCTCCGCTAGGATGAAGGGCAAAGTTTATAAAACAGTGGTGATACGGATTACAGACGGTGGCTCTGAAGAAACAACAGGAAGCAGTACCGGAGGTAGCAGAAATGAAGATGCTGAGGTTCTCGCTTGGTGTGAACAGGTTGGATAGGATTAGAAATGAGCTCATTAGAGAGACAGGCAAAGTTGGATGTTTTGGAGACAAGATTAGAGAGAGCAGACTTTGATGGTTTGGACATGTTCAGAGGCGTGAGAGTGACTATATTGGTAGAAGGGTGCTGAGGATGGACCTGCCAGGCAAAAGAGCGAGAGGGAGACCAAAGAAAAGGTTGATGGATGATGTGAGGGAGGACATGAGGACAGTGGGTGTTAGAGAGGAGGATGCACGAGATAGGCTTAGGTGGAAAAAATGACACGCTGTGGCGACTCCTAACGGGACAAGCCGAAAGAAATAGAAGAAGAAGAAGGAAGATGCTGGACAAAGTAACATCTGTTATTCCACATTGTAATGATGGTATTTGATTAACATTTGACAATTGGGCAAATTTTGTTTCAGCATCTTCAGTAAATGAGAGCTGAAAGAATGGCTTAGTTTTGAATTATGAAGGCTCACTATATGCATTTGGTGAATGTTTTTTTTAACACTCTATTTGGCAGGGTTGTTAATGCTTCTGGTGGTGTGTTAAAATGGGAAGAAATTAAATTGTACTTTTCCCCAGGATTGACAATGTAATTCGACATTCAAGGTTTGAAGTGCCATCTTGACATTATTAAGCCCAATATTAGTCCAAAGAGAAGTTAACCATGCTGAAAAGAGGATCACCACATATTAAAATATCAGACAGCAATTGTTCAAAAGCAAACACAATATTTTTTATTGGATAGTGCTTTATTAACATTGAACAGTCAGAGATAATATTTTTATTTTTTTAAAAAAGTCATTATTTGAATCAGAGTGAGTTTTAGCTCTCGATGATGAGCTCTTCTTGCAGGTAAAGCTTCAAAAAGCCCCCTGGTCCATTTCCATTCTAGCTTCCAGCGGTGTGAGTGGTATGACAGCCTCTTGGGGCAAAGGGATTATCGAGATCAGGCCTCCCCCAGCTCTACGCCTCTGGCCGAGCCCGTCAAGCCGGCCCAGTCAGTGCCACAAGCTCCCCCCTCCCCCAGTGCCTTTACAGAAGAGCCCACCAGGCGCACACAGAGCAAAGAGGCACCGGGGACCCCTCTAATTGTCCATGCCCTGGGCAGCTCTCAGGCAAGCCGGCATGAAGAAGGCTGCGCCGTCTCCAGGCTGCTCCATCGCTGGGCATTGGGAGACGCTAAGGACGATACATCTGCTCTCGGGCTTTATGTTTCTGAAGCTTCCTTACACTGAAGATGGAAATGGAGATTTTTATTTCTTTATTTTATTTTTTTTGTATTCATGACACAGTGCTCAGTTTAGGCAAGGTTAGAGCTACAGGAGGATCACATTTTTCAACATCTTGAATGAGTTTAATAGATGATTGAATAAAATGTGAAATTATGTAAAATATAAGTCCATCAATCTATCAGTTTATCGTCTGAGCCGCTTATCCTCACAAAGTGCTAGAGCAGGAGTGCCCAGACTTTTTTACCCCAAGATCTACTTCTCAAGCATCCAGCCTCTCGCGATCGACAGGTTGGGCGTGTTGGGGGGGGGGGGTGTTGACATAATTTTTTTTTTTCTTTTTAGAATGACCAAGTCACAAAGATCTACCCACTACAAAAATGCAAAACATATTTATTTTAAAGTATATTGAGGATTCTTTATGTGTAGATGTATGTTTGTGTGCCTAAAGGCTCCGTTACACCATGATGTTCTGGTCAACGTCCTCTGAACATTTCAATCGTACTATTTTTCAGCATTCTCAAACGCGGATGACACATGTGGCGTGTGATTAACGTGTGTCTAACGCATGACTTAAAGTGTGTCTAACGCACGAAAAGCATGTAACAGGGACCAAATAAGATACCACTAAAAACCATTAGCGTGTGCAAACGCGTCATTGGGGCGCGACGAGCGATTTGTCAACGTAAGACGAGTGTGTTGAGCGTGTGACCTATGGGTGACTAACAACAGAAAAGCGTTTTGCTGGCGTGGAAGTTTTACAGTGGAACCGGCACTAAAACGTTGGAAAGTTCATAGTCACTTCAGCTGTTGTCGTGAGTTAGAACAGTGAGCATCATGCCGCCGAGAAGAAAAAAAGTTGGGGCGCGGACTTCAGCAACTAGTGCTGCTAGTAAGAAAGCTAAGCCTCTTTCATCACGAGCAATGTGTTTGGAGGAAAAACAATAGCAGGAGGAAGAGCACGTCCGTGAAGTCACGCACCATGTGACACCCCCTGGGGACCCTAAACACCTTGCAAACCCCAGTGAGGACGGTCCGACAAAGAGACAAATCCCGGCGACCATGGGCGACTACCAACTTTTCCTCAAATGCTATAGGACACTGCCCAGAACGTCATGGTGTGACGGGGCCATTACATAACTGCAGGAGCCAATATTGCACAACACAACATAAATAACTATAAACATTTTTTGTAACTATCTGAGTTCACATTGAAGATCACTAAACGGCACGCGAATGAAAATGCACACCTGGGTTGTGTCACTCAAGTCTGGATTCATCCAACTGCAGTGAGAAACACTCACAATCTGAGATGTCCTTCCACACATCAGACATGGCTTCACACTGCTGTGTAACTATACAGCTGCAGAGATTTTATTGAAGATAATATTTTTAAAAGATCAGAACAACAAGTTAGCTATGCCTCTTTTCTCATCTTTGAAGGACCTCTTGTTATTAACGATGATGCATTGTCATCCTGCTTTTCAGTGGAATGTTGTTGTCGTATTTTCCATAAACAGTTAAAAAATGCCACGACACATTTCACTACATGGCCAGATGAGGCAAACCCACTTCGAAAATGACATCATTAAAAATTTGTCTGCCTCCCATTCCTTACGAAAGTGATACGAAAATGTCTTCTTTAATGTAGCATCCATACTCGTGTTGTTAAGATTTCTTTAGCGAGAGCTTAAAATAGGAGGGAACTCATTGACAGCATGTTTTCCTTTGCTGTCATTGTTTGCACATGCGTGGTGAGCTAAAGGAAAAAAAATATATATATGGCTGATGTCTTTTTTTTTTCTCAGCACGTCATCGCGATTGACCAAATGTGCCTCACGATCGATGCATTGAGCACACATGTGCTCAAGCCTATTCCAGCTATCATCGGGCATAAAGCAGGGTAGACCCTGAACTGGTTGCCAGCAAATTGCAGGGCACATGGAGACAGACAACAGTTGCACTCACAATCACACCTAGGGGCAATTTAGAGTCTCCAATGAATGCATGTTTTTGGGATGTGGGAGGAAACCAGAGTGCCCGGAGAAAACCCACGCAGCCACCAGGAGAACATCTAAACTCTACAGACGAGGCTGGGATCTGAACCCTGGTCCTCAGACTTGTGAGGCCAACGCTCTAATCAGTTACTCCATTGTTCCGCCGACAGTATATGTATATTTTAATTTAATAGGTTTTACTTTATTTTTTTTCCATAGTCACAGTCATGGCCATAGTCATGAACATGTTTGTAGTGGTGCCTAAGTGAGTGTCATCATAATCTAGTGCCGGAAATATCAATTTTATGTAGTGCTTGCCCTCATTAGGTTCACAGCTGACCTGGAGCCTCTCCATCCAGCCGACTCGTCGCCAGTCAACGGCAGGGCACATGCTATGTAGACAAACAGCCACTCGCATACTCCTGCACACCTAAGGACGATTGAGTTTTTAATGAACCTCAAAGTATGTTTTTCGAAATGTGGAAGGAAGCCGCAGTACCCGCAGACAAAAGTTTTTTATTTTTTTTTTTTAACTCGGATCCTCAAAACTGTGTGGCAGATGTACTGACCACTCGTCTACGACTGTACTACCTCAAACATGTTTTTGCCAAATAATTGTAATTCTTTGCATTTAAACTTTGGAGATTAAACAAAACAACGAGCTAAATGCAAATATGAAACATGAATTCACTTTTTATCTGTCTGAAAATGTTTGGAGGAATGTTGTCGGGCATTTCTTGGCATGTTTGCCAATCACTATAATATTTTGTTCTTCTATTCTACTATTCATGTACTGTAGATCCACTTGTTCTCACACAACTGCTTTTCCAAGAACAAGACAGCTCTCCAAAATGTTCAGATTCAATGGAATATGTAATTTTCTCAAGGAGTGTTAGCGCTCTACTTCTATAGGTGTGGTAGATAAGGTGATGGCGGTAATGATTAACACACATACACACACTGACTGACATTTTTGAGAGTCAGGGGAGTTACTGTAATGACTTACATGTGAGACTGTCCAATGATTTTAGGAACCGTGCGTGAAAACTGTCCAGTTAGGCCATGCAGGAAGACAAAGTGAAACAAAAGCCCCAAAGGGGCCGTAGAATGCTTGTAGATGGAAGTATCTCCCGGCTTGTGGATTTGTGGTTATAAGTTCTGTTTACTACAATGATTGTCCTCAATAGGGTGGCCGCTCAACTGGAGCCTTTCTTAGATGACATTGGGCATTTTGGGGATGTGAGAGGAAGTTGGGATTACCCGGAGAAAACCCACACACGGACTGGCAGAATACGCACACAAATTCAAACACTGCAACTCTGAACTCAGCTCATGTCAATGTGCTGCTCCAAATAAGGTAACCATTACGTTACAAACAGCCCCTGAGAACAAAAGTCGGCAAACTCAATTTATGTCATTTTGCAGGAGAGTAATTGTAAGTTTTATGGCTGCGATCAAATTTGAGAAATTGATGTCTTTGTGATTTATATAGCAATGATTACCATTTCTGCATACTTGTTTTTACAGAGCCATTTTGACAAATAATAATTTTGAATTTGGTGCAATTTGATGACTAACAGTCCTTTCATCGACTTCAGTTTCATCCAGTTGTATTCCAGTCAGTATGCTTGGAGAATGAAAACAACCAAAAAAAAATCAACACCACATTGTCCGGGGCTAACGAAGCGGGCGGCGGCAGGCCATGAGTCGATGCGGTGGAGGCCGATAGCTAGGCTAAAGGACGCTACCACCACCGAAGCACGGCTAAAGGCAGCCGGCCCCCGCAGCTCACTCGTCAGACTCCGCGTCGTTCCCGTCTGAAGAACTATCCGCGGCTGCCGCCCCAGAGCTCCCAGGGGCCTTTGTTTACTCACATATGTCGCGCGTAGGCCTCCGAGTAGTCAGACTCCGGGTCATTCCGCCCAAAGAACCATCCGAATATTCAACATTAGTTACAGCCCCTGGTTCAAATCTGTATGGAGGTATTCCTCCGTCTTTCCCGATCAACCGATACTGCCATTTCTTCATCAGATGAGGATAAATCCGAGAAATCAGCGCTGGGCATGTAATGCAGCATTTGGAATGGCATGGTACACGTCACATACGCCCATGTAAATCATGTGACTCGGGAAAATGGCAGCGCCATCTCCAGTTGGAAACGACCTTGATGATCTTAATGGTAACCTATGCAATAGAAAATGGATACATGAATGAATGAATGACAGAAAGAAAAGAAAATGACCTGCAAAAGGTTGAACACAGCATTTAAATGTTATTCAATGTCAGACTTGTGATCGCAAAACTCAGTCCTATATATATATTTTTTTGACATTGTTAAAATAGAGCAGGGTTGTCTTTTCAAAGGCAGAATGCTTGATTAAGATGTCGCTTATTAAATGTCATTAAATTGTCTACCTAATGTTGTCGCTTGTGAGTGTATATACATTTACTGATTCATTACATCGATCTATAATCGTGTGCGTGTAAAATTACCATAATAATTGGTACATTAGTGCTGTGAGTACAGGCTGTAATGAAAAGCATTTTAAACCTTCACACGTGCTTTGTCATTGCGACGCAGTCCCCTTTGCAATGGCGTCTCGGAGCTCGTGAAATGAAGCTGCGTTATGCTAGCGGCGGATTCTGGATGAGGACCGACAAGGCCAACCGTACAAAGGAACGGCCAGACACTTGTCTTGCAGCAGTCGTGGTGGGAGGTGGGCCGCTCAGATCGAGGAGGATAAAGTGGAGCTGCACCAATATGCCCGTTGCCTTTGACGCCCACCGCTTGTTGCTGCTGCGGCGGCCATCAGGCTTGACAAGCGCCGTTTAAATCCGTGGAATGATTTAAAGAATGAATCATATCGTTTATAGAGTTGGAAATCACGACGGCGACGGCGTGACAAGACGGCTGCGCCAAGCTGACTGCATGATCAACCAAATGGAACTAAAAGCAATTATGCACCACAATAACATTTATGTATGCATAAAGTTTTAAAGATTGACAAATGATTGTAATTACCGCGGACGCATTAGCGACATCGGCTTGCACAACCTCCTTAGCGATCCAATTAAAGTCATTTCCTTTTCCTCAAAGCAACATAAACAATGTGGTAGGCATGTGTGTGTGGTGTGTGTGTGTGTGTGTGTGTGTGTGTGTGTTTCACACACGTGAGGCCTTTGGCTGTGTGCATTGGGTTTTCTAATGTGTATTTTCTGATGCAAAAGACATTTTGGGCTGCTATGAGTGGCTTTTTTTTCTGGGTGGTTCGTTGGTGTGCATGAGTTTTTTGTATTTGTTGTGTGATTGCTTTTTTTTTTGTTTATGTGAATTTTAGGGTCTTAGTTTGTTTTTTAGAATGAGTGATTGCTTTTAGTTGTGCGAGATGGCTTAGTTGGTGTCTGAGAGAGGTTTTTTTGTAGATTGTGGGGTTTTTGGAGTGAGAGGGATATTTGTGGTATGTATGAGATGTTTTTTGTGCGAATGAGAGTTTTTTTGCAAGTGTGAGAGGTACTTTTGTTTTGTATTATTTGGTATTTTTGAAAATTATGAGTGGGAGTTTTATTGGTAAGGTGTAACAAAGTTTTTGTGATGTGTGTTTTTTGGTTTTCTCTGAAACGTTTTGATGTGAGTATGTGAGAGTTTTTTTTTAAAGTATGAGTAACAGTTTTTGGGGCCATATGAGTTTTTTTGTGTGTGTGAGTGATTAGTATATTGTTATTATGAGACTTGTTTTTTGTGAGTTTTTTTGTTTCTGAGACATGTTTGTTGCTACGTGTGAGAGTTATTGGTGAGCGTAAATCATTTATTGGTCCTTGTAAGTTTTTTGGGGGGGTGTGAGAGGTTTTCTAGCATGTCAAAAGGTCTTTTAATGTGAGTGAGAGTTTTTTGTGTGAGAGTTTTCTATTTTTACGTGTGTGAGAGAATTTTGTGGTGTGACTGGCATTCTTTTGGTGAGACTGAGAGTTTATTTTGGAGGGCTTTTTTCTTATCGTGAGTGTTCTTCAGTGCTCAAATGGACCTTCTTGTTGGTGTGTGTGTAAGTTTTATTGTTTGAAAAAGGTTTTTGGTCTGTTTGATCGTATGAGAGCTGTTTCGTTTCACGTGAGCGGTAAATGTAATTTTTTTCCCGCACGGCATATTGCAGAGGAACCTGCAAATGATTTGAAAGCGTTAGCGTGTCCTTCATCCAGCGTGGCAGCAACACCGAACAAATATGCCATCTCAATAAAGGCTTTGCAGTCGGTCATGTCGGCCAATCGCAACCGCACCGAGGCGAGCGAGACACTGGCACCTATCTGGATGGCGGCAGGGTAATTATTGCCTGCACATAATAAAATTCTCTTTTCATAAGGTCACTTCGAAAGTGTAATTAAAAACGGCATTATAGATTATTTTGATTGAAGCAATTAAAGGCAAAAGCAAAACGTAATTAAATGGGCCTCTAATAACAGTGTTGGTCAACAGCATTTGTTTTGAAAGGGGATTTGCCAGGCTCCCCTTCACCAACGGCCAAAACATATGCTTCCATTTATGCTCCATTTAGTTCAAGTGTTCTTACCGAGTGAAAGTTTGAATGGGATTTAATGAAATCTTTATCAAGAGTGATAATTGTTAGTAAGAGCTTGATTTGAATTATTATCTTTCTCCATGTGCCGAATTAATGAATCGTTACCATTGGCAATAGCGGTTTATAATTTTGTTAAATTGGCCGCCTTATCAGCAGTCAAAGACTCGGGATTATCGGCGTCTTGACCACGTGGACCGTGCCGAATTCCTTGCGGATGTACGTCTGTTCCCTGCACAAAGCCAAAACGAGAGATAATAACGGAAGGTTAAACTCCACAATTTTCTCTTAAAAGATGTAAGAAGAGCTACTGCACAAATGTGCCGCCGCTTTATGAGGCAAATCAGACCGGCGGGTCTGCGGGGCATTAACATCCACTTGACTTTGAGAGCAGCCCATTTCAGCGGCCAACACATACGTGTGGCTGACGCATCAACTGTGTTGATCTCTGCAATTGTGTCAGCTACCTGAATTCAGATGATATGCTAATGGCGAGAGAAAATATGTTGCCCTTAGTTAGCGTTACAGGCCACTTGCGTTTTCACAAATGTATTTCTCAGATGTGCTTGCATATTTTCTGAAAATCACATTAATAATGTAATTGTCAAGAGGGGGTAAAGGGTACACTCAGGTAAAAGGTAAAAAGGAAGGAAGACATATTCTTTTGGAAATCAAATATGGGTGAATGACACGGAAAAAAAGGTGATCTCTTGAGTGTGCATGTCATTAATCAACATGTGCTCATGAGAATTTAGTGGGGAATTGTCCCCCCCACCCCACCCCAAAAAAAAAAAAGTTAAGTGCTGCACTACCTTCCGAATGGAATATTTTCCAGCAACATGAGCTTGAGTGTGCATGGTTGGGCTCAGTGTGCTTGGACAAACCCCTGCAGCGATGGGGAGATCCGCTGCAACCTGCGACACAAACGCTGCACGGGCTGAAAAAGAAATCAAATCAAATTGCTCATTCGTCACGTGAGGAAGTGAGTGACTGTCAGAAAATGAATGGGGGGGTAAAAATACCCAATAAGTTTGTTTTGTATTAACTGCATTGTAATCACACCAAATCCTTACTTATTTCCTTTAAGTGAGAATGTTTTTTTCACTAAACAGATTCAAAGTTAGTTAATATCATACTAAATCCCCAATTTGGAGAAGGAAAATGGAACATTTAAAAAAAAAAACGTGCTTTCGGTTTGACTAATGGCAACACTTTCTGCTACAGTAACATACGAAATTGTGAAATCCATACAATATCCTGACAAGATCATGTAATTTTTATAAAGCACATTCATAACCACTTTTTAAGTACACCAAAAGATGTTGCTTTTCTGCGAATTATGCTTTTAACACAAGGTTTTTTTTTACCATAAAGCATGGTATTTCCTTAAAATGTATTTTGAAACACTGTATGTATTAGTTTTTCTTGTAATTATTTATATTAATTGGCATTTGTTTTGAACAACATAATACTATGTGTGAGACGGCATTTTTGAAAATGTATTTATAGACAACAACATTTCTGTGAAAATTCATACTGAATTACCAGTTCAGGACATTTGCATAACATAGTGCCTTTAAAAAGTATGTCACCCCCAAAATTTTCTCTTTTTCACTAATGACAGCCCTATGCGTACAAAATCATAAAAAAAATCATAATAATGAAAAAAACATCAAATAAGTCAATTTTCCACAAATTACAGAGCTTTTTTGTACAGAATCCAACTACATCCTGTTGGGTAGCACATTATTAATAAGTGAGAAATGTTAATAATCCAACAACATTCATTCTGGAAATTTATTTTCATAAAGTTTATTTGGGGAACATCGATTTTAAGTGATATAAAAATGCTGTTTAGCAAGTGATCCTGGCAATTTTGTGCACATAGCAATAGTTAAAAGAAATACTCATTGTCATGTTACTGATACTGCAAAGATAGATAGATAGATAGATAGATAGATAGATAGATAGATAGATAGATAGATAGATAGATAGATTAGATAGATAGATAGATAGATAGAGAGATAGATAGATAGATAGATAGATAGATAGATAGATAGATAGATAGATAGATAGATAGATAGATAGATAGATAGATAGATAGATAGATAGATAGATAGATGATGAATCGGTTTTGTAAAAGAAATCCTGCTTGTATTGTTTATAAACATAGGACAGAGACAGCCAAACAGAATCAATTAATCTGTAATGCCATCGAAGGTCAATACATGTGGCATGTGCCACACTTGGGAGGAGGAGAAAAAGGATTGGGGGCGACTAGTGAGATTTGACGTCAAAATGTCCGATTTCCTTTTGTTCCACGCTCTGCCATTGGAGCTGTGAACAGCAGAGGGCAGCTTGAATACATAAATAAAAATGGGATATGTGCATGTGTGCATCCTCAAAAGTGTGCGTGGATTTCCATGTGTGGGTTCCCACTCCTTGTCTGACAGTTGTGGGCTTCTTGTAGGTGCCGTGATCACCGTGGGCACATAGACAGTAGATGTAAAAGAACCTCCCCAAGTGACACGTCATCGGCTAACGGTGGCCTTATAATGTTTGATGGCCCGCTGTCAATTTTGGAAGTCCTGGAAAAAGTGAAGCATTCGTCTGCGTGTGTGTGCATGTACGTTCTTTTTTCTTCTTCTTCGTTTCACTCCATCGTCTGCCAAAGACAGTTACGGCATCCTGCTGGTGGTGGACAAACCTCAAAGACAAACTGTCCGCTGTTTTTATTGTTAAACCTGTGCTCAGCTACCCTTCTTCTATCTTCCCCCTCCCTCCCTCGCTGCGACTCAAGACGAATCTGCCAGCATGTGCCCGTGCTCTTCATCACTGTCAGATGCCCCATGGTGGTCGTCCTCCTCCTCTTTCTCAAACTGGGCACCAACTGCTGGCTGGAATTATTCCTCACCTCCAAAAACTCTCCCTGCCGTTTCCAGATAAATGTGTCTGTAGTGGCCGAGGAGTGTTGCTCATCCATCTTTGCACTGTGGAGTGTTTGTCGAAGTACACACGGGCTCTAATAAGCTACACAGTCAGTGTCAGGATGGTCAGTGTTGACTGGACTGACCACCGCAGTGGAAAAATGTGAGACGGCACCATTTTTTTCCCCTTTTGGCGTTATTGAAGAGAAATGTTCCTCAGCTCTGAACGAGAAGCAGGAAAACGGAATACATCACCAAAAGGAAAGCAAAACCTTCCATTTCACATTGATTTTTCTACAAAATGCTCATAATATCTCAACATTATCATTTTGGATATATGGCAATTTGAAACTTTCACAAGAATCATGGTAAACGTGATTTGCCTTCGCAGGCCATATAAAGTCATGTGGTGGGACGAATCTGGCCCCCGGGCCTTGAATTTCACATCATGGGGTAAAACATCCAAAATTTAACTATCTCCAAGTTCATTGTTAGTTTTGCAACAGAAAGTGAAAGAAAAGAGAAACGATATGTACAACTGTCAAACTGCTGTCATCCAATATTGTATAGTAATGATAATGAACTAAGTAATACATTCATGTTTTAACTGTGTTTGGAAAACATGTAACAATACATGCATGCTGAGCCATCAGACTCATATTGCCATAATTAGTAGTTCTAAATTGAGCAAGAACTTAGATCTGGTCAGATTCATTATTCCAGAACCTCTGAAATAACTCAGTTTTCTATATAATCAATTAACAAACGTTTCGTCATATTAGCATTTTGTGAAAAAAAATACTTTCAATAAATGAATGAATGAAGTCAGATTTCGAGTGATTTCACTGCTTATCCAGCTCAGTTCTATTGAAAAAGTCACTTAATGTGCATTCATCCATCCATTTTCTGTGTTGATTATCCCCACAAGGATTTCAGCATATTTGTGGTCATTTTCGACCTCATTGTCTTTCGTATTTAAGAGTTTTAAAAATCCAGTCAATCGCGAGGCAGTCTTGGTCAATTCCGGGACAGAGTGCCAAAAAAAAAAAAAAACGTCACCCAATGTTCCCTCGAAACTGCGCGTGGGCAATTGTGCACCGCTCATGCACCGTCTTCACAGACATTTTGCATTGTGCGCAAAAAAAATCCAATGCGAATTGAAAGTATAACATCCAGCTATTCAGTTTGTAGCATTTTGCAATGTGATGCAATGAGTGAGGGATGACTATTTGTTACATCAAATGGCACAATTCACATACGTACTGTAAAAAAATAAGAAGCCGCTGGTTTCTTTTAGGCAGCACACGGATCTTTCTCTGACAACGACCGCTGCTTTGCCGCACTCTTTTTCAAGTTTATCTTACACCCGTCCCGTCCCCAAAAGACGTACACTCGTAATTACAAATGTTACAGTACTTTTGCAGCCCATCAATGTGTGTTATAATGACAGCATCCACCACCGCAGCTTTAGTTGGCAACATAGTCTGGGCAAGGTAGAGCAAAGACGAGATAGACATGCTTATGATAGACTTATGTTCACTTTTGCTATTAATGGAGAAATTTAAAGAAAAAATGCTGTTGTTTTAAGATGCAATAACTGTGGTTAAAAAGGTGGTTAAACTGAATGAGATTTTCTGTTTTTCCGATTGGGAAAGGTCTGGTCTGAAGCCAAAGTAGAAAGTGCAGGATGAGATAGTGTGCAATTTTAAAATTCCGCCTGATCCGGGATGAAAGCACAGAAAATACAGTGCACAAAAGTTAATTCTGTATTTTAAATATATAGATAGATAGATATAGATAGATAGATAGATAGATAGATAGATAGATAGATAGATAGATAGATAGATAGATAGATAGATAGATAGATAGATAGATAGATAGATAGATAGATAGATAGATAGATAGATAGATAGATAGATAGATAGAATAAGATATCACATAAAATTGGGAACATCATTATCATCCCCCACCTCCTGTCACGGACGAGACTCGGGGGTGGACCCAAATGCACGACTCAGGTGAGAGGTAAGCAGTGCGGAATACGCCTTTATTCGTTCCAATGTCGGTTACCAGGGAGTCAGTCCAAACAAGCAGCAAGATCAGTAACGGCAGGCTTACGGGGTAGGTCGGGAGACAGGCGTTGGTCGGTACACGGGAGGTAGACGTCAGGAGTACGGTAGTGCGGGAACGAGGCATGAGAGGCAACGATCTAGCAGAGTAATAGTCGTCCCCCGGGTCCTATATGTACTGGGTCTTAATCAAAGGTCATGAGGCGTAGGTGTGCACCTTTAGATTAGCTGGCCACGCCCAGCCCTGGCTGGAATCCAGGAGCATGACAGAACCCCCCCCCCCCCCTCAACGGCCGGCTCTGGACGGCCCAGGAGTATCAGGGTGAGCCGCGTGAAAGTCCCTGATGAGGGAGCGGTCCACGACGAAGCGGGAGGGGATCCAAGAGCGCTCCTCCGGGCCATATCCCTCGCAGTCCACCAGGTACTGGACCCCCCTTCCTCTGCGACGGGAAGACAGCAACCGGCGCACAGTGTACACCAACCCACCGTCGACCATGCGGGGGGGTCGGGGGGATTTGAGCGGAGGAGCCAGCGACGATGTGCGATTCGGGCGAAGTCTGCTGACGTGGAACGTCGGGTGCACCCTCATCGACCTGGGCAGTTTCAACGAGACGGCGACCGGGTTAATAACTTTGGAAACCGGGAACGGGCCAACGAACCTGGGAGCAAGTTTGCGGGATTCCGTCCGCAGCGGGAGATCTTTGGTGGAGAGCCACACTCGCTGTCCCACTCTGAGCTCAGGTGCGGCCCTCCTCTTGCGGTCTGCTGCGGCCTTGTAGGTGCTGCTCATGCGCAGCAGTGTCCTCCGAGCTGCTTCCCAGGTCCGTTTGCAGCGTCGCACCACGGCCAGGGCCGACGGAACTGTGGATTCTGTGACCAGTGGAGGAAACAGGGACGGAGGATACCCATGCACGACATGGAGTGGAGCCATACCTGTTGAAGCGGAGGGTAGAGAATTGTGGGCATACTCCACCCACTTGATGTGCTGGCTCCACGTGCTCTGGTCCCTGGATGCCAGACATCGAAGACCGGTCTCTAATTCCTGGTTAATCCTCTCAGTCTGGCCGTTAGACTCTGGGTGATGACCCGATGTCCGACTTGCTGAAGCGCCGATGAGGTTGCAGAACTCCTTCCAGAAACGGGCGCTGAATTGCGGACCCCTGTCCGAAACGATGTCCTGGGGTATGCCGTGGTAACGGACGACCTCGTCTAATACCAACTGGGCTGTCTGCTTGGCCGACGGGATCTTCGGAAGCGGCACGAAGTGGACCATTTTGGAAAAACGGTCCACTATGGACAGCACCACTGTGTTCCCTTGAGAAGGCGGCAGGCCGGTGACGAAGTCCAGCGCGATGTGTGACCACGGACGAAAGGGGATGGACAGGGGTTGCAACTCACCAACAGGCCGTCGGCGGGAAGTTTTATTGGCAGCACACACCGGGCAGGCGTTGACGAACTCCCTTACGTCCTTGCTGAGGTTAGGCCACCAGAACCTTTCTTCGACCACTGAACGTGTCTTCGCCATACCCGGGTGGCAGACCGTCTTGTTGGTATGGGCCCAGTTGATGACGTCTCCCCGCAGAGATGGGATGACGAACAGGCGGCCCGACGGACAATCCGCGGGTGACGGTGTCTCTCCCAGAGCCTCCTTCACCCGCGACTCGATCGCCCAGGTGAAACCGGCCACGAAGCACCCCGCTGGCAGGATAGTAGCGGCGTCTGAATCCGTGCGCCCTCCCTCGTGGATCCGCGAGAGTGCATCCGGCTTGCCGTTTTTGGAGCCTGGGCGGAAACACACCTTAAAGTGGAAGCGGGTAAAAAATAGGGCCCACCTGGCCTGACGGGCGTTCAACCTCTTCGCCGACTTCAGGTATTCAAGGTTCTTATGGTCCGTGAAGACAACGAACGGTACTTGCGAGCCCTCCAGCCAGTGCCGCCACTCCTCCAACGCGCTCTTGACCGCCAGCAGTTCCCTATCTCCCACGTCGTAGTTCCTCTCTGCCGGGGTCAACTTTCTAGACAGGAACGCGCACGGGTGGATCCTTCCATCCCTGGGACTCCTCTGCGACAAGACTGCTCCGATTCCTGAATTCGATGCATCCACCTCCACCACAAACTGGTTATCTGGGTCCGGAATAATGAGAACGGGCGCAGTAGTGAAACTTGCCTTGAGCCTGCTGAAGGCCTCCTGGCAGGTCCCGGACCAGTCGAAGAGGGTATGTGGCGAGGTGAGCGAATGCAGAGGAGCAGCCACGGAGCTGAAGTTCCTTATGAATTTCCTATAGAAATTGGCAAATCCCAGAAACCTCTATGTCCCTCCTGTTGGTGGGGGTAGGCCACCGCAGCACCGCGTCGACCTTCCCGGGATCCATCCGTATCTCTCCCTCAGCCAGGACAAAGCCCAGGAAGGACACGGATGCCCGATGGAACTCACACTTCTCCATATTCACGTATAATTGGTGCTGCTGCAGACGCCGGAGCACCTCTCTGACTTGTTGAATGTGAGAGGTTAGGTCTGCTGAAAAGATGAGAATATCATCCAGATAAACAAAGACAGATCTGTTCAAGAACTCCCGAAGCACGTCGTTGATGAAGTTCTGAAAGACGGCCGGAGCGTTAGTCAGTCCGAAGGGCATCACCAGATACTCATAGTGCCCTGTGGGGGTGTTGAATGCCGTCTTCCACTCATCCCCTTCCCGAATCCGCACCAGGTGGTAAGCGCTGCGCAGGTTGAGCTTGGTGAAGATCCGGGCTCCCTGGAGGAGTTCGAATGCTGTAGAGATAAGCGGCAAAGGGTACCTGTTCTTGACTGTGATGTCGTTCAGGCCTCGGTAGTCGATGCAGGGTCGCAGCGTGGAGTCCTTCTTCTTGACAAAAAAAAACCTCGCACCGGCTGGTGAGGATGAGGGGCGAATGAGTCCGGCTGCCAGCGAGTCCTCGATGTAGTCCCTCATGGCTTGATGCTCTGGTCCGGTTAAAGAGAACAGTTTCCCTCTGGGAGGAGAGGTGCCTGGCAGGAGTTCAATCGCGCAGTCGTATGACTGATGTGGCGGCAGAGACTTTGCTTTAGATTCAGAGAAGACCTCCCGTAGGTCATGGTAGCAGGAGGGCACTGCGGTCAGGTCCAGGGCGGTACTAGGTTCTGTTAGCCGAACCGGCGCAACTTGAATACCCCTGTCTCTCCGGATAGCGACACAGCGACTGAGACAGTCCTCTCCCCAAGTCTTGATCTGACCCGTGGCCCAATCTATGTGCGGATTATGTTCTTTGAGCCACGGGCTGCCCAAGATGATGTCGCTACTACGTGCGTCGAAGACATGAAAGCTAATACGCTCCGAGTGAGCGTCCGGAAAGCTCATACGTAGCGTCTGAGTGCGATGTGTAACCCGACAAAGGAACTTGCCGTTGGCGGCATAGGCGTGACGAAAACGTTGCGTGGGAAAGGTTGCTGCCCCCAGCTCCTCGACCACGCGGGGATTTATCAGGTTTGCATCCGACCCGGAATCTATGAACACAGTCACAGTGCATGAACGGGAGTCCGTTCCCAAGGTGAGGTGAAGAAGGGACCTCCCTGACCCCGTCGCGGTGTACCGCACACTCACCGGAGTAGCGATCCTGATGTCAGAATGCCCTGGTCGAGTTGGGCAACGGGCGATCAAGTGTCCCAAACGCCCGCAGTAAAAACAGCGTCCCTCTCGTCGCCGACGTAAGCGCTCCTCCGCTGAGCTGCCAAGCCCCTCCACTTGCATGGCTTCCGGTGAAGCTGACAACACGGGTGGGCGGGAAGCGGAAACAACCGGACTGCGACTCTCCCTCTCCTCCTCCCTCAGGCCCTCCATCTGTCTCTGCACGGTGAGGCGCTGGTCCACCTTGAGGGCCAATGGGATGAGGGAGTTAAGCGAAGGCGGAAGATCCATGGCCACGAGGTGACCACGGATCTGTGGGGACAGTCCCTCGTAAAACGCGTCATGGAGGGCTTCCTCATTCCAGCGGCTCTCGGCAGCCCGAATCCGGAACTCGATGGCATAGTCGGACACGCGGCGACGCCCCTGGCGAATTGTCATGAGTGACGACGCCGCCTGGCGTTCCGGAGCCGCATACTGGAACACCTGGGTGAGCGCGCAGACGAAGCTCGCCCATGAGCGGCAGGTCTCCGAGTTACGGCTCCACTCGGCGGTGGCCCATGCCTCCGCCCTCCCTGTCATGTGGGAAATGACGAAGGCGATCCGGGAGCGGTCCGTGGGAAAAGCGGAAGCTTGCAGCTCAAAGTGGAGATCGCACTGCGCCAGGAAGGGCTTGACGTTACCGGAGTCGCCTGAGAACCGCTCTGGTCGAGAGAGCGGAGTGATGGTGGCACGGGGAGGCACAGGAGCGGCCGCGCTAGCTTTGGGAGGCTAGCCACGGTTGCAGCTGGGTGCAGAGCTCCTGGATCTGGTGAGTCATACCCTGGAGAGCAGCCTCTTGCTCACCCAGGCGTTTGCCCTGCACTTGCAGCGCACGGCGAATGGCTTCAGAGTCGGCGGGAACGAGGCATGAGAGGCAACGATCTAGCAGAGTCTCTGTCGTCCCCCGGGTCCTATATGTACTGGGTCTTAATCAAAGGTCATGAGGCGCAGGTGTGCACCTTCAGATTAGCTGGCCACGCCCAGCCCTGGCTGGAATCCAGGAGCATGACACCTCCACTATGTCGTCAGAAGCTCGCGAGAGGCTAGCTGCTTGAAAAGTAGATCGTGGGGTAAAAAAGTCTAAGAATAAAAACGTTTTTCAGTTAGTTTTTTAGTTTAATTCATCAATTCCATTGTTTATAATTATTAGATTATATTTCTTTACTGAAATGATCTATCTATCTATCTATCTATCTATCTATCTATCTATCTATCTATCTATCTATCTATCTATCTATCTATCTATCTATCTATCTATCTATATCTATCTATCTATCTATCTATCTATCTGATGTAAAGTTGGACAAAATCTTCGCAAGTTCGCAAAAGTATAAATCCTGAAAAGAAATACATAAACACACGCACACTCACATATATATATATATATATATATATATATATATATATTTTTTTTTATTATTATTATTATTTTTCAGAGCCGCTTGTGCTCACAAGGGTCGTGGGGAGTGCTGGAGCCCATCCCAGCTGTCAACGAACAGGAGGCCGTGAACACCCTGAACTGGTTGCCAGCCAATTGCAGGGCACACAGAGACAGATAACAGTTGCCGTCACATTCACACCTAAGGCCAATTCATAGTCTCCAATGAATGCATGTGTTTGGGATGTGGGAGGAAACCGGAGTGCTCGGAGAAAAGCCACGCAGGCACGGGGAGAACATGCAAACTCCACACAGGGAGGGCTGGGATTGAACCCTCGACCTCATACCTGTGAGGTCAATACTCTAACCAGTTGCATCACTGTGGCGCTTATATATATATATATAATATATATATATATATTATATATATATATATATATATATATATATATATATAATATAAACACTGGCCAAAAGTGGCTACAATCAAGCCCTAACATATAGTTTTATAGTTTTACATAAACAATTTCAGATTTTATTTATTTAAAAGGATGAAGTTGGAAATGACGAAATCAGAAAAAATCCCCACTCTAGAGAATAAAAAAAATAAAAAATACAATTTTTTAAAACTATCAATATCACTTAAAACTCTCAATGTCAGAATCATCTTTTTTTCACCTAGTATATCAGAAACATGAAAGGAATTTGTATCTGGTAGTTGTAGCCACTTGAGTATGACATCCATGACGACAACAATCAATTGAGACATAAAGACATTGCGGTAACAGTCACGGGCCAATAAGGATTGCTCGTCATGTGGCAATGATGGAATTTTGTATTTTTTTTACAATTGTGCAAAGGATGCAGTGTCCTCTAGCATTTTGAGCAGTGAGAATGCCTACTAGACCAAAAGTCAAGCGCAATGACCATTGTACAAAGGGCATTGAGACTTCAAGGAATGTAGCCGGTTTAAAGTCAGTAGTTGTGTGATTATCTAGGACAATGTTGATTGTGCAAATGTTGCAGATAGTCCTCAATCAATTGTGCAAATGGGGCAGATACAACGAAAGGATTGTATTGGTTAACAAAAGATGGTGCAGCACGGTGAGACTACTACAGTGAACGCACTAGTAACATATGAAATAATAATAATAATAATTGGCCTGGCAGAATCCCCTCCTCGAGCCGTCACCTTATCGTGGTAGAGGGGTTTGTGTGTCCCGATGATCCTAGGAACTAAGTTGTCTGGGGCTTCATGCCCCTGGCAGGGTCACCCATGGCAAACAGGTCCTAGGTGAGGGACCAGACAAAGTATGACTCCAAAACCCCTATGATGACTACAAAAATTGGATCTTGGTTTCCCTTGCCCGTACGCGGGGCACCGGGGTCCCCCTCTGGAACCAGGCCTGGTGGTGAGGCTCGAATCCAAGCGCCTGATGGCCAGGCCTGCACCCATGGGGTTTGGCCAGGCACAGCCAGAAAGGGTAACATGGGTCCCCCTTCCCATGGGCTCACCACGTGTGAGGGGTCGGGTGCAATGTGAGCTGGGCGGGGACCTTGGCGATCCGATCCGTGGCCACATAAACTAGCTCTAGGGACATGGAATGTCACCTCTTTAGCAGGGAAGGAGCTCGAGTTGGTGTGTGAGGTCAAGAAGTTCCGACAAAATATAGTCGGACTTGCCTCGACGCACCACTTGGGTTCTGGCACCACTCCTCTTGAGAGGAGTTGGACTGTGTTCCACTCTGGAGTTGCCCACGGGGACAAACGCCGAGCAGGTGTGGGTATACTTATTGTCCCCGGCTCGGGAGCTGTACATTGGGGTTTACCCCGGTGTATGAGAGGGTAGCCTCGCTCCGCCTGCAGGTACGGGAACGGGTCCTGACTGTTGTTTGTGCTTATGCACCAAGCAGCAGTGCAGAGTACCAACACTTTTTGGAGTCCTTAGAGGGAGTGCTGAGAGCGCCCCCTCTGGCGACTCCATCATTCTGCTGGGGGTACTTCAATGCCCACGTAGCCAATGACAGTGAGACCTGGAAGGCCGTGATTGGCAAGAACGGCCCCTCGATTAGAACTCGAGTGGTGTTCTGTTATTGGACTTCTGTGCTCATCATGGATTGTCCATAACAAACACAATGTTCAGGCATAAGGGTGTTTGCATGTCCACTTAGCACCAGGACACCTTAGGTCGCAGTTCAATTATTGACTTTGTGGTCGTGACATCGGACTTGCGACTGCATGTCTTGGACACTTGGGTGAAGAGAGGGGCGGAGCTGTCAATTGATCACCACCTGGTGGTGAGTTGGCTCCAATGGTGAGGGAAGATGCCAGTCCGACGTGGGAGGCCCAAATGTATTGTGAGGGTCTGCTGGGAACGGCTGGCAGATTCCCCTGTCAGAAGGAATTTCAACTCCCACCTCCGAAATAACTTTGCTCACGTCCCAGAGGAGGCGTTGCGACATTGAATAAGAGTGGACGATGTTCCGCGCCTCCATTGCTGAGTTGCCGACTGGAGCTGTGACCTTAAGGTGGTCGGTGCCTGTCGTGGCGGCAACCCACGAACACGTAGGTGGACACCAACAGTGCTGTCAAGCTGAAGAAGGAGTCCTATTGGGCATTTCTGGCCTGTGGGATTCCCGAGGCAGGTTATAGGTATCGGCTGGCCAAGCGGAATGCAGCTTTTGTGGTCGCTGAGGTAAAAACCCAGGCATGGTAAGAGGTCGGTGAGGCCATGGAGAACTACTTCAGGACGGCTTTGAGGAAATTCTGGTCCACCGTCTGGCGTCTCAGGAGTGGGAAGCAGTGCACTGTCAACACTATGTATATGCCGCTGCTGACCTCAACTCGGGATGTTGTGAGTTGGTGGGAAGAATACTTCGACCTCCTCAATTCCACCAGGCAGGCTCTTCTATCTCTGGGGTTGAGGTCACCGAGGTAATTACAAAGCTCCTTGGTGGCAGGGTCCTGGGGGTGGATGAGATTCGCCCGGAATTCCTAAAGGCTCTGGATGTTGTGGGGCTGTTCTAGTTGACATCGCGTGGACATCGAGGACAGTGCCTCTGGATTGGCAGACTGTGGTGGTGGTCCCCCTTTTCAAGAAGGGTGACCGGAGGGTGTGTTCCAACTATAGAGGGATCACACTCCTCAGCTTCCCTGGTAAGGTCTACTCAGGGGTACTGGAGAGGAGGGTCCGTCGGCAAGTCTAGTCTCGGAATCAGGAGGAGCAATGTGGTTTTCGTCCTGGCCATGGAACAGTGGACCAGCTCTACACTCTCACCAGGATCCTCGAAGGTGCATGGGACTTCGCCAACCAGTCTACATTTGTTTTGTGGACTTGGAGAAGGCTTTCGACCGTGTCACTCGGGGAGTCCTGTGGGGGGTTCTTTGAGAGTATGGGGTACCGAATCTCCTGATATGAGCTGTTCAGTCCCTGTAGGACCACTATCAGAGTTTGGTCGGACTCGTTTTCGGTGAGAGTTGGACTCTGCCCAGGCTGCCCTTTGTGATTTTGATTTTGTTCATAACTTTTATGGACAGAATTTCTAGGCACAGCAAAGGCGTAGAGGGTGTCCAGTTTGGTGGCATCAGCATCGCATCTCTGCTCCTTGCAGATGATGTGGTTCTGTTGGCTTCATCAAGCCATGATCTCCAGCTCTCACTGGAGCTATTTGCAGCCGAATGTGAAGCACCTGGGTATGAGAATCAGCACCTCAAAATCCAAGACTATGGTCCTCAGTCGGAAAATGGTGGCGTGCCCTCTCCAGGTCGGGGATGAGATCCTTCCCAAAGTGGAGGAGTTCAAGTATCTTGGGGTCGAGTCCACAAGTGAGGGAAGAATGGAGCGGGAGATAGACAGACCGATCGGTGCAGCATCTACAATGATGCGGACTTTGTATCGGTCCGTTGTGGTAAACAGGGAGCTAAGTCACAAGGCGAAGCTCTCAATTTACCAGTCAATCTACGTTCCTACCCTCACCGATGGGCATGAGCTGTGGGGCATGACCAAAAGAACAGGATCCTGGATAGTGTCAAGCCGCTACTCCTCTGCATTGAGAGGAACCAGATGAGGTGGCTGGGGCATCAGATTCGGATGCCTCCCGGACGGCTCCCTGGTGAGGTATTCCGGGCATGTCCCACGGGAAAGAGACCCCAAGGGCGACCCAGGACACGCTGGAGAGACTATGTCTCTCGGCTGGCTTGGGAACACCTCGGGATCCCTCCGGAAGAGCTGGAAGAAGAGGCTGGGGAAAGGGAAGTCTTGGTATCCCTGCTGAAGCTCCTTCCCTCGCAACGCGACCCAGAAAAGCGGTAGATCATGCATGAATGGATGGGCCTGGCAGAATGTGACAACAAACTCAAAGCAAAAATTGACAGCATGTTGCAGTCGAATCTTAAGTGAGCTGTTTAAGAAGTCAATTCCGAGGGGGAAGAAGCTGTTGAAGAGCATGCTAGTTTTGCTTTACATTCTTGCCTACCCGAAGGAAGGAGTTAGAAGAGTTGGTGACCAGGATGTGGATTTTGTCTCCTCTTGTCTTAGTTTGCCCTGCATGCAAGTCCAGGAAGATGGAAAGGGGGGTACCAACAATCCTTTCAGCAGGTTTGATTGTCCAATGCAGTCCAGACTGTGATGGAGATACACAGCACTGATTCGATTATTGCTGTAGTTAACTGTCTCAACAGCTCTTGTGGCAGGACATGCTTCCTTAGTAGCCACAAGAAGTATATCCTCGGCTGGGCCTTTTTGAGGATGGAGTTGGTGTTGATCTCCCACTTCAGGTCCTGTGAGACTGTAATTCTGTGGAACTTAAAGGTCTCGGCGGTTGAAACAAACCCGATAGTAATACGTATATGATTAAAATGAACTGCAGGAGAAAAAATAATGCCCTCTCTAGCCCCATCTCGTGCCTCTAATTTGATTTGCAAAAAATCTCTACACCTAAGGAGAAACAACCAATAAGAGACAAAAGGTTTCAATAACAAGGTTTCAATCATTTCTATTTATGAAGTGTAATTAAACTGTTTATGTGCATTTGTTGACAAGATAATTGAGGATATCTGACTAAATAGTAACTGTAATGCAAGACGCTAGTGCTAATTGGCCCAAGATGTGTCTTGGTTGGTCCGCCATTATGGTGGGTGATCCACGATTGCTACGTATGACTCACCCTTCCCCTTGTTAAAATTTATTTCCAAAACACAACTGCGGGTGTTGTGTTCAGGTACCACGATGACATATTGTGACTATAAACTTCATTAAATGAGAAAAGCACCTGCAGTACAACTTGATTAGCAGCTAAATGGAACGGCCTCCTATATAAAACCTTCAGTTGATAACTGGTGATATGCGTCTTGCCTTTTTCTGAGCAAATCTCAGCCAGTCACGATTAATATGCATTTTCTTTAACGCGGCCAACTTCATTTTTGAAATGGTTTTGTAATTAACAAGTACTGTAAGCCAAGCTTTAAGATGTCACATTTATTGTATTTTCATATCTCTGAAATTCAGTCCTGAAACAGAATGATGTGTGTTTTATAGCAGCTGTGATAAGAGGCTTACGGAGTGAAAATCTCTATATAGATCATTTGACCAACGTCTTTGGTGGCCGCTCGTTAAATTGGTTTCACCCGCATATTTGGGCCTTATTTAAAAGATATCTTTGAATAATGGTAAGCAGTTTAGCTCATCTGAAAAGAGAAGGGTGATGCAAATGAACTCCATTTCACTCGCTTTTGTTTAATCTATAATATTGTACGTTTTCCGCAGCCCTTTTTTTTTTCCAATGCAGTTTATAGCTTTTACATTCTAGCATGGATTAATACAGCTTAGGCACACCTATCTTGAATTTAAGTCAGCCTAGAACGCCTTGTTGCGTTACAAGGACATATGAGCGGACACATTATTAAGTACACCTGCACAATCTAATGAGCTCTGCTATAACTTTTACCACACACACACACACACACGAAAAAAGGCATTTGCAAACATAATAATGATGGGTTTGGACTGACAGGTATTTGATTTGTGTCTGCATACATTATACGTTTGAAGGAAATTGGCGAAAATGTGAAAAGAGAACTATGTACTACTGAATTGAACTTTAAACTGTTTTTTTTTTTTTTAAATCAATTTTTTGTTGCTGATTTTAGGGCATGGCTAAAACAGCCCTTGGGTCGCTTGCATGAGTGGCCCCTGCCTCACTATAGAAAAACTTGAGCAATGGCGGCTGATAAAAAGAGGGCGCTCTGGTACTGCCCCAACCAGTGAACCTCTTTGAAGACAAAAAAAGGGAAAAAAGTAATTACTAATAAAATGTGTGTGTAATAATAATAATTGGAAAAACCTTTTTAAAGGGTAGAGTCAGAAGTCTGTTAGCTTGCGAGCTTGGTGGTGGCTAGCGCCTCTTGCTAGACGAAGTAACGTAGTTTTCAGGTGGGTGTGATTTCACATCTCCAGCGGACACGCCCATAGAATTTGAGAGCGTCGAGAATTGCTTGATTTTTCACAATTTTGAAGCCTCACGTTACATACTTAATTTTGTATAAACTATACAAACTTGGCAGGGTTGTTAAGAAACTCTTCTCTGTGGTGGGTCAAATTTGTAAGGCATTTATTAGAGGAACTTTAACATTATGTTTTTTAATGCGGTTTAAGTATCCAAGGCTCTACAACAGATTTTTATTTATTTAACTCCGTGAGAGAAATATATTCTGGATTCTGATGCAATGCCCAGCAACCACAGGCCTAAACATATTGTTAGTAAGTAACAACTTTCTTTGTAAAGTCATGCCATAGATTGGATTAGATTGTGCCTAATCTAGGGACTAATTGTGTGTATTATATATCCATTGCTTGGATTTATACATCAATGAATAAAATATGACAAAGCAGAGCTCCTCTCAGAAACTCATTAAGATGCTGCTAATTCCATTAATATTTATTCAGATGAAATATTTAAACATGTCTCATTATGCTACTAGTAGTCTCTCCGAAACCGTTGCTGTCAATACACAAATGTGGAAACAATTGAGCAAAAACATTTTTTTTTCCACTCAGTCCAATCAAGACGTTAGCAGCCTGAACGCTGGGCAGGTGAGATTTAAACGGCGCCGTATACTGACTGTGTTTAAGCTTGTCACGCTCACATCTGTTTGGAATAACAATGTGCATCTGCTGACAATCACTATATGTGAAGCAGCTGTACTTTGCGCAAACACACAAGAACCGCAGGAAAATGTCTTCCAAAATGTAAACACTCAATCAGAGACAGAGAGCAGGCTGGTGTATTTAAAAATGAAAAAAAAAAAAAAAAAAAAGTCCCACTTTTTTTTCTAAATCAATCAGAAAGTTACTTATGATGAGTACATTTTAAAGTTCAAGGTTTTTTTTTTTCAAACAACCGTGATTACAAACAATCGGCATTTTCATGAAAAGGCCAAAATGACAGAATTCTCATCTGAAATTGACTTAACCTTTGACCCCTCAAATCACAATGACTGCTAATGTTATTTACTAACATCATCTTCCAGTAAAACGACAAAATTGTTGTTGAATTTGAATGTAAATAGAAAGCTCATTTTTGAAGAATTGCTTACTATCTGCCAAATTGCCATCAGTCATAAAGAAAGTCGCATTCATGAATCCGCAATTTTTTGTTCGCATTTCCATGCAAAATAATGACTGCTCCCATACCAAAAAAATGAAACATTTATGGTCACTTGAGGCACCGCTCTAGACCTACATGTAAAATCAGCCATTAGTGTCATTTGAGCCAGAAGCTACGCTGCATTATGTTTGTTTGCTAACAAGTCTTGTGACAGTTACACTTTGTGCCACTTACTTAATATTCTACTATCACTACTATTACTACTACTATAAATAATAACACTAATACTACAAGTTCTAATAAAAGAAAGAATAATAATGCTATCGTTATGATTTTTATGGCATTAAAGTTTTGCCACTCATTTTCAGGCAAATAAAATAATATGGAGGGCCTTCATTTTGACACCTGTGCATTAATACTACAAATCCCAAAACGCACTCCAATAGTGTACCACTAAATAGCATACAAAGATTTAAAAAAAAAAAAGATACAAAAAAAACCACTTTTTTTCCTTTTTGTGTTTTAGGAACTTTGTTGTTTTGAATTGTTACATATTCTCCAGCATAAATATAAAAAAAAAGGAATATCCAGTCATCCCATATCATCACACGTGTGAATGATTTATTGTTAATGACAAAATATTAGCTTGAACCAGGACCATGACTAATGTCATGTTAGAGATTCGTCTCTTTCCATTCATTGTCATCTTCTTCCTTGTTCTTGTGCACTGCAGATTGCGTCAAGGAGCACTTTTTTTTTTTACCTTGGAGGTCGGCGCCCCTGAGCTATGGTTTTGTAGTTCATTCTGAATTATTATTAGATAATACAATTGACCATTTCACTAATTTGGTTTATTTTGTAATTCTGAATTGAGGTTTACAAAGGTGAACGGTAAGATATTTTTCAGATACTCTTATTTTCCATTATTCCTTTATTTTTCTAATTTCGTAATGAAAAAAAAATAGAGAAAGAAATGGGATTGCTTACTTGACACTCTCATCCGAAGTGGTCAGATCCTTAAATGGCCTCTGTTATGTTGGTAAAGGTTAATGCATATTTTTATTGTATATCTCTAACAAGTGACCTATTCAGTTAAATTTGGTTTGAAAGAACTTCAGTTCCAAGCCATCCAAATGTCACTTTTCAGACCCTCAAAACGCGGCAGCTGCATTCACGTATTTGTAAGCATTTCAAGCACCTTAACACAGAATAGTTGTTAAATTGTACTTTATCATATCAAATCTGTATCCAAATATTTTATGTGTTGGGGGAAGTGGGGAGGGGGGGTGAAGGGGGTGTTTGAGCGGGAAGCATTTTAGCCCGGCCGAAAAAAAAAAAAAAAACAAAAAACGCTGGCTGTCAACAGAGTTCCCGTCATAAGCGGCAGTACCATCCAGTGCCTGGAGCGTGTGGCTGTTTACTCTTTTTCAGCCAGAGCACATTCTGGCAGCCGCACGCATGCACACTGGCCGAGGTCAAAGCTGTCACTTCAGAGGGCATTTTGGAATCTCAGCCGGTGCTGGATAATGTGGGAGTGCTCCCTACAATCACCCAGATGTTTTCAATCGGCCTCACCCTGAAAAATTCAGAGGACCACTGGAAGCCTCCTTTAAAAGTCGGAGAGAACGCGCGACTGATTAATTGAAACCTTTGCTGACACCTTAACCTGGAACTCTGCGTTTTTAGCCTCAACTCGTAACCTCACATTTGCATTTTTTTCCCCTCCAAAAATTAAATACGGAAAATTCTTTGCTGATAATGAACCATTTGTGCACCATGAAACTGATTTTGCCTCTTTTACGACATGTTTCAAGGACAATAATGTTATGACATTTTTCCTAGCACTAATTAGAAGAATTCTCTCAATTAGTGGTGAAAAGAGGCAGAGTGAGAAGTGGGCAAAAGTCTTCGTCCAATGTTGTTTTAATGGCCTTTTTTTTCTTTTGATGAAGTAAAACACAAACATTTAACATATTACACAGCCCCAAACCTTGAAGAGTCCTGGTTCACGGACTAATGAAGACTCATGCACATTTTCTTAAACTCTGGGAAAACATTTATTTTATAATTACGACCATAGAATCGTTAAGGACCCAAAATAATTTGTTATTGGGTTGTGATTGTGTGAGTAAAACACTGTGATCTATTTTGTAGTTCATGATTCTTTTTGGTTGTGTTAATTTAATTCCCGTTATGTTATTTCTTGTTATGAGTTGCACATTTAAGTATGTATAAAACTTCACAATTGACTCTGATGCACTAAATAAATAAACCTTGGAAATAAATATCTTGCTAGGTTTACTATACACTTAATATTTTTGTGGAAAGTTGTGCTTTGTTCAACAAATGTGTATATAATATTATGTTAACTTTCTGATCTAAAAAAAGGCAATTATTTCATCAAATTTTTAATTTTTAATAACACATTGAATTTTTATTTAGATATTTATATTACAGTGGTGCCCCAAGATACAAGTTGAATTTGTTCCGTGACCACGCCCGTAAAGCAAAACACTGAAATCATCATTGCCCATTGAAGTGAATGGAAATGGCATTAATTCATTCCAACTTTAAAAAAAAAAAAAAAAAAAAAAACATATTTTTGTACGTGTTTTAGGAAAATAGCACTCTATAATTTAATTGAGTTATTCATTAAAACATTACAAATCCATTCATTTTCCAAGCCGCTTATCTTCACGAGGGTTGTGGGCGTGCTGGAGCCAATCCCAGCTATCATTGGGCAGGTGGCGGGGTACACCCTGAACTGGTTGATGGACAATCCATTAAAACATGGTAACAGAATAATTCTACATCATTAAGACAATTAATAAAATCATATCATAGATATGGATCTAACATACATGGAGCTGATCACAGCTAAGCTCCGTAAGGTGGAGTAATATTAACTATTTCGCAAGGGTTAAAGAACCTATGCCTGTGATTCTCATTATATAGTTTGTTTTCATGTGTTGCTCCTCTGTTAGTGTTCAATTATGTGTTTATTTGAGTGATTAAATTCAGCGTAACAGAAAACAGGGTTGATCAAGTTGATCTTTGGCTTATTGTGATAAAAGCATCCAAAACACATGAGAAATGATCTGAATTGCTGGGGGGAAAAGTTTCTTTAATTCCTGCCACTGTCACGCTGACATGGTCCACAATTCATTCGGAGTAGAGTTGTTGAATTGTACTGCAGCAAGTGAAGTGCATCACAAACCTTGGACGTCGCATAGCAGCAGGCGAAGGGTCAATCCGAACACTTTTTTTGGCCAGGAGCCCTCGAACATGTTAATCCCACCATACTAGTGAGCGTCATTGTTTCCAAAGAGGGCATGAAAGTCACGTTTTTCCTCCTGTGCCACAGAAACTCAAGATAAATGCTTTGTTTCATTGTGTGGAAATTACAGCTCCCCGCGCAAATAAATAAATAAAACAAATGTGATGGATGACAATTTTTAATTCTATATACTTGCACTTCACAGAGCATAAATGAATCATCCTTGACTTCACCACAGCGAGACAAGGCGTGCCTTTTCCACCAAATGCAAATTACTACAATTTGGAGTGTTGTATTCAGCGGGAGACCGTCGCTAAATGGTCATACAAGCTTGTCACAGATATTAAAATAAATTATGTCTGATTTGAATTTTAGTCACGCCACATTAACTAATAGAAAGTTATTAACATTTCAAAAGAGGAAGGGAGGAAAAAAAGCTTTTGCCTGCAAAATTAACGGTGGCTGGGCTGACCTGCGTGCCATGCAGCCTGATCGGCGTAATGACGGCATAATGGCATATTTACATTAAAATCTGGCCAGCTAATATGGGATTCAGAATGGGCGCCTCAGTCAAGGATTATTTAGTGTGGCCCGGTGGCCTCCCGCTCAGTGTTTGAGTCTTAACTTCAATACAAAGTAGAAAGTTCTCATTTCATGACTATTTATGTGCTTGGTCTCTGTGGCTTGTTGCCTCTCTGCCATCAGCACCCCCCCCCCCCCCCCACATTCCAACCCTCAAACTTCTCTGTAGTTCCAACCGTTTAGCTTTCATCTCCTCTCGCTTTTCCCGCTTCGGCCTTTGAAGGCAATTATCTTTACACTTCACAAATGTCAAAATCCTACTTCCGCTGTATCTTGACGAGCCTTGTTGGAATGATTGAAATTCTTAACCGCAAAAATGGGCGGCTGTGCTAATCTTTTGACGTGGCGCTCTTTGAAACAAGAGAACAATTCCCTTGAATCTCCTATGTTGCTTATTCATCGCTCATTCGGATCTCCCAGTCACCCATTCATTCCTTCTTCGATAGCGCCTTTCCTCACTCGGAGCCTGGGTGAGCCGGAGTCTACCTCAGAGGACTTTGGGCGAGGCAGAGTCCACCCTAGACTGGTCCCCACCCATTCACGTGGTTTAATAAAAACACATGGATGATTCCGATTGCTCAACTGACCCAACATTCATATTTTTTAAATGTGGGAGGAAAAACCCGATGGAAGTTCTGGAGAACACGCAAACAAGATTCAACCTCAAAATTAAGACACACCACGCTGGAGGGTACACCCTGAACTGGTTGCCAGCCAATTGCAGGGCACATAGAGATAAACAACCACACCTCAGGACAATTTAGAGTGTTCAATTAATGTTACATGTTTTTGGGATGTCGGAGGAAACCAGAGTGCCCAGAGAAAACCTACACAGGCACGGAGAGAACATGCAAACCCCACACAGGTGGGGCCGGGATCGAACCCGGGACCTTGGAACTGTGGGGCCAACGCGTTCCAGCCGAGCCACCGCTTATATGTACAGAGCTGGGAAAGAATACTGGCCCCCTTCTCAATTATTTTCCCTTTTTCTTTCCCCACTTTATTATTACTTTACTAGATCACAAATGACAAAAGACAAATCTCACCCAAACAAACTTAAGGCTGCATTTAAAATTGTGATTTCATTTACTAAGGGGAAAAAAACCCGTTACCTGTACCTGTGCGAAAAAGTCATTCACAAGCCCCCCTTAAATAGTGCATTAGCTATGGCTAATCACAATTTTGGGTGAATTGTAACAGGTCTAGAGGCCTGTTCAGTCAAGAAATCACCTAAAGAGAATCTGATTTGACCAAAGTTCTAAAAAAAAAAAAAAAAAAAAAAGCTTCAAGAAAATATCACAATCTAAATAAATTCCAGAACAATTGAAAAATAGTCATTGACATCTTTTGGTCTGGAAAGGATGACAAAAGCCATCTCTAAACATTAAAATTTTAGCAAAGCATAGGGAGAGCCATTATCCTCACACGGAGAAAACAAGAGAATAATATTGCGCCTGCTGACCAAAAGCAACATAAAATTCTGTCTTACTTTTTGGGGGAAAATAATTATTCTCGAGACTTTTGGGAGAACATTACATGGACTGATAAGAAAGTCGAGCTTTTTGGAAGATGTGTGTAAATTATATCTGGCATAAATGTAGCACATCATTAAAGAGAAAGAACATCATACCCAGAGGTCAAACATGGTGGTGGTAGTGTGATGCTCTTGGGGTGCTTTTCTCCTTCAGGACCTGGACAACGTGCTATGCTTGATGTAAGCATAGATTTTGATTTTTAACAAAAAAATATCCTTAGAATTAGGAGAATGTTAGGCCATTATTTTGTGACTTCACACAGAAGCGTACTTGCATTCTGCACCAGGATAAGAATCCAAAACACACCAGCAAGTCAACATCTCAATGGCTTCAAAAAGCAAAATCAAGGTTTGGGAGTGGCCTTTTCAAAGCCCAAAATTGAATCTGATTGAAATGGATTGGCATGACCTTAAAAAGCCAGTTCATGCTTGAAAAGCCTCCATGTTTTTCTAGATTCAAAGAATTCTGCAAGGAAGAGAAGGCCAAATTATATCCACAGAGATGTGAAAGCTTGAAAATGAAAATCCTTGATTTCAGTTGCTGCTGCTGAGGATGGCCCAAGCAGTTATTAGCTTTAGGGGGCCATTACTTTTTCACACAAGGCCAGGGAACACCGAATAGTTTTTTGCCCATAATAAATTGAAATCAACATTTCAAAACAGCATAATAAGTTGACTTGGGGTCGATTTGTCTTTTGTTTGATGATATTATCCATTAAAGTGGGGAAACTATGCAAAGCTGTAAGAATACCACACACACACAGAAACACACATAAACTGTCTACACATTGCCTCCGTTTGACATTCTGCAGGTGGGAGTCGGAGCGTCTTTAAAAAAGGCAAAATGACAACTTCTGTTGAGCATTGTCGCTCGTTTCCCAGGCCGGATTCGACCCGACCATCTGCTCCCTTGCTCTGATGGAGCTCCGCTTTTGGCAGCGCTCGGACTTGCGCCGTCGGGCTCCATCTCAAAGGACAACCACTATCATCAGATTTCCGTCGGCCCCTAAAAGGGAAAAGCAGCTAGTGGCTCGGCAAGAATGTGCTGGGAAGAGGCGGGAGAGATGACAATAACACGCCATCTCGCCGGCAGCCAGATACTGTCACATTACAGATGGAATCACTTCACAAACGTGGAGAATTAATATCCTAATGAAGCTTGGAGTGGCCATTAGGTTTGTGTAATGTGGCTCCAGGGGGCTGGGATGGATGTCCGGCAGCTCTAGGCCCTTATTTGTGCACAGTCACCTCAGTGGTGCCTTTTATTAGGGGGGCATTAGAGGAAGAGCAAGCCAACGGACAGATAGCGTTTTATTACTCTTGTTCCCAGGGAGCCATGCTCTACCTGTCACGGGAACACAAAGCATGCTGTGTTACTTCATTTTACAGCTAAATATCTCTTTTACAAATGTCTCTGCCCGTGTAATCTGCTCAGGCGGCCCCTCGCGCGCGCCACGTGGTGCTCGCAAAGGGGCCCGCAAATGACGGAGGGGCCCGCCACGCCCACTCCTTGTGTCAAAATAGTTGTCATCGGCTGCAGGCCGGTGCTGACAAAAAAAAGATCAATATTTGCTCACAAATAAATGGCAGTGAGATGGAGAGCACATTATGTTCAGAAAAGAGTCTTATGTTTTGTTTTGTTTTTTTTGTGCCCATCAACATGTCGATTACATTTTAGTGAGGATGAAATGGGCGGGTCAGTGTGACTTGCAGTTACTGAAAGAAGTAATAGTAATAGAAGACATTAATAAAAATGTGTACATTCTGACACAAAATAATTTACACAGTACAATGTTTTATAATGACAAGAAGCTCGTTGGCACTTTGAACATAATGGCGGTTGTAATTACCATGGCAACTTTTGTTTGTTGTCATGTTGTGATAAGACTAGCATCAAAGCAAAAACACTAAAATGCATTGGAAACACTTAATGCTGTTGCGTATAGTATACCAAGTGTTTTGTTTATGTTTCACTGCATACGTTTATTAGACAGACTTTTTCTTTTTCTCTTAACAACCTGCTGAAGAGCTTTTGTATTTACCGCACTGACATACTGTAAATAATACTAAATGAATAAATAAATTACACCCCACAATTGAAGACTGTGAAACTACTTATCACTTAAAAAATATATTTCACATATGTAATGTAAATATAATCCTTTGTACGGTTTCGCTCTTAACTATGACTATATTAAGATCCAAATTAGTAATATAGTAGCAATTAAGTGTTCCTTCGGTGCCGGAGAGAGGGGGATAAAATGTTAAACTTTAAGCACATTTATTAATTAATAAATATTAATAAATATGAAATTAAATAAGTACCCAATAAATAACATGCAAACAAATTCTTTCATGAGTTATAGATTAGAGGAAAAACACGTGCATCTTTGAGATTGTTAATTTCAGGTATGGTGTCCTAAAGAATTGATCAGATTGGAGCAAAAATGATAAAACATTTACGATGAAATTTAAATATATAGTAGAAGGGATGGATTTAAAAAAATGGTAGATAATTACTTTTTACATTTGAGTGACTAGCTTTTATTGTTAGATTTATATTTTAAAATGTCGCTATTGACAAACTTAATGATTGCGGTATTTAATTGAATAGTTACTGGCAGAAATTGTCTGATTCCTTCGATATAAGAAAAAAATTAATTACTCTAATGTCTTGTATTTCTTATGATATTACGATTTGGATGTTTTGGACAATTTTATATACAAATTTATTTTACCACAAACAAATTTCAATTCATAATCAAAATCCCACAATGTGGGAAAATACACGCAATATAAATATGGGGAAAATAAATGAGGTAGCAGTGTATTTTTTAATTTATTTTACCTTTAGACATTATTTGTATCAATATCAGATTAGTATTATCGATTGCAGTTTGAAATTTACAATAACATCTGAGGGGTCCACGTGCGTCTGGCTTAGTTAGTGATGAGGATGGGCAAGACCAGTTTTTGAAATAACACCCGGTTTGTCCGCGCCATTGGTTTGCTTGTTGTTTGTGGGTGGTTTAATTTGTGTAAGTGTGCAAAAATGAATGTACTGTAACTCTATTTCCTGTGTAACTGCTCTTACACTGTGAATTAATACACTACACGTTCATCCCATTTTCCATCTCGTCTTGTGGTGACAGGCGTGTGCCTGCCTCTGCTTTTAATCTCGAAACAGTTTCGGGGTATGATTCGCTCTCCTCTGTCACTTGGCTTTGGCCAAGAATTCATTTTCAGTGGGTCAACTGTTTCAGAATGTCATCTTTGACAGAACGCAGCCGGCACAATGAATACCAGAGAAGACATGGTCTGCCTTTTTTTTTTTTTTTTTTTTTTTTTTTGATGCACAGTCACAAGATCTCCATGCACAACTAGGCTCACAGTGTCCATGTTAAAATCAATACTTAATCAAAACGCTCCTCACTCATGAATAACAACAACAGAAGTGTTGGGAAAAAAATAGTATTGGAGGGTGACGGGTATGCTACCACAGTCAACTAATGAAGGTTATGTAGCATGGCAGAATGCAGTAATTGCAGTGCACAAGTGAGGTATTAGACAGGATGTGGCTAATGGAAAACAATCACATTTAACATGGCTCCTTGGTTGGAGCTGCTCAATAAGTGAGCAGCAGGCTGGCTCGTAGAAAGCGGGGGGAGGCGATGTGGGAGGGGTCGTGCTGAGCGGGGTTTTAATGTGATCGGACTATAACAGACAATCTATTTACAGTGTGCTCTGGGGAGCTAATAAACAAATGTTGAGTAATTTCAGCCAGCAGTAATTACCCTTGCAGCTGACAAGGAGAGCGTGCTACTCTCTCCTTCACCTCCGCCTCAGTCCAGGAGGTGCGGGCCGGGCTCCTCCGAGCGCACCTCCTCTGTTCAGAGAAATGTGGCTGGTGGCCAAGCAGTCAAAAAGCACAGCATCGTTTGCGGCGTCCCGCCCCGTATGCGATTCCACCGCTCTGGCCTGAGCTGAAATATAACAAATGGTTAAATGCGCGGGATTTGTGAGTCGAAAGCCGTTTTTACTCTTTTTATTTTTTTTACTCACTGGGAAGTGTTTGAACATTTCCTACATAATCCAATTAAACAGAAACTCAGGCAGCAGAAGTTTAACTGCCTTTATGCTAATTAATATGTGTGCACATTTTCGCTCCCTTTAGCCACATGCTATTGAACTCTAACCCCATTTAGAAATCAGTGGAAAGCAAAGAACAAATATTAAGTTGGGGGAAGCAGAAGAAATTACGCCGCAGTTTGGATAGGCAAAGAGGGGCAGCAGACATCTTTATCCGAGGAGCTCAGCCGTGATCCTTCAGCAACGGTCAAATAGATTTTTATGCAAATACGTGCCTATCGATCGCTGAGCCTTGCTTTTCACGGAACAGGTCGCAGAGGACCTCATTTAATTAGTTAGAGGTAATCATTACAAAATAATCAGTGTTTACATCAGGAAAAAGATGATGGGAGACCTATGGCGTCTCTGCTTGGATACACTTTAATAATGTGGAATTTCAATTTTAGAGTGAGCCGCCGCTATATCGTAATTCGTCATCCACGCCGCTACTATATCACAGATTTTCGAGGAATTTTTGTTGATGTTTTTTTTTTTTTTTAAGTATACTGGCAAGTCAACACTTGGGACTCTGTTTTCGGGAATAGTACAAATCTTGGCATAACTCTGTGTGGAGGCAAACTAGACCTGGATTTGGAAATTTGGACCAATCTACATCCAGAACATTTGAAATGAATGTCTGCACCGGTTTGGGTGTGTTCACAGCCGAGTTTAATCCTGTCTAATGAAAGTTGTTCCATTCATTCCCTTTAAAAACAGTGCCATAGTCTTGGATGGTAACATTTGTATTGCATACGCTGAAGAGGATGCAGTGACCCGTACGTGACTTGGGGCATTGAACATTAGCAGGCAGCCTGGTCCATGATTATTAATCTCTGGAAACTTAAATATGTCCACTGACTTCATGTACTGTATCTACCAATAATCGTTCTTTTCACCTCCCCACCCCAATCTCCACACTGCCGTGTCGGGGGATAGTCTTTTATTGGAAAACGTCTTTAAAAGAGGTTTAAAGTGTCATTTTATTGCGAAACCAGACTATTCCAAGAAAATGGTTTTCTTCAAAAACAGAAGTCTGGTATTGGTAGTCAAGTATGTTTTCTTAATATTATTGTTGCCATTGTTGATGTTGTTGGTGGTTTTATGTGATATACTTTATGAACATGACAATGGCTATCTTATAGCATATATTATACTTTGTTCCCTTAACTATGAGTTTGTGATTGATACGATCAGGGCTTGAGATTATTTTTTTTTTTTTGCTCACCAGCCACTGTGGCTACTGGTTTCCCAGAGTTACTACCCACTCAACATTTTTACTTGGCACAGGGGATTTGGGTGGTATGCTGATGGAACTTTTTGCTAATCAAAATACATACCTAGAAGAGAATAAAACGTTTTTTTGTTTTATAATACAAGTTCCCAAGTGGTGAGTGCAAGTGGTGGTTTTACCCATCACACCTCAAATTCACCCACACCTGGTGGGTTGACGGGTGTTAATGTCAAGCCCAGGAGATATCGCTGGCTGCAGTATCATGTGAATGACAGTTGTATGTTTCTAAAATAAAATCCTTATTTTCAACAAGTCTTACCTACAAAATGAGTTAGGAAATGCACTATGGAACAATAGCGTAATAGACAGTCTGCTTATTGTGGCTCTATTTTTGTCTAAATTGCGCTTGTTGACTTTTGTGCTTGAATTCGTTGCAGGGAATAGAAAATTGTATTTTTGGTCACAAATTAACAGAATTTTCAATTCATTCTCATGGGGCAAAATATATATACATTTGATTAGGGTTATGGTTAGTTAGTGTATCGCACCGGCCTCAATAATGGAGATGCACCCTGTAGACAATTCTAGCAAAGGCAGCTACTATTTTGTAGCTAATGTGTGCAGAGAAGCATCACGGTCCAGCGGTGTTATGCTCTGTCGCAGCTTCCAGTGCATTAGCCTACGTCCAGCCGGCCACCCATCCCCCATCTTTTCTGACCAGTATGGCACAAACAATGCCACACATCACATCCCTGTATCCTCCCCAGAATAACAAGGAGGGGAGAGCGGGGAGCACACGGGTGTGAGGGGGCTGACAGACGGACGGTGAGCCAGCCTGTCCCTTACACTCAGACAGGCAGATGTCCCTCTTTCCCATGCAGCGTGGCCGGCTGCTGACCAGGGGGGAGCCAGGCGGCTGCTGAAATGAAGAAACTTGAGAGCTCCTCAGGGGGGTGAGCTGGTCATTTGATGTCCAGCACGAGGGCAGGGTGAGATACTGAATGAGCTGAGGGAGAGAGAGGTAGCCTCTGCAGTCTGTCACAAAAGGCCAGGCTTGACGGCTGGGAAGGAGGGAAAAATACTGAACACAGCCACATCATTACTGCATCACCTTTATTTTTTTTGTGAGAGGAAAGGATTGTAAAGCTCATGTAGGCTTAGAAAAACAAAGGTCCAGGTTGTGATTATACACAAATTTGATCAAAATATCTCAGTGTAATATGATAACTTACAATCAACAGTTTTATGCTCGTTAATTGGCTGGGGGAAATCAAAATGTTGCCAATGTCGCCGCCTTCAGATACAAGTTTAATTCATTCCTCGACCAAGCTCGGAAGTTACGACGCTTGGATCTCAAACAACAGACCTGATGTCAGCTCTGGGTGGTTTTAAATTCAGATTAAAACATCTTTTTCCCCCCGCATGCTTTTAAGAGCATTTCTACTTTTAAACTATATTCCTTGCACTTTACACTTTTATTGTACTTTTTTCTCTCTGTTTCAAATGTTTATTAGCTGTTTTTTTTTTCATTGTTTATAAATACTTTCAATCATGTGAAGCACATCGAGTTAGATTATGTATGAAATGCATTACATAAATAAATTTGCTTTGCTACACAGACAAAAGTATTGGGTCACCTGGCCTGGAAAATGGATGAAACTCTAGTACAGTATGCAGCTGCCCTCCGGATCTTTCCAGCGAGAAAATTTCCGCTCTTCTGGGAAGACTTGTGCCCATTTCACACTGAACTGATGCCAGTGCTGTTTTAGAGCTAGAGGCAAATTACAACTGGTGGGTGATTTGATTATTTTTGTTGTTGTTGTTGTATGGAAAAGGCACCCACTATGAGCTGGAAAAACTAGTGCCAGGCTAGCATCACCGCTTTACTGGCCCATGGGGAAGGCTCCTCGTTCAGCCATTATTTGAGGGCGAGAAACCAGCAAACTCTGGTTGCACGGGGGTTTGTAAAGGGAGACGCGTACGATGATCGGATGACGTTATACTGATGATGTAATGAGCTTAGCATATTTGTCTGCGTGCCAGTGTGAGGCCAAATTTGATCCAAAAGTAAACACTAGCACTGAGGACAATTCGAGGATCAGAGGTTAAGGGGTGCTGAATTTCAAGGCTTTCAAAGATTTATATACTAAACATATATACACACACACACATACATACAGTGTGTTCAAACGGCAAAAAATGAATTCATTGGATTTACAAAGACTTTGTAATGCGTTGTCATTTCTGAGGCAAGGCAACTCATTTTGATACAGCAGCACCTCTGCATACACATGTATTTTGTTGTTAAAATATGTTTCAATCAAGGACAATATACTGTAGTTATGTTCTTCTAGCTTTTTTAAAGTGGGGATACAGTAAAAATAATAAATAATCTCTGCCATTTTAGGTGTGCTGGGACTCATTTTGTGGATGATTGTATGTACTGTCTTCCCATCCATACTCCATTCCAGCAATACCCAATAATAAGTTTCTCAACCATTATGTTTCTTTTCTAAGAGGGATTGGTATTGGGATCTAAATGCAACACCCGAACACAATTAGCGATTTTGATTCACTTTCGCAGGGCACATAAAATGATGTAGTGGGCCGGATCGCGTCCCGGGGCCACTGGTTCGGCATCTGTGTTGTAGACCTTTAAAGTGATCCATTAAGCTAAAAAGACTCTGACAGTAAAGCTCCTGTATGTGGGTGTTTTAAATACACAACATGCAATTCTCTATATTATCTTAACTTCAACTGTAAGTGAAAAGCTTGAAACCTCTTTTTCAAAGAATCGTTCATTCTCTGCCAAACAGCTGCTCGTTGTGAATTGAGTTAAAGCCCCACTGACACGAAAAGCATACTTTTTAGTTTGTTTTATTTTGCCTTTTTGTAACTCCCGCCATGAAAATCCTTTCAATGAATTTTAATTTGGGAGAAGACGCTTGAAGTGACGTTATCAGCCGACGCCCACTCAGGTGGTCTCGTGTCTTTATACCAGATTTACCTGCGAGAAGGTTGCTCTTTGTTCCTTCGTGTTAGCCAAAATGCCGGCTCATTGGATTGCTTGATATTACTCGAACACTCGGGAGGATGGTTTTACTCGTCATACATTTCCAAAAGACCCAGTTTGTCATGAAAAAAGGATTGCACAGGTGCTAAGCACGAGAGCTTTGTGGGTTCCAAGTAACAGGTAGGTGTGTAGAGAGCTACTAAAAATAAAAACCCAATAATTTGGGGGGGAAGATAATCCTCTCAGAACATAACAAAAGTTCCACGTAAGTAAATCAGGGGTGCTAAATGTGTCAATGTGCATGGCTTCAGCAGCGCCTCATCTGCCGCGGACGGCTTTGGCGGCGCCATGTCCGCCGCGGATGGCTTCGGCGGGGTGGCCCATACGTACTGTCGGGCAGTCTGTTGTTAGTTACAAGTGATCCGTATGTCATCTAAATATGGCTCAAAACAATAGGGTAATATTGCCCCAGTCACTTCACTTGATTGTGAGATGTTCTCTTCTTTGAAAAGAGCTTCCGTCTCCCATAGCAGGTGCCTCTACGTGTTTTCAATGGCAAATGACCCGGTGTAACATCTGCTGATGATGTTGCAGGGAATATGGCTACAACTTGGATGGCGAATGAGACTTCCACAACTTTGCGCATGGATGACACACTCTCCGCTATTTTTCCGTATAGACATTGAAGTGAATAATGTTATATGTATTTTTCATTACAATATCTATTTTACAAGGTAGATAGGGATGTCAGTGGGGCTTTAAGTTCAGTAATGCCATCTAGTGCATACATATCAAATTATTGCTCAAAAATCAAAGCAAAACAGCCACAGAATGACAGCTTGAACTTGTAAGTTCTTCTTGGCAGGAACTGTCAAATGCTCAAGGGAGGCGAACTCTGCATTTAAAAAAAAAGCAACTCACCTGATCCACGTATCCCAGATACTATTTAAGTACTTTGAACTTGAGCATCATCAGTGCAATACCGTCTTTTCTTTCCTACCCTCTACCAGATTCGTTATTGCAGCCAAAGGAGATTCCTCTGCCAGCTAAATAGATTTTGAGATCAACCACTCCAAAATGCCTCAGTGTTGTAATTAATAACCGGCCATGCGTCACACGTCCTTCCTGCAGCCTTGCCCCACGTCTCCCAGGTGACAAAAGACCTCGGTCACCAGACGTTGGACACCGCCAAGCGCTTGTTTCCATTTTTTGGAGACAGCGACAACGTGTGTGTGTGTGGTGTGTGTGTGTGTGTGTGGTGTGTGTGTGTGTGTGTGTGTGTGTGTGTGCGCAAAAGAATGAGGGTGCTTAGGGTGCACAAGCCATTGCTATGTACCTTTCATCTTGGAGGAGATTTGGAGAGGTTTCAGACCACAGAGACTTCTTAATTCTCACTAATTCATTTGCGTTCCAGATTCCCCGGGCCCGGGATAACCTGAGAATGATAATCAACCCGCGAGGGGAGTGGATGGTCCCATGCCTTAGAATGTGCTCGGAATAGATTCACATAATCTTTACTGCTCAATCGTTTCTGGAGAAAACTCTCATTAAGAGTGATTTTATTTTTTTTTTTTTTTTGGTCTTGAAGTGTCCTACAAGTTGGCGAGCTTTAACTTTGTCTGCAGATGCCCCACCTCCTTTTCTGACACAATGGCTAGCATTAAAAGGCATCAATGCAATACCGATGTAACCCCAGGAAAATAGATGTGACCATGTTGTCCATTTGAAAATCAAACTTTATCACAAATATTTATCTGTGAGTTGGACATAGAGAATCAGTCAATAAACTCTGCCTAGCAGCTTCTGGAAAAATGAGATTCATCCAAACAATATATTCTCATCATAAATGGGAGCGCATGATATTTACTGTACATTTATGGATTCAAATATGTCATTTCAATATGAAGCAACAGGAAGAAGGCAAACTAAAGGCAAATAGCCCAAAGGTTTTTGAATCTCCGAGGTCAAACAAGATTTAGTTTAAAGTTGCACAAAACTTAAGTTTGCTTTCATCTACGACGTCGTACAGTACAGTGGTGCCTTGAGATACAAGTGACTCGACTTATATGTTTTTCGAGATACTAGCCGTCGATTGGCCGATTGTTTTGTTTTGACTTGCGATACGAAGTCAAGATCCAAACACCGCATGGCGGCAGGTAAGCTAACTCACTTGACATGAGAAGCAGAAGTTTGGCAAGTAACATTATTAAATATGCGGTTTGAAATCTAGGCTTCAAGCTCTCACTCCTACACTCAGCCGGAGGTATTGCCACTACAAGTGAGGTTTCAATGATGGCGACAGTATGATTGTTTTTGAAAACTTTGAGCATCTAATGCATGATGTTAGCAACAAATCAGTAGCGCAGTTCAGTTGAGTGGCTTTCAATTGCTCACAATTCGACAACGGTTGTCCCTTGTTGACTTATCATCAGCAACTCTTTTCTTCCTTTAAGAGATTTTCTGCAGGTTTACAGGTCTGACGGGGAGACTGCAAACTCCTGTGTGAGAAAAGGCAGGAGAAAAGCCGCCTCACTTCACGGCTGGTCTCATCTTTGGTCAGACAGAAGTGAGCTTAATTCCGGGGGTCTGCCTTTGGGAATTTCAAAGGGGAAAAAGCTTTGAGTGACGCCAAGCTTGAGCTCCCTGATGTTGGTGAGATGAATGAAAGCGGGGTCTAAAGGCGAGAGGCCTTCTCACACTCCCACATCAGTGGAGGTCTTTTAAGATCTCATCAAGATAATTATATATATACTGCTGGAATACTGTATTGGCGGCAATGTTTCATAGGAGTCACCAAGCCAATCAAGCCTCTGATCGTCACATTCGACGTTGATGTTTGCATTATGTTAAAGCAAATTATGAAACCATTTCCAAAGTAGTAGAGTGGTTCTCAAACATTTTACCACCAAGACAATTAATTCGCTCTCCATATACCAGTACAATCAAAATTAACAACAAATAAAGGAGTGTATTAGGCTTAAAAATCAGAAATGACACTGACATTATAATCCTCAATTTGTAACATTAAAAAATATATATATTATTAAAAATTGTATGGTGGGGGTTGGAGTTGCTGAAGGCCAGGTTTTACAGGAATATAGTTGAAATATTATGAGGAAAAAAATAATAGAATAGCTGCGATTAAAGACAGAACAGTACAGAAACATAACAGAAAAAGAAGAAGTCATTTTTATTGGATGGGAACAAAGTAAAAAAAAAAAAAAAGAGAAATTTTACAGTAACAAAAATAAAAATGTTTCATGGAAAGTCTTAAGTCTTTTGTACCTAATGAATGATTCAATTGAAATGTATTGAACCTAAAAGGTCTATAAATAATCTATGAAAGTAAATAAAAGTTTAAAAACAAACAGTCCTTGAAGAGTCAGTGCACATGTATTTTGTATACATATCCATCCATCTATTTTCTTTGCCGCTTATCCTCACAAGGGTCGCGGGGCGTGCTGCAGTCTACCGCAGCTGTCAACAGGCAGTAAGCGGGGTACACCCTGAACTCGCTGCCAGCCAATCGCAGGGCACATGGAGACAAACAGCCCCACCCACAATCACACCTAGGGGCGATTTAGAGTGTCCAATTAATATTGCATGTTTTTGGGATGTGGGAGGAAACAGGAGTGCCCGGAGAAAACCCACGCAGGCACGGGGAGAACATGCAAACTCCACAGGTGGGGCCGGGATCGAACCCGGGACCTTAGAACTGTGAGGCCAACACTTTTCAACTGCACCACCGTGGCACCTTTTGTGTACTTTGGAAGTATTTCCATCACGTACCACACATTCTAGATGACTCCCTTAGTCCAATACAAAAAAAAAAATTGTGTTTTTATTTTGTTAAATTAGTATTTAACTCAATTACGTGATCATGTCTTAACATAAATGACTATCGTTATCGATAATATCATTTAGTCGGTAATTTTAGCATAATGGTTATTTCAGAAGTGTGTAAGAAATTGGCAGCATTGCTCAGTACCTGAGAAAAAGCTCTCAATTTCCAAAACGTTGATGCGTCCTGAGCTACAGGATAATTTTGGTGCACTCTGGATATTGTTTTATGGCTAGCAATCATACTAACATGCCCATAGAGTTATGTACACTGTTTGTATTAACAATGCCGCAGGTTGGCAAAACAAATTCTAGCATTTGCCAAGGAGGTTTTCAGGACTAAGCAAAAATAGCTAAACTTATTTGTACAAAACTTTTGGAGTGCGGGGCAAAGGCCAAGGGAGAAGCTAATAAAAAAGGTTTTCCTGACAAAAAAAAAATGGACAAATCTTAATAACAAAATGGAGACATCTGCAGGAGTTGGCATGTGTGAAGGTATTCAGTTTGGTCCTGATCCAATGTAGGATTTTGCTTTCTTTTGTGCCTTTTGACTTTTACAAGAAAGACTCGAGAGCAGAAAACATCCCAAAAAGATTCATCCGCCTGCAATTGGCTGGCGACCAGTCCATGGTGCACCCTGTCTGTTGCTCAAAGTCAGCTGGGAAAGGCTCCACCTCACCCGTGACCCTCATAGGGACAGGCACGAAAGAATGTAGATGAAAATTAATTCGAACAAAAAGTAAAACGTTGGCCAGCGCGGAGTAGAGTGGTTAGCGCATCTGCCTCACAGTTATGACGTTCAGGGTTAGAATCTTGGTTTGGGGCTTTTGTGAGTTTATTTGTCCTTCCTGTGCTTGTGTGGGTTTTCTCCAGGTACTGAGGCAGCCTCCCACTTTACAATATGATTGTTAGGTCAGCCGCCTACTTAACAACACCACTGAACCATGGACCATCATATGAAAATTGCAGCCGGCGATTGAGCATCGCACGTCACAACACGCTATATCCATCTATCCATTTACTGAGCTGCTTATGCTCATGACGATCGTGGGAGTGCTGGAGCTGTCATCTGCCAGGAGGCGAGGTACACCCTGAACTGGTTGCCAGCCAATCGCAGGACACGTTGAGACAAACAACAGTCGAACTCACAATCGCAATTTAGAGTACCCCAATTAGCACATGTATTTGGGATGTGGGAAGAAACCAGAGTGCCCGGAGAAAACCCACGCAGGCACGGAGAGAACATGCAAACTCCACTTAGGCGGGGCGGGATTTAAACCCCGGTCCTCAGAACTGTGAGGCCAACGTTATAACGAATTGCATCACTGTGGCGCCACAAAAAAAAAAAGACAACACACAGTACACTGTACTATCTAATTTTTTTAGTGAACCACAAAAACATGGCGTGATTGTCAAAGAAAAAGGGACTTGCCACAAAGAGGAAATTCACTGAAAAAACATTGAATATGCATTAAGAGCTATATCAGCCTGTGCTATACAGCGAGTGAACCACAAACCACAAATTCAAAAAAACTGACCACAAATTTCATAAAAATTCAAACAATTGACCAGATATGATGAGGAATACTTGAATAGAAATTTGTGTTTATTATATATCCTAGGTGCTGTACATCCACAGAAAATCTATTTCTAATTGTACAACCAATAATGGGTCCAACTCCTTTTTCCAAGCCCCCCCACCCACCCTTCCTAACCCCAAATTAAGCGTTATCAGTGCACTGATTGTTGCATCGGAAACTAACAAGACCGCCCTAGTCTGACACATGATTAGGTACAGCAAACAAGTCTGAAATTGATGACTCAGTCTCGGGTGACAGGCGAGTCTGTTTCTACGGTGACAGTATCTATTAAATATGACTTATTTTCCCATCTTAAAGAGAGCCATTTGTAATCTGATTACATCCCCGGATCTGGATTCGCTCACATCTGGCAGTCAGCCATGCGAGTGAAAGTGGGTGAAGGGACGCACAGAACGGCAAAGCGAGAAGAAGAAGGGAAAAAAATGCTTGGGGCAAATCATTTCTGCCAGTATGCTGGCAGCTGCACTGTTGCTGTCATTTCAATATGTTTTTGTGCACCTCAAGCTCGGCTACAATAACACGACGCCTTGCTTATGTCATCACATTTTGACAAAGTTCTCAATTGCTTTTGACCTTGATTTAACCATCAGCTTTCTAATCTTTTTTTTTTCTTTTCTGTTGCAGGTAAACACATATATTTACTTTACAGTGAAACGGCCCTCAGATCTCATCATCCAGAAAATTCACTTGACATTTTTGATTTTTATTTGGCTTTTTAGCAACAGAAAGGACAAAGAAAAAACAAGAAAACAGTGATTCCCAATGATCTAATTCTACTTAATTGGTCCGAAAATGAGTGTTAATAGATATGATGCAGGTGTTATCATGTTATATTCTTTGAAGGTTGTTAATATGACATTAAGAAGTGTCTTGTTTCCCAGACGGTGATGAATAAACAACATTCTCCAGTCTATATCAACCCTCCAGAGTTTGACATTTGTCTGTGATTTTCCTATCTGTGCTGGAAATGACAGTCTATGGAACAACATTATAGTGACAGATAGAACAATTAATGCTTTTCCACTCGATGGCAAAATGGGCACCTTCCACCTGTTGCCATGCAGACAACAGAATGTGTATTTTGTGTACAATTAAATAGACCTAGAGTTTAGTAAACTTGTGAGATCTATGCTTTTCAGTATATAATATATAAATACATTTTATGACATTTTTCTAAAAAGTTTACAAAAGACAGCAATTTGTAGCATTTTAATGAAAGGATTATCATCTATCTTGTGGACACCCCAGCATTTCGGCCATGTTTGTGTTTGTGTTGTGTATGTATATATTTTTTTATCATTATGGAAAGTGCAGTAGTGCACTTTGAACTTAATGTACAACACACTACAGCAGGGGTGACCAGACTTTTACCCCAAGATCTACTTTTCAAGCAGCCAGCCTCTCGCGAGCGACTGATGACGGGGGGGAATGATGATGTTGATGATGCTTCCAAACCGTTTTAAGGTTAATGTTATGTTGCCTCCTATAATTAAACTACAGAATTAGCTCTTTGTGCACTGTATTGTTTGTGCTTTCATCCTGGATCAGGCTTTGCCAAGGTGGAATTTTAAAATTGCACACCATCTCATCCGGCACTTTCCATTTTGGCTTGAGACCAGACCTTTTCCACTCGGAAAAGAGAAAATCTCGTCCAGTTTAACCACTTTTTCTTTGATTATTCACATACTCCAACAGTCATTGCATCTTAAAACAACAGCATTTCTTTTTTAACTTTCTCCATTAATATTGAAAGTAAACATAAGCAGCATGTCTAGCTCGTCTTTGCTCTACGTTGCCCAGACTATGTTGCTAACTAAAGCAGCGGTGCAATTACGAGTGTACGTCTCTAAGAGCGGGGGTGGGTGTGTGGCGTATGGTAAACTTGGAAAAAGAGAGTGTAGTGGAGCAGCGGTCATTGTTAGATAGAGAAAGTTCCATTTGCGGTCTTAAAGAAACCAGTGGCGGCTTCTTTTCATTTACAGTACATTTACATTTTACATTTTACAGTACATATTGGATGTAACAACCAGTCATCGCTCACTCATTGAATCACATTGCAAAATGCCAGAAACTGAATAGCTGTATGTTATACTTTCAATTTGCATTGGATTTTTTTTTTTTTTTTTACTGTGCGCAACGCAGAATATCTGCGAAGAGACTGCCTCAGCGGTGCACAATTTCACACGCGCACATTTTAGAGGGAACATTGGCTGACGTCTTTTTTTGTTGGCACGCCCTCCCGCAATCGACCAAGACTGCCTCACGATCGACGCATTGAGCACCCCTGCACTACAGTTTTCTTGGTTTGCTCCTGACGTTGCATCCGACTCATAATCTGAAGCAGTCAGAATGAACAAAAGGAAGATTACAGTAACAATGTTATTGCAATAGTAAGTGCCAGTGGTGGAGTAATGTAGAAGTAATGAAGTACATAAGTAGACATTTTAGGTCTTGAATGTTCATTTTTTTCTGATGGCTTGTTACCTTAACTTTATTTATTGAAGGCACCTTAAGTATTACAACCATTGTATTTTCAGACAAGAATGTCTTTTTCTGCTTGAGTTCAGTGTGTGTACTTTTGTCACCTCTGCTAAATAGCGCAAGTGAGCTATCATATTATATTCTGTGAAGGTAGTCAATATGACATTAAGAAGTGTCTTGTTTCCCAGATCGTGATGAATAAACAACATTCTCCAGTGTATATCAACCCTCCAGAGTTTGACATTTGTCTGTGATTTTCCTATCTGTGCTGGAAATGACAGTCTATGGAACATGTAAAAATGCCATGGCAGATGTGAAATCAATTTGCATTTCCCCCAGTGCCAGGATAACATGGCCCCTGTCAGAGGACTCTGCAGATCTGCCGGCGATAATGACGTTCTCGAGGGCGGCGTGCGCGCCGGGAAGGATGAAAGTGAAAAAGAGTGACGTTCCGTGTTTCCCATGATTGCCTTGACTGGGCGGCGAGTGGCGAAGGAGCATGTGCTCGTCTATCTTTGCTCCCCATTAGCTCCTCTTGTTCCATGCCGAGGGTGGGGGGGAGACACACATCTGACCAGTCAGCTCTTTTCTCTGTCACAGATGCCCCCCCCCTCCAAAACTAATTAATTAAATACCCCCCAGTACAGGTCACTCAATTGAAGCCTCTAAATTTGCAACGACCTGCGTTAGGACTTCAATAATGACCATTAATTATACATTTCATAATTAATGTGCTAATGAAATATCTGGTATCAAACAATTATGCAACTTTTGATGCTAACCATTAATTGCTGATGGTAATTAATACACTGATTAAAGGGACGATAACTGACCCAAAGGCAATTAATATGAAAAAAAAGTGAACTCACAGAGGTGGGTAGTAACAAGCTCATTACTCCATTACATTTACTTATGTAAATTGTTGGATGAATTGTACTCACAGAGTAGTTGCACTGCAACATACTTTCTAGTTTTTCTTGAGTCGTTTTTTTAAAGAAGATATATATACTTATACTATATATATATATATATATATATATATAATATATATATATATATATATATATATATATATATATATATATATATATATATATACACTACTCCATTACATTGACCTCAATTACATACAATTTTATCAACAGTGGCCTCTCAATTTTTTATATGCCCTCATTTACGTATGATTCAGTTTTCAATTTTGTCTTACTTTTGTAGTTATGCTCAATAAGAAAAAAAAAATCACAAAATATTTTGAGTGTATCAAAAACTGTTGTGAAACTGTTATTTAACTGGATACATTTATTTTGAAGGCCCGACGTTTGACAGGATGTTACAGCCATGTTGCCCCAGTTTGTCTGACGGTTGCCTAGCAGACCGGAAGGCTTATTATTGTCTTGAGTTGTTAATAAAAGCTTGGATTATTTTTGTGGAATACACTTTTTTATACATTATAACAAATTCCAAAGTTCCTGGCATTCGCTAGGTAGACTAAACACAATACAACTCACACAAACATCCGTCATTACTGAATATCCCATCAAATCTTCAATAAAAGGAAAAGTGATGTCTAATGTTCATTTATCCACTTCTTTAGTCTTTTATATTTATGTCAAGCTGTAAAGATGTAATCTTGTCAATATTGTTGAAGGTCTGAAAGGAGATGGTTCGATTTTCATTATTTTTTCTATGGCAAATGTTTCTTTGGATTTTGTGTAAAGTTTTAGAATGGGTCAATAGCATAAACAAAGGTTAATAATGTAAACTAAGGTTTCACTGCATTTTTGCATTTTTTTTTTCATGAAGAACAGCTGCTTTCATCTGTGCCTGTCTAAGAATGAGATTTCAGCCTACAAGAACTTCACTTTGTTCCTCATTGTAGAAATTGTTTTGCGCATTCAAAAGTTCCTGTGGGGAAAAATAAACTACCTGCAATGTGTGTCCATGATTTTTTTTTCAGATCTCATATTGCTGTACATGTTCAATATGATTGAATATAAATAATTATATCATTAATAAACTTGTGTGGTTTCACAAGCTTAAGGTTAAATAATTTTGCACTATTTCTTATGGCTCAATTCGCCATAATTTGTCATTTTTATTTTAAAACACGTTGGATTTAAAATGAAGTTGTTGGAAAAGATTCTAGTTTACACTTTCATTTTTTATATTTTGTTCAATTTGCCATTCATGCGCTGATAAAAAAATAAATAAATCCATCAGCGGTTACTCACCAGTTCTTAGTACTTGAGTATTTTTTTTTCCACACCATATTCTTGATCACTCTTACCCAAGGAACATTTGGAGGACTATGTTTTAAGTTTATCCAACAGGCACACTGGTGATGATAAGCAGTACTGAAAATGGATGGATGGTAACACTACTCTTACGGGAGTACAGAATTTGGTTTCTATATGAGCCGGGGCCACCGCACATAGCCTGAGATCCCATCATGTTGTTTGGAAAAAGACCAGGCACACTAACAATCTGCCTTGACACCACTTTGTGAAAATGTGGCAAGGAATTACTGCATGTGAATGGCGGCAATCAAAAATGTCAGTTCGCCACGTTTGGAAGGCCATGTTATGACGTAAAATTATTGCGGTAAAAAAGAAAAGGCGAGCAGGCAGGGGGGGCACAAAAATACACAACATAAATCTAAACTACATCCGCCGGTCATTTAGGTTTATTGGATCCACTTAGTGCTCATCAGATGGTGTAAAACGGAAAATATAGACTTTTATTTCCAACTGCTTGGGCCAGCTATTTGACCCGAAGACAGACAATTTCACGTTCTATATTGGCTCAAATTGCAGCCTCTCCTCAACTAGACAATATTGAAATTAATCACTGGATGTATCATTGACTTTCCCATTTTTTTTCGCCTCAGGACGAAAAAAAAAAAAATACAGTAAGTGGTGGGACAGGTAACTGTGATTACCATTGATCTTGTCGCATTTCTTCACTTTGGGTCGGTTCGGGATACAATTTGATTTGGTTGGTTGCTTAGTTGATGTAAAAGCAGCATGGACAATGATCTGAACAACCATCCATCCATCCATTTTCTTTTCCGCTTATCCTCACAAGGGTCGCGGGGAGTGCTGGAGCCTATCCCAGCTCTCAACGGGCAGGAGGCAGGGTACACCATGAACTGGTTGCCAGCCAATCGTGGGGCACATGGAGACAGACAACAGTTGCACTCACAATCACACCTTAAGGCAAATTACAGTCTCCAATGAATGCATGATTTTGGGATGTGGAAGGAAACCGGAGTGCCCGGAGAAAACCCACATAGGCACGGGGAGAACATACAAACGCCACACAGGCGCGGCCAGGATTGAACCCGGGTCCTCAGAACTGTGAGGTCAATGCTTTTACCAGCTGATCCACCGTGGCGTCTGATTTGAACAAAATGGGCTTTATGATAAGGTTTAGATACAGCAACCCCTGAGAAGTGATGAGCGGTAGAAACGGCAATAGACAAGAATTTAGCGATTCCCATTCCATTCTCGATATTGATTATTGATCCAATTCCTTATTGATTCTGTTATAAATTCTCATCAGGTGCAGGCAATAAATAATACATAAAACATATAATATCAGTGGTGTGATTATTATCACATACAATTTAAACAATACATAATACAAATATGCTAAATTAAATAGATAAACAATAAATATAAATACAGTACAATAAAACACAAATATCTCGAAGGAAAACAACACTGATCCCTAAATAGTATTTCAAATTTGTCCTCACAGTGACAGAGCACTGCTGTGCTGCTGATGATATTTTATTCAACTGTTGCATGTTTTTGTCATGTTATTATGGAAATATTGATTCTGAATTGACCCATGTGATTTTTTACGTAGGACAGTTTTATGCTGTTATGTTGCGTTTTTATTCAGCATTGAGGGTTTCTATAATTGATCATTGGACTGATTAAACAAGACTCAATCATACAGTTTGTTATTTTGTGGGATTGAGGTAAAAAGGAGATTAATGAGGAAGAAATGATGCAGTTTCTCATATATTAGTGGAATGAATGAAATATGTGAGAACCCCCCACCCGGCCCCCATGAGCACTTTGTCTGGCCAGACAGGAAGGAAGTACATACAGGCATGTGGAGTCCCATTATGAGTTGTCTTTAGGAAATTCACACAAGTCGGGTCAGCATGTCAACTAAATTTTTTCCTCGCTCATGCGGAAGTCTCGTTGGGTTCATGATTCAGTTTTCTATTAATCGGGCTCTCATTATTTTGTTCCCAACAAAATTACATTATATAATCAGTCAGGACTATCAAATAGAAATTTAAAGTCACCGGGATTCGTCACGTGTCATATTAACAAACGTTCTTGTGGAAGTTAATTGCGGTGTAAGTTTAGGAAGATTTGTAAAAATAATAATAGTAATAATAGCTTCATATAATTTAACATGAAAGCTCTTGTTTTGCTTTGACCTAAGAGCAAAATTTGAGACACAAGCGCTACATGGTAGCAGTGGACTTAAGTCACTTTACATCAAACAGGAGTTTGGCATGGAGTGGACAAGTCCGCAAAAAAAAAAAAAAAGATTAAACTCAGACTGGAACAGAATTACATGTCCACACTCTTATTCCCTCACTCCAGGTCCCTGAACTACCCGTCGTATGGGGGGCGCAGGGGTCCACGGTGGGCGTCATGTCAAATGAATACAAAATCCGCGGAGCGCAGGCAACGGGGCAGCTGGGCAGCCGGGGTGCCAGGTTGAGACATGGGAACCGGCGCGAACCCTTTGGCGGCCTCGAGCAGGTAGGACCAGAACCAGACCAAGCCGCCATGGTGTCCTGGATGAATTCGCTGGGGACCCGCAGCGGCTGGCTGAAGTCGAGCTCGGCGGACGAGGACATCAGGTCCTCCTTGGGGGCGCACCTGAGGCCGAGCATGACTATCCAACCAGTTGCCGTCCATCAAGCCGGTGCGTGGGGTTGGCTTCATGGAGTGGTGGAACCGCTCGCAGAGACCGTTCGCCTGTGGGTGATAGGCGGTAGTGCGGTGCTGCTTGACCCCCAAACTCTCAGTGATTGTGTTCCAGAGTTCGGAGGTAAACTGAGGCCCACAGTTGGAGGAAAGGTCGGGCGGGGTCCCGAAGCGCGCAACCCATGTGCCGATGAACCCCCGCACGTCCGACGATGTCGTCGAGGAGAGGGGAAGGGCTTTGGGCCAGCAGGTCATCCTGTCCACCATGGTGAGCAAGTAGGTGAAACTGTGCGAGGGAGGAAGCGGACCCACCAAGTCGATGTTGACGTGGTCGAACCTCCTCTCGGGGACAGTGAAGGGCTCTAAGGGGGCTTTTGTGTGGCGATGCACCTTTGCACGCTGACAGGCCATGCACGAATCGACCCAGGCCTGCACATCCTTCTTAAGCCCGCGCCACACGAACTTCTGGGGCACCAGCCTCACGGACGGTTTCCTGGCGGGGTGGGAGAGGTTGTGGACCGCCTCGAAAAGAGCCCAGTTCACAGGGACCAGTGGCCGAGGCTGGCCAGCCGAGAGGTCGCACAACAACCTGACACCCGAGTCACCAACAGCGACTTCCTCCAGGCGCAAATCCGTGTCAGAAGTCTTGAGGGCCTGCACTCTGTGGTCCGACGCCTGGTCTGCGCTCATGTGGGAGGAGTCGAGACCCAGATGCACAATGCCGACAACCGCCCTGGAAGGGCAGTCCGCGACCACATTGGATTTCCCGGCGATGTGTTGGATGTCCGTCATGTACTCTGAGATGAACGACAGTTGGCGTTGCTGGCAGGGGGACCACACCTCAGCCACCTTGGACATGGCGAAAGTGAGGGGTTTATGGTCGACATATGCCGTAAACTTACGGCCTTTCAATAGGGTACGGAAATGGCAGATCGCCAGCCAGAGGCCGAGGAGCTCCCTATGTGTGAATGTGCTGTATTAGCTTTCCCTGGGGACCAGCTGACGGCTGAAAAAGGCAAGGGGTTGCCGACACACTGTTCGAATACGGACTTAAAGGCGTAGTCCGATGTGTCAGTAGTGAAAGCGACAGGGTCCCCGTGGGACGGGTGGGCCAGCATAGCGGCAACACTCAGCGCGGCCTTCGTGGCCTCGAAAGCTTCCACCCTGTCCATTCAATGTCCTGGTTGGGGGCCTTGCCTTAAAGAGTCTCATTAGGCGGGCGCATGGTGTGGGCTGGCCGGCGGATGAACCGGTGAGAGAAAGTCACCATCCCCAGAAACTCCCAGAGTCCCTGAGCCGAGCGAGGTCAGGGAAAAGCGGAGACGGCCTCCACCTTTGACGGAAGTCGGGCGTCGCCGTTTTTGTCGATGAGGTGTCTGGGGAAACTGGATGGAGGTCACCCGAAAACATACTTCGCCGGGTTGATGATCAGGCCATGCCACTCGAGTCTTGCGAAGAGGTCCCAGAGGTGCTTCAGATGTTCTTCCTCCGAGGAGCTGGCGATGAGGATGTCGTCCAAATAGACGAGCACAAAGCGCAAGTCTCTGAGCACCAAATCCATTAAAAGATTGGGCCGCGTTTTTGAGTCCAAACGGCATCCTCAGAAACTCGAACAGGCCAAACGGTGTGATTACAGCAGTCTTGGGAACATCTGAGGGGTGCACGGGAACCTGGTGATATCCACGCACTAGATCGACCTTGGAGAACAGGGTTTTGTCCGCCAGGTGGGCAGAGAAGTCCTGAATGTGTGGAACAGGGTAGCGGGCGGGTGTAGTGGCGTCGTTAAGGCGGCGGTAGTCACCGCACGGTCGCCACGCGAGGTCCATGGGCTATCCGAGCGGCGGACGATGTCCAGGCGCTCCATGTTGGCAAACTCGGACTTAACGACATCTAACTTCTCGGGGTCGAGCTGTTGGCCTCTAGTGTGAATCGAGGGGCCCTTGGTCTCGATGTGGTGCTCGACCCCATGCTTAGTTGTGGCAGAGGAGAAAGTGGGCCGTGTCAAGCCAGGGAACTCAAAAAGGAGGAGTTGATACTTGGTGCCATCTGAGAGTGACCTGGAGAGACGGCCATAAGTCGCCTAATTGCGGACACAGGCAACCGAGGAGAAAGTGAGTGCGTCCACCAGACGGCCCTTCTTAACGTCCACCAGCAGCCCGTGGCCACAAAAAAAATCAGCGGCGAGGAGAGGGAACGAGACATCGGCAGTGACAAAGTCCCATGTGAAGCGCTGACCCCCGAAACACAAGTCCACAGTCTTTATGCCATACGAGCGGATAGGGGAGCCATGAGCGGACAGTGGAGATGGCCCCTGATTCCCGCCAGCGGCGTCCTCCCCAGTGGCAGTCAGGACGCTCCTCTGGGCGGAAAGGAATTTGCGCCAGGGAAGGGTGTCCTTGACGAACAGCAGCTGGCTCTTCGTTCCCACGCTCACGGCCACTATGGAGCGTGGGCTTTGGCGTTTCCCGATGCGTCGTAGTTGCAAGGGGCGTGTCACCTCTTCGCTTTCGCGCCAAAACGGGCGTGGAAGTAGCACAATCCTGTGCCAGCGCGGTCGTCAGTGGCGATGGGGCCCCTGCTGGATGGAACCCCCGCGACCGGGGGCGAGTAACTGCGCGCCGGAGCCAGCACCTCAGGGAAGAAGCGCTGTGTGGCCAGGAAGAAATTGACGGCCTCCTCTGCCGGGGCATGGGGTTCAGTGACAGTACTGTTAGCGAGCGCCGTCTGAACATGTGTCTGAGAAACAGTTCCATGAAAATGAAGTTGGGCTCCTCCGCACCCAGCAGGTTTAGCATCATTTCCATGAGTCCGGAAGGTTTGCTGTCCCCCAGTCCATTAATAGCCAAAAGACATCGGGCACACTCTGGCCGTGAAAGCTCGAAAACTTTGAGGAGGTGAGCCTTGAGCCCAGCATATTTAGCTTGGGCGTGGGGAGATGAAACTCACTGTTCTGGCCGGCGTTGAGCTGCCGAGGGCTGAGACAACGTGGGAATAACGTGTAGTATCATCCGAGATCCCGTGGAGAGCGAATTGAGCCTCTGTCTGCGTGAACCACAATGCTGCAGACGTCTCCCAAAACTCCGGCAATTTGAGGATGGCGGTTGCCATGTTCGGTTCAGTCTCGGAAACGCTGGGACTGACGTCGGGGTCACCAGTGTAGCGCCGAAAAAAGGGAGTCGGAGGCGGAGTGTCAAACACAGGAACAAACCTTGTTTTAATGGTAGACATCAACAGACTAACCACATTACAGTGGGAACTCACGACTTCCTAACTCCGGAAGTGCAACAACAAAAACAGTCCGTGTGGAACCCCACAACCCAACTCGAGGTACCGCACCTCAACAACTAAACACCACAACATTACAGCAAAGAATTAATCATCATACCTAGTGTTTCATTCTTTATATTTAATTTCCTTATGTTCATTTAAAACAATAATATATGGTCTTATTTTCCTTTTTACATTATTGTTGTGTTTTGAGGAGGCTGGAATGGTATGTATTGTGTGTTAGCATGAGGCTAGCAAAAGGCAAAGCCGTATGGTTCTTTTGAATACACAACCTAATTCTTTTTGGTTTATGTTTAGTTTGACAGTGAAAGGTCCACTGAGGGGAACTAAACAGCTTGAATTCTCATTTTTAATGAATTATTCACTTTTGCCAAACCCCTGCTTGCTGTGAAGTGACTTAAATTGAGGTTAGAGGGCTTGCATCGTGAATTTTTGCTTGGAAGTCAAAGCACAGCAACAATAATAAAACATCTGAACAACAAGTCGTATCTCTAAAAACGGAAAGTTGGGTTACGCCTATCACAAACGCACACAAAAGCAAACTTGAAGGTAAGAGGAGGGTTAAATCTTAGCTAAATAATGTCAAATCATGCATTTTTTTTGTGTGGTAAGTCTGTTGTCTTACAACAGGACTCGCAATTGCGCTGTTTTGTCTGTCGCTACGATGAAAATGCCCAGCGCTTAACATTCTCGCACGATTTCCTCCTAAATTCTCCTGAGAACAGGTTGAACAGTGCATTAGGACAAGCCAGTCATGTATATTACAGGGTCACACTTAGAATATATGAAGGAGACAAGCAGATAATGAGATTTCTCGGATCTAATCAACCTTTTAAATACCTGAAGAGGCGCAGCGATGTGTCGATGGCCTCAATAACAAGTCTCAATTTGTCCAAAACATCATTTGATCCAGTCTCGTCGGCTTCCCCCCAACCCTCTCACGCGTGGTTTTTCCGCAACGGTACACACGCGCGGAATTCTGCAGGTCCGCGCGGTTTGTTAGCACTCGAGAGATAAAACTTTACATGTTGCTCCCAATTAGCACAGCAGTGACCATGCGCTGTCTCCGTGCGCTGCTTTTTCTTCTGAAGAGGGCCAATTTATGTGAAGACTCATGAGAATGTGAGAAGGGAGGAAGATATGGACTTGAGAGATAGTGTGTCTGAGGCAAGAAGGGTGAGAGAGAGAGAGAGGAGAGAGAGAGAGAGAGAGAGAGAGAGAGAGAGAGAGAGAGAGAGAGAGAGAGAGAGAGGTAGAATGGGAATGAATAGCTTAAGCTTCCATTCTGAGAGGAGAGACAGGTCCTATTAACATTTAACAGCATTTGTGCAACTTGGTGCCGAGGTTATGATGCAAATGAGGAGAAATTAAAAGTGGCCAGAGGTTTGTCATTGATGGATTGCAGGCTGGCAGTGCTGGCACTTCCTAGTGTCCATCAGAAGAGATTACTGTGTAATTAAACCTTATTTCTGGACTCTCCCGCCGCATAATTACTTTGTGAATGCAACCATCATCTAAAAGCGATGAAAACGCTTTAGCATTTAGCGGAGCGCTTCCTCGCGCGGCTTGTGTCAGATATAGCCATCAGACGGAGCAAAAGAACTGTCACTTTTAATAAGAGGAAAAACATTAAATGAAACAGTATGCTTATTATGGGGAAAAATTAGGCTTTAAAAGTCCTTTCTGCTATTTGCATAATTTATGCCCCCACCACCCCGTCATTCACACGCGAGCTGCGAGCTTTGGACAATCCCCCCCCACACTCACATTTAAATAGATTGCACATTTAAGGCTACTTAAGGAAAATTATCACTTTGCATATTTTAATTGTTACGAAGGAAGTGATTTGAGAGAGGTCTGTGGCTCATCCTCTTGAGCCATGCGGTTTGCGAAGCTGTCTGATTTGGCTGCTCGGCGCTGCAGCTCGCCAGATAACCTCCGAGTTCACGCGCATCCACTCCAGTTTCATCAGAATGCAAATGAAGCATAGAGCGCTGTGGCGCGCGGATCTTTGATATTTACAAAATAGCCACTAATAACTGGAGTGTAATTTGTTTGACTCAACTTTACTTTTCTCTTATCGCCACTGATTCGCTTTTCAAGTCCAATAGCTCGTGTTTAAAGGGCACGTTCGCCGCTAGCCTTTCAAGAGAAGCATGTGTACTGTCTGGATGAGGAGATACGCGCGGGGATGCACTCGATGAAAGCAATTGGAGTCAATGAACGACAGTTGAATTCCCACATTCACTTGTATTTTGTTCTTGTTGTGCAGATGGCATTCTGAAAACATATTACGAATAACATAAGTCTGATGTCGAGACCATTCCACGGTATTTGTCCACACCCCTCAGTGTAGTAGCAATAACATGCAGTGTTGGGGTCTACTGGTGAGATGCAGTGTAATCGAAAGTAAGAGTATCCCCCCCCTAACCAGCCTATTTTTCATCTGCTTAAAGCAATTATTAATGTTTTCGCATAAATTGACATGTATTATTTTCAATGCCCCCCTGCCCCTTCTCATGCAATGGACTGTTCCATCTTCTGACCATGCGGAACGACCAAAGATTTCAACCTTTTTCACAGTGACACCAAATGTGCTTAACTGACAGCGACAACACCAAGAGTCAGATGCACTCGCCACTAGTAGCAGGCCAGCTGTCACAGTCACGAGCCTGCACTGGAGAGTGACACGAGTGACATCACGAAGATGTGAGTGTGGAAGTGGCGGCAATGGTTTAACTAGATTAATTGGCCTTTTTATCAATTTCAGTAACAGCACTGAGATGATTTAGATCATCATCCTCAAGAAGGATTTTAAGGATTTAATCCAGACCAGGAAAAAATGTAATCTTCTAAAATTCACAATTTTTAGTTGAACTGTAACATATACGATAACCCTTAGCCCATTGATGGCGTAACCATTACATGTTAGCATCAGGCTACCTAGCTTTATTCAATGAATTTTTATGGTTTAGTTGAACATTTTGGTGTTTGAATATACGTTGAGTTCTCTTTTTGTTTCATGTGTCAGATCTACATGAAATAAACTGGTGGTGTCAAATAAGCAGACTTTTCCTCTAATTTGTGTAAAGTGTTTGAGCGAGAGTGAGAACAGGCACTAAAAGGTTAAGCAAATCCTCATCGTAAAACAACCACTATGAAGCCAATGCTTAAATCAGCATTGTAACAATCTTTAACTGTCATACAGAAATAAAAACAAAACAATTATATATATATATATATATATATATATAATATATATATATATATATATATATATATATATATATATTATATTAATATATTAAAACGCAAGAAATGTTGTACTTACCTTTTTATTTTCAACAGATGCAGAGGTGCCACAGGTGAGCATCTTCATTTTTTTTTCTTCTCGAGATTAGCTCATTGTCCAGGAAGCCACGTTGTACTGAGCAGCCAGGAAAAAGGCGTGGACCACTTTCCCAAGTCATAACAAATTCAGTTTCGGTTTGAAGGTCAGCATAAAACTTTTGTGATACCTTTCTGTGGTGAGGTCACAAAACTAAAAATGCCAAAAGAAACTTGTGGGGTGTATCATTTATGATCACTGGTGAAAGGCTATGCATGATGCCAGTCCAACATATTTTTTACTGAACATGTGGGTTGAACTCTTTTTTTTTTTACAACTCCATAAGATCCACTGTATTTCAAACATTTATCCGAAATTAAAAATGTTAAAACAATAAAAATCAATGGGGCATGACTGAGACCTCACTTCAATTACTCTTTCCCTTACAAATGTTCTTTTGAGCTAAAAATGTTAAATACTTAATATTAGTGGAGCTTTTCATGAGAAAACAATAATTTCAATATCATAATGGTTTTCGCTTTTGTTATCGTATCGTAAGGAAAATATTTTTATTTTTTTAAATCTCAGGAACATTTTTAAGTTACTTACTTTACTACAACTACTGCGACTATGTTACTTTTTTATCGTGGGAGGAGGGGGCTCACAGAAATCAAATCTAGCTCAAAAAGAAAAAAACCCTGTCAATACCCTCCCAAAAATTTTAGAGATGCTTTGTTGGGAGGGGGGGGGCATTGTTAAGAAAAGCTATAAGTTGTCTCTATTGAAATAAATTATTTACACTTTTTATTTTTGCAAGATTATAACAAATTTCTCTGGTGACCCCCGTTAGATGAAGGTAGTTTTTAGGCTGTTTTTTTGCTTGCATAAAATATTTACTCGGATATTTTCCTCTTTGTTCAGTATAAATGCCACCCTGTTGCATTGTGAATGAGATCAGTTAACACATAAAACCACAACTCATTATTGTCTTAATTAACATGACATAACATTTAAAGAGGCACAACATTTTTATGTCTTGGACTGAAATATCATTATTGACTCGCCTCTTTCAGGCCTTACTGACAGTGTTTTTCATTGAAAGGATAAAGCCATAAAAGCTTAATTGGGAAATCTATTAAGTGGCTTTAAACAACATTTATGGACGATGTGGTTATGGTGGTTAAAGTATAAAATTGCAATTAGTCTTCTAAATTAGCTGCATTTACTCCATACCCATACTTTATTGAGTGCTATTCAAACTAACAATAATGAGCAAGATGTATACTTTATGACATTAGATAGCATTCTTATTTTTAGATTCAGAAAGTTCCACCATGTGGGTTATTTGATCACAAAATAAAGACTGTGGTTCTTTTAGACAAGAATTAAATTCATTTCATGCTTAAAATCAAAACAATAGTACCATAAATCATGTTTTACGATTGAAATGAATGGAAATGTCATGAATCCATTCCATACATCCCCCCAAATATGAACCTACCAATTGCAATTTTTTTTAAATTATGAAAATAGCATTCCATAATGTTCAATTCAATAAAAAATAATATCATATTTAAATGGAATTTAAAAATCAAACAATGAATGAATCATGATTCAATCTTAGTGACTCCTGGTGTTTGTGTGTGTGTAAGGGACTTGCCTTCAGGGGGCAATATAATGCTGACATGAAGAAAAATTTAGACAACTTTCACAACTACTGGAAGTAATTCAGGCAACAATTATACACTGCAGTAATGTTGCTTCACGCAGATGATAAAAATATATTTATATATGGCTGTGAGTATTGTGATAAAATATCAATTTCTTCAAGGGTAATAATGCAGTGAGTATCTCTACATTTTTTTAACTCTCTATGATGTTGTGGATTGGGTGTTAGCATTAAGCTAAATGATGCTAACTGAAGCCAGTTAAAAGATCTTGAAGCTGCTTTTTGGAGACTTGTCCACTACATGTGAAAATGCAAAGTCAACTCTTTCTTTTAATCATACAAGAAAATTAAAAAAATCATCAGATGTTCAGGAAAAAATGAGACATTTTTATTTCGTATTTCAAAAGCCTCAATAAAATTAAAATACATTTAAAGTCACTTTACTATGGCAATACATACACACGTATAAACATGTATGTGGTGCTTTTTATGTACCGTATGCTGTAGGCTGTAAGCAAATGTACAATAGGTACAGCTATGTGCAAGTTCATCGTCTGTACATAGATAAGAACAGTCCAAATGTGTACCCACCCTGTACACTTGGAAATTGGCACATCCATATACACTGACATAACAATAGTTCACATTGGATTGGATTTTTCTTGGGTGGGGGGGAAACTCACATCTTGTAGTCCATAACACTTTTTCGTGGGGAATGAATCCAATTATACTTTCTTTACCCCCCCCCCTTCTGTGATTTGCAGTAGCCAGTGTAAATAAAGACAGTCTTTACGAGGTAGACTGTTCAGTTCCAAGGGCACATTTTTTATTCTTTTTTTTTATGTTGCTGACTTTCCATCTTTTTTTTTAATTCCACAAATGCATGACAATAATCAGAATAATAAAAAAGACATACAAACTACATCTACGTTATGCAGTGATATGAGGTAGAAATGCATATAAAGAAAGATTACCGGCTCGAATGACATACCTTAAAGGACGGAAGCAAAAGTATTCAATGAGCAAAAAAGACAAACAAACAAAAAGAAAAAGCAACACCCGTGAGGATTGATGTGCTTATCAAAGATTCTGCTCAAGTATCGCCGGTCACCACGGGCCCTTCTCGGCGTGTCACCCTTAATAATGAATGACAAATTATAATTCTAACATTGACAGCAGGTGAAACACACCCATCCCGTTTGAATAAATATGTGACTGTCCTAATTTGAGATGTGATAACAATCAAACCCACACTAATGCAACTCCTTAGCCTTGTGCCATACTTAGAAATTATTTGCCTTTTTCAAAAAACATTTTTTTTTAGATATTCTCCTTTTATGCGTACATCACGCTGTATGTTCTTGAACCTTATTTTTGAGAAAACACATGAATTCTGTGCTTTCTAATGGCACTTAGGGCTTCTTGTCTCCTACTTGTCAAATACAAGCTTGCAATAATACATTAAAATTGCCAGCCAAGACTACAGATTTGTTAACCTTGCTAGGAAAAAGATTTAACTGTATATGTTCAATTTTAAAAAAAAGGCAAAGTCTGTTAAAATATACTGTGCCACAATACTAAACATTGCCAGATGAGAGTGTAAATAAAATAAAGGTGTCAATTTCAAAATATCATGTACATGTACCATAGCTGTTTTGAGCTCTAACATTGTCAAAAGAAAGCTATTTTACTTTGGCCTCATTCAAGAAAAGTGCAATTATTCATAACATTGTACTTTTTTCTTCATGTTTTTTTTCCTCAACTAGTGAGTGATCCCAATTACTAGTTTTCTGCAAAGTAGAATGAGTCGCATTGAAAAGACAAAAAAAAATACATGCGAATAAGGAAGAAAAAGTCAAAATATTACAAGTGTGAACATGCAGTATGCCTGTGTTAGGATGACGACAGCTGAGGAGGTTTTCAACTGAAACATGTCACAAAAGAGCCAATTGTGACTTCTTGCAACGTTACCATTTTTGCTAATGGTCCCGCTTTAGGTATTCAAACTTCTTTTCTTTCCAATGCAGCCCCAACAATCCTTAGCAGTTACTACACTATGCAGCAGTAGTAGTAAGACAAATTTTATATTCATGATTTTTAGTCTGTTTATGATTATTTTTAAATATATTTTAACATTATGCAAATAAACACACAATCAGCTTTGGAAAGATGGTGGATTCCTCTTCAAATATCAATCATGAAGAAATTGCAGTGATACACACACTAATATACATTCTACTTAAGTGAACACAAAAAATATATAAAAATTATTTATAATAATGAGAAATGCCCATGATGATGCCCAAGTTGATCTCAAAGGGCACGGAAAAGAAATGCATTCTGGATTATTGTGTGTACTTCATGAAAACGTATTTTAAGAACAGAATGCACAGTAAAACTACACATCGGTATCACGAGCTTTGTAGCTTCTCGTGTGGTTCTGAGGCCACACATGCAAGGAAATTAAATACAAGTCCTATAAAAAACCTCTCTAGGACTGAATTCAATTGTACACAACGAACTAAATTTTTTTCTGACAGCCTCCATCAAACCAAATTCTTGGGTGGAATCTCATTAATGCACAATGACGCGACGTTAGTGGAGCTATATATTGATAATCATCTGCTAATCGTAAAAAGAAAGAAAAAACACAACAGGACCTCTTTGAAACCAAGTTTAGTGCAACAGAACGACAGTGCTATCTACTTCAGTGCCTTTTTTTTTTTTAATCACTGTGCGAGTATTTCGTGTTGTCTCGGGCCAGAGGACATCATACATTCAAATGTGCCAAACTCACTTGTCAGACGCGCGCTTTCTTTCATCGCCAAAAACGTTGTTTGGATTATGTACCGCTTAATAACAACAAACAGGTATAAATAAACGTCTAAAAATAAGACTTTGTCACATCTTGCCACTCGCCCTCAAGTCAAAGGAGTGCCACTCAACTCATGGATGTTACATTTATAGACTGAGACAGTGTCACAGCGTGTCTTCCATAAACATTCAGCTTTTTTTCTCCGTTTGTTTCTTTCAAAGTAACCAAGCTGTTAAATTCGGAACCCGATCTACATTGTGTGATATCGTTGGGATAAGTGATGATACATTGGGGCAAACATGATCACTGGTATTCCCCTTTTATAGAATCATTTGGAATGAAATTGGAAAGCTCATATAAAGTGGATATAAAAAGTCTTCACACCTATGCTCAAACGGTATTTTTTTTTGCAATATAAAAAATTAGACTAAGATAAATCACTGCAAAATGTTTCCACCGTTAATGATGCATATGACCTGTACAAACAATTAAAAAGTCAATAACTAAAAAGAAATGTCCGTAACAGCCTACTAGAACATCTGAGATTGATTTGGGGTTAATCAAAATCACTTTAAATGGTGGCAGTCAAGTGCTGACTCCTATTTTACAAGAATTGAATGTGATGGGAGAATTCTTTAAACAGGAACATCCACAGTTTTAGGAGGGCGTGCACAGTCTTGCAAACAATCATCTGAGTTTATTTTTACAGTCGTCTTGAAATATTAAAACAAATGAGTTGAGCTTTCCAAGTTATAGGCCACACTAATGCTCCCAAAAGTTTTCAGATGATTCATCCTGGTCTCGTTTTCTTATTTTACAAAAAGGTGACATTGCAACAGGGGTGTGTAGACTTTTTTATATTCATTGAATTTTGCACTCACTAAAAAATAAAAGTTAAAAAAAAAAGATTTTTTTTTTAACATTAGCTGCTGTCATACATTTGTCTTTCATAGATAACTAACAAACTGAGGTAGAAAAGCAACTTAGGAGATACATAATCCTTCGGTTTCATTAATGATAAAACAGCAGCAGGATGGAATGAAATTGCTCCGGGCATTTTTTCTCGCTCAACCCCGAGATGTTTGTCTGCCCCTTTTTCAAATTCTACACGGCTCTCGTGGTGAGACGTACAGCTGAGCCTCCAAACGACGCAACTCAAAGACCAGAATCATGGTGCATGATTTTCTACGTGATAGCGCCTTGAAAATAACTACGGAAATCAGCCGGAGGCAACAATTCGAGATAAATAACGGTACCATTCTCTTCAAAGGCAAATCTCTAATCATAATACAATGTTCCATTTCAAGGAAACGCCACAAAGCAGATTACTATTTGTCTTGGAAATAAATCAAAATTAAATATATACATTCATTCTAGAAACCATCTCATTTCTCACTTGCTGAGGTATTACAGCCATTTGTGGTCGCTTGATACAATTTCAGATGTAAGTCTTCTTGTGGGGTGTCGTGTTAGAAATGTTCAACTAAGCCCAAAATGGTTCGTACCCTTGCAAAATGTGGTGTTAAACTCCTGACCAGGTTTTGTTTGTCTGGAAATTACACAAGACGAAGAATCTGCGTCAGAAATTAGGATTTCATTATTTTAGTTTATAAATGAACCATACCAGTGATCTGATCAACACGCTTTTGAGGAAACGCAAGCTTTTGCAGCATTGTGAAGAATCCTGTGATTGATTTTTCTCTGGATGTTGATATATAACTTAATATCGCAAAACAAACTCTTTTTTTGTTTTTAATATTTTCGCATAGTTGCCACTTTAGTCCAGAGCTGAAATGATGCATCAAATAACTCCTACAACTTGATTTACTCAAAGCCGAATCTCTGCCTCGGAGCCCGGCAGTCATCATTTTCTCACACAGACAAGTTTTACTGCACTTGCACGTACCACTCCATTTACAAACAAATGATGGCGGTGAGCCAGGAGGAAGGTTTTTCAAGGTCTGGGATCATTTTACACTTAGGGAGGAAGAGGAAGCAGAAAAGGTGTGAATAATATTGGGCTCAACTGTATTTGATGACTCTACCTTAATCACTTTTCCTGAGTTTTCAAAATTAAAAGAAAACATCGGATGGTCTAATTTTACATGTAGGTCAAACACTGAATTACAACTAACAACGATTACATAGTAATTTATTGGTTAAAGTGAAGCCACATTGAAAAATAATATTCACTCTATGTTGTATCTACAGTGGAAGAGCGAAAAAATACCAACTTGCTTGACTCTTACTGGACCAAATGAGTAGGCAAAGTATGTGTATGTAAATGTTTTTGTTGTTCCCCATAATTAAATCATTTACACATACAGTAAAAATATGCCAGAAGATGAAGCGGAAATTATGCCCATAAAATTTAATTTAGCTCAAAATAACTGTTCACAAAGAGCACACAACAGACACAGCTGTTCTAATGGAAAATAGAAAGCATTTTTTTTTTCATTTTAAAGCTTTTGTTTTTAATCGCACTATTAGCACATGTCACCAATGAAGATTTTGAGGCAAAAAATGAAAATTTAAACAGCACCACCTCAGGCACTTGATAGCAACTAAATCTCAAAATCAGCAGTATCGTAGTTTAGTCATATATATGTATTTATATACAAAAACAAGAAGTGGGGAGTGGGTATCCTTTACAAGTCTTTTCGTGAACAAGTAACTCCAGCCATGTACCAATTTATCAAATTATGGGTTGCTCAATTTACATCTAAAGCACTCAATGCCAAACCCTTGACTATATCAAGAGCTTTCATGTGGTGATTCTTCCAGCCCAGTGGATGATAACGCCCACCCCCCCCCCAAAAAAAAAAAAAAAAAACTCTTTTGAGAAATCATGATAGAAGCATCTCATTGATTTCCTTGACTGCAACCAAACATTTTATTCCATTCAGTGTATGTGTCAAGTTCTTTTTGTGATATGCTTGGCTGGAATTTACAAAACACATTGTCGAAGTCTTGAAAAGCCACTGGTCTCATTTGTCTTGGGTGGATACTCGACAGGTCGGAACCGGGAACGCCGTGGAGAGTGCCCACCACGGCCTCTTGACAAAGCTGAACCACGTCCAGTCCTGAAAAAGCTTCTGTCCTCTGAACCAGTAATGACATCTCTTTGTCACTAAGACAGTAGTTGTGTTGTGAGAGCACTTGGCTGATTATCTGGTGTCGTGCTGTCCCGTCAGGTAAGGGAATGAGCAATCGCTTGGTAAAGTACCTCCTTAGGGACTCCGGGATCTCTTCGGGTTTACTGGTGGAGCAGACCACAAGAACGTGGTCCTCAGCTGAGGACAAAATACTGTCGAGCTGCATGAGGAGTTCAGCTTTCAGGCGACTCACTGGGCTGTCCTCGCTTAGCTGGGCCGACAGGAGGAGCTCCACCTCGCTGATGAACACCACCGCTGGTTGGCGACACCGAGCCAGCAGGAAAGAAGCCTGAATGACTTTGTCTCCCTCCACCAACCATTTGGTCACCAGTGTAGAGCTGCTAAGTCTCAAGAAGGCGGCCCCCAGCTGGTTGGCCATACAGCGAGCCAGCAGTGTTCTGCCCGTTCCCTGAGGTCCAAATAAAAGAAGATTGCGAGGTAATGCGTGAAGTCCATTGAACATATCCGGCCTTAAAATGGGCCACAGTATCTCCTCCTTGATGGCTGCTTTTGCCATATCGAGTCCGGCGATGTCGCTCCAATCAACCTGAGGGCACTGCTGAAGGATTTCTGACGTCACCATGTCCACCAAGTTGGGATCGCTGTTCTTCAGTTGTTCCTCGGCAGAAAGGATGGACGAGGTAGGCGTACCGACATCGGGCCCCGTTAGGGAGTGAGGCAGGTGCTGTCTGTGTTCTTCGCTTTGTTCGCTCAATATTGGGGATCCAAACTTGCTGTAGGGCTCACCAGCTCGGAGGTCATCCACGGAGCTTTTAGTCGATCCGAAGGACGGGGGAGTCAGAGCCCCGCTAGGGTGTATACTAAATTTTCTTGGCTGATCGGAAGATATTGTCTGTTTGGTTGTCTTGAATGCCAAAGCGGAGGCCTCAGCATTTCTCTCAAAGCCATTGCCCCTGTTGGAATCTGAAACACTGCTGTCCGCTAGTCTGTACATGGGACTCTGAGAAGAGCGCTGTTGGTTGTAGTTGAAGTCACCATAGCTGGAGTCCACTTCTCCATGTCCACTCATGTAGAAAGCCTTTCGTTTTAACGAGTTGGATGTGCTACCATTCAGAGGTGCCGGGGCAATCGGTGTATGATTGTGGGACTGGTAGGTGTAGCCGGGCAGAGTGGAGGAAGGGATCGGAGTGGGCGCCGCAATGCCGGACGGCAGATAAGCAGAAGGAGGGGGCACTCCCCCGGGGCTATAACCGGGGGCGACAGCCGTTTGAGAGGGATACCCTGTTGGCGGATAATTGTAGTTGGAAAGATTTGGAGACGCGCCATTGTAGCTCGGTACTAAGGTGGGGGGAGGAGGCGGCGGCGGCGGGGGCTGTAAGAGCCCGGCGCTGTGCAAAGGAGAGGGATGTGGAGAAGGGAGGGCTGGGGTTGTCTGGCCACTGTAGCTAGAATGCAGGTAGGGGCCGTTGTAGCCGGCACTGTATTCCTGAGAGGAAAGGCTCGAGTGGAGAGTCGTGGCCGTGTGGCTCCCGCAGTTACTGCTGGAATAGCTCGGCTCAGACAAGCTGCTCGCCACCCCCGGGGAGCTGCCTATGCTAGCTGACGCATCTGTAGGGGGTAGGGCAGCTGTCATTCCAGCTTTGCTAACAGATATAACATCTGGAGCACAGTTCATCGGGTAAATCCCCTCCTGCCAGGGCTCATTCTCCGACTTTCGTCCATTCAAGAGTCCAGTAGTGCCTTCTGAGTAGGAACAGAGAAGGGCTCTTTCATTTGGGCCTTCGAGGATCCCGGAGTACTTCTCTGCATACTTCTTAAGCAGGTTGGAGGCAGTCAGAGCGGAGATATCATCGTTTGCCCACGCATACTGGTACGTTCGCTGTAAGTGTCCCCGGTAGGCCTCTACTTTGTGCGCCGGAGAGCGGGTAGTGGATGAGATGTCAAAGTGTTGTTCTGCCCATTGTGTGTGCTCTGGGGTCCACTGCATCTTTAGACCTGGGTGTCATGCATAAGGGAAACACATGTCACAATAAGCATTCACTATTATAACTTATCAGCTGTGAAAAGAATCGTGTACTTTTGAATCTACACAACTTGGAAATTTTCCAAAAATCCATCTACTGTATGCTCAAGCCAGTGTGTTCTTGTAACACGTTTTAACACGTTAGAGGGCATGTACTGAAATATACAATTTGTAAATTTTCAATTCTTACTTGTTCTTATGCTCTTGTTTCTTTTTTTAATTTAAAGATTAATAATAACAAATTGAGAGTTTTTTAATGAATAGCAACTGGAATGATACGTTTTTCAATGTGCAATCTGCAAGGAGAAATAAAAGACTTTCACTGCCCAATTGAAGTTACAAATATGGTTCCTTGCCCACTAAAGGGTTAAATACTGGCAGCACGGCATTCACACGTGTCCCATGCGGCCAACAAACAACACAGCAGTAATGCAACATGCATTGATGAGGATGTGCGACACAACGCTGTGCTGTAATCCACCCAACACGGTGCAGAATGACACAGACGGACATTGCGGGTCAGTCCATAATCCAACTCTCATCTGAAGCATTCTGAGACAGTTTCAAATCTGCTTGGAGGAGCGCAGCAAAGCAATCTTCCTTGGCAGCGCTCCGTTGCTTTCATCACACAAACCCCTCAGCCCAGCAGGAATTACATCCACATCAAGTCTGCCCACTGCTTCCCATCCAGAGCGAGAAAGGGGGGGAAAAAAAAAAACACATGCTTGACTGCGAGCGTCTCTCGGCCTATTCAGCCTTGAGATGTGAATGACATCAAGGATCAAGTTAAACCCCGACGTCAATGCGCAAATAAATGTTTTCATGCATGTGGTAATTTTTTATTTTATGTGTGTGTGTGTGTGTGCGTACGGAGGGGGTATTATCTGATGATTTACACCCTCAAAGAATAGTTAATAGGCCGCTGCTCAAAATAGCCTCACATATCATGTGGAGGACGTATCCAAGCAAATGTTTTATTTCCAAATGCAATTACTGCGCCTTGACCCGGCAGGTATTGCAGTGCTGAATTCCAGTATTGCAGTATTTGCAGCGTGTCCCTTCACGCGATTTAAGAAGCACCGGGCAGCTGCAGCTTGAGGCGGATGACAAGCGCAGTTATTGTCTGGAAAGAATAACGGATGATTCCCTTCCCCGTCTGACTCCATCGCCATCATTGGCCCACCCACCACACCAGGAGCTAATTAGCAGGATTACGCTGCACTAATTGTGTTAATTTACAAGGTTTTAGTCAAAGAGATCCACGCTACGCCTTACATGCTTGTCAACCATCCAAGCTAATGATGAAGGGGGAAAAGCCCAAGGCAAAAAAAAAAAAAAAACCTGGCAGACAAAAACAAGCACAAGCTACTGAGGAGGACAAATGTTCAAATACATATAGAATACAAAAGAATATAGAAACAAATGTGGTTGATGTAAATTGTCTTGTAAATGTGGGTGATGTAAATCGCTCTAATAAAAAAAGGGTAGTTTTGGCGATTGAGATAAAACATTTTATTTGAAGTAAAAAAAAAAAATTTATGGTTAAAAAATACCATAAGCAAAAAAAAAAAAAATTCCAAGTGAACTATAACACAGTATAAATCAACAAAATCAGTTTAAGAAACTTCCAGAAAGATATTCAAGTTCATTAATTGGGAAATCTCACAAACAAAAAGAAAATAGTATCAGGGAGGTTATCATTGAATACTTTCAATATCACTCTCTCAATTATTCCATCCATTAATTGAAAACAGATTCAAAATGATTTTGGATTAATGTTCATTACAAAATCTTTTTTTTTCCTGACTACTGTTTAGAAACTGTTTCTTATTTGGAATTATTTATTGAGTGACACGTGTGGGAATTATGTACTAGCCAACTTTTCTTTCAAACTTCTAGCCTACTGATTAATGAGAATGTTTGCAAATCTCTTATTTGGATTCAAGACAAAGATAATACCTCAATTTCATGTAGAATGAGAATATTTGAATATATGAGATGTTAAAATCTGAGCATTTGGACAATTTGAAGTTAAACCAAGTGGCACGGTGGAGCAGCCGTAAAGTTTTGGCCTCACAGTTCTGTGGACCGGGGTTGAAATCCCGGCCCCGCCTGCTTAGAGGTTGCATGTTCACCCTGTGCCTGCATGGCTTTTCTCCAGGCGCTCCAGTTTCCTCCCACACCCCAAAAACATGCATTAATTAGACACTCTAAACTGCCCTTAGGTGTGAATGCGACTGATGTGTGTATGTGGCCTGCGATTGGCTGGCAACCAGTTCAAGGTGGACCCCGCCTCCTTCCCATTGACATCTGGGATACTCCCACGACCTTCCTGAGGATAAGCAGCTCAGATAATGGATGGATGGGTAATTTTATAATTGATTGATTGTTGCACCCGAACTGAAAATGATCTGGTTTGCAACAAAATGTTATGTTCTTCAAAAAATTCATTCTGGTTATGGCTTTTGATATTTGACATACTTCGTAAAATAAGAGATGTTTATGTCCCTAAAGTCAAAGTCCGTTGGAAATATAACTAAAATGTTCTATTACGTTCTTCTATCTCAAGTTACGATTATTTCAAATATCAGAAACAAGTAATTTCATCGCAAAGTATTGTTGAGTACGAAGCCCTCCAGTTTTTACCATTTCTGCCATCATCCACTCAAAGTAAATTAGTCAGCATGTACGCGGCCAATTCTGTACGTCTCAATGGAACCAACACCATACGTCTGCATTGCTGTAAATATTATGCTCTCAGCTGTCTTGACAGCTTTTGAGTGTTTATCTCAACACAGGTTGTCACAGCGTTAACTCCTGCCAACACTAGAACACGTCAAAGCAATTATTGTATTATTTCTGATGTGCTCAAATCTTCTCCCACAGATTAGGTGGAATGCGGCCCGTGGCGCGCGACACTCGGTGAACCGAGAGTATCAGCAACGGACTTGGTCGAAATCGTTCATTAACACTCAAGCCACATTTCGTCAATAGCAAAATTGCACGGGCGCTTATTGAGTGCGATTCCTCTGTTATTGTTAATGGCCGCTGAACAGTATGCCACTTAAGGCAATCAAAGAGGGGCTACTTGCAAAGTGTACTTGTCCTCCATGAGCATCCAGTTTTTCACGTAATGAACCATCCAAGATGATTACCTGCAGCCATCACGCCGCTGACACTCTCCATGTAGGACACAAGCACAACACAAAGGATTTTGATTTGTGGAGCAAGATTAGATTTTATATTGAATGAATTGAAGGTAGATTTAATGTCCGGGCGCCATGGGTGAAATGACTTAATTAAGTAATTTCCTGTTATTCATCAAGTCTACAATTTTAAAGACAATGCCATGACTTCTTTTTCATAGAAGACTACGGATAGCAAATATAGACAGTACGTGTACTTAAAATACAGTTTAAGTATGCACACATGCCGTGCAGACGCTTCCATTTTTATGTCATCGGTTCGCTCAAATTCAACATCCACAGGTTCCTTTGTTTTATGTGAGGAGCTATAATTAGATTCAACTTGTGGAATTATCACAGATACCCTGAGGGTGGAAGATCACATTCCACTGATCAGCTCGCATCAAATAGAGGCTTTGTTAGCACATCCTGCTTGACAATTTCAATTTTTTTTTTTTTCAAAGTTTTCAAGAATGTGTGAAATCAAACACTGTATGGACCAACTGAAATGCATATTGCCTCATCTCGGAAATAAAGCTCCTTTATTGGAAATAAAAAAAAGGTGAAGGTATTTTATACCAAAACATACGCTTATGTTTTGACACATGCATTTGATACTGTGATCGCATGGTGATATGTGACACTCCGGTGTTTAATTTCAGGTCCAGTGATCAGCATCGATGAAACAGAAATGTTGACCTTTTGGGAACTATTAATCTGGTAGCCAAGACCGTTTTTTAAGCAAACAAGAGTGGGCCTCCACTCTGTCCATCCAATTTCCCAGTGTGTAAATTGGACCGCCGCTTGGACAATTCTCTATTCATTACAGTGCGGCTGAAAGGAAGCACCGAGGTGGCAGAGCCGTTTTCTTTTCCTTTTTCTGTGTGTGTGTGTGTGTGTGTGTGAGAGAGAGAGAGAAAGACGCATATGTGCATGTGTGTGCGTAAGGGGGAGGGGGAGAGAGAGAGAGAGAGAGAGAGAGAGAGAGAGAGAGAGAGAGAGAGAGAGTGAGAGAGAGAGAGAGAGAGAGAGAGAGAAGAGCTGGACTTTCCTTCCTCTGTTTTTGTCTTGGGGGAAGGGAGTATTGAGGGAGATGGGGGGAGGGAAAGCTGTCATAATTGAAACGTGGCCTAATCAGAGTCATTACCATTTTTACCAATTTGCACCACCCAAGATGCTTATTAGGTAACTGTGTTTAATAAGTGCTTCTTTAGAAAACTAACTGTAATGAGCTCTTTAAAGTCAGACTGGTGCGTGACTATGCACTGGAAGCCAAACCAGTCTTGGGGCTGTGCAAGAAAAAAAAAATAGATAGCAATACGTGATTTAAAAAAAAAAAAAACAGCCCGCATACAGTGGCGCACAATGTCATTATTAAGCTTCACAAACTCTGGACTTCACAGCACACAATAGACCCCACTGAGGCGGCAGATGAGCTGAAAAGTATTTATAATTACTGATCATTACAATCCTTGGATATTCATCTCTGGACGTAAACATAATTACATGAGCTTTTGCTTTTATTCCACACACACGGGCCACTCTTGACAGGCGTGCAAATATTGCCGACAGACACTAATTACATCTATGGTTAAAAACGAGCTCCTATTCAAATTTACTGGAGATATTCGAAGAGAAAGGGTGGGGCCAAACATTCTGATACACTGCGAAACGCTATAATCAGTATCTCATTCATGCCACATATTAAGTTAAGACTACTTAAACTCCACGGATAGCTCCACGAGGCAGTAATTCCAATCTTTAGATAGCAGCGTGCCATTTAACCCCTCATTTGGAAAAGAGATGTCTTCTTCATTCCTAGTATTTGCACGCCTACTGTCCATAAATTTCACAGTCTGACCACCGTGCTGATTAATGACTGCACGTCTGCACACGATCAAGCACATTGATCCTAAAGGCCTGTCCATACCAGGATAGCCACGATAACAATAATGACTATGACCACATCATCTTCAAAATCAGTCCCCGGGCAACGGGATGACTCGATTCCTTAGTTTCAGAACAATATGATCGCAGAATAAATCATATGTGATGCATTCACATTTAAAAAAACACAATTTAGCATTCACATGAACATATCAATGGTAAAATAAAATGGTGTATCCAGTTAATGTGACACATGCTGGTGTATCAATTTCTACAATTTTAATTTACAGTAATTAATAATGAGCATAATGAATATCAATAGGTAAAGTCTATTTACATTAAAACTTTTCTGGTGTGTATGTTGTAGTCATATTTAGGGTATTTATTATTATACTGCAATGCTTACACTTATTTGTATACAGTATGATTATTACCATTACATAACAGCTCTTGATGTTCTCTGTTTACATTTCAAAGTCTAATCCTATATGCTCAGCGGGTTTGTGGATGTATTGACACGAGGGGACAGCATTTTAAGGAAATTCACGCGATGGGTAAAATGAATGATCAATTATTCAAGTATTGAGAAAATATATAGATAGGAAGTGTGACAATATTGGAATGTTTGGTTGTGTTCGTCTGACTCTGTGATACATTTGTGCATTGTGTTTGTTTTCTGCTGTGTCCTTTGAACATTGATATTGGATGGAGACACACACTGCATCGTAGCAACGCACGTTTCCATTTTGCTTTCTAAAAAGGAATATCGTCAACTCTACATCCATGTTGACCTCAGATCTGACTCGACTTCAGGGCAACATTATTCTACTTAAGACAAGAGTGGTATCAAAACATATCCAGAACGCCCAGAGAGATTCTCCCACACCATTAAAATAATATTCAACGATTAAAACCCCTTGCTCATTTCCCCCCATTGTCTCACCTCGTCAAGGAAATGTGGTCATTGGCCCATTTCTACTTTCAAATAATAACATTGCACAGCAATACATTTCTTAATTCCATACACCAATATATCATTGATACAACAGTGACACACAGTAGAATGTTGCAATAAGATTGGCCTAAAGAACTTAACCTTTTGCTTTGATCAACAGACTATATTAGAGCTGATTAACAAGGTGTGAATTTTTTTCCCCTTTCATTCATGTGCCCAATTAGGGAAAATGTGCCTTATAAGTGGTTCACATTCAAACACATGGTTCATACGTCATTATTTTAACATCATTGCCTTTCAGTAACTGCGGCTTGCAGGTCCAGTTCCCAGGTTTGTCTTTTTTGAGTTCAGTCCCTGAAAAGCCGTTGGACATGTCTGATGTAACCTTGCTTACGGCACTCGCATTTCATCAGTGGTAATTATCATCTGATGCCCAAAGCTGTAAATTCACCTAAGTAACCACACTGGTAGCTGAGCTTATAAAGACAATTGTTATATTATGTCCGCAGCAGTAGAAGAAATAACAGTCATTACTAGCAGTGAGGTCTTGTGTAGATTTACTTCAATCTTCTGTCTCTTAATCAAAATTCATAACGATTAGAGCTCATGAAATTCAACTGAAAGTAACAAGAAATATCTTCAGCTCCCTTACTTTTGTGGAATGTTATTTGCTTTTCAGCCAACAAAAATAAATTCAGTGAATGCACGTCTAACACCAACACTTTTGATCATTAGCCTGCAGCAAAGTATGTACAACTCTTAAAAGTTGGCTACTCGAGGCTACCATTAACACAACATGACAGGAGTCCTGGCTGGTGTACAGCTAAAGTAAGTCATCCATAATCACCATAGCAACGGAAAATCTTTTTTTCCCCTCATCGGTACCATTTGACATGACATTGAAGCTTTTCATTTCGAGAAAAATCAACACATCGACATCAATGGCCACTGCCCATCACTCATCGTGAAAGTTCATTGGTAAGTTTGCATAAACTAACTGTAGTTATATTTTACTGTGAACAGCATCTTTCTAAACATGCCTGTCACTAATATAACGTACAATTGTACTGTAAATTTGTGAAGTAAGTAAAGGATTTATGATACTTGGTCCTACATTTCCATTTGTTTCATTGGGAAAAATACATTTAGTAAAAATTGTTGGTCTGTCATGAGACAGATGTCATCACAGTTGTCAAGATTCTAACAAAAGTATGTGTACCGGTGCCTTGACAGGGTTGATCACACCCGTAATTCAAATAATCTTTCCCTATTGAAATCAATGGAAATGTAATCAAAGGGGAAATTCACAGTGTATGCAATTTGTCATGTAATATGTACCCTATTTTGACAATGTGATATTAAATCCTCTCTCATTTAATAGTGTTTTCATAATTACGAATTTTCAGGGGAGCTGCCATTTTCTTCGAGTCACATGACTTACGTGCGCGGATGTGACGTGTACCGTGCCGCAACAAAGGCTCAATTACATGGGACACCATTTATACCTAGCGCCGATTTTTCGTATTTATCCTCATCTGATGAAGAAATAGCAGTATCGGTTGATCGGGAAGATGGAGGAATACGTCCATACAGATTTGAACCCGTGGCTGGAATTAATGTTGAATATTCGGATGGTTCTTCGGGCGGAATGACACGGTGTCTGACTACTCGACATAAGTGCATAAACAAAGGCCCCCAGGAGTTCTGGGGCGGCAGCCGCGGATTCTGACGGGCGAGCTCCGGCGGCGGGCCACGAGCCGACCTTCCAGGCGGCGGAGGCCGTTAGCCCCGGACGCCGAAGCTAGGCTAAAGGCCTCCGCCGCCACCGAAGCTCAGCTAAAGGCCTCGGCCGCCGCCGAAGCTCAGCTAAGGGCCTGCGCCGCCGCCGCCGAAGGTCGGCTAACGGCCTCCCCAGACGCCGAAGCTCGGCTAAAGGCCTCCCCAGACGTCGAAGCTCACCTAACGGCCTCGCTGGACGTCGAAGTTTGGCACGTGGCTCGCGGCCCGCCGCAAGAGCTCATAGCCTGCCCTAAACCCTAAAGTACTGTACTTTATCAAAACATAGAGTAATAATGACATTAGATCGAATGTAAGATTCAGATAATTCAATGCGCATTGTGCTGCTCCTTCTGGTGTGTACTTTGGCCAGCAGTGGAATTATTATACATAAATACTAACAAAATATAAAGAGGAAGACGGCCGCATCCAAGCAGAGATAATATGAGTAACTTTGATTGAGTTTTGCAGATGAAAAAAGATCACAGGCCTGTGTGTTTCTTGCTACAAGTGGTCTTCATAAAACAAAATGAAAAAACAAGGTTGATAACTACTACAACCTCAATACTAGTTTTGTGAGCTTGTCTAGGCTGTTTCGTATTGTGTGTCAGTTATAAGCTAGCGTACATAATGGTCTGATTAAATATGTGTAATTCTCTTTGTTTGATGTTTATGTTTAAAGTGACCTTCAACTGTGAGAGAAATAAACAGCTTCAAGCAAGCACTTTGCCTCACTTTGAAGAATTGTTAGCAACTTGCTACACCGCTGCTTGTTGTCGGTTCGCTGCTACCATTGTGCACGAATGTAAACTCAAATTTTTGCTCACAGCTCAAGACAAAATATCAGCCGTAGGATGGGTAATATCTTAAACAAACTTAGAAGTTGAGGTACCACTGTACATTACACTTCTCACTAGATGTTGAAAATGTGTTGGCTAAAATATTGATATGTAACTTTTATATAGTTCTTCAAATTCTAGTCCACGAACTTAAAATTCACACATTCTCATACTGCACATTTTATTTAGTTGAAATGACGTTTTCATATAAAAGATAGTAATGTCAACATGTAGATTCTGTGCCTTTCTTTCAAATAACCTGTCCTCTGCACTGTGATTAACTGGTGACCGCTTGGTGCTGTAGAGCACTTTTTCCCCGAAGTCAGCTGGTATAAGCTTGAGGATCCAGCAACCCTAAATATGATAAGTGGCACTGACTACAGATTAATCTCTTGTCCTCTTAAGCATGACGGGACTTTGTGGTCGATAATAAACTGTGATTGATTTTTAATGTACTTAAAAACACAGGTGGCTTTTTAATTTTTTTGTTTACCGTATATAAATCTGAGTTCTTGGTGGAATCCCCCGGATATTTTAACACCCCCGTGAGGTTTCTTGGCGGAGGTAATAGTTAAGTATGATGGCTTGAGGGGAACGTGTATTTCTCAATTTCTCCTTTAATGCAGTAAATCAGGAGGTTGAGAGAGTGGGTGAGCTGTCATTTCTCAGTTTCAGTGATGCTCATTAAACCATGACTCTCTGGGCCAAGAGGCCCCCGAGGCTACGTCTCCCATTACAACCCTCAGTGTGGCTAAATCCACACAAATGCTCAAAGAACAGCCTTTGACACGCAAGTTCACTGAATGCAACTAAGAGACAATTGGAAGAGGCAAGGCTCGTGACGTTCCATTGTGCACGTTACGGACGACGACGCAAATGACTTATCGGCGAAGACAAAACAGCCGTTGAAGTCAGGTAGTCGGGGTTTAATGGTGGAAAATCCAGTAGAAGCAATGATTTTTGGAGACCTCAGTGGTTAATCTGCCTCTCGAGGGGTTACATGCTCACACAAGGGGTTCCTACAGACTCCAAGAGTAGAGAGGTGCATTGTGACCTTGCTACATGAAGCCTTATTGACCAAACGCTACTCACTAACATCTTTATTCCCAAACGAGCTGTTATCCCTCGGAAAAAAAGCCCTAATCAAAGATGCCCATGCTAAATGTAAACAGGAGGGGGAACAGGGGGGGAGCATTTTGTGGGATATTCCAGAGTTCTATTCTATTTAGTAAGTGCTGACGTTTACTGTAATGAAGCAGTTTAATGGCGCCAGGAGGCAGTCGTCTGATGTACAAACCAAACAGGGGCAAGCCTCATTGGAAATGAACAGGTTATCTCGTTCACTGATCCCATTCCCAACCATTACTTTTTATAGCCGCGTTAACCTGGTTAGGATAGCGGGATATCGCCTTGTAAAGGAAGCTCATCCTTCACGGTGTGATCACGGGACGCGCGTCGGGCTGATGTAAAAAGAAAGTGTTTTCACAGCCTTTCCCATTACCTCAACCTTCATGTTTTTAAGGCGGAATATATTGGTGCAGAAGGATCGCATGGCTTGTACAGTACAGCTTTGACCGCAGTATGAATTAACATTTGATGTCTGCGACTGCATTCATACACCCGCAAGCAAGTATGCAATAAATATAACACGACGCTACCGAAAAAGTGAAGTTATAAAAGAAGATGTTTACCAGCTTTTGTGCAAAAAGGGATGTGAAACATTCCGCGTCTCAAAGAAGGTTGCTTGTCCGACACGGGCAGGACAAAAGGTGAAATGAGACAACTGAGGCAATCTTAAATCAATATGACATGGGCATCTCTCAGCTAGATTTGTCTAAAAGTTACTGATGGGGGGGGGGGGGCGTTCCGGTGAGGCCAGAAATATGAACTTCTATACAGAAAACTCAGTATACGTCAGTGCTTCAGAGTAATTATGGTAACTTTTATATTTCATATACTACTAATTTGATATTGCACTTGTATAAAAACACTGGAACAATATTTGAAATAATCTGAAAGAAATCTTATTGTTTGAGTCACTTAAACTGCTATGTTTTAAGTCTACCCATAGCCCGTTTTCATGACCGAGAGAAAGGCTTTGAAAGAGAGCTCAAAGTGCTAATTAGACTTATCAGTTAAACAACGTGAAGAAAAGATGGTGGCCGCAAATCTTCAAAGAGCCGAATTGAAATGAGGAAAGGAAAGGAGGGGGCTAGGAAAACGATGGCCGAGCATTTCTTAAAGGCTATGAATAGCGGGAAATGTTAACCTGTGTCAAATATGAAATGTGTGGGAGGTAACGTACCAAGTCTTGCAGCATTAAATGATGTTTTGACAGTTCTATTATGATCATAACTACGATTCATTCTGCGGCTCTGCCAAGGACAAAATGTTGATAGAAGTAAAAACATTAGTGGAAAAATTTGAGAATTTTTTTTTTCATGTTTGTCTGTGATTAGTATGGCAGTAACAAAACCCCAAGGTTCAGATTCGATTTGTATCTCAATTTATGAGTCACAGTGTCACACAATGTCCATGTGTTTTTTTCCGTGACAAGCAAATAATTTGGGTCAGCGGTTGGAACAAACTCTGTTTCAGTGTTGAGGTGCATTTCGCAGTTCTACCATTTCAAAGACAACACAGGTTTGTGTCTTAATTATTATATTTATTTACTTTCAATTAATAAGTCATTGGTCTGTAGGTATAATGCAATTAAATGCTGGTCTGTGCTGCGATATTGTCTCTTTAGGAATCTTTCCACATAAAGATCCATTTTTTATGTCACTTATCCTCATGGGGGTTGGAGTGAGCTGGTTCCCAGGCGAAAGGCGGGGTGCACCCTGGACTGGTTGCCAGACCAATCGGAGGGTACATAGAGACAAACAAAAACAATTAATAATTCAAACTCACGTTCACACCTAAGGACACATTAGAGTACCCAGTTACCTTTACTTGCAATGTGTGAAGAAGCCAGAGTACCGGGAGGCTATGTAAACTCCACAAAGGTATTCAAACCCCAAACCTCAGAACTGTGAGGCAGATCTGCTCACCACAAGACCATTACATAAAGACGTAGAAGGCAAATTCATTAATATTATGACAATGTTTATGTGATTCATCCTTGTCTCTTTACACTCTATTATCCAGCACAACAACATGTGGTAAAGGTCCTAGTGGGCAGACCGTTTACAATAATCTTCCTGTGGCTGATGTGAGCTTCCTTGATGAAGTGTGAAAAGAATCTAAATTTACCATTCCGTTATGTGCGGGGCAGTTTGTACAGTCTCGCTCATTTGGGTATGCACGTAATAACAACAATATTCTGGCGGGTACGTTGTGAGTTTCAATCATTCCGGGTCAACTACCCAAGTAGCTTCCATACGAGCAGCCCCGTGGCCATGGAGGTCTGGAATCTACCTCCCTCCTGGCCGGGTGACGTTGCATGTTCTATTTACAGACCGAGGGTTGAAGTAAGGCTGCGGGGAGTGTAACACTGACCCACATGACCTGTGGCCTAGAAAAGCTGCCTGAAGCGCTGCACAACTCCTTGCCCATTTGCCGCAGCCTTTTCAAAGCCAAAGAAAAAAGCTCTTGCGCTGTGTATGCCTTTTCTTGCCAAATGATTTGCATCCTCTTTTTTTTTCTTTTTTTTTATTCACGCCTTTGACTTGTTGTCAATGTATTCACGGCTGCCGCTGCCTAGTCTCAAGTGGGTATGAGATGGGAAGTCGGGCGGGCGAAAAATGCTTTACTTTCAGGCCTTGTGTCTGCAGGCCACACGTCTGCAGTCATCTGTCACTAGTTTACATACGTGCTATGACACTTTGTCTCTCTGTGGGAACCCATTGTCACCACTTGGCCGCCAGCAGAGGCTGACTGGGTGCTAGATGGGTCTCCCCCAGGTACCTCTAGGGAGCCACATTAGGCCTAACTGACAGCCTGACAGCAGCGCACACACTCACATGCACTCTATGCCTGGCCCGGGCGCCAGATCCTCTAACAGCACATCAACTGGCAGGGTCCCAAGGCATGGCACGCTTTGCATAAAGCAGTGTGTTTGCCATGCACCACCACTTTTTTTTTCTTTTATTATTATTATTTTTCACCCCTCCAGCCTCTTTGTGCTCTGTGTACGTTTTGAAATGAATAATGGAAACAACAGAGCTGATGACTCATGGGATCCATTTTAAGATGTGGAAGAGGTAGACAATGAAGAAACAACAACTAAATGGATTTACTATTGGTCTCAATAGGACAGATATTTTGCTAGAAAAGGCCACAAAGAAATGAGAAGGGACAACAACCTTTTGAAACCGCCAGGACATCGTCAGCAGTTCACAAGTCAAACTGGCATCACGGATATCTTGGGGGACTTCAGTGCAGTAAGCATCGGAAGTAGGAGTGTCAAACAAATCTTTGGTCCTGGGCAACATTCTAGTTGGGTTCTTTTTCACAGGGTCATTATGCAAACATGCAAACTCCACATATGCGGGGCCGGGATTTTAATCCCGGTCTTCAGAACTGTGGGATCAATGCTCTAACCAGTTGTTCCACAATTCCACCACTATAAACTTATTATATTTTTTAAAAAAAAGTTTAAATCCACACCTCATCTCAGTCCATTGAGCTATTTTTTTTCTTTTTCAAACATTTTTTCAAATATTTTAAGTGTTTGCTAATTCTATGATAACAAACAATTGGTTCAACTACTTTTCCAAATTATTTAGTAAAAAAAAAAAATTACCAGCAATTTTAGCAAGACACAAATAGAGGCTCATGACATGCTTTAGCAGGATACATAAATTACATGACAAGCCTGATCTGACACCTGTCATCCAAATGATTACTTAGACATGGATTTTGCATTTTGTGGTGTTTTTTTTTTTTAGAATAGGATTTGATGACACCCAAAGAAGAAATGCAACAACACCCAAAAGTGGGAAACGCTCTGCTCAATACAAGCTGGAAAAAGCCACAATACATTGACATCAGTACAAAATTGCGAATGAAATGAAGAGTGCAAAGTCAGCTATGTTTCGTGAAAATGTGTAGCGAATAACCTTCCCGACACAGCGGCCTTCTGCTATGCTGTGCATCTGTCATGTCACAAAACATTTTTTATGACTCTCCACCTTTTCAAATACTACAGATCTTTTTAATTTTACATGTTTAGGACAGTTACGGATGTAAAATTGTTCTATATAGCACGTCTACAATTAAAAAAGGCAATGGCAACATTTTGACACTAGGATTTTTTTTTTTTTTGAATGGGAAATCTGAATAAATATGACATTGATCACTCAAGTGGAAGGACTTTGTTCATTTTAAAGGGCGTACTGTAGTTCATAGGTAGGCCAGTGGGTGTTTTCCAAGTGTGTTTGTCTTTTCTCAGCAAAATCTCAGCCTGGCATATCAGCCCCTCATCACATGATTCTCCGCGTGGAAGTGAGCGAGCAGGCAATAGGCCGATGTAACTGCAACAGCTATTTCAGACTGTGCCAAGTCAACATTACTCCCGAAGGTGATTTGTTGTTAATGAACACAAAAGGAGCTTCAGCCCTCTTTAAGCGCCAACAGTAGATGATACTGAAGTCTTGAGTGCTAATTTCTTATATGTTTTTCTCTTCTTGTTAAATTAATTTAATTCCAGGTGGAGTTTAAGAGCCACAGTCAAATAGGCCACATCCAAGACTAATAATAGTAATATGAATAATACCGTGGGGTCTTAAAATACGAGAGGCATGACTTACAATCTTTTCAAGACACGAATGGTCATTTGTATGATTTTTTTTTTTTTAGTTTTGACAGAGCGCTGTATGTTGGTTGTGAAGTTAACTCACTTCATAAGAAGCAGCACCTGACAGATGGCAAAAAATGTTTTCTTAAAAGGAAGCTGTTTATTGCTACTAACAGTTTAAATTTGCTGTCAAACTAATCATGAAAAAGAGAATTAGGCTTTCATTTTGTAAATTGAAAGCAACCACATAGCGTCGGTGTTTAGCTTTTTGCTGATAAACCCACACGACACCCGAGGCTAACAAATAGCATCATTGTCGCTGACATTTTAACAATGTATTTTTTACCACAAATGGTTAAGAAACACACTGACAGGTAAAATAACATTCACAGCCATTTATTATTTATCCTCTGTGAAGAACTATTAAGTTTACTGTGGCTTATTGAGTTGTGTCCATCGCCCCTAACACTTCCATGTATTGTACTAGCCGTTGGCAGCAAAGACATGCACAACTGGAGCAGCACAATATTCATAAAATTGAAGCAAAAAATGTGGAAAAATGTAAATCATTCTTTAGATTGCATTAAACTATGTCATTGCTGTACATTTGAATAAAATGTCATTTTTCTGATTAAAATCCAAAATGTTTGCATTTGTTTTATGGGGGGAAGCTGGAATGGATTCATGGCATTTCCATTCATTTCAATAGTGAGTGTTTTGCGTTAGGAGATGAATTAAACGTGTATCTCGGAGAATCATTGTAATACCTCACTTACAAACAATATTTGTGATTATAGCAGTTGACTAACACAGCTGCTTCCAGCCTGATAAGCTGGTCAGCGTGAGAGCAGAGTGACACAGTGCTGGCTGCTGTAGTCATGTCACAGTGTCACTGCAGATACCCGCTGCCTGGCTGCAGTCGAACGCCTTAAAACTACACGACAGCAAATAGGAGCCTTGCCGTCCTCCTCCCCCCTCCTTCCCTCCTGCGCTCATCACATTCCTCGTCTCCTCTCCACTCCGTCAGGCAGAATACAACCCCTCCGCCCCCTCCTGCCCTTCCCATCCTTGGCACCAGAGCCTCTCCCCACCCGCCAGCGTCTGGCATTCTGCCGACCCGGCGTCAGGTGATCTGCTCTGCGCACGATGAATGAATTGTTAAGGACCTCCATTGCTGCCATCTTTCCTGACCGCTCCAGCTACATACATGCAAGGAGTGTGTAATTCAAAAGAGACCCACCATCTAATAGTTATACATAAATCTGGATGAATAACAAATAATCACTTATCGCCAAATGCTTTAGCATATGTGCATCAAATATGCAGATTTCTAGATGCATATGTACAGTATATAAGTGTTTATATGTCACTACAGTATATTGAGGATTTAATGGTTTAGTGGACCAAAACCTGAAATTTGAAATGTGACTTTCAAAGGTGCAACATCGACAACTAATCAATAATTAAAATAAGTGACAAATATTTGCAAAACATCTTCATCGTCTACAGACCTTTCATAGTTTAAAATTGTGGAGATGCTTGGAATTTTATCCTCGCAACAGGAAATATTCTCAGATTTCAGCAATCCTTCACAAAAGTACAAAGATTATCTTTGTGCTTCATCCAAATTTGATATTTGCACACACCCCAAAAAAATGCTTTTATTTGAACAACAAACAATGATCAAATTTTTTTGTCTATTTTCCGACACAATCCAAACCAAACTGGTGAATGAATCAAAATCAATTTATTGTATGTTTTTCCCATTTTCTGCACTGTCATTTTGAAAGAATGCCCTGTTTTTAAATAAAGGGATGGAAATTAAAAAGTTTTTTCCATCTGATTCATTGATTCATTGAAAAAACACAATTGACAGAATCATTAATTATTCTAGCAATCAACAGATGAACAGATGTAGACTGAATACATTTTGAAAAGTAACTGCTTTTGAACCTGGAATAGTAATTTTTTTATCAGACAATGTGTGCTACATGATTAAAATGGACACCATCACAAGAGAGCCAATGTTATTTACGAAGAATGAAAAGGATGAAAATATATTTAAAAAGATGGTAGACAGGCTAAGATAGAAATCCATGCAAATATTTCCAACCAGTAATCAGGGCTTTCAGATAGATATTTCTATGAATTATTTTGAAATAAAAAAGGCTGGAATAAAATATTACATTAATTACTTTACATTTATTCCTTTTCTCCCTGAAATTCTTATGAGACATTTTTGGAACATAAATGCTTACATATACTTTTGTCAAAAGAGACTAAATAATGATCGTTACTTTTAATTTGACCAATATCACCGCAAACTGAGGCCAGTGATCGTCGTTTCTGTCCTTGCGTGCATATGGTTGGACGCACCAATGTGAAAATGATTTCATAAACAGGTTAATACTTGCATATATGTATAGTAATCACTGGGTTGCATGTTTCAATATGCTAACTGTGACATGTGCCGCCATGGCAAGATGAAATGAGCGACACTGATGATGCTACATTAAGTCCACCGCACCCTTTGTCTGCAAAAAATTAATTCAAACTGAATTGCTGACCAAAGTTACACTTTCGAGCTTAAATTCAATTTGTTGACGTAAAGCCAGAGGTATCGCTCTCAGGGTTTGAGCTTGTTGAAAAGAGTTCCAAACACACGCTCTCAGGACTTGCATATAATGAAGCTGACAAGTGTGGTGAAATAGTGATGTAATAGCCTGTGCTGCCGCCGCCGCTGCTGCACGGGCTTTTCAGCCCGGCAAGAAACGGCGGCCTCGATTGCCAGATTAGTCCGAAACCATATTGTGAAAACACAGGAGGAATTTCAATACGGCCAAATATTGAGTTTTCTCTTATCCACTTGTGAAAGGCTTACCGCATTCTCCCAATACAAAACTCCCCAACAGCATGCAATAATGAAACACCTTGAAAGAAGGACAGAGGAGGAGGGGAAAAAAAAGAAACGCCTCTCTTCACCAAGGTTACTCAATGATAAGCAACTCAGGCACACAATGATGGCAAAAAAGAGCTGGCTATTATCAAAAAGTCATAGAAGTAGAGATTTGGAGAGGGACTGTAAATAATTTGGACAAATACATGAACAATAATGTTTGTCTTTGTAAGGTGTTCAAACATTTGCCACTTTGGGCGAATCAACATAAAAATGTCACAAAATATTATTGTGTATACCATAATAAGGGGAGTTTCAAACAGCATCAATCTAGGCCTCGTGTAAGGGCACCCACACAAAGATGTTGGTCACGAACGCGGCATGCTGTGTAAATAATGAACAAAAGCATACTGAGGTGATGAAACAGATGATTTAGGAAGGGGAGGAGACTAATAAAGTCTCGCTGCCTTGCACCGGGGATATGATAATTACAGAGGCACCTTTAAGAATGCACATGAATCTCCTCCAGATCCAGATTAGAAGCCACATCGCTAAACCTAGTTCGGTCCGCCTGGGGATTGTCTATTCTGGCCGATCCCCAGTAGGCATGCGGCTACCTTGACTCCTTTTGAGATGAAGAAACATATCGAGTAAAGGAAAACGAGATGAAGCGTCAATGTGGCGACAACAAAGCAGCCCTACAACGTGAACTACAAGCATGTTGCTCTCGTGCGTAAGACGGCCACGCGTAAGCACGCCACACATCACGGCAGAGATGGCAATAACATCATGGAACGTGTGCTGCAAAGATTAGCCGCTCATAAAAACAAATAGAAGGAGACAGAAAGGGAACAAGACATTCTGTGCACCCTCAAGGTGGTTCTAGGGGGGGAGTGGTCGGCGATGGGGGGGTTGGTGACAAGCACAAAGAGAAACAGACGCACAGATGCTCGTAAAGTGCATGAAAACATTATCAATGACAGGCTAATGTGCAATTAAAATAGAAGAAAAAGAGAAATACAGTGGAATATCCCTTAAGTCATGCAGTATGGGGACATTTTCTGGAAAAAAAAAAAAAAAAAAAAATCTGGTGGTGAGAAAAGTGTTGCAGAAATTTACATAGCAATTTATGGAATATATGGTAACAAGAATCTAAAGTTTCATCCCAAAAAAAAAAAAGCACAAATACAACCACGACCACCAATCGTGCATTCATGGATGATGTCATTCTAGACCAGTGAGTTACAACAAGGAGGGACCCGTTAAGAGATCATCAGGGGTGCCGGGAAAAATGATCTAAAATAACTTCATTTCACTTCAAAACTATGACCCATTAACTACAAATACATCCGTGTTGTGTTCATCTATCTATGCCAGCGACTTACAGTGACAGGCAAACAAAAGAAATGCTATTTCAACCTGTGTATCCACCTGTTGCCGTTCATAAAAACAGGTCATGGCATCCTGTTAATATATTTAGCTTTCAGTTAAACTTCCAAATAAGGTTGGGACAGACCACAACAGACCAATGAAAAGCTCACACTGCTTCACACCAGAGAGAATCCAAAAGTGGTGAAGTGGAAAATTCCACGATTACCATTGAACCACAAATGGAACTTATTGCAACAGTGAGAAGCGATCTGTCTTCGCTAGTACAAAATGAGAAAACACAATTTAATTTCAACATGCAGATGAGAACCACATACATATACACATTCACGAATAATTGATGTAGCCGGAAGCATACTGGCTAATGAATAGCACTAACATGATCAGGGGATGAACAACAATGTGGACTTGAAAATCATCCTCAACAGTGCATACCTACCGATACGTGGTAGAGATGCTATATAAAGTATATTGTAGAAATGTGGCATACGCTAAGATTTGGAGTCTACTAAAAAATGGGATAACATAATATAATATAATATAATATTTGCCTCCGTTTGAATTCGACGGCCAATAAGAGATGCATTCAAAACTACGTGAACTACAGGAAACTATTGTTTTTTTTTTCCTGATTTAACTGTAGCTAAAAACTGCTACAGTAAGCCTCCACGACAAGCCGAAAAACTGTAAATGAATGATTTTGTAGTTTTTTTTTTAAATCAATTTAGCTTTCCTAAAGGACCATACAACTCATTCAGAAATACCGTGATTATCATTTTTATAATGACATTTATATTGTTATATACACCGCTAACATGAAACAACTTAATTCATAGCGTGTTTACGCCATTTTACTGAGCTCAGTGCATACTCTCAGTAAAAATACTGCCAGGGATCTACACACACATGAATAATTTTAGGAAGAGCTATAAAATTGAATACTTCTAAGGTAACAGTATTGATCTGCAAGGGATTGTGTAGTTTTATTACACTTGTATGAAAACATTACCTGAACAGTTAATAAAGCAGTTATGATGGTTTGAATCCAAAACACACAAATTCCACTTGCATCGTATCCGAAGCGTCCCACGATGGAGTGTGTAGGATATCAACGCATCAACAAAACTATGCGTCGAGAATGACTAATTAGACAACCTGATTCGCTTTGTCTGCCCAAATCTAAATCAAATGTGTTTCTTCTCCGAGAGAATATAACATGGAGACACATGGATGGTTAAAAAAAAAGGATGCATTTCAGACCCTGTGCTGTCACTCAGAAGACAAATAAAAGAGGAAAAAGGTCTGAGCGGACAGTTGCATGTGTCTAAATGAGATGGTGGGAGGATGAGGGAGGAGGAGCGGGGTTAGAAAGAGAGGATGTCAAGGATTCGCGGTCCTTCATCTTCGCAGTAGAGCAAACACATCCCTCAGTGTAGCAACAGACAGCTGCCTCCACTTTCTAACGCGGCCCAACTTTAGATCACTGCAGGAATTGTCAGTGCGCACAGAGATAACATGGAGAGCGGCCACCGGGGGAAACAACCGCCACGTAGAAACAAGGTGGAACAGAGAGAGGAGGAAAAAGAGGAAGAGGAGTCAGGGAGGAATACATTGATGGCCGCTCTGTGGTGTGTCACGCTCCCACTGGGGACTTTCACTGCTTTTTGTATGAAAATGAGGAGAGCCGGCGTTTAACATCCTGTCCTTAAAAATGACAATCCTGCGCTGATCTCACATGATGTAGTCAAAGGGCTTCATGTCGAAAAGATCTATTTCCAAAGATGAACACTGTATTGATTTACAACAGCAACATCCCAAGGGCTGTTTCTTTCCTTTTTTTTTTTTTTTTTTTTTAACGCCACAAGGTAATCACGAGCCGCCTTCCCTTGTCACCATTAGTGCACATACATGGAGTGTCAGTGTTGATGTTTACTGCTCCCTTATAGCGACGCTGTGGGCCCGCACTGTCAATTTACACCGTCACTAATGGTGTTACACACTCCCCATTATGGGCTGATCGTTTAGAGGGGGCTCACACACGCGTGCCAATCAAGTCAGAGGGGAATCAAATGCGCATGTAATACACAAACTCATCTATGATCGCATATTTCCACAATAAAAGCACCACACGCTCACACGAACACAAAAGCTACTAAAAAGAAAGGTCTAAACAAACATAACGCTCTAAATGATAAAGGTGATCAACTGACAATATGGTCAATGTTGTTTTTAGATGGTTGCATAATGTCAGTGTCAAACGATTGTAGTAAATAGTCATGAAAATATATGTATATTAGACAACCCTGGGTTCTTTAGTTTCAATGACTTGTTCAATTAAATATACATTTATTTGGACAGATATAAGGATGACAGCAAAAATAGCTCATAAGAGTATAATTTAAAATCTTATGATAAGCCATTTTCCACCATTTTCTTCATTTTAATTGAAATTTTACATAATTTGCTATGGGATTGTTCTGCCATGAACAGCGCTTTTAGACATTCCACATTTTGTTTTTGTTGTATTCTTCAGGTAATGCCACTTTAGTGGAACAAGGCATTAAAATGAAGCAGAAATTTAAGAAAGAAAGAGTGGGCTGATATTATTTTCTACGGCTATGAAATGCATTTGGATATAGCTCTTGTGGTGGATATTAAATTTGCCAAAAATGTCACTGGTGTGTGCATTTTGTTAATCGTATTTTCTACGCTCGTGCAAAAACTGTTGCAATAATAATGAAATTATAATTCCATTAACACCTTTTTTCTTTTCTACAGCTGCTGTGTAAGATCTCAGGTCCACCGAACACTGTGGCCAGTGACTCCATTTTGTATATCACAGCATTTTAAGCCCCCATATTTCCTTTTACCGCTCTTATAATGTTTGATTATTTAGCCACACAAGAGGGACAAAAAATAAGAAAGACTTCTTAACATGACGCAGCCCGTTTTTCCAGCAACGAACACCGACTGACGACCTTTACAATGTTGTGGCCACTACTGTGAGGTGAGGCAATACGCACTGCGTTCATTAAAAGCATTTCCGGCAATTTAAATTGTCGCACTTTGCAGGTTAGTACATAAATAATAAATAAGTTAATAAAGCTTGCATTTTCTCCTAGATAGAAAGGGTGTGGATGTGGGAGCTGGGGGCAGAGGAGGTGGAAAAAAAAAATCACATTTCTTCTTCTCTGACTATATAAACAAGACTGGTAAAGCAGCAAACGTGTAATAGGTATACAGTGCTCAAAGTCGCTCATATCAGCTCCTTGTCCCCGCTCAGCTGCAGTGTTTGAAAGTGTGAACGCGTGTGACATTCAGCAGAGTGGGAGATGAAAACAAGGGGCGAGCGCTCTGTCATCGCATTACACTGCCGAGCTTCATATCGAGCAACAACTTGGATTAACATCTTAATTTCAGATGTGCCACAGCTGTCATGCACACTGGAGGTGCCTGAGTGAGGTTAAGTAAGGACCTGTCACCTATAAACACTACAAGGGAACCTCATAAAACCAGCCCTGTACTCGTGCGCTCACTGGACACGTCATTGGTACACAGAGGCGGTCTAATTGCACCCAACAAAATTCATTGAATCGATAAGAAAGCCTATATTAAAAAAGAAAAACAAAAACGAGAATTTATTCACAAGTGCTACTGTGGCTGTAGTTTGTAGTGCTGTGTAACTGCAATCTATAAATAAATAAAGGAATACAATACCAGTACAGTGAGGTTCTGCAATGAAGAAAATATTGTTTGACCGTGCCAATGTACTTGTAGATTAAGCATTATCATCTTTACAAAGATGGAAATTGATAATGTGTTATTAAAGCCGCTGGGTGTATTGGAAGGTACTTGAAAATTGAGTTATCAAAAAAATAAATATACTGTATTTTTATGGCATACACTGCACTGTTCTTTTTCATATTTTTTGGGGGGGTATTGGGGTATTTATTGAAACCAAATAGTATATTTAACATTATACAAAGACATCCAATTACTAAATGCAAACTGATGGTAAAAATTTGTGGGGAAAAAAAATGTGTGTGCTGTAATGACATTTTTGAAGTACAAATAATCGCCTGCACATCATTAAGGAAGTCATAGAAATAATATTCGGAACAACAAATTCAAAACCCACTCTAGGACAACACATTAGAACTAAACACTCCAACATAATGGATGTACTTTTTTTTCCACGTCGTCACTGAATGACGGCTGGTGGAATGCTGGTTTTTTTTTTCAAGAGGAATGAAAACATACTTCAGCTCATTGCTGATGATGCTAATTTCCTCTGTAGAAGCAGGCGGAAGCATGCAAATGAAATGTTTGAATACAATTAAGTGGTTTGGTCTATGGAGGTGGTTCACTTAGGACAGACTGTTTGCTAAAGTACACAACCTATGCTCACTTTGTGTGTATGTGTGCGTGTGTCTGTATTTCTCCCGTTTATTGGTTTCTCAAAATCACCGTCATATCAGTAAAATAGGCTTGTACTTTTTAATTATGTATCTTTGCAAAACTGAATGTCAAAATCTGTTAATGATATACTGTATATATATGTATGAATGTAGAATGTATGCACCACAAATGTCGAAATAATACATGTGATGCATTTTTTTGTTATGACTAAATATTCCAGTCAGCATTCTGTTTTCCCCCCTTTGTTTTAATTAGAAAATACATATTGGTATAATTTAAACACTTAAGCCTTTGTTGAAATGTTAAGGGCAAATACACCATGTACTTCACGTTTCACAATTAAAGCACACTTCATTAAAATGTTGTACTTTGACGTTGCATTAAAATATCTTCAATAAATCCGTTCACGTGAATTATATCTGAATAAATGGGGCAGATGACAGTGGTGTTTTGCCAGCCAAAATGAGAAAGGAAAACTTCAATTGCACCAGTAGCAGAAATATAATTAAACACGGTTCTAGTCCTTTAGTCTTCCTAATGGGCTGTACTTGGAACCTAATTGATAGTGTCACATCTATTGATTATAAATGGAACATGACTTTCTGCAAAGGTCTCAACTGTCACATAGTGTATATTTGAAAAATAAATGTGTGGGGGGGGGGGGACTTTGCGTGCACACATACACAAATGCAATCCTCTTGTGTGGCTATAAAAGGCAAAACATGAAATAGAACAACAGAGATAACAGATATTAAGTTCAAAAGGGGGACGTACCATAAAAGCTGCTGCTAGTAATCATGTCTTCACGCCTGGAAACGAGAGAAGGAAGACAGCAGATTCACAACGTTCACCAGGTACAATTCCAACGGGTTGCTTCTCATTGCAGCCACACTCGATTTCCTTTCACAACTTTCACATGTACACACATACACAAAGATTCCAATAAAAAAAATAACATTAAAAAAAACACCGCAAGGCTCTCTGTTGAGTCCACGCAGATGAGCGTGTAAGCACGGGAAGTCGAATGAAGGTGTTTAAAAAGAAAAGCGAGAGAAGAAGAAGGCTGCACAGGAGTGTGACACTTCTTGCAAGAGCTGGATGAGACACACTGAGGATGACATGAGACACACACGGTCCTCATGGCGCCCATTCGAGGAAGAGCGTAATACCAACAGCGCCCCCCCCCTCACCCCAGCCCCCTCCCGTTTTACTTTTGCCAATATATTACTTCTAAACAGTTCATAAACGTAGTTAGCATCCCGACGCCTTTTAATGCGGCAAGTTTTGCGTCCGCTTTGCCCCTCGCTTTTAAACCAAGGTGCACAAACTTGTTGTTCAAACTTATTTAAATGCAGACGTGCGTCATCATTCTGCAGCGCGTCGTCTTGTCATGCAATGTTTTTTTTTCCTCCTCTCCCCCCTTTTTCTTTTAAGCTTGCATAGGCACGCACAACAATCGAATAGATAGCAACAGACCTGGAGAATCGCGTGGAGCGTGTACAAAAATATATGTGGATAGTCTATATATCGCGGAGGGAGGATGGAGCTTACCTGTGTAGGTGACAGGGCGGCTGCGGGCTTTTACGCGAGCATCGATCCGAGTGCGGCGGTCTGCTGGTTGTCGCGGAGCGTTAGAGGCTGCGGGAGCCGCGGCTCGACACCGGAGAGCATTCCAAGTTGCTGCGAGCGAGACTGACCAGTGGCTCTGCCATGTTGGAATTCCAAGCCCTTGGACAGCTGCTCGCTCGGCCGACTAGAGGGGAGGCAGGCACGCTGCACACTGCGCATGATCCCTGCAGGAGAGAGCCAAATTCAAAGAGGAGCCCCTAATGAGCTGCGCTCTCACGAGGAGCCTCGATCATGGCAACGCTTCGCCCGAAAGACCCCCCCCCCCCCCACACACACACACACACGCACATTTTCATATTTGCATTGAAACCGTGTGCATACGTTGTAGTTGACGCAGGACTTCAAGTGGCTCTGCAACACGGGAACAAGACACGTTTATAGCTCTCAGAAGAATGTACATCGGGCAATAAATCTGTAGTATTGTTTTAGCCCATAATCAGCCATCATGGAAGTGAGACTTTCGTCAAGATGGAGGAAATTATGAACAAATACCAGTTCATGTTGACACAAAACCTTCATGCTTCCTCTGCAACAAGGCAAAAAGGAAAAAAAAGTCAGAAAAAGCCTACTAGAACAGCTGAACTTTGTTTAGGCTTTAATCAGAGGCACGTTTGGCAGCAAGTGTGAGTCGAATCCCATTTAACATTAATTTGAACATTTGGAAATCAAATTTGACTTTTTTGCAATTCTGAACGAAGCCGCATCCCCATAACCCAGAGGGTGTGCACACTTGTGCAATCACATTATCTAAGTTGTTGAATTTTCCTTCACCTCTAAAAAGATTGTTTTGGGTATATACTTCACAAATAAGAGTAATTTATTCCACAAAATAAAAGAGCATTTTAAAAAGGGGCGTCAACTTTTTAATATCCACTGCATCCCTGTGAGTGATGATGTATGCATTGTTTGTGTGTTGCTGCTCCCCTCACGATGTCGCAGTTCACCTCTTGTGGCAAAGTTGTGTCGCAAAATCCCGACCAACATCGAGGTCTCCTGCAAAGATGCAGTATAATTTACTGAAGGAAGAAGTGGCAGGGAAGGTTCCCAAATGATCTGCAGTCATAGTCGTAGTTCCCACAGAGCACAGAAAACATATTGTTGTGTGCTGTTTGTATGTATTGCTTCTCTGTGTGTGCTCAACTAGCAGTTGTTGGAAGGTTTATAATTACTGTAACATCCACGCTAATCTCCAGTCACGCCTGCTATTTGGGATCTTCATAAAAGATTACTTATATTACTATCGGTATTACGATACCACACACTCACCGATAACACCCACAGTCTCGAGCACAAGGCTATTTTGTGTCTTATTTACAAAATACATAAAACTAAATAGAGCAACATTGAAATGAACTAGTGTGCGTCTGTGTGCACTACTGCATTTGTATGAGCATGATAATATGAGAATATATATTTTCTTGTTTACACGTGTCTTTTAGCAGTACAACACAACATACTCGCTGTACAAATACTAAGCTGAAAATTGTGCTGAAATATATTTTTAATACTCTCCCCCAGAAAGGTGGCCACAATTTTATATCTGACTAAGTGTTAGTATACGTCATTATGATTCAATATTTATTTCCCTTTCACATTGGACCGGGATGTTGCAGCGCCTGCGCCTCTTCATTACGTGTCGGTGGCCTTGACAGAGGGAGGTAATCTCTTCTCCTTTGGGGCAGCAATGCAGGGAGACCCTGGTTAGACACATGATATGAGCATCGGCACCAAATGTCCCATTATGCCTTCTCATATCCATAGCCAAGGCCCTAAGAGTGATGCATTGATTCAACCTCCGCCACTCCCCTGGCTGCACCATGCTAATTCAAACTCGATGAGGTCTTCAGAGAAATCCGACCCACGAGGCGGGACACCGCTCATGCGGCTACTCCAGACAAAGAGGTCCTCCGCGTGCACGTTTAATCGTAGATCCTATTTTATTAAAAGCTTGAACGTAATCGCCGTATACGCAGCTTGCGCGTCAGATGTTGGTCAGTACAGCTGCGGATTGTAAAAACGGAATCATTGCGATGCGCTTCTGTACATTAATCCACAGTGCAACGGTGGCCGAAGCACGTACGAGAGCAGTCTGAGGAAATCTCGCCGTGCTTAGAGGTCATAGTGAAAAACAACAGCAGTGCATTTCCAGGTGTAGGCACAGCCATTGTCTGCTTCCTCATATGGGCATGTTGAGACGGTGCCTTTGTCCTTGTGTCAGCAGGCAGGACATTCTAAATTATTTTGCTCAGCTGCCTCCCTGAACCCTTGCTACGGCACGTCAACGCACACATCACGCCGACACCCGCGCACACGGCTTTGGAGATCACAGTTCATGTCCATCACGAGGCGGAATCCTGCTTGAGAACACGTCAAAAGCTTGGTGATTTCAAGAGGATTTTGGGGGAACTTCAATTATGCTTCCACACGACCTGACTAATGTCACATGTGATCACTTAAGGGCGTAACATTCAGTGTTTTGTAACATTTAATTAAAAATATGTAAATAAATAAAGGACAGGCATAATAATCGATTAAGTTGATTAAGTGACCGTTAAGAATTCTATTAATCGTGTGGAAGTGATCACATCTTGAAGCAATTAAGGCAAAATTGAGGCTACCTCGTAGCAACCACCCGAGGCAGCCACCGAAGCTGGAGTTCCGTACTGAGAGAGATTCTCACAAAATAAATCATAGCTAAAACAGAACAATGAATCGATACTCAGTTGTAATTTCCCGCCACAGTTGAACATGAAAATACTACTGTAGTAATGCAGTATGAAGTAAATGCCGTCAATAACGTCACAAAAGCAAACTTCCATTGTTACCGGTGGTTAGCATGACCTCTCCTTCATCTCATGAGTTAATATGACTCACATTCACAATCAGAGTTCATCATTCAAGATCAGATTTTTTTTAATTCACTAATAGCAGCTACTAATGTAAATCTTATTGGGCTGTCGATTTTTCCTTCAAAGCTGCCAGAGTAAGCACAGATACAACACATCCACTCAAGAGTAGTAGTTGTGCACATTTTCTGCATGTAATTTTGGGCTATTTTTGTCCTTAACAACGTACTTTGTACATTTATGTATTTTTTAAGTATAGCGTTTGATGCTATAATAGTATATTATATTCAAACCAACTGCTGGCTACAAATTCCGTGTGTTTTTTTAAATATTCAGCAAACAACATCCCTGATTGCGATTAAGACAAAGGCACTATGATTTTGTCCTTAAATGCTCATTTCTAATATTATTTAAAGATGTGTATCCAAGTGTGCCCATCTAGCAGGACTTGAAACCTTAATAGGGCCTAGCTTAGCAGTGAATAGCAGCCACAGAGGATAAGCTACTAAATCTTGCAATAAAAGCAATGTGATTTACAGTAAATTCCACAAGGCTGACAGTGCCACAGCTGAGGGCATAAACATTCCTTTCAATGCTGTGCCTCAATCCCGTCCGCTGTGAACTACAATCACGCAGGCACGCCGCTCGGCGCTCCTGACTTTGATAAATCGCTAGGAAGTCTTACTGTTGGCACAAAACTACAACTTGTTCACTCGCATTTCTGCATTTGTCCCCACCTTTTTTTTAGTCCACGTGCAAGTGCAGTCATCTGTCATTGATTGATTAGCTGTGAGCAAATCTCATTTCGACTCACATTTCAGACTAGACTGTATTATTTATAGGAGCTCTATATCTAGGAATAGGGTCATTTTTGGTAAACGTATTTCCCTATTTCCCTGCAACACAGGTACTAAAGTCCATTCCATTGCTTGACCAGCAGTAAAAGAGATTAAAAGTGGAAAGCTTTGGTAAGGTTTCACTTCCTTAAAGCAACAAAATCTAACCATTTTACCAGAAAACGGCAGTTCCAAAGTCACTTTGGTGGAGACTGTGTGGTAACAGGGGGAACAAGATCACCATCACTTCCATTAAAGGTAATTCACATGAGGTATCTATAATTATAACATAGTTTATAGTATACATGGATACAGGATACGCGTAGTGTTAGCATCAGTAACTGTAATGATTTTCACATGCGCAGTTTTAAAATTTCAAGACAGGGACTCGATGAGGTGCGTTGACTTTAGAACTCCACAATTACGGTGGTAGCTTGAGAACAATTAATTGGCAATTAACTGTTTTGTGTGAGAAAATCACAAATGCTACGTGAGTTGATGTGAATTAGCTGCCGCTAATCGTAGCCGACGTGCAGCCAGAAATCCTCACGTCGGCCTTCAGCGTATTCACCAAACTCCGTCTTGTAACAGTGTGAACAGAGCAGGACTTCAAATGAAATATTATAGTTCGTGATAAGCTTTCGCCAGTCCTTGATTATTTTCGTTTGACCATACATATTTTGCTGAGTGCCTGTTCTATTTAAAGCAGTATTTGACACCCAAATTCCACTGGTTCATGGCCACTTAACCAAACACATGTTTATAAAGTTTGTTGTAAATAGGGTGGCATTTAGTCCAATACATTTAGGCACATAAATAAAAAAAGAAATGTTTTGTTGGTTGTACACTATTGTTATGGTCAATGTTATTACCAGGGGTTGAAACGGTCTCCCGATGGACCAATCACAATCACCTTTACATCTGCAAAGTTGTGATGAGTAACAAGGTTAATTATACGTTATTTGACGTTAATGTAATCCCACTTGAAATATAAACATAAAGTGTACTTTTGTGATTACAGTAATAAATCAGCCTTGGTGACGGTTCATTTGTGAAGCGTGTCAATGACGTGACATGATTTTAGTAGAGGTCCCCATAAAATGTAGTCATAGAAAGGCGACCATTGTGTTACTGCCTCAGACGCTATGGTGGCATCAAAGCTAACCGAATATCCCACACATCAACATAATTATAGAAAAATACAGTATTATATATCATCCAGAACAACCTATATCCTTTTATCTTACAATTGAGAACTTTCCCAAAATTGGCATCAGCAGTATCATACAAGGTCTTGATTTCAGACATCCATGAATTGCGTCTGAAAATGTAGCATTTTCCATAACTTTTACTGTAACCTGCTCTTTTTTTATGTCCTTTTTTTCTAATTAAATTCTTTCCTATTGGGAGAAAAGTATTGAAATTAACCCCCCCAAAAAATCAGATGAGGGTTTTCTGTGTTCAGAAATGAATCAATCATTGCAATCATTAAAACATATCTATTTTGAATGTGATAGAATTGGTTGACAAATCAATGTGGTAAAAGTGGTTTGTATTGATTAGTCTTTTCAGTAGATCCATTTTAATTAAAATGTAAGAGAGTGCACAGCACTGATAGCAACTGAGCAACAGTTCTATTTTTTTTTTTACTTGTGTTTTAAAAAGGAAAAGGCATGGATGAGAAATGCTTGCTTCGAATAACATGAAGAATGGAATTAACGCCTTACACCATATGAGGCATTTTCTATTTCAATGATAATAATATTAATTTAGTTACATGTTTCCCAAAAATTGTGTGAATATGAACAACCGTGCATGCATTTTAATCGAGACACTTAAATGATAATTATTCCACTCAGGCTCAAACGTAGGTAACAAATGGAATTCAATCAGTGTCCGTGCATAATGATGGTCATTAGAAGAAGGAAAATAATAATGACATCCTCTCTGCATTAAACCTGGAGACACTTTACACAATGATTCTGCCGCCATTATTGATCTCCATGGAGATCAGCGATTGTCACTTCTCAGCATTATGCTTGAATGTTAAATACAGCTCATTTTGTTTTCCTGCCAACCATTTATCCCAACAGTAAATATTTCATTAAATATACTTCCCTACTTGAAATCCTTGCTCTCATTTGACATTATTTCAATTTGGTACATTGCTGAAGTTGCCACTCCAGTTCCCACTTTTTCCTCTCAGTTTTGTAATAAATAAATAAACAAATAAATAAATAAATAAAAATAGTTTGGATTTACTGAGTTCCAAAATGTATGTGACTACGAATCTAATAGTGAGTCTTGCCACCCTCTCGTCAAGTATAAACATAAAACTTAGCCGGCAAAAGCCAAATGTTTGAATCAACACTCATTTGCCAATTAAGGCTCAAGGCTGTTTTCCTGTGCAAGATTTTTCATGCAAAACCAAAACACATTTTTATCAGCACGTACGACTTAAATTCCAGTCTTTGTTCATTCCTGTTTAGTTGATTATCCCAACAGTTGCTTCCACTTATCGTATGCTAGACGGTATGAATTGAGGCTCTCCAAGACAGCTACTTGGTCGAATAATTAAATAAGATCTCCAATCAAATGATCCGTGATTTGCATGCCGTCTGTTGCCAACGAGCTCCATCTGTTTGGCTCCGAGAGCTCTGACACTCTTGCTCTTGTGAGTGAGACAGCAATAATGTAATTGTGGATGTGACAGCTACACCAGATGATGCAGGGACTGTTTAAAAGTCTGATCCAAGACATACTGTACAAGCACTGTGTCATATGGTTGGCAAGCTTGACCAAAAAAAAAAAAAAAAAAATAATAATAATAATAAAAGATATGGCACCATAACAGCAAAGAGTTTCTCTTCTCGTGATACATTGTCCCTTTTTGTGGATGTGTGCAACATAAAGTGGAATTCAAGCACCGCTGCAATACAAAGTTACTGTAAATAATTGAAAAGCGGGAACCAAGCATGGGACGGGAGGTGGGAGTGAAGGACAATAGTACTTGTGCCAGTTTGGCCCAGCGCCAGTGGGCAACGCGGTGCTGGACTGCGCACTCAGAGGCAGGAGAAACTCAAGGCTGAGTCAGTCAAGACAGGCGTCCCTGCTTTGATGGGTCTGTCATAGCAGGCGGGGTCTGCCTTCAGCGAGGGTTCAGGTGTTCTCCATCAATACATGCTGCTATCCCATGTCAGGGTGAACCTTAATGAGATCCAGTACACGTGCTGCATCAAAGATAAGAATAGAGTGAACCCCCCACTACATGCGGGGTATACAAAACGAGGCCGGCCGCAAAACAGTGTGAAAAACATTTCCCAAAAAATGAAAGCCCAGTTCAAACACCATTACAACATACCAAGAATTTAGAAAATTGGATGATGGGTTCTAGAGCAATTTTTTTTTTTTTTAATTGGAGAGCATTCCCATTTTTGGGAAACCTTTTTGTGTGATAATATCAAGAATAGATCTGATCAAGTAGGCCTTCAAAAAGAGAAAACATCCATCCATCCATCCATTTTCTTTGCCACTTATCCTCACAAGGGTCGCGGGGAGTGCTGGAGCCTATCCCAGCTGTCATCAGGCAGGAGGCAGGGTACACCCTGAACTGGTTGCCAGCAAATCGCAGGGCACATAGGGACAAACAGCCACACTGACAATCACACCTCGTTGGCAATTTAGAGTGCCCAATTATTGTTGCATGTTTTTGGGATGTGGGAAGAAACCGGAGTGGCTGGAGAAAACCCAAGTAGGCAGGGGGAGAACATGCAAATTCCACACAGGCAGGTCCAGGATTGAACCAAAGACCTCGGAACTGTGAGGCCAATGCTTTACCAGCTGTGCAACCATGCCGCCAGAGAAAACAGAATCATTTTATTATTCCTCAACATATCGATTGGACTATCTTTTCTGCTACTGTCAATTTCCCGTTAAAAATATCCTTCAATAACTTCATATGGACCGAGATTCTGAGGGATTCCCCAAGTGCCCACATCAAAATCATGATTCTAAATGTCATTTTAGTTATCATTTTAAAAAGCCTCACTTGCCATAAAAACTCAACTTCCATCGTACAAATTGAAAATTATTCATGAGAATTGTGGGCCTTCGAAAAGGTCATGGACTTTTGTAATCAATAGTTTTTTTTCCCTGCATTTATATGTAATGGAGGATTTTAGAGTTGTTTATGAAACTATCAAGCTACCAATCTGCTTGATCCAACAGCCGAATAGGAGACACTTAAAAAATGTAATCTGGAGGTCCTTATCTTCAAAAATTTAGATAGATTATCTACTGTATTTATCTACAGTATCTGCCTACCTCGACTCCAGTGTCAAACAATCTATCCATCCATCTTGTCTAATGAGCTGTGGCAAAATTGCATTTCATTTTTTTAAAGCACAGAGGTCTACCATTGTTTTGGGGAATGTAATTCAAACCTAAAGCAAAAGGATGTGTAAGAAAATTGGAAAAGCAACCAAGTTGCCAAACAACACCAACAACCACAACAACAACAACGACGTCGGGCCTCTTCCTAAGGCACTCTCACTCTTTCGGGATCTCGCCAGAGCAACACCGTGATGTGAATTAAATGTGAATAACGCGCTGCTACCATGCCAACCCTGTGTAAAAAATTCCACTCGTTATAGAAAACTTCACATTCTCTGTTTGTGCTTGTCTACTTTGGTCCTCATGTACATGGTCACTCTCACCAACGCTGAGCCCCCAAGGGATTTTCTTGTATAAATAGCAATACCTGTACACTACAATTAGTTTTTCATTGGCATATTCTTTTTGGAAGCATGAAAAAGGGACATAGGGACAAGATGGGAAATCTATTTGCACGCATACGTGTTGACACTCAGCATTGAGAAACAAACCCTGATATGACAAAAGTCGATATACAGACACATATGCCATATGCTCACTTGTTCAAACTCTATTGTACAGAGAGGACAACATTGTCATCGTCGCATTGTTTAACCAACATATGTGAAAGAATTACTTCAGCACAAGAAAAAAAAGGTGATAGAAATGGGCCAGCCTGTTTTTCTAACCTCACTACACAACTAGAATATTATTTCAAGCCACTTTTTGTGTAATTTCTGAAGTCGGAGAGGGAGAATTGTATGGAGCTAATCCTTTTCCACAAACGCAGAATATGTTGTTTGTTGCTCATTTCTAAAGCAGTAGGAGAACATATGTAGACAAGCCCACACATTTTGCAACTGGCCTCGTGGAGGTTACTACAATGCTAACGACCAATGTAATCCCTCTAAAATCTTTTGGGACACGATGACTGTGTATTAAAAAGTGCAACACCAAAATGAAATTTGTATATGGTGGTGCAATGTTCAGTGCTACCTGAACGTGTCATACTTTAGAGGAATGTAGACTGTACGAAATGTATTATTTCTGACTGATGAAAATTGTTTAGTATATGATCGTTCTGGCATCTGTGAACAGTTTTTGAAAGGCAAGTGGAATTTTCCTTAAGATTCTAACAGGTGCCATATTACAGACTTTACAGGAGTGAGGAAAGGTACAAACCAATTACTTGTGAGTTAAACTATACCATGTGACCTAATCGTCCAATCAAGGCTACGCCTCATAAAGGCGCACATCCTACACTCGAATATTACCGTAAGTGGAGTAAGGACATTTTTATAACCATCTGATTTGTTTAAATTATTTTATTCCTTTATTAACTGTTTATACAAAACAATGCTGTTTTTATTACATAAAAATGCGTAGCCAACTTTTGTATTTTTGGAGGCGCTGGAAGGGAATTGTTGCATTCAATTCATTTTAATAAAGAAAATTGATTGGCTATATGAGTAACTTCTGTTGTCAGCTTGGTCATGGAAAAAATGTTTTCAAATTTCAATAGGCAAAGAAAACGGTACATCTGTATTTTGTAATTTCATGACTTATGAATTACAACAACAACAGTAAACAAAGTCTTCAAGTGTGCCTCTCAATAACAAACCATAAGGCAGCTGAAAAATAGTTATTTCATTTCCATTTGAAAACCATCCACTACAACAGTAGTGCTGTTGATCTCTGTTTCTGTTTGGCATTAGTTTGAGTCAAGTAAGAATGTACTGTACAAACAGTAACCTATGTAGTATAAAAGAAATGTAGATGTCATGAACACAAAACTGTTGAACAGATTTAAAATAATAGCTTCTGAAGTTTTCTTTTTAGTTTTGTCAAAACAAGCATTTACAATCTATTCTATCCACTCATACCACTTCTTTATTTTTTTTAATGAACCTGTCCTATTCAGCTCACTCACTCTTACCACTTCTTAATTTTTGATAAGCCAACAGTCAGTCAGACAGTGAGGACCTTCGTAATAAAATATTGTTTTAAAACACTCCAGGAGCATTTAAGGATTTTTGTTTTTGTCTCTACCATCGAGTCTTATCCTAACGACATCAGCCAAAGCAAATCTACTTTGTACAAAAATTATTGCAACAAGAAGTGCTACCTTTTCACAAGTCTCTCATCCTTGTTGAATCTGTCTAACAGCAGCCATGCGTCCACTTAAAATGGAAAGAAAGAATCCCAAGAGAATCAAAATCTTCGTCAGAATTCTTCAAATGTACGCTGGCACCTCCTACTGGACTGGAGTGGAATGGTATTAATGTCAAATTGCATCAGTTTTACTAGAATTACAGTGGCCCCGAAAGGGACAAGCCGAAAGATACTTACTTACTACAGTAGTGACCATATACACATTGAGGAAAAATACACAAAAATACACTGTTGCATTTATATCTAGCCGTTATTTTTATCATCACGCTAGTGCACTTTGAATTAATTTGGCTTACTTTATGGAAAATCCAGAATAGAATCTTCTCATGTTCTTGACCTCTTTCCACCGCCATTGATCAGTGTGGCTCTTTGTTTGAAATATTTGTCAAAAAAACACACAAAAAAAAGCATGTATATATGGCGCCATCTTGTTCATTATGTCGACAGTAACACGTAAGAATTCTGAAGTTTTGCGTGACTGAGAAGCAAAGGTTTTCCAAATATTTTCATTATCTTCCTAAATTTTTTCCATTATAGCACATTCTTTTAAGACAGTAAAATACGACATGATAGACGACTTTTCTATATTGTGCATTTTTCACTTTTTGCTGGTGTGCCCAGAATCTAGCTCTGTGATAAACGGGTTCATTGTTGTTTCCATCTTGTATGACATGTGGAAATTCAGATTACAAGGTTCCACTCAAACATAATTAAGCATGGCAATCTTATTTCGTGATCTTCTTCATCGGTGTCCATGAATTGGGCAAGCAATACAACTAAAAGTGTGGCAACGTCACAAGCTTTTAATATCCAAATGAAACGCTGATTGCGGGAATCCTCAACATGTCTCCTCAGATCCATTCACAGGCGGCCGACTTAAGGAAATCAGACGCCAGCACAATTGAAGTTACGTTCATTTTGCCAGGCTTTCGCCTTTCCAAACAGCACCAAGACTTCCTGATCGGGTGTAATCCGCAGCTTTCACACACACGCGAGTCATTGAGAGCGATGAAGTCCCTTCTGTTTACTCACGCCGAACCAAATGATCTTTCACAAGTAGAACACTTCAGTTGTGAAATGGAATTTTCCAGGGTGTTCTATTCCAAGTCTATTTCTCCCTTGGCTTTACCAATTCCCAAACTGGGTTCAGTCGCTCACAGATAATGTCTGTGAGGATTGAGCCGGGCTCCTCTGCTGTTTTAATGGCCCGGGGGAAAAGGTATTTGACACAAGTGTCGACCAAAAAAAAAAAAAAGTCCAGCACGTACACACAATCCCATTTCTATTTAGTCAACATAAATTAATAGAATGTAAGTCTTTCACAACAGCATCCTATTCATTCAACTAATGATAACAATCTTGTTGCAACAGTAATTTAAATTATATAACAGATAATTTATAGTGGATGGGTAGATTCTAAAAACATACTGTACAAAGTAAATTACTTCATAAAACAGCAACTTACTCACTCGCATGTTTGATTTACAAGGGAATAAAGCAGCTGATGGGTTTATCTCCTTGGTTGATGACAGCGTTACTGCTTTGCTTCATAGTTATGATAAATGGTTGTTGTAGGAGGGCTGCATTTACTTTGTAGAGTCATTATGAGAATATTATGTATGAGAAAACAGTCATTAATATTCATTATAATTGCAAACCATCGAGCTGAATGCTGATGCGCTCAAACGCCGACACAGGAGGACTTTTTACTCTGCCTGTAGTCCTTGTTGTATCAATACATGTGGCACAAAATCCATGATGATATAATCAGATTTTTACCTTGACTAGTGAGGAGTCATTCAACTCGGCGGTGATAGCCGTATGTTTGCCAATCTGGCACACTTTTGTGAAGTCTGCTTCATGAACTGCACTTTATTCTCTGAAGGATAAACTGTTCTTATTCTAGTATATAAGAGCCCTGATTTTGTTGGTGTCTGGTAATTGGAGCCATTGTGAAGGAAGGATCACTGATACATTTCCCAGTCTACGTGTGAATGAGGCTGTAAAGGTCAGCCCCTGTTCTAGCCTCCATCCCCCAAGGGCCCTCAGCGGTAGGGGCCAGAGAACACCACAAACAATTAAACGTGTTGCTCCTCGGAGGAGAGCAGCCGGACTCTTGTCGGCTGGTGAAGTTTTATTTATTTATTTATTTATTTATTTTACCTCCGCGGGCTGCTGTTGGTCACTCTTCACAGCAATAATCGGGAAGTCTGAGCAATCAATACGAGCGCGACAGCCTCAGCCTCCATTAGCGCCGACATCCCTGGAGTGCATGATGTATTCAAGCTCATGCACAGATTCACACGGGAGGGCACCAAAACGTGGAAGGCGAATAAATCGACACATTAATTACTCCAAATGTACTCGCAAAAGACATTGTAATTAAAAGGAACTGTATGTAGTAATTGTGGCAAAATTTTTTTTTAAAATAGTACGCAAATCAATGCGGAAAATAAAACTGCCCTTTTACAATCTCTCACTTTAGCACTTTTTTTTGGGAGGGGGGAGCCCATACACTCTAGCGACACTCTAATGCCATTGTTAAGAAATGCTTAGCCCATCATAGGGAAATTATTATTATTTCCTAAGGTAAACTTACTTCAAAATGAACACCAAATACCTCACAATAAGACATTAAAAAGAGATAAAGAAAATGTTGGACTTAACTAAATGTAATTCTGTATTGTCATAACATACTTGAACTGAATACTACGTCAATTGAATGGATGTATTTTTCATCTGACGTTACTTAAATGAAAACATTTACAGTGGTTGGCATACCAGTGACCCAACTTATGAGATTTTGGAGGTATGAGTGGTCATTCGGCGAATTTTTTTACTTGTGAGCTCACGTAAACTTCCAACTCATAACAGAATATGAAGAAGTTTGGCAGATAGTGAAAAAATCCTCCAAAAGTAGGCCTCAAATGTTTAATTCCCTACCCAGGTGAAGTTTATTGTCAAACTAAAAGTAAACAAAAAGAATTACAGGTTGTGTATTGAAAACAAACAAAACACCTTTCCCTGAAAGGGACACTGGGGACCATTTTTAGTTGTTTACTGGTTAAAATGCATGTCTGAGTTTATATATTTGTTGTCATTGTTGTATTATGACCTCTGCCAACAATCTTGTGAGCAAAGAATTACTGTACAATTTATTCACCCAAAAGAGTACCATGACAGTCTGCCATCTTGAAAATGTAACAGCCGTAGGGAAAAAACATCACCAAATGCAGAACAACAATGTCGTTACATTGTGACACTATGGTACGCTTGCCCACACATACATTTTTAAACTATGTCCATCTATCGATGTGATCACAACTTTTTTTCTGAGGTTTAAATCTCATCCTATAATTTTTTTTTAATGCGATCTTAAGGCGCTGTGTTCTAAGGCACTGAGAACATGCAAACTCTCCACAGGCGGGGCCAGGATTTGAAGTGCGGTCTTCTGAACTGAGGACCCACCACTCTAACCAGTTGCAACACCGTGTCACCAGGCAAGACATTGTTTGATACATTTTCTTAGAGGAGTAGAAATGTAAAAAAAAAAAAAAAAAAAGAAAATGTATTCCTCTGTTCGATCGTACATTAAAAAAAAAAGAAAAAAGCTGAATTTGTGGTGCAAAATCTGGAATTTTGACCTGACCTGATTCCATAGCGCACGTGTGTTATTATTTGTTCTTCTTCACTTTAACATGCACATTTCTCCACTGTGAGATGAATAAAGCATGATCTTTTCCATTTAACATGACTGAATCCTTCCATGTAATTTTTTTGCCCCTTCCAATAGAAACTAGTCTTGACCTACTGTCGAGTGTCGTATTGGATTTTCAGTCCCGCATATAGATGAATGAAACTAAATAAAGACCAGGTTTTATCATATTATCCCATTTTTAAGTGGAAAATTCATTACTAGTTTGTTTTGATAATATTGGTTATAAGGCCACTGAATATTGTATAGGTAAAGTTCCTCTTTTTCGTATTTGAGTGGGGCTTAAAAAATTGAATTGTGTCCTTTGCAAAGATGTTGGTTTGATAAAAGGAAAGCAATTGTAAATGTGAAAAGAACTCAAGGTTGGTGTAGCAGCCGCTGTTTTTCTTTGACATTGTCATCATCGCTACCTTTATCACTGCATTGAAAACGATGTGTTGAATGGGGCTCCAAGGGTGTGCACCATGTTTTGCACGAAGCAGATAATGTTTAACAAACTGTTCTGCATCGTTTAGTCAAAACCAACGATACTTTGCTACCTTAGCAAGACTTTTTAGATAATGCGTGCAACTGGTGTAAAAGCCTGCATTCAGGTGAGACATTACTTTTCATTTTGCATCTGTTAAGTATGTCGGTGAATGTCTTTGTGGACTCCCCTGCAGGTTGAGATACTTTAATTTGTCGAGTGACCTTCCTACACAGCAATTAGCTGATGAGTTTCCCCAGGCTTTGGATCAGTATCATTAGGTTGCAATCACTGCAAACACAGGGAAGATCTTCAGAAGAGGATCTAGCTTGATGTTCAAGCACCCTTACCTTATTGGACAAATTACAATAATAAAAAGGTTTTTTTTTAAATAAATATTACAAGTCAACTTTTAGAAGTCCAATATGGAAGACGTGAGAAAAAGTTCTAAAACAAACGTTATGTCAAAGATTAACTCATTCACTGCAGTGCATGTTTAGCATCAAGTGGAGTCCATATGTATACTGCCACCTACGTATGCAGTCGTCCTGTAAGTATTAAATATGAAATATCTCCTGAAGAAAATGAATCAAGTGAAAACAATATTTTTCTAAGAGCACTTGTGTTCCATACAAAAACAAGAAATGACAAAAAACATGTTATGGACATATCGCCTGAAGTTAGCTGGCTCCAGCATTCCCATGATCCTTGTGAGGATAAGTGGCTTAGAAAAACAAAAATAGAGCTTTTTATCAATTCCCACATACAGTATGTTTACAGACTGCAATAAAAACTTCAAGGAAAAGAACAACCTGCCAACTTTCAAGCATGGTAGAGGATCCATAATGCTGTGGGGCTGCTTTGCTCCATCTGGTACTCGAAGCTTGACTGTATCATAGGTATCATGAAATCAGAAACTCGTCAAGAGATTTTAGAGCAAAATGTCTTACCCAGTGTACGAAAATGTTTTTTTGAGGCAAACATCATAGATCCTCCAACTAGACAAAGACCCGAATCCCACATCCAAAACCACACAGGAATTGTTGAACAGGAAACAATGGACTGTTTTAAAACAGACAGGGATGGATGAGTCCTGATGTAAATCCAGTTGAAAATCTTTCCGGGGAGCTGAAATCTGGCACTGAGGGAAAAAAATCCTGCAACTGTTCAAAAGCTTTAACAAATTGGTAAGGAAGACTAGTAGAAAATATCACCCGACAAGTGTAAAAAGTTGATAGATGGAAACAAGAAATATTTGGAGACTGTCATCACTGCCAAAGGGTGAACAACCAAATATTAAGGATCAGTGCCAATATTACTAGATGTGCAGTTTTCTGTTTTTTTTTTATTCCTTTAAAATTCCCTTAAAAATGTTTACCACATCTATTTTACAGTTCTCAGGACCAGGGTTTAAATTCCGCCTGTGTGGAGTTTGCATGCTTTCCACATGCTTGTGTGGGTTTTCTCTGGGTATTCCAGTTTTCGCCTACATACCAAAAGCATGCGGTATGTTAACAGAAGAGTCTAAATTGAACATTGGTATGAATGTGAGTGCAAATGGTTGTTCTTTTTTTATAATGCCTTGCAATTGCCTGGCGACCAGTTCAGGGTGCACCCATCTGTTGCCCTAAGATAGCTGGGATAGGCTCCAGGACGTCTGCAATCCTAGTGAGGATAAGCGGAACGGAAGACGAATGTTTGGTGGGTTCTGTGCTTACATTGTCGCATGACACAATATTAATTTTGGTCTCCATCAAAAGCCTCTACATCCACCAGATGACTACATGGGAAACGCTTAGTAGTTTGAAAATGGCGGGCAACGAATTAGTTGATGAAAATTACTGGCTGCACACTTACATACACAATATTGCATACACATTGCGTTTGCTGCATTATGTTATGGCTACACATCCAGCTGTTCTCACAAATATAGTTGCATTATGATGATGCATTATAGCTGCATTATACACATATACACATGTATGCAGTAAATTATCCCTAAATAACCAAAATACCCGTTTGTCAATTTATAGAGAATGGTGTGTGCTCTGCTTCTAAGCACTGCACTCTTTGTGCATGGTGAGAGCGTCTGACTTAATATCCGAACGTACCCAGAAACCAAGGGAAACTCGAATCGGTCCGTGACTGCATGATGTCAATACAGGAAGGAGTCTCTCTACTAAACAAGACTGTGACCAAAAACTTCAAGGGTCTTAAAGCCGGAACTGATTGAGCTGCGTGTGGAAGACCTCAGCGCTGAACCTTCACCGATATTATTTCTCTCTGTATTTTTCAAAAAAACCTGTGAGAATTTTCATCCTGCCTGATTATTGAAGATTCATCTTAACCAGGTAGTAGGGACTCAAACGGTCGTGAGGTTGAACCCGGGTCGCGGTTGTCCTTTGTATTTTGCACCTCTAACCATTAATAATGGCCAATAGCGTGATGCGGCATAGTTACCCTACTTCTGCTGTCCTCGTTTAAGATCAAAATAAATCATTTAAAAACATTGTTTCCACTATTAGTTAACCTATATCCTGTACAACTAAAACTAAATGGGGCGTGTGACTGTGTTGAATGAAGAAACTCATGTTAAATGGGAGGAGGAGCCGGATGAGATGGTTCGGGTATCTGCTTATGGGATACCTCTTGGACGCCTCTGTGGTGAGGTGTACCGGGCATGCTCCACCAGGATGAGACCCCGGGGACGACCCAGTACACGCCGGAGAGACTTCGTCTCTCATCTTGCCTGGGAACGTCTCAGGATCCCCTTGGAAGAGCTGAAGGAAGTGGCTGAGGAAATGGAAATCCGTGAAAAAGGGCAGGTGCTGGAGCACTACTTTGGGTTTATGTATGCATGTACCCATCTATCGCCATACTGTTTCCTCTGTAGTTTGTAGTATCTTTCGGGTTGCCCGGACCATCAGCCTTGTAAGCAAAATGCTTTAGCATCTCCCTCTATGCCTCCATTCCAAGCAGCAAATGACCACGAAATTCTGTGGCCATTTTGAAGACTTATTTTGGGACAAAGGCGCCACTCACAACTAACAGCAAAGCTGATCTTCTTTAGCCGATATCAACCAGATGAAAATAACAGTTAGATCGGAGCAATACTGAGTTTGTCAGAGTTTTGATCAAGCTCCTGTAGTGTCTTGTCATATAAATTGTTATATATTCTGCATCAAATGTTTTGGACATACACTTCAAGTGTCAATAGTACAAATAGACGTACATTTAAAAAAAAAAGTACACTTCCACACAAAACACAAAAAAATACCAAGGGCATATTTACCAAAGGCATCCACTGGGGCTAGTGTAAGTTTTCATAGTTTTAAGCAATCAAAATAAGGTAGTTGGGGCTCGGCTCAGAGAGTATTTACCAACTGAAAGTCTCCTATTGTTCAAATCAGAACCAAAATGTGTTGTTCGCTGCATACTGCAGGAAAGGGAGTGTGTTAGATCATGCAGTTTAGGATAAAATTATTGTGGTTCTGCTAAGAAATACACTTTATCTCACTGGTGGAAAATCTCTCTTTCCAACTCAGTACTTTCAGTACTGACCCCCCATGGCTGAAATCACCAGTTGAGCAACAGTCTGACACCAGCAAGTCATTCTTGACAGTCATCTGCCAATCATTTGCACTAAACCGATTAAGCATTTAATGCAAAGTTTTCAATTAAATTTCTGTCGACAAGCTAGAAGATGGCAATCCAATTACTGTAGTTGCTAATGAGCGTTTTGCAGATAAATCTATAACTTTCGTTAAAAATAAAATAAAACAATGCAATTTTGAGCAGATGTTTTTTTTTTCCAAAACATAATAAGCCCACTAATGACTTAAATAAATGATACAAATCACATTTGCTTTTGTGTTTCGCCATATACCTTTGGCCTTAGGGTTTAGAGGGAGACCAACAACAGGGTGCACTCATTACTGACCAAAACAACATTATTACTATTGTTTGTGCAGTTATGAAGCTGGCCATCTTTGTTTAAGCGACAGATTGGGCAGGAGAATTGTGGTACTAATAGATTTTGTGCAGACATATTTGCTGCTGGTGGTATCAGACAGTGACACATCTGTAACCCCGGTCTCCAGCCTGTTCCACTTAAGGGCAACACTATTGGGTGGCGGCGGCGCTAAACAACCCTGCTGTGGTATTTTTTCCAGCAAGCGAGGCTGTCATTACAGCGTTGCCATGGAAAAGATGTGTCACAAATACAGTTTTAACAAGGGTGTTTAGCTCAGAATGCCTCTAAATGGGCTAACTGGGCCTTGCTCCATCGCTTGTGTAATGAATTCCATATCGGCTTCTTTCCACAGTATATAGGACATATCTAATTGTTCTCATGATGTGGCGACTGGCAGAAGCTAATGGACAAAGCACATTGCATCCGCCCACTGACCCCCAACCCTCCAACCCACCTGAGTTTTGTTCTTCTTTTAAAACCGCAATTATCGGGCGATTAACACGTTGATTCTACCGCAACAGGGTGTGCTGTGAAAACGCATGTTGTTTCCAAAGGCACTTGGCTGGTTACCATCTCTCAAGGTGACAGAAATATTGCAGATCTTGCACGACAGTGAAGGGCGCCGGACAGGCCGGGCTGCGTGTGGCTTATGAATGTGAAAGTCACTGCAGTTTGGCCTTCCCCTCTGTTTTTACTGCACCACGCCAGCAGATCAGCTTTACTCAGCAGATTCCTCTCCAGTGGGAAACACAGGCGGCTGCAGGTGGCTGAAAACAGTCTCACATGGCTAAAGCTCTACTGTCTTAATGTTAATTATTGATCAGTTGATCAAGAGAGATGAAGAGATTTCTTTCTTTTTTTTTTTTTTTTAGGTGAGAGCTCTGACTTCTCTAGTGAGAGCTGCCAAAAGATCAATACTTTCAATCATGCCAGAGAGCTCTTGTGTCAGTCACGCTGAGTAAGGTGATTACGATTGAGTCTTAAGACAATGAAGAACTTCACGGGGCTTCCTCAGGCACACTCAACCTCCTCTCAGGGAGCCTGATGAACTCAGACGGGCTAAATAGACCTACAAAGCACTTAAACGTACACCCTGAGAGGCTGACACCGCTGAGCTTCAGCCAAACTCAATGGTTCAAGCCCGTGTGCAAACACAATGTGCACTCAAACCTCTAAGAGACACATGAACAAGATGTTGGTCAATCTCACTCTGAAGTGTCTTTGGTGTCCTCATCAGAATCACTCAGTCGTCAGGAAAATGTAACAAAATAATGAAAGTCTAAGGTCAAACATTTGCACGCATATCAGTACAGTGAAGAGTTCTGTTAAATATTTCCTTCATTATATATACATATATGTATATATATATAATTTTTTTGTTTTTTTATTGGGTCTTTGTGATTTTGGCATGTCCCACACTTTGCTCTGCAAAATACAGTGTGCGTAAGTACTTAAATGATGTCCATTGCCAAAGCCACTTATCCTCACAAGGGTCACAGCAGGGCAAAAGGCAGACTACATCTGAAACTGGTCGCCAGTCAGTCGTTGGGGAAATAGCAACACCACCACTGAGCAGGAATCGATCCCATGTTGTCGCCTGTACCAAAGTCAGGCATAAACACCACTACACTATCAGTAACATACCTCAAATGATACTATATGAAAGAAACAATAGTTTTATTGTCCACAACCAGTTACTTGATGTCATTTCAATCATGTATATTCTATTTTTGTAATCACATTAGGCATTTTGCATGTGTCCCTGAAGTTGCCGCTTACCCTGTTGTTATGGGGTAACTGCCCCTTTAATCGGTGACATTTACAGCCATCATTTTGACCTTCTTCAATAGAGGCTGAAATAGTAGGTCGTTGCAGATTCAATATTTACTTATGTTTTGTGGGGTTAATATGTCTGTTAGTTTTGATATTGTGACATTGCAGTTTCTCATGATTAACAAATCCGCTCTGTCACAATGAATACAAAAAAAATACAAAATGCATACAAAAAAATTCTGAACTTTTCAAGTATATCTGTTAAGCAGTATACAGTCAGCTGCTTGCACTTCATATATATATCGATTAAAAAAAGTGTGTTTGAACAATATGGATTTCAAACATCTAGTCAATACAATGAATATGGAATTCAGTGGAAAGTGTTTTCTTTTTTATAGTTGAAATGGGGATCAGACTTAAGATCTGACATTTTAACTGGGTAAAAATTGCATCGTGCGAAAGAAGGATATTACTTTCATTTATTTTGCTAAGTAACATTTCAATGAAACTAAGTTTTTATCCATGTGTAATGTGTAATTTCCTTCCATTCAGCATAGTAAAAATAGCAGTGCACATCATTGCATCTTTATAATTGATTAAAATGTGATGGCTGTAGTGAAATCCTGTGTCGAGGATATCATTTGAGATGGAATTTTGTGGTGCCTCACTTTATACCTTATTGCACTACTGAGTCCAAAGAAAGGAGGGGAATTTCTTGTATTGGAACAAATTGAAACGTTTGTGTTTCAAGCAAAAACCAACAATATTCACCATTTCTAACGGCAGTGAGACGTTGCTTTGTCTCTGCTTGCAAGGGTGGAAACCAAAATCCACTAATAGCTCAGTGTTGAGCATCGTTCTGTGTCTTTACCATTGCTCCAAGTGTGACACCAGCTTTTCACAGAGCAGGTGACTTGTTAGTACTCTAAGCAACAATGGGAACAGATGTGTCCCTGACAGTGGATGGATGGTCAGGGTCCATCTGGTCAGTGCAGCCCTGGACAGGAATGATGAATACAGCTTCATCAGTGAATAGCTGTCATCAATCGCGGGCCACGGCGATAGCTGGTGACAGCCACACGCCAGCGCCGGGTCCCAGGTGTGTCGAAGAGAGAGCGGACGGGCTCTGGAATGCAGGTTAATCAGCCAAGTCTGAGCCAATGTTATATATTGCAATGTAAACTGAATGCATTACAAAGCAAGTGAAGAGCATTCCTTTGTATGGCTGGTGGGCTTGTTCTTTGACAGAAGCTTTGGTCTTAGATTTATTTCAATGCAGGTGCTGTTAGCAGGCCCGAGCGCAAAGGACGAGCACTGAGCGTCTAGACAAGTCATGGCTCCACATTGTCTTCCCCGGCGGTCCCAAATGAAATGTGCTGCATCCTTGTCTGGCTCAGTGCATAGACATGAAGAGGTACTAAAACAGCGACCTTGCACAGCGCCATTCTGAATATGTTATGGCCCCCGCTTTCCTTGAACTGTCACAACTTTAAATCGACCACTTCTAACGGTTTCATACACCGCGTGCTCATCTTTATGCAGGACAGCCCACCTGCTTTTAGCCTTGAAGGAATGCTATATTAATACACTGTACATACTTCCAAATGTTGTTTAAAAAAGACAAATAGCCTAAATAATTGCGACAAATATCACCCACCCATATGGCCAGGAACCTTGTGGTGGGTGTGTTGTTTGCCCTCTGTGTCAATGAAAAAAAAAAAGCACTGAATGTCTGACAGGAAACTGCAGCTAAACCTGGGGGACGATAAGGTATAACAAATATTGTCTAAAGCAGTGGTACACAAAGTTTTATTGCAGTGCCCCCCTTTTGTAGATTAAATTACCCTACCCCCACACACACACGCACACACTTTTCCTATACATATGCATAGGCTTAGTTTGCAAGAATCAATAATCACTGCAGTGGTCACTTTTACAGTTGAAAAATCACACTGGTGAGTTTATCAAGCCACCAAGAATAAACGTTTTTTTTTTCCTGTTCAATTTTAATGTCTTCCATCATTTCAGTGGCTGGTGTGGGTGTGTGTGCTCAGTAGTAAAATTAGCTCCATCTGCTGGGTAAAACTTAATAATGAAAAATGTTCATTGTCTCCAAGCCACCCCCCCACCCCACCCATCATAACACTAGCTCCCCAGTTTGAAAACCACTGGTCTAACGAAAATAACAATTCAGTTGACATTTGAATGCAACTCTAACTGATTCAACGATGTGATTAAAAAAAATTGAGCGTCAGACAATTCTTTGTATTTGAGATTTTATGACTACTATATATTATTTCACAATGATTAATTTAAAGTCCCTCGAAGTGAAACTAAATGTTCTCTAAAGTTAACCGACCACAGAGAAATCTGTTAAAAACTTGAAAAAAAAAGAAGTTAAAACAGTATATTATGTAGTATGTGAAATGAGGCTTTAAAATCCTGAAAAATCAAGCCCTTATCGTTGTTGTTCTCAAATGCTGTGGCCTTGTCCGCAGAATGTTTGAAACCAAACCCAACTGAAAATCGAATTCCTCTAGCAACTTTCTTATGCCCAAACATGTAGGGACATGTTTGAGTCACAGAAATGTATTTAATTAAACCCTCCGGTGGTTGGAATGTCCCACTGGGTTGTCACTGGGCTTTTCACGCTGTGACAAGAGCTGGTACCCAGCAGCTAGCTCACAAGCTAACTGCAGTATTTCACTGTGTGGTTCAAGTTCCACATAGCTGGGGAAGAGTAACTCATGTCAGACACCCAAATGCATCACTGGGCACTGATTTGAACCCAAATCCTCAGAACCGTGAGCCAGATGCACTGGCATCCACCGTGCCGCCTAGTTACTTCTAAATCTTTTTGTTTTCAGCAACTATTTTGAAATGTATAACGGATGTAGAACACTTCTTACTTCATTCACCTGTTTTCAATATACAAAGCAGATTGCCCAAGAGTTTAGCTCCGAAGTGCCATTGCATTAATTTGTCCGACATCAACAGTCAGCAGTAATCTCAATCTCACATTACTGTGTGGATTACGACAAAAGATTTTTTTTTTTTTTGTGGATGGGTGTCAACAAACATGGAGAAACTTGAAAAATAAATTGAACTTGAAATTCCTTATGAGTGAAATCAAAACATGATTCCAAATTTCCCGGCTCTTACTGTGGGATTCGCTGGATGGCAATGATCAAGGCGAAATCTTGTAAATAAAACACGTGTTCCGTTAACTGGCTCATTTGGACTGGCTATATGACAAGCTATTTTATTCAACCCTTTTCAAGCGAGGATTAGACACCAAGAAGTAAAAGAGTAAACAATGTGTTGTCAGCGGAATGACTGATGAAGTCGCTCACCACTGTAGGCGGATATTTGTCGTGTTAGTACAACTGTATAAAAGTGGAAAGGTGCTGATGACCAAATCACAGACCTGACTCATTATATATATTATACATACATACAGCATATACAGTGAAGGAAATAAGTATTTGAACACCCTGCTATATTGTAAGTTCTCCCACTTTGAAATCATGGAGTGGTCTGAAATTTTCATCGTAGGTGCATGTCCACTGTGAGAGAGATAATCTAAAAAGAAAAATCCAGAAATCACAATGGATGTTTTTTTTAAAACAATTTATTTGTGTGATACAGCTGCAAATACGTATTTGAACACCTGAGAAAACCAATGTTAATATTTGGTACAGTAGCCTTTGTTTGCAATTAGAGGTCAAACATTTCCTGTAGTTGTTCATCAGGTTTGCACACACTGCAGGGGGGATTTTGGCCCACTCCTCTACACAGATCTCTCGATCAGACAGGTTTTTGGGCTGTCGCTGAGAAATACGCAGTTTCAGCTCCCTCCAAAGATTTTCTATTGGGTTTAGGTCTGGAGACTGGCTACCCCACATCAGAACTTTGATATGCTTCTTACGGAGCCACTCCTTGGTTTTCCTGGCTGTGTGCTTCGGGTCATTGTCACGCTGAAAGACCCAGCCACGACCCATCTTCAATGCTCTGACTAAGGGAAACAGGTTGTTGGCCTTCATACAGTGCAGTCATCCTGCCCCATGTGCAGAAAAACACCCCCAAAACATGATGCTACCACCCCCATGCTTCACAGTAGGGATGGTGTTCTTGGGATGGAACTCATCATTCGTCTTCCTCCAAACACGGTTAGTGAAATTATGACCAAAAAGCTAAATTTTGGTCTCATCTGACCACAAAACTTTCTCCCATGACTCCTCTGTATCATCCAAATGGTCATTGGCAAACTTAAGACGGGCCTTGACATGTGCTGGTTATAACAGCGGAACCTTCCGTGCCATGCATGATTTCAAACCATGACGTCTTAGTGTATTACTAACAGTCACCTGGGAAACGGTGTTCCCCAGCTCTTTTCAGGTCATTGACCAAGTTCTGTTGTGTAGTCCTGGGCTGATTCCTGACCTTTCTCAGGATCAATGAGACCCCACGAAGTGATAGCTTGCATGGGGCTCCACTCCGATTGAGATTGACCGTCATGCTCAGCTTCTTCCATTTTCTAATGATTGCTCCAACAGTGGAACTTTTTTCATCAAGCTGCTTAGCAATTTCTCCGGAGCCCTTTCCAGCCGTGTGGAGTTGTACAATTTTGTCTCTGGTGTCTTTGGGCAGCTCTTTGGTCTTGGCCATGTTACAAGTTTGATTCTTACTGATTGTATAGGGTGGACAGGTGTCTATGCAGCTAATGACCTCACACAGGTGTATCTGATTCAGGATAATACATGAAGTGGAGGCAGACTTTTAAAGGCAGACTAACAGGTCTTTGAGGGTCAGAATTCGAGCTGATAGACAGGTGTTCAAATACTTATTTGCAGCTGTATCACAGAAATAGTTAAAAAAAAATCATACGTTGTGATTTCTGGATTTTTCTTTTTAGATTATCTCTCTCACAGAGGACATGCACCTACGATTAAAATTTCAGACCCCTCCATGGTTTCTAAGCCAACAACCTCTTTCCCTTAGTCAGAGCATTGAAGATGGGTCGTGGCTGGGTCTTTCAACATGACAATGACCCGAAGCACACAGCCAGGAAAACCAAGGAGTGGCTCTGTAAGAAGTATATGAAGGTTCTGGCATGGGCTAGCCAGTCTCCAGACCTAAACCCAATAGAAAATCTTTGGAGGGAGCTGAAACTCTGTGTTTCTCAGCGACAGTCCAGAAACCTGTCTGATCGAGAGATCTGTGTGGAAAAGTGGACCAAAATCTCTTCTGCAGTGTGTGCAAACCTGATGAACAACTAAAGGAAATGTTTGACCTCTGTAATTGCAAACAAAGGCTACTATACCAAATACTAACATTGGTTTTCTCAGGTGTTCAAATACGTATTTGCAGCTGTATCACACAAATAAATTGTTTAAAAAAATTATACATTGTGATTTCTGGTATATTCTTTTTAGATTATCTCTCTCACAGTGGACATGCACTTATGATGAAAATTTCAGACCCCTCTATGATTTCCAAGTGGGAGAACTTGCAATATAGCAGGGTGTTCAAATACTTCTTTTCTTCACTTCTTCTTCTTTTCCTTTTGGCTTTTCCCGTTAGGGGTGCCACAGCGTTTCATCTTTTTCCATCTTAGCCTATCTCCTGCATCTTCTTCTCTAACCCCAACTGCCCTCATGTCTTCCCCCACCACATCCATAAACCTTCTCTTTGGTCTTCCTCTCATTCTTTTGCCTGGCAGCTCCATCCTGAGCACCCTTCTACCAATGTACTCACTCTCTCCCCTCTGAACATGTCCAAACCATCGAAGTCTGCTCTCTTGAATCTTGTCTCCAAAACATCGAATTTTGGCTGTCCCTCTAATGAGCTCATTTCTAATCCTATCCAACCGGCTCACTCCAAGCGAGAACCTTAACATCATCATTTCTGATACCTCCAGTTCTGCTTCCTGTTGTTTCTTCAGTGCCACCGTCTCTAATCCGTACATCATGGCCGGCCTCACCACTGTTTTGTAAACTTTGCCCTTCATCCTAGCAGACACTCTTCTGTCACATAACACACCAGACACCTTCCGCCAGCTGTTCCATCCTGCTTGGACCCGTTTCTTCACTTCCTTACCACACTCACCATTGCTCTGGATTGTTGACCCTAAATATATGAAGTCCTCCACCCTCGCTATCTCTTCTCACTGTAGCCTTACTCTTCCCCCGCCACCTTTCTAATTCACGCACATATATTCTGTTTTACTTCGGCTAATCTTCATTCCTCTCCTTTCCAGTGCATGTCTCCATCTTTCTAATTGTTCCTCTGCACGCTCCCTGCTTTCACGGCATATCACAATATCATCTGCGAACATCATGGTCCAAGGGGATTGCAGTCTAACCTTATCTGTCAACCTATCCATTACCACTGCATACAGGAAGGGTCTCAGAGCTGATCCCTGATCCAGTCCCACCTCCACCTTAAATTCTTCTGTCACACTTAAGGCACACCTCACCATTGTTCTGCTGCCATTATACATCTCCTGTACTATTTTAACATACTTCTCTGCCACTGTAGGTATGTAAATATAGGGCTTCAAGTGAGGAATAAGAGATAGCAGCTGATAAATATTTAAATTCTTCCAACTCCTATTGAACATGTACAGTACATTGTGTATGCACCCTACATTACAGCAATACAATTACATGACGACAATGTGGTCCACTTTTTTTTATTATTCTTTACTGACCATATCCAAACAAGTCAGCACAAGGCATATCCATATATCTTGTGTTAATTTGCTTGTATATGTAGCGTGCATACTATAGCTGTACAGTTGTATTAAAAAAATGTAAAAAAGAACTTAGTTATTCAACATAAAGAAGTAAACACAATAACCCGACCTTCGATATGAGATGCATTCTCAGTGGAAACCATTGTCAAACACCCCCTTAGAGATGTGCCTCTAGGTGAGTGTGTGCATGTAAAGGAGTTATAGTCTCTGACAGTCCTGGTTTAGTTGATGTGGTGCTATAAGATGTTTCTCTTATAATGGGTTTGCTGGGGGGGGGGGTGACTGATGTTTACATTAAGCAACAATACTGGCTCAAATTGGAGTTAATTGCTGAAGCTTTTGTACAAGGTGCTATTGAATGACAAGCAAGTCCGATTTACAGATGTTTACATGTACAATTGATGGGATTAAGAAATAGATTCCCAACTTGCACTTACAGATTTGTTGTGTTCACATAAAGGTGACTTTAACCATTTGCAAGGGTGCTGTTTGAAAGCATTTCTATAGAATACAATGCAAACAAACTTTTTTTTTTTTTGCCCTTTTATATCGTCATTGTCAGAGTATAGATTTTTTTTCTGTATTGAATAAATTCACTCATCACAAAATTGGTACACCTACACACCTTTGAATGACATTCAACTCAAGAGCTGAATCAAAAGCTTTGCACTTACAAAGATAGTGAAAATGGCAGCATGGAGCTCTACCAAGGTTGTACCTTGAACAAAAGCGACTTGTGTTAACAGCTCACTTCCTGTTTCATGGCAGATGAGGTAAAATGACAGCATCAAACATTTTTGTTTTTTATTCAGGGATAACTATAATGATTGTTACTTGAAATCAATGGCAAAAATACACAATATTTTCAAAATTGAGTCATGTCGTGTGTCAATTTATGATCCCAGAGAATGACTTAAGGTAGTGAATTAAATATTTAAACTGTGTATAATGTAACCGACCAATGGCTTAAACCCTGATTTTAAAGCCGGTACAGTATATTTTTACAGATCAATTGTATTTAACTTTAAAGTACAGTACAGTACATTTGGATTTGTTAAAGTCCTTTTAAATGGACCTTTAGTGGACAACCTATTCAAAGATTTTTTTTAACCTACCTTCCTTTATCCGCGTCAATCCCCTCAGTCTTTTTTTTTCCCCTGACCAAATCCATGCTTATTCCCCCTTATTTCCACTTACATCCATTTGAGCCATGGTAATCTTTTTGAAGTACTGTATTTTTTTTCTCTTTTGCCCTTAAATATTTAGGTACAAATTGCAATTAACTCAAATAAGCAAAACGATTTAATGCAACTGTTATTTTAGTGCAGTTGTTTTCGTAAATTTGTCTTGGGTGCGATGCTATTGACTGCACAGCCACATTGTCTTATTATAATAATAATATCTTTTGGGAATAAAACCTATGCCTTGTTTTGTGGTGAATATTTTGGCCTACTATGCTACCAGAGTTTAATGTTGGCCTTTGTGGTAGTACTTAAAGAGCCAATTAATTTTTTGAGTGGGTACTTCGTGGTGGCGTGTAACTTCAACGAGTTCACATGCGTTGACGACTGTAACTTTCCTTTCCCACATGTGCTGACATTATTATATTACTTGTCCTAAATTTACAGTAAAGGTTTACCATAAAAAAAAAAAAAAAAACAAAAGGACAAAAAGTACAGCGGGACTTAAACACTGACAGACACTCTAATGTGTGATGGAAAAAACAAACATAACTAAAAAAAAATGATGTTTTGTGGCATTATCTAACCACTGTGAGGATTAATACTGCCAAGGTTTTACCACTGTGAACTGCTGCAAAGAGAGGCTGTGAAAGCTGGCAGAGACATTTTTTTACATTTCTGCTGCCCTGTCGTTTTCTCTGCAGGGTGTCTCCTGGGAAAATCAAGGGAAGGGGGGGGGTCGCGGGGAGTGAGGGGTGGGGGGGGGCCTCTGGCTGCAAACACACACACAGGCATCACATCTCTAAAAGGCATCGCAATGTCGGCTCACTGATGCTGCTTATGTGTGATTAAGCATCTGCCTCCAAACAGCCCATACGTCTGATGACCCTGTTGGTGTGCATCTCTGAGGTGTTGTAGCACTCTCTCTCTGCCTCAACCTTCACCCCCCACACCATGTTTTTCCCTCTGCAGCTCCCCACCCCCCATAACCCAGATGCCAGGGACGACTGTCTCAACAAGAATCGCTCCCATGTAAGAGGCAAGGCACTGCTTTGTGAGGCTGCCCGAAACTGACATTAATCCACTTTTTCTTCAATAGACTGACAAGAGCATGGGATGGGTGGTGTCACACTTTGACAGTGGAGAGGGAAAGTTGGGATCTGACAGGCCTGCTAAAGCACTGCCGCTGCCTGTAACAGCCAGAGAAACACAAATTGGAGATCCAGGGGAGATGATCTGTAAAGAACGTGCACGCCCGTGGTGTTAAAGTATAGCTGACTCAAAAAAAGGGAGATACACCGGACAAACAAAGCCGTTTGATAGGCATGTGTGGCTTTAAATACTTTTTTAAGACTGGCCAACCACCAATAATAATGTTATGTAACATAAGCCAGGATTTGTCAAAAATGAAATTAAGTAATCATATAATTAAAATGTAGTTTTCCTGTGAACTAGAAAAGTGTGCTATACTAAGTCAATTTAGCATTTGTATTCGATGTATTGTAAACATCACAATACACCAGAATAACATCAAATCAGTGACCCCTGGCATATTGTGGTTTATCAGTAGAGTGTCACATTGTGTCGTGACATTCCAGACAGCGCTGGACTCTACTGGATATACAGTAGTACGTGCAAAAAGAACAAGCGGGAGAGAAACTTCCAGAGACCAAGCTGCTGCACCCTAAAAGTCATTTGCACGGAGCAGCACAAATATATTTCCTCAGAGGATTGTTGTATGTGGTTTGAATGTGTTCCAGCTGTGTGTGTGTGTGTGTGTGTGTGTGTGTGTGTGTGCGTGTGTGTGTGTGTAAAAATAGCATTTGCTTGAAGGTTTATAACTATCATAACAACCATGATAATTTCCATTAGCCCATCTATGGGGTTTTGGGTTATATGCAATCATTGAGGAAGTAGACTTTAATTTGATGACATTACAGTTTCCGAAACAGTATAAATATATGTGCAATTCTCTACTGTTTTATCTGTAAGTTTTACAGATAGTGGTCTCATGGCCTGTAGATGGGATGATTTTAAAAAAGTATAATAATGATGATGCATTTGATGAATTGTTATGAGTGTCTATAATGAGTGTTTATAATTCATTTTAATTTCTTTAATGATTCAGAGGGTTAGATGTCCGATGTTGAAATAAGTCTGTCATCCGCCACACGTGGCCGAGAAACTCCTTGCATGTGCCCCCATCAAATGCCAAAATTGCATTCGATAACCTGTGCCAAAAGGTTTGACATGGTATGAAGAGCCGCAAATTTACACAAACTTTCTGACACCAAAATTTTACTGCGCCAAGCACATCTCCAAGGGCACACCCTAACAGCACCGACAACCCCACTTTAGCACTGACGGTCTTCTAAATATTTAAAGATGCGGAGCGAGTCTTGAGCTTGCACAGCATCTGAATTATGGTAATATAATATATTGTTGATTACAGTCATTTCCTTCACTCTCTTTTCAAGGTTTTGAGTTTTAAAGGTTATGAAACCATTGCTTCCACTGTTGTTCTGAATGAGTTTCTTAGAAATCAATTTATTAGATACTGATTGGTAAATGACGCCAATATCTGTCATGCTAGCAATATTTCCAGGGTGAAGATTCCAAACTGTTCTGTTTATAATTATCCAATGAGGGATGTAACACGAAGGAGGTAATGTGCTGTGTAATATGAGGCCACTCAGCTGTTTGTCAAGTGAGTGTGCTTCACATCTTGGCTGGCTTCAAACAAAAACGTTCCATCTCTTTGACATCTGCAGAAATGTTGAGTTTCACCAGGACGCCTCAGTATGTATCAGACCATGTGGGGACAATTGTTTTATTAAGAGGAATTTGACCAGGTCACATGCAAAGATTAATTACATGCTCTATACAAGCAATTTTCTTCAGACAACCAAATTATGCAGCAACATAACTCAATTTTCACAACACCTGTGCAGCTGCTTGGCTGCAATTATGCGAGACTCCTGGTCCGTTTAAACCCAGTCGTTTACGTGATTACTTTGAAATCTGTCATTTGATTATACACTCATGGGCCACGACATTGGGTATATCGGTTAGCTAATCTAATAAGCTATGTAAAAAAATATGCATCTAATAATATTTATGCATAGAGATACTTAATAACACAAGGGTTGCTTGACCTAATTTAAATGATCAACTGTGGAAAATTGATATTTTTTTTCATCAATTAATTTTATTTTATTATTGCAATGGAATGGACCAAAATAGCGGTATTACATCATGGAACTCTTCTTGAGACCTCAAACTTGTTGAGACTGAAAAAAGTTTTCTCTGGAGGTCCCTTTTGCCTCAATTCCTCCAAGACATAATTAATTAATCAATCCATCCATGAAGTCGACAAGATTGTAGATCGAGTCAGAACACACGAATGTCTTCATTTTTTTTTTTTTTTTGCTTATAGCCCGTAAGGCACAAGTTTGCATGTCATCTGGGGATCCCCATGATATGATATGACATGATGTGAGGTATTAATTGCCATTTTAGCGCTCCATTAGTTACTTATTGAATTATTTACCGTTTTTATTTTCTAGTCACGAGCTGACAAAATTTGAGTGAGATATGACAAATCCCTTACAGCCATTTATTGAATGGTACAAACAGTCAAACAGGCCCTGTAGCTCAGTGGTTAGAGCACTGGTTTGGAAAACCAGGGGTTGTGGGTTCGTATCCCACTGGGGCCTCCACTCCCTGAGAAGTGTTGCGTCAGGGAGGGCATCCGGTGTAAAAATTGTGCCAAACATATGTATGTGTTTATCTGAAATGACACACTGTGGTGACGCCGAAAGAAACAAATACAGTATGGAATGTTTTGCAAAGACGACTGTCAGCCAGAAGTCATGCACAGAATCTCACACGGACAGTAATCGGTTATTTTCCTGACGTCACGCAGAAGACAACACCTCTGGTGGTGGAGGGGGGTGTGGGAGTAGGGGTTGGCATTGGGCCCCTGCTGGCTCCACCAGGTGGCCAGTTGTCAGGGCGCCTCGGTGCAACCGGCAGACCATCCTGGGTCCCTTGGTGTGGAATCTGTCCCGTCTACCGCAATGCACTCAGGGGGACCCTGGGCCCAATCTCACCATCAAATGTTTGGGTGGGGTACTCAGCCTCTTCAGTGCAGGCACAGCAATTACAGGACACTTCTGTCAGTCTCTGTGCATGCGAAAGGGTGTCGATTCACCTGCATGTGTCTGCAGGCATATACCACTGGGACTCTTTTGCTGGGTGCGGGGCTACTCACTTATTGTGACAAATCACTGGTTATTATGCAAATTGCTTGGGTATCCCCTCACTCACACTCTCGTCCAATAGACTTCTATAATTCACTTAGTCAAGCCCACCACACTTCAGTTGGACATCTGGGTTCACAACCCTTGTCCTGCATACTTCTTCTCCTGTCCTTGTCCTGTCCTAAATTGTCCTGTCCTTCCCTCACAAGGTGTAGCACGACAGCCCCATGCAACACTAGTATCTAATGTTTCATTGTGTTAGATTTACTTTTTTTTTCCTGTTTAAAATCAGTGCTTTGTCTTTGTTTTTCTCTCCCCTTTAGAAACTTTGTTCTGTTTGACTGATCAATTCTGATTCGCAATAAACAATTATAATACTAACAAACCACAGCAGCATCTTAAAAATTGCACTTCGACACAGTAAAACTGTTCCGGCATAAAAGGGATACAGATCCTTCAATCTGCCTGATCTAAAAGCCAAACAGCACAACAACAAAAAAAAAAACACACCGCTTAAAGGCATCACATCACAGCCGTTGTTCTTATGGCTCACCTTGATTCCTTTACACTTTTGTTACGTTTTTACACTGCTGTTTTTTTATGCATTAAAAACACAAAGATGTATTTTTTAGGATGAGAACGAGTGCCATTTTATTTTACTCAATGTTGGTTTCTGGTATGTGCAATATGTGCGCCTGCACAGGGGCCAAAAAAAGAATATATGAAATGTTTTTGTTCTGGCATTATGACATGTAATTTATTGGTGTTTTTATGGGGACTATGCACACAATTGTAGAAATATTACAAGAGTTCAAGGATTTTGCTGATAAACATTGAAGTGTTAAGTAATTGAGAGCAAGGAAGTATGATACGGTGTTGGAGAGGGAGCGATTTATTTGACAATTGATCCCAATATTTTAGTGGTTCAAGGAGATATTCTGGTTTGTCATGTGCCTCTAATTGCATTGAAATAAAGGGTTAGTGCTCCTTGGGTGATAACTGTACATTTTTCAGTGTGGCGTTAGACTCCATACCCTGTGGGAAACCAACTACATCAAGAGCTTTCCTAGCTGCACAAAGACTAACTCTGAGCTGATGGGGAGAATCAGTTGAGTCATTTGGAGCCCTTGCATATCTAATGTGCGGGTGATGGCAGATGCCTTCATCCTACATTAAAGTCACCCTATGAGAACGAGTGGCCTGCGAGAAAGGACTACAGTAAAACTGACAATGGCAGCTCTGTTTTTTTTTCTACATTTATAGCGCCCAGCAGGTGTCAGCCACAGCAGTCGCTCAGCCCCCAATGACACCCCATGGCTGGCCATCTCTGACGCATGAAAGAGAAGCGAGGAGATGGATCGGGCTGGGTGGGGGGTTTTAGCTGCCGTCTGGGATTAGGTACCTGAGTCTAATCTTGAGGGGCAGTGGGCTCCAGTGGCGGTGAACTATTTTCTGGGGGAATTTATCGCTGCCTCCACCAGCTGATTATTTCCAGATTTTAGTTCTGCCTGAGCGGAGATCTGCACAGTTTTCCCAGCCGTGGTTAAGAGTTACACTTAGATGAGTTGCAAGCAGGCGATAGCACTAGCCATTCACTAAATGTTAGCATTTCAATTCTAAAAGTGTAGGGAGTAAATGTGGTAAGAAAAAAACAAAAAACCAAAGGCATTCAGCTCTCTGTGCCTTCCCCCTTCCACCCGTGTCAGCACTGCTCTGTCTACTCTTGCTCATTAACCTTGCTTGTTCTTCCACTTCATAGAACTGCTAATATGCCCACCACCCCCAATGCTTAGAAGTCTCTGGAACCCTTTGAATGAGGGTAATACATGCAGGCATTGAAATACTGGGGAGACAGTTGCCTCCACCAGAAATCACCGACATTAACCACCCAATTCATTAAGTACACCGACACATGAGATGCATAAACCAATCTCATCAAGATGGATGGTCTTCTTTACTTCTTCCACCAAAATAAAAATATGAAGGAAATAATTGTTCAGTAAGTACTAGCTAAAGTGAGCAAATGCTTAAATTTGTTTTATATATAAAACTGTAAAAGTATAGTTTTAAAAGCAGGCAGTGAAGTAGTTCAGTAATGTAGTTTAGGAAGGATAACTGTCAATGCTGAGGGGCAGTGCAATTTTGAAGAGTAGGATTTTTAAAATGATGCATAAGTAATTGGGAAATATATACATAGTAATAAACGTGGATCTTTATTTAAAATGTTTTTATTTAAAAAAAAACATTTAGGCTGCATTATTTTCAAACTCTTGTGTGCAGCTATCGTGGAATAAAAGCCCGTTTATGAACAAAACAGAACAGTCCTTTGAAAAAAATGTCTATTCAAATGGCCTTTCCCCCATTCACGATTTTTGGAAGACGAGCAAAACACACAAGATGATCAAGACAAGAAACAAGCACCCATATTTTGTTCAATTATTAAAAGCCGACAGCCTTGGACAAAAAGTGGAATGTTTTGAGCATGTGGTTGAGAATAAAAGTATAATTTTATAGAGTTACAGTCAGATTGATGCATGCAGGTAAATATGAATCAATACATTACTTATTCAGCTAAGTTGAATGTCAACAATATCTTAAAAAACTAGGAATATAGAGGTGACAAACAAACATTACCAATTAAATTGAATCATTTTATTAATAAATTCCAGCGCCCCTTCCCAAAAAAAGAGGAAAATAGCATTCTGAAATATCAAATATCAAAACATCTAGTAATAACATAATGAAATTGAATATGAAGAATTAAACAGTTTGTGCATCATGATGAATCATGAATCATCAATCATTGTCATGCTATCTGATGTCTGCAACTTGGTCACCTGGTGGCAGTATAATAAATGTGTGGAGACAACTGAAGCAGAGGTTCACACAACTATTGCAAATAATTTGCATCTTATGGTAGCCATTTTTTTTCAAAGACGATAAAGAATACATCCCTATGACTATTTTTAAATTGTCTGTCGACATGTGGTGCTGCATCATTTGTGTTCAAACAGCCATTCCCCAAAATCTTATAACAGTCATATAAATGCTAGATGTTAGCCTGTCATAGTGTGTGACGTCATAATGCACATTCATACCCAGCACGTTCTCCCATTAGCTGGTATTTTTCCTGAAGTACAGTGAAGAAAATAAGTATTTGAACACCCTGCTATATTGCAAGTTCTCCCACTTAGAAATCATGGAGAGGTCGGAAATTTTCATCGTAGGTGCATGTCTACTGTGAGAGAAATAATCTAAAAAGAAAAATCCAGAAATCACAATGCAAGATTTTTAAATTTTTTAAACCAATATTAAAATTTGGTACAGTAGCCTTTGTTTGCAATTACAGAAGTCAAACACTTCATGTATTTGTTCACCGGGTTTGCACACTCTCCAGGAGGGATTTTGGCCCACACAGATCTTCTCTGGATCAGATAGGTTTGTAGGCTGTCACTGAGAAACACAGAGTTTCAGCTCCCTCCAAAGATTTTCTATTGGGTTTAGGTCTGGAGATTGGCTAGGCCACACCAAATCCTTGAAATGTTTCTTACAGAGCGATTCCTTGGTGGCTTCAGGTCATTGTCACGTTGAAAGACCCAGCAACGACCCATCTTCAATGCTCTGACTGAGGGAAAAAGGTTGTTCCCCAAAATCTCACAATACATGGCTACGGTCATCCACTCCTTAATACAGTGCAGTCGCCCTGTCCCATGTGCAGAAAAACACCCCCAAAGCATGATGCTACCACCCCCATGCTTCACAGTAGGGATGGTGTTTTTGGGATTGAAGTCATCATTTGTCTTCCTCCAAACACGGTTAGTGGAATTATGACCAAAAGTTAAATTTTGGTCTCATCTGACCACAAAACTTTCTCCCATGACTCCTCAGTATCATCTAAATGGTGATTGGCAAACTTAAGACGGGCCTTGACATGTGCTGGTTATAACAGGGGAACCTTCCGTGCCATGCATGATTTCAATTTCTCCATAGCCCTTTCCAACTGTGTGGAGTTGTAAAATTTTGTCTCTGGTGTCTTTGGACATCTCTTTAGTCTTGGCCATGTTACAAGTTTGAGTATTACTGATTGTATGGGGTGGACAAGTGTCTTTATGCAGCTAACGACCTCACACAGGTTTATCTGATTCAGGATAATACATGGAGTGGAGGCAGACTTTTAAAGGCAAACTAACAGGTCTTTGAAGGTCAGAATTCGAGCTGATAGACAGGTGTTCAAATACCTATTTGCAGCTGTATCACACAAATAAATCGTTAAAAAAAATCATACATTGTGATTTCTGGATTTTTCTTTTTAGATTATTTCTCTCACAGTGAACATGCACCTCCGAGGAAAATTTCAGACCCCTACATGATTTCTAAGTGGGAGAACTTGCAATATAGCAGGGTGTTCCAATACTTATTTTGTTCACTGTAAATGCTAATGAGATTAACTGGTCTATGCAGATTTAAACCTCCCCTCAGACCCAAAAGGAAAAAAAACGCAAAGTCGTGTCCATACGAATTGATTGCCAAACAGTTAGTTGCAACTGTTGGTTACCATAGGAACTAAACGAACTACACACTTATGCCCTGTTATTACAATTAACCCATTTCACAGCTCGTTGTGATTGTGTTGACTATTATTTAGCCGACAAATTGTATGCGTAATTTGAGTGTTTAATTTTTTTTTCTTTTTTTCTTAATACAGCCCCTTCATGTGATGATCTTGTTTTTAAAAAGGCAATTTCCCTAAACAGTGTAGTGTCAGTGGCTTCAAAATTGTCTACAATTAATTTTGTTCCAAATTCAGCCATGTAATTTTAAATTAATTACCGTGAAGTTCAAATACTAATTTGATGAAGGATAGACTGACTTGGGCCACAATGGATGACTGGTTAGCATATCTGTCTCATAGTTCTGAAGACTGAGGTTCAAATCCCAACCACACCTGTGTGGAGTTTGCATGGTCTCCCCATGGCTGGATAGGTTTTCTCCTGGTACTCGAGTTTCCTCCCACTTCCCAAAAACAGGCATGGTAGGTTGAAGAAAGACTCTGAAATGCCCATAGGTGAGAATGTCAATGGTTGTTGTCCTTTTTTCTGTGCCCTGCGATTGGCTGCCAACAAGTTTGGGTGTACTCCGGCTCCGGCTGCTGCCCGAAGATAGGATGGCAGAGATAGGCTCTAGCATGCCGTGACCCAAGTGAAGATAAGCGGTACAGAGAATGGATTGATGGCTAGATAGACGTGAACCTCAAATTAGTTTTCTTTTGTTTTGTTTTTTAAAAAGAATAAATCTTAATCACTTTTTCTGCAATGCAGTTCAAGTTATGAAAATATGTAATACCAATAGCCGCTCGAAGGGCTACTTCTATTACCATGACAACAAAGGAGAGGTCCTAAAACTTTTAAACAGGGATACTCACACCGCTCTCGTCTCAGCCTTAACAAACGAAATGTGGTATTGCAAATCATGCTAACATTAACCAATCCACATGTGAGTCTAGTAAATTATGTTATCCCCACCCCCACATTTTGGGAATGGTACCATAAAGTAGATTGTGTGTGTCTATATTGTAAGACATCTTGGTCGATATAGATGTTTTAAATCACATCATTTGGAGAACATGGAGTTTACTAAGAAAGCACATTTCAAGGTAAGGTTAATTAATTTTACAATTGGCTCAAACATGTTTTGTATCTAAGTAAAATGTCTAATGCACACATCAACAAGAAAACCCTGGGTTTCTCTCAGAGGTCTGAAATTAATTAAGTTTAACATTAAAACACACACAAAAAAAATCAATCTCTATCTATCCTTCCATCATTTTTAAAAAATGAAATAACGTTAGATGTAACGTAACCGAACAGCTAAAGAAAGATTAGCCCATCCTGTTAGAAATTGTTCAGAATGTTAAAAATCCATCCATCCATTTTCTTTGCAGCTTATCCTCACGAGGGTCGCGGGGAGTCCTGGAGCCTATCCCACCTGTCAACGGGCAGGAGGCGGGGTACACCCTGAACTGGTTGCCAGCCAACCGCAGGGCACATGTTGACAGACAACAATTGCACTCACAATCACACCTTAAGGCAAATTAGAGTCTCCAATGAATGCATGATTTTGGGATGTGGGAGGAAACCAGACTGCCCAGAGGAAACCGACGCAGGCACGGGGAGAACATGTAAACTCGACACAGGCGGGTGCGGGATTGAACCCAGGACATCAGAACTGTGAGGCCAATGCTTTACCAGCTGATCCACCGTGCCGCCTATAATAAAAAAAATAAATAATAAAAATACAATGGATTAAAAGACAACATCATAAGTAACCCACATTTTGGAGGTTGCATTAATGGTGGAAAAAGTTTTGAAATGTATGTATGTAGCTTGGTCTTTTTTTTTTTTAATCTTAAAAAACAAATTTGAAAATGGGTGTGTTGACTAAAAAAATATCTATAGAACTCTGCTCTACTATACCCATTTGATCTCACTCAACATATTAAAAATCCAACTCACACTCAAGATCACATCTTAGAGTGACATTAAGAATATGACTATTTTTGACCATTTTTGTGTATTTTTCAAATTAAAGATTGTCTGAGAGTACTGCCACTAAGTTTATGTGGACTGTAGATGTACCACAAACTGTGAATGCTGAGAAAGGTGATGAATCTTTGAACAATTTCACCTTGAAAATCTCAAATTGTCATGAATGCTGTCGCTCATCTAAAAACTAAGAAACTTGAGGTGACCTAGAACACTTTGAAGGAGCATGATGATGGTCAAGAACTCTAAATCAAAGTGTAGGAAAACAAAACATAAGGGGAGAAAAAAATTAAACTTGAAATTGACTGGCTTCCACAGACAAAGTCTTTCATTTTAATCAAAAGTTAGTCAGGGCGAGACAGCATCACTTTTCTGAAATCATCAATAAGAACTTCATTATTACTCGCACTCTTTTTGCTGTGATTGACAAGTTCACAACAGCCTTCACCAACCACCCACCACGCCCGTATCAGATAGTGCCAGAACTCCTGAAAGCTGATAAACGCAAAGTATTTGCTTAAAAAAACAATCCATCAGGTTAAATATCAACACAAATCAGCAAAATGATCAAATGCTACCACATCTGAAGCCACCTCGGGACAACTCTATTACCATGTGAGAATTTGATACAGTTGACCAAATAAAACTGTAGAGAAAACAGTTCAGCAGCTGAAGCCATCAACGAGCTGATAATGATATTTTTTTTTTAGTGAAGTAAGAGGTTGGTGTTCATGAATATCTGGACTCACTGTCTTTAAAAGCCAAAGACCAAGTCCGAAATCCTGGTGTTCTGATAGATTCCGACCTGACTTTCCACAGGCATATCAAATCAATCACAAAAACTACCTTCTACCATCTAAAGAACATATCCAGAGTGAAGGCTTGCATATGTCAAAGCTAGTTAGTAGAAGCTCATCCATGCTTTTATCTGTAGTCAACTTGATTATTGTGATGGTCTTTTGACAGGACTCCAAAAAAAAATGCATTCAACAGCTGCAGCTCATTCAGAATGCTGCAGCTCACTTTCTGACCAGAACAAAGAGGTCAGAGCATATCAATCCAAAGTCTAAAATCTTTACACTAGCTTCCAGTCAACTTAAGAATAGTTTTTAAAGTTCTGCTACCGGTCTATAAATCACGAAATGGTTAGGTCCTGAATACACGGACAAAATATTTATGGAATATAAACCTAGTAGAAGATCAACTGACTCAGGTCTCATAGCGGACCAGGTCCTGCGCTATTATTCTGCACACAAATGGAATAAGTTGTCAACAGAAATGACATCAGCCCCAAGTGTGAATGTTTTTAAATCCAAGTCTTTCTTTTTCTCCTGCTTTCGAGAGTACTTCCACTTTTCAGTGATATTTCTTGCTGTTTTAATTGTACTTTACTTTAAAATGTTTTTATTTTTGTATTCGACTGTGTTCACTTGAGTTACCTTGTGTATGAAATGCACTACACAAATAAATTTGCTCTGCTTGGACTTTTTACATCGACTGTCAATACCACTGCAATCGCCCCCCAAGAAGTTTAGTAAGACACAGGAGTCTACTGCTATATTTTGATTCAGAATTTGCAGCCCCTAATACTTGCAGATTTCAAATGTGAACAATAAATTATCTTGCAATGCACTCGTTAATCTCTAACAACTGCAAAGATTACTGTTTATTGTTTTTACAAATTAGTTATAAGTTAGATATGACCAAAATGCACTGAGGAAACAACCACACTATGTTGTCCTGGCCAGTACCAGCCATAGTGACACCTCTGACTTGGAAAAGAATCACAGTACATTGGCGCTCCAGTATAAAAGCAAACTACACGCAGGAGACCCGCAGTGACATCAGCACGGTCACTGCACAAGCGAGTATAAAAGAAGCCTTAACTCCTGTGAAAATGAGCATTTAATGGAACCCCATGACTTTGTTGTCATTTTAATTTCATACATATTCGTTGTGTTACTTAAGTAGAATGACAACCTTTAACAATTACCCAAGCTTGGAACACATGCTATGCACTACACTGTCAGGGGGCTGGGTGCTGTCGCAATTGACCAGCAAGAACTTGGGTAATGAAATTCTCTCCCTTTTTTTTTCTTTTTGAATTCATAACATTCTGACAGTGACAGTCAATACTTACATTATCTTTACTCAGGAAGAAATTGAGCTCCACGACGATAGAACGCAGGCGTGCGTATTTTCCAACATTACTAAACTCACTAATAACCGAGATCTGGTTCATTCAGCAAGTGCAAGGATTTTAGGTTTATTTCTAAGGACATTGTTTTGTTCTGTCTCCACACAATGTGTGACCATGGGTGTTGTTTCATTATGCTTTGCTCAGTGAAACACATACGGCTAACTGACTTGAGTGGGTGCTCTGACAAAAGAATCTAATTAGTAGGTGCAGAAGACACGGGGAAATCAGAATGACCCTACAATGATAGGACAAATACGCCTACCGAAGCTTCAATTCTCTCCTTACTTAAGCATCAAGCGTATATCAAAGCTCTTTGTTGTCTATTCATCGCCATTTGATGGCACGTTCAACACTGTAAAACCCTCAGCGCTCGCTCTAATGATGACAAAGGAGGCCAATGTGGCAGCGGGATCCAGGGGAATTTAACAAAATCCTCATTTAAAGGTCTAATAATTAAGATATTGATTAATTAGTACTACATTGATTTACAGTCACACTTTATCAAACCATGACGCTCTAATTACAGTGCCATTATGCCACAGGCTGACCTACTCCTTTTTTGTCACATGTAATGAAAAAGCATTTCTTTAACAGCCTTTTAAATTTTTGACCTGTAAAATTTTAATGGGGACTACGGTGGGTGTTGAATGTGGATTGGCAGTAAAGTCATGGGTGGCTAATGTCTGTGAGTCTGGTTAAGTGGCTGTACACACACCGGGGGCTGAAGAACCTCTCTAGAGGGATTGGTCAGGATTGCTCTGCTTCAACAAATTAGGATCCAAAAAAATACATTTCATGGTCATAACAAATCGTGGCTTTTGTAGTGTTTACATTTCAAAAGGGTGAAAACAGTAGTGGTGGACCTGCAACATGTTTTGAAGATGCCTCGGGAGCAAACAGCAAAAGTCATCGCAAACATGGTGTGTGCGTGGTGGTTAGTTAATGAAGAGGTGTTGAACAGGAATTGAATATGAGGTTCCACTCCAGTGACATAAAATGGCACTTCACACACTCAGGAAACCACATTTTCCTCCTGAAATTCCAATGGGGACATGAGAGCGTGGTAAAACCATCAACGCAGTTTTGCCTAAACATTGGAAAGGATCAGGGGGTTGGGGGGTGCAGTCTAGGAATGTTGCGCTTTACGTGGTGGCCACTTAGCCTGCTAAGTATTAGCGTGGGGCATTTTCATCAACCCTCCTTCCGTCGGTATGCAAAAACAAAAGAGGCTGAAAATATTCAGCCTGACTAGAGGATGTGTTCTCCTTCCCCGACATGGTAAACAAATGAAATTAAAACTCCCTGTTGGAGTTTAACACAATTCTTATGAATTGAAAATATAAATATAAATCATAAATATGCACCTCGGTTATTTAATCACACTTGAAATGGTAACTGAGCAAGAAAAAAAACGTTGCCTTACTTGGATTTCAGAAAGAGGACACTTGGAGGCAGATAAAAAAAAAATGAAAAGTTCAACTTCAATATAAACTGCAAAGACGCATGCGAGGGCTTCACGGTTAATTTATTTTCTAATCGTGTTCTCATCAATATCCCTGTCCAGTGTGTAGCTTACGAGCTTTAGCCTCGCCTCGACCTTCAACTTAAGAAACAGGGTCCGCTCGATTTGCTTACCCTCCTGTCGTGTGGAGCCGGTGCTACTTTGTGCACACCCTATAAGTGTTATGTGAGCACAAACAAGTACTTCTTATGTATAAAATAACTATTTTGTGCCTACAAAGTTGGTCCACCTAAAAATGTTTATTGCAGTAGTACGTGCACTCAAAGTTGGAGTTCATGCACACGATATAGCAGTTTGTAAGAATGAAATTGGTTTTTTTCCCTTTCTTATGTCATGTTTGGGGCTCCACAGATTCCTATTACAACAGTAAGTAAAAACATGACCCTCACACCAGGTTTCTCAATGTGTGCTACCAAATACAATACATGTATGTGAATTTGCTCTTCAGAAAAACAAAATATTTAATATATTGTTGTATCAGTTAGTATTTCTGTTTGAGCAACTTCACAATGTGCACACATTAGCAATAGGTCAGCTAGCCAAGCATGGCAGAATAAAACTAAAAGTTTCTCAGCACATACTCACCTAGATGTAGCCAGTTATCAGCACAGCTTCACAACACACTCAATCCTTGCATTGGAAGAAAGATATGTTATTCGGAGCAATGTGAAAATCCAACATTGTATTTTAAAACAAGCAGGGGGAATACATTAGCTTGTACTCCATTTGACAACCAGACATTATCTTCAGTAGAGCTCCAGAGGGGGTATTTAATACCGCTGTCGTGCTTGGCACCATCTAGTGGCCTGGCGCATCATTGCACTTATAATTGGACCGTTTTATCTGGCGGAATGAAATAAACAGAAATCAGGCTATCTGATTTAAAGACAGATAATTTTACATTAAAACTGATAGTATCGTAGTCGAAATTTGCACAGTCAATTTGTGCTTTTTCCTCATCAATATACACATGTTCGATTTAAAATACATTTATAATAAAGAAGGAAGTCCATCCATCCATTAACTATACCGCTCACCCTCAAGAGGGTCACAAGTGTGATGGGGCTTATCCCAGTTAACTTTACCCAGTACACCCTGGACTGGTTGTCAGGGAATCGATGGCATAACACATAGACACAGACAACCATTTACAGTCACATTTACAGTTATGTACATTTCTGGAGTCCTTCATTAACCTAACATGTTTTCGCAGCTCGTGCACGTGACGCCGTCACCGTTTTCACGGGGCCATATTGCCGGTCAAACAGAGCTGCTTGACACTGAGGGAGACATTGAACCGGAGCAGAATATTCAATGTCCGAGATCTTTTGTGCTGTTGGTTGTCACAACAGACGAGACAGATATTCAAAGAGATCATTTTATGGAATTCCAGCTGAAAAGACCGGAAAAGATCGATGGATTTCAGCAATTAAACGTGATGGATGGTGCCCAACCAAAGACGCACGACTGTGTAGCGATCACTTCATTTCAGGTAGGAATTATTCTTCTCAATCTCAAAATACCAAGAAGCATTTATAATGCCAGGTTGAGTCATTTGAATAAATAAATGAACCATCTGTTACAGAGAGGTTTACGGAGGTAAGCATGTGGCAGCAGTACGCTTCCGTGTATGGAGGCAAAAAAGATGTTTCCAGTCATCGTTGATGAATGCTCGCTTGTGTAAAACCAAGGGGTCATTTATTTAAATATTGGTATTTATATTGAAAAAAAATCTGAGTGGGTATGTGGGATTTATTCTTGATGGAGAACAGATCCAGCAATGGAGTATTTGTATGTGTCCAGCCTTTTATATGCTTTCGAACTTTTCCGTGTAAATCTGAACGACTTACTCACCAGATACATGTGTAGATCCAGTTGTCCAAGACAAGCGGAAAGAGGTTAACAGTCCACTTTCTTATCGGTGAAAACATCAACTTCGGCATTAAATATGGATCCTCTATGCCAAGTGTCTCTATTTTTTCCACGTACCTTCGTTTATTATCACCTTCTAAATGTTTACAGTATCGGACAAAACTCTGGGTGTTGTGCTATAGGACATATTTTCGTTTTGTCTCAACAGAATTAACTTTCAACAATGCTTTGTTAGACTGGCAATAAGCGATGTCACGTGATTTTATGACGTAGGTACACGAGCTCTATATGTGAGGTGAAAACGTGCGGAAGATGCAAACTCAAAACTGGAAGGCCGCAAGTGGGCGAGCCTGGACTCAAACTCAAACCTTGAACTGTGATTACTCACATCTCGTAAGTAAGAACATATTGTTTAAATCTCATTCTATCTCATTAGGAATGCACATTAGTTTTCAGCCTCTTCTACTTCTTTCTCTGTTTTGCCTCCCAACACCCTTGCCACACAGCCACACTCCTCTTCCTCTTTATTTTCTTTGGTCGTTGTCCCCGTCCCAATGCCTTATCCTTCCATTGCCAGACATTGCAAAATTGTGTTTTTCTAGAGAGAGAGAGAGAGAGAGAGAGAGAGAGAGAGAGAGAGAGAGAGAGAGAGAGAGAGAGAGAGAGAGAGAGAGAGAGAGAGAGAGAGAGAAGAGAGAGAGAGAGAGAGAGATTGAGAACACCTCCAAAATTTTGATTGACTTGACATAAGCAATTGTTAATACAGTACATGAAACAACAAAGAAAACAAGTTTTACACATTCCACTTAAAGTTGTGCCCTCTTGAGTTCACATAGCTCTCTGGTGTAAATGGAAACCCTTCAAAGACTGTATTTATTGACATTAATATAACATGAGAGAGATCCTTTTCAGGTTAAAACATAATGGAGCACTTTTCATAAATATTCTTCACTTAAAGCCACCCACATGGTTTTAAATGCTTTACGGATGCATATTACATGATTTATTGGGTAGATAGATAGATAGATAGATAGATAGATAGATAGATAGATAGATAGATAGATAGATAGATAGATAGATAGATAGATAGAGATAGATAGATAGATAGATAGATAGATAGATAGATAGATAGATAGATAGATAGATAGATAGGCAGGCAGGCAGACAGACAGACAGACAGACAGACAGACAGACAGACAGACAGACAGACAGATAGATAGATATATAGATAGATAGATAGATAGATAGATAGATAGATAGATAGATAGATAGATAGATAGATAGATAGATAGATAGATAGATAGATAGATAGAGCGCTCACATTTAAAAAGGTTGAAGCTGATATCGTTTCATATTTTAATGAGCATGAACAACCTCGGTGATTTTGCTGCATCAGAACCTATATCCACCCCACCTTTGTTTGCACCCTGTATTTGCATTTCAAAGGCTGCCCCTGGGAAGCCGCTTTGCATATTTACATCTGATTAACGACTTTAAATGAACATGTCAGAAAGCGAAAAAAGTGTGCACGGCTGACATAAAGAGGCGTCGTTCCGATTCCGTACTACAGACGGTGGGAACGCTTAATGCGGGAACGCTTAACACTAGGTGGGATTAATTACAGGATATCAAATTACACATCTCGAAGCAATGGTTTTATGACAAGAGCCAAAGTACTAATGTAAAAATGTCCCCGTATACCTAAGAAGTACAAAGTGCAATATTTCCTCCTGGCCTTTTTACTCTTCTGAAGCTATACGAAATGTTTGAAGTTGGGCTACAACGTTCGAGGAAGACTTTATTTGAAAAAATGCTTGTGTACGAGTGGAACTATACACCAATGGGAATTCAACGTCTAACGAATTGTGTCATATTATTCTTGATTCCTATCAATAATTCAGCAAAGCTAGAGGCGGTACTAATTGTTTTCAGCTCTTTTCCTTACCGTCAAATATTATAGCGAGTGCCGTGGCCAAATTACATTCATGAATTTGCTATACACCCATGATCGTCTATATTTTCTTTGATTTTTTTTTCATTCTTTTCAACTCAGATGCTTTGAAGCTAATAGAAAAATAAAATAAAGCCTCAGTCAGCATTTATATATATTAAGGAATCATGCTCTTCATTTCTTTTTGTTGTATTCTTTGATGTCCTTTTATTGTGTTACAAGATCATTAGGGTTGGAAATGTCGAGGATGCTGTTTTTCAAACTTTTCCATTTGATCTAGCGAGCTGGATTTTTCATTTCTCACCACAATAGCCATCTGTCAGTTTTCCAAGCTGCTTATCCTCACAAGGGTCACAGGAGTGCTGCAGCCTTTCCCAGTTCACTTCAAGTAAAAGGCGGACTACACCCTGAATTGTTCAGTCGCGGAGCACATATCGACACCATCACTGAGCGGCAATCGATCCCACACTCCCCGCATCAACGTTTTTCACTGATTAGAGAGATGTTTACCTTCATTTGAATATGACGTTAGCCATAGCTGTGGCTAGTCTACGCAGTGAATGTGTATTTTGCGTCTGGAACCGACAACAACTTACCAGATACACAAATTTCCTCACTCAACATTCTCTAGGTCAACTCATTTTTTAGCAGGAGTGGCGGGTGCCCACAAACCAAAACGATCATTGTGTCTGCCATTGTTTTGAAGAAGTAATGAGTCATACAGCTATCTCAACACCGATTCCCTGTTCTATCACAACGTCAATCAATTTTTTATTATTATTTTTTTTTTAGTGGGCAGGTACTTGAATATTCTTTTTCAAGTCTACGTCACCAATTTCATATTCACCTCTTTGCAAGTGGTTTGGTTTTCAAAAGCTATTGCATACAATCGACAAATTGCTATGATGCTCCTTTTGATCCATCCATGCATCCATTTTCTTTTGCCACTTATCCTCACGAGGGTCGCGGGGAGTGCTGGAGCCTATCCAAGCTGTTAACAGACAGGAGGGAGGGAATACCCTGAACTGGTTGCCAGCCAATCGCAGGGCACATTGAGACAGACAACAGTCACACTCACAATCACACCCAGGGGCAATTTAGAATATCCAATAAATGTTTCATGTTTTTGGGATGTGGGAGGAAACCGGAGTGCCCTGAGAAAACCCACGCAGGCACCAGAAGAACATGCAAACTCCACACAGCCGGGTCCAGGATTGAACCCGGGACCTCAGAACTCTGAGGCCAAAGCTTTACCAGCTGACCCACCGTGCCCCCCCTTTCAATCCATGTTACTCATAAAAACAATAGCAAAATTAGACTTTGATGGGATCGGATGGTTATTGAAACAGGTATGATTTAGCCACATAACTAATCCATCCTTTAAAATGCAGTCGGTAACATGTTATTGTAAGTTTGCATCGTCAAGTTGAAGCGTTTTCTGTCGAGTCCTTTGTTCTGGCGAGCTCCCTACTTGGTATAAAATATGAAATAACTACGCGATTATTAATTGGGTCCATTGTAATTTGAGGGTTGTGGCTTGCATATTGTTGGCAGCTCTCCACGGGCTTTGTCTGTGCAGGAACGTGTCGAGGGGCTACCCGCCGCGATGCCTCAGCCATTTAGAGAGCAGCTCGCCACTCGCCCATCGGCATACCAATGAGCGGGGTTAAAAAGGCACGGCTCCTCTCAGAGACAGCCTTCCTTCGCTAGCTCGGCTCCAAAGGGTCTCCACGGACTAATTTCCAAAACCACCTCTTAATGTGGGCTCGTGTCAATCACCTGAACAGACAGCTTCATCCCCTGATGTGGAGTGCTCACACGGTGAAGCCCGGACCACCAAATGCACTCATACTTCTTTGACGGTGCAAAACCGTATGGAAACATAAAGCTGTTTCATGGTTTCAACGCTTGGAAAATGGGGCCGCTTTATCCACATTTACATTCGCTCATTTGCATCTCTGTGATAATGGACTTTTAGAAGAACATGCTTGGATATTAGAAGTAAAAAAAAAAAAAGGAAAGAAAGAAATCAAAGTTCTTTCTGGATGACACTTCAAAGTTGATCCTCGATATTGAATCATCAACACTTCTGTTTGCATTTTAATAGACGGGAAAGAAAGACTGCAAGTCGATTGTTTATTAAGTTAAAGCTGTTGATGTTAATTTTAAAAAATGAAAAAAATTGACGGAATGCTGCATTATAGTCAAAAGAATAGGAATTGTGAAAATAAAATACAATACTGAAAAATAATATAATGGGCAAAGACAGTTGATGTAAAATTGTGCGCTTCCAGAACCCTGCAAACTATAAGAACAATTATGAACATAGTGTTGAATTTATAGTGAAGTATCAAAGAGAAGATGACAATTTTTTAAATTAAAAAAACTGTCCTTTCGTTTCATTTTTGAAACAATCATTAAGAATTGACATAACCTGATAATTACAAGCTGTGCAAAAATCAACCATCTCCGGCTCCATTTTGTGCTTCTAATTTGAAATAGCAAATCAAAAGACCAAGGATGAGATTTACAAGGTGTCAGTCATTTGGTGCGTACTCGCAGGCACTCTTACCGTGGGAATACACCTGCAGCTTTGCAAAAAATAAAAAATAAAACAACTTTTAGTTTTAGAGTAGCACTCCGTAATGAATAAGGTGCGTTATTGAAGTAACAAGGTAACAGGTCAGTAAGAGTCAGCAGGGGGTTGCCCATGAGTATGTGACAAATGATTGAGACATCATAATTCAATCTTTCTGCTATTTTTCCTCGAGCGCTGTGGTTTCGTGTACCTCAAACAACAGGTACAAGATGTGGTGTGTGACAATGTTTTTTTTCTTCACAGATCATATTTATCATTGTCAAAAATATGAGAAAAAGTGTTGGGGGGGTTCTAGGACCGCCATTCCCCTATTTTACAATGTCTGTTAAGAATTGTTTTTTCTCGAAAGGTAGATTTGTGATGTAAGAGGTGTCAGAAAAGTTTTCTACGCATGGATGATAAATCAGCCTCTAATACTGGGGTCACAAAGTATTTGTTTCAAGCCCAAACTACAAATTATGACTCATATTCATGAATGAGGGGTGGGGAACAATTCCTGCACATCTACACAGAGACTCTCTTTCTTCCGCTAGAGCATGAATGGAAGTCCCATTATTCTATTCCAGCCTCTTCCCTTAAAACTAAATACTTTTTTTTAAATCAGGAAATTAGTACATTTTATAATCTATAAAATCTATACAGTCAAGAATAAAATACAAGCATAGTTTGCATATTACAACTGATTGTTGCAATTTATTGTGCTGCTCCTTCTGGTGTTCCTGTATTGGCCACCGGGGGCAGTTAAAAACTGGAAAGCAGACACAATCGACGAAGAATCGTTTCATAACTACTCGTGCCTTAGTAAGATGCACTATTATTCATTATTCTTCTCATTATAATTATTTGTAAAGGATAAATAGTCTATGCCTGTATTGTTGTACTGTCTGTGTCTAAATGTGTTTGTGTTCAGATATGTAAAACTGTGACTATCAATGCTACTCATTAGCATATCACAGGGGTTCTGTTTGTTAGCATTTAGTTAGTAGGGCGATGTTTTTTGGGGGGCTGTTTTAAATTAACGAGGTGTAACTCGCTTTGCTTATTTTTTTCACTTTGACAGTAGACATCAACTGCGAATTGAATTAAAACTGTTTGAAGACACTTTTTTGATGAATTTTTGACTATTTGCTGAAGTGGCACTTGTTGCATTGAGTTTGCTGCTCCCATACAACATCCACAGTTCAAGTTTGCACTCGCAGCTCAAACCCAAAAAAAAAAAAAAAGACTTATGAGTTATGGTGTTCGTATCTCAAGGCAGCACTGTACTTAAATAATTCCGCTCGAGGTATCACCCGGTATTTACCATTTGAAGCTAAACAATGAAATGTACAGTAGTGCAGCAGCTAGCCGAAATGAAGCTGTCACAAACACAACGTCCTGAACTTATATCTCACTTCACGCTTCTATGGCTTTGCAGCGCATTGAATAGCGGCCAAACCATCCCTCAAACCGAGTTTTACCTTTTTGTGTTCCAATCCAAGATGACATACGACACGCGAGATGATGAGAAAACCGTGGGGAGGCTTCCAGTAGATTGATTCTCCCATCGCTTCATTCTTTTCTAGTTAGTCTTTTATTGGTTACAAAGGTAGAGGCGTCGGGAAGCGGCGTGAGAGAGGAGTGAACCGGTCTGCCCTGTTTAATCCACGGGGGCATTGAAGGAGGGTGATCACTTCTTAAGCGCACAAAGGCCTACAAGGAAATCATTGGCGTCCATGAGATCCCAAAGCTGATTTAAAGCAGAGATGTCCCAGCTTGGGCTCGAGGCCTTTACCGGGAATAAGGCTATTTTGTAGCATAACAATCTAAGACCCCAGAGAAAAGCTTTATTCATGGTCAAATAAAGTCTCAGGTTTTGGATGTCCTTTATAGAAATAAAGACCTCTTACAGGAAGAAAAAGAGCTGCTGGAATTATTGTTCGCTTACAGGCAGATCAAGTCCATCTTTACTCAATGCTGGATGGATGAATAGCAGACAAGCTGCTTGGAAATGAAATCCTCGGTACGCTCTATTTAACAGTAAATAGGTACCTGAAAATAAGGATGGGGTTTACACACGCACCTCGCTGAGAAACCAGTTGGTTGCAAGAGAGTTTGGGAAATAATCAGCATGCTGCTTTTTTCCAGCCGCTTCAATTCAAAGCTATTGATTGGCACTTATGCGCTTTTATCTCACTGATGATGTGCATTCATTCAAACAATGTTAACATTATTCCATACAAATAGTTCCTCTCAGAACTTTTATTGAAAATAACCCTTTGTGCACGGGAAGAAAACTCCAGCTCTATATTTCCAAGTTTTTAAAGAGAGAGTGCATAATTAATAAGAGGGAACTCTGACTTTAAGTCAATGAAAATATGTCATTAATGTTATTATTCATTCACCTCTGTGGTGCAGAATTTATATCACAGAGACCTCATGTGTTGAATTCTGATTGCACATATTTCCATTTCTCCGACATCGGGGGACCCGAGAGCGGGGTAGAGGGACATCTGGGATGTTCTGGATGAAAAAGGCTTGAGTGACGGTGTAAATGAGCCTGGAATATTTTTATTTCCTTTGTGCTATATACTTTACACATTTTGGATATTTGTCTACCTGTGACCCTTTTTGTTTCTTCAAATGTGTATTTACAGTACACTAACTGTTCACCACAATTGATACACCCACAAAATCTAATGAAAGTGTGGAAAAAAAATTAACTGCCATTTTGAAGATAATGCTCAGTTTTGAGAGACACTGACAGAGAGGGATGTCTTGAATAATAATAATAATCAATATGTCTATTATTAGCACCACCAGCAACAAGCAGTGGGAAGGCCATTTCGGAATTGTTGTTTAGTATAATTCTTCCGAAGAACTAATTGCCTTTTAGGGGCCATAAACTTATCTTTATTTTTTGCAAAAGGGTCAATCCTGGTTTAAATGTATCCAGAAACCTAATTCAGTAGCACACCTAGAAAAGTTGCAACCACAACAACAAAATAAATATACAATAGCTGACTTTAACACTACTTTCATCAATTAATAATGTAAGGTGGATAAGTCTCCGATAACAGGACGGACTTAGTTTGACAAACTACAATTAGGGTATTTGCCTAGATGGGCCCCAAATGGAAGATGGGACCTTAATGAAATTGAAAATGTGTTTTTTTTTTTTTTTTGGGGGGGGGGGTTGTTTTTTTTTTGGGCATCAGAGATCGTCAATCATTTTAAGGAGTGAAAAAGTGGTGACAAGGGCCCATTCATCGGTGCTTGCAGGTTTAATTGTAAGTAAAGAAAATTTTTTTTTTCACCAAAACCAAACCAAAAAAAAAAAAACAAGTTTGCTGAGTCACTAACATGACATTATTAAAGAAAGCCAGACATTGTTCTTCACTTAAGTGTAATAATAACAGACCTTCTTGGAGAACGACCAATAATATTAATTTGTGCAACAAATGTGAACGTGACCAAACTTGCACATAGGAGGTTTCTGGCCAACAGCGACGATTTGTAAAATACAGAATCATTTTAGGTTAACGCAAGAAAAAAAGTCACTCAAAATAAATAAAAAGCAATGCTGTCTTTCTAGAAAGCCTGCCCAAACATGTTTTTATCAGCTTTTTGAAAATGTCCAATGAAGAGGCTGCTCTCACCTCAAAAGGAAACGCATTACACAATTTTGGAAGTGAAAACCTGTCACCTTTACTTTTTTTTTTTTTTTTTTAATCGTGTGAGTCACATTAAGTAAAAAGCGGTAAATTGTGGCTGTAATTCGCACTAGTGGTGCTTCCAAAATGCTGAGAGAGGACAAACATTAATATCCCTTTATGATGCTGGTCAAAAATGAGAAATTATTACCTCTGCCAAAGTGAAAAAGTAGGAGATGTAGTTTTAGTTGATGTTTTGTTGGTTGGCCTGTAGCCATACTTGGAAAAAAAAAAAAAAGATTTCCAGTGTTGAGGGTTGGTACATCTATAAAAAAATCGGGTGTAAATTTGATTAAAAAGACCACATTGTGCCATCTACTTTTTTTTTTATTTGCCATTAAACTCGAAACGCATATATTGAAGGCCTGTTCATCTACAGTATTTTTGTTTACTTCATCCTCCTAGAACGAAAAAGTAGCCTGGGTGTAGGTGGATATGCAACAGTACTCCTAATCCAGAATGTGTTATACGGCTACAGTACATTTGCTATGCCGCTTACATAGCAAAATACTCTGCAGCATATACTATTTGAGCACTGCTCAATTTTTCAACCATGATGTCTCTGAGAGCAAACTGATGAAGGTGGACGTGCACTTCAAAGCGATATGCTGCTGTAGTGGTTACAGAATACTTTGTGACAGAAAAAAAGAGTCAATTTATTTGAGAAGGGCTACACTCCATGTAAAGCATCTTATGTGCACAGTAATAATCTGGACATTATTTGTACCATGTGCAATAAGATATTTTGACATGATCCTTTGCATACTGTAAATTGCTTGTATGGTATTGCATTCAATAGTCATACCCGCATTATACCATGTCACGTTCCCATATGTTTTAGAAGTAAAAAATAACGAAAAAAGACAGAGCATGACTTCCATCTTGTTGATACAGTTCAAATTTTTACATTATTTCCACTTACTTTTACTTAATCATTTTACACATTTAAAATGTGTTTTACAAATGTTGGCTAATCATAGTTATTTAATTCCAACTCAAGTGTTCAAGACTTCTTTAACCCAACAGTTTGGATCAATAGTTGTTAAAGTGTCTGTAAATGTGAAAGAACATTCCATCTAAATCTGACACACCACAAAGAAAAGTGTTTCTGACACAACCCTGCCAAATTGGAAAGAATAAATAAATAAATGTATAACATAAAAAATGAGGCTTCAAAATCAAGCCGTTCTCTCTGCTCTCAAACGCTTTGCGTTTGTCCGCTTATTGCGCTGAAACCACACCTCGGTCGAGTGTCCACTGCCAATTAATACCACTTCTACGGCCGGGTTAATTTGTCTCGCATCTTTCTTCTGCCTGCACATAACTTTATGTTTGGGACGAGACAATACATCCACTTAAAGCCTTTGATGGTTGTAATATACCCCACTGGGTTGTTACAGGGTTTTCCCATGACGAGCTTGAGTGTGGCCAAAGCAGCCTGAAAACCAGATCCAAATATTGCTCTCAAATTGGACCCACCCAATCCCCCACACACTGTCATGGTTTCTGTCCATGATGACACACACTCACGGCCAACAATAAGTCGCTCTAAAGTGGCCACACCATCCCGAAAGTCCGTCCCACATGTTGATTGTCAACTCAGACTTTTCTCCTCATGATTGCACACTTCTCGTCATAATGTGCATGGAGTCATCCCTAACAACAAGGCACTCTAAAGTGGCCATGCTCGGAGACTTTCTGAAGAGAAGATGAATTTTCACCTTGCAATTACACTGCATTACCACTGATTTGAATGAAGACGCTTCATTTCTTGTACAGCAGAGGTGCCCAGACTTGTTTTTGGGTTGTGTGTGTGTGTGGGGGGGGGGGGGGGGGAGAGAATGATGATGATGATGATGATGATGCTCCCAAACCTTTTTAAGCTTAATGTTATGTTGCCTCCTATATTTAAAATACAGAATTAGCTTTTTGTGCATTGTATTGTCTGTGCTTTCATCCTGGATCAGGCTGTGCCAAGGTGGAATTTTAAAATTACACACCATCTCACCTGCACTTTCTACTTTGGCTAGGGACCAGACCTTTCCCACTCAGAAAAGAGGAAAATCTCATCCAGTTTAACCACTTTTTCTTCTATTATTCACATACTCTGACAGTCACCGCATCTTAAAACAGTGGTGGATGCTCTCATTATAAAACACATTGTAATTATGAGTGTACGTCTTTAAGAGCGGGGCGGGGGGTGTAAAGGAAAGTAGGAAAAAAAGTGTGGCGGAGCAGCTGTAGTTGTTAGAGAAAGTTCCGTGTTCTGCCTAAAAGAAACCAGTGGCTTCTTTACATTTTTTACAGTACAAATGTGAATTGTCCCATTGGATGTAACAACCAGTCATCCCTTACTCATTGAATCACATTGCAAAATGCCACAAACTGAATAGCTGTTATACTTTCAATTTGTATTGGATTTTTTTTTTTTTTTTGCGTGCAACGCAGAATATCTGCAAAGGGACTGCATCAGCGTTGCACAATTCCACATGGGCGCAGTTAAGAGGGTACATTGGATGACGTCTTTTTTTTTTTATTTGGCACGCCGTCCCCCGATCGACGCATTGAGCACCCATGTTGTACAGGAATGGAGGGGGAGATGCCACAGGCACGCCCAAATTATCAGTAAACTTGAAAGGCAATATAGAGTCTTCAGAGAGAGTTTCAGAGTATATAGAGTTTTCTGCAATTACCTTCAAACATGTCTAATCCATTTAAACACAAATCTGAATTCACTTTACAAGCTATTCTTTGATCGTATTGGTTAGAGTCGTCCCTTTCAAATTTTCGGCCAAAGATCGAAAGAGAAATGAAACGATGCTCTGCAAGGTGTAGAACGAGAGGTGGCGCATTTGAAATAAAAGTTATAAAGAAGCGAGCAGAATAAATATAAATACAAGTTTACTTGGGTCCCCTTTTATTCTGAATAGCTTAGCAACCAACCGACATTTCCAGACACACAAAGCAAAGCGTCCGTAAGCGCATCTCGTTCCTGCTGCAGAAACATGACAGCAATTACTCCAGCAGCTCTGTGAGTTGTCAACCCCTGCAAACCATTACACGTGAATATGTTGTGATCCCCGTGTTCAGCCGTGTGTTATGGACAAAGATGAATTCCTTTCCTTTTAGTGTGCAGACATTTCTGAGGTCACGGCCGTTCTGTCCATATCCGATTTCCCGGTGTATATTTAGCAAGCCGAGCAAACTGCGGGCCGCTGCAGAGTCTGAAGTCTTCCTCTGTTGTCGGCATATGATGGGTCAAAGAGGAATCTTTTGAAAACACACAGATAGGAATATCGTCCGGCGCTAAATGAAAGAGGTTTACAAAGCTGCAACTATTCTCCTAAATGTCTGACCACAGCAAAGAGATAGAGTATTCAGGCGAAATACTCATAATTCTACCGACACCTACTCTATCCCTTTTGTACCTTTACAAAGGTGCAAGCGTCTGGAAGTCAGTTGAACACAGACATTCAATTAACTTGTTTTATAATAAGGGGCACAGGCTAGGGGTAAGCTGTACACATCAGAGGTCCAAAGGTACGACTAACACTAGTTTGCAATCAGCCTCAAAGTAAACACACGCACACACACAAAAAATAAATAACGTGTGTACCTGTATACAATAGTCAAAAAAGCGGCAGCCGTCTTTGGGACTTGAAATGGTGTTTAGCCACTTTTATAAGCGCCGCACCACATAGCGATGTGCATGCGTGCATTGTGGAGCCGCTGATAAATTGAATAAGCTCGTGTGCTGTAAATCTCACAGATGAAGGACAAGCTGTAGCTCTTACTTGCCACTATCTGAAGGAGGGGAAGGCTTCAGGGTGATGATGGAGAGGGAAGAGTGAAAGCACAGTGAATTCAATGTTTCCTTTTCTTTACACATTCACGTCAAAACGGAGATGAAGGCAAACAGATCGCCATGGATTGTTGTGTTTTTGTCACCGCTGGGTTGAGCCTGCATGTTTTGCATTTTTTGGTCCAAAACAGGTTGTTGTGCTGAATGAATCTCATTGCGGTAGCTCGTCCTTTGAAAGTCTTGCATGACATAGAAGTGTGCAACAGATGTTAAGTGGATGCTTACGCTACGAGTGTAAGCTCAAGATTAATTTGTTAATTCCTTACTGCGTGTTGGGAATTAAGATGCAATACAATGGGTGGTGGAACCGCCAACATTGGAGGTTTTGGAGAAAAGTATGACAATACACTATATATTGCGCAAACATCCCAGGTCTTCAGTTCAACAAGCTACAGTATTTGGGCTTTTGTTTTTTTTTTTTTGCTCAACGTCTATTCTAAAATCACTTGGAGTCATGGATGAAATTACAGGAAAGTACAATGGAGCCTTGAAATATGGGTTGAATTAATTCTGTGACCACGCTTGCAACTTAAAACAGTCATAGTGCAAATCATGAATCACTACTGAAATGAATGGGAATGCCTTTAATCCCGTCCATCCTCCCCCCTAAATATGAAAATGTGCAAAAAACATGCTTGACAAGTTAAATGGCTGGATGGAGGGAATGATCGTTCATTTCAGTTATATAATATATTCATATATTTAATTGTACTCAACCAATTGTTGAATCAGTGTACATCAAATTGTTTACTTTAGTAATGTTATTTTGTTATTATTGTTTAGAAGAAATCAGTTAACCAATTAATGAAGGAGACATAATAAAACAATGTATTGGGGTGCAGGTGGAATGGTGGGCCTTACTTTGGCCATCCCTGGAATGCACATCTGCCTCACAATCAAAGGTTCTGGGTTCAAATCTGTCCACTGTGCTTTCCATGCAGTTTGCATGTTCTCCACTTGTTTGCGTGGGTTTGCTCTCTTTTCATTCTGGCTTCTTCCTCCCACGTTCGGAAAACATGCACATTTGCTTCATAGAAGACTCTAAATCAGGGGTCATAAACCTTATTGAAATCAAGAGTTACTCATTGAGTGCTGATTAATACAAAGGGCGAGCCATTTGATACTTCCGGAATAAACTTGCTGCAATTACCTATAATTATGGTATTAATAATCACTGATTTGCTTGGATGGAAGGATGGATCGCCGTCAAAACACTGATCACGTAAATGATTTCTCCCCCAAAATAATCAACAATGATTTAACGAGATCGTAAATACATGGATATGAAATGAGAGCATCCCTGCTCTATCTAAATTGTGCCTTGTAATTGATGGTGACCACTTTACAGCATATCCCGGCTCTGAAAGAAAACGAATGGATGAACGCGGCACTTCCTTAGATTCAGCACAACCCTACGCCGGCCACGCTGAGCATTTCCGAGCAATATCTGCGAAAATAGTAAAATCCTGTTGAAGCAGTGTGATTTTAATTTGAATGAATGTTTCCCAAGCAGCGTCGTTTGTAACAGTGTGGCAGCGTAATGAAACTGTAGGAGTACATGTGTTTGATAACCGCAAAGCCTCACCTCTCGGCGTGAAACACTCACTCCCCGCGGTTGCTGTGTTGGAGAGTGCCATTAATGTGTCACCATGTGGGAATGAATGGCTGATCAGTAGGTCGTGTAATATGATTGTGCTGATGTTGATGCTCCGTAGAACTTGCAGGACTGGGGCCACACCGGAGAGCATCAGTCACTGATAGAGATGTGATTAGTCAGCAAAGTCTTAGCCAAAACATACTGTTAGGAGCAACAGATATTCTTAGCATGTGGAGGAATTTGGAAGATATACTTGTTTCTTTGCTGCTTTAATGGTTTTAATTCATAGCCACATTCAATATGTGCTACTGTGCTTCTTGTTACTTTGCTACGTTGTTGCTTTAATCACCAGCGATTTTTGGGATGTGCCACACATGCGGCCACATAGAGTGGCATTTTTTTCTCAGCGACGTTATGTGGAGGGAGTTCGACCTCACATTGTCTTAGCTTTAGAAAACATAGACAAATAATATAGGGTAATTTTGAGGTCATTATGGTGTTGTTTGAAAGGGCCATTGAGGTAGTCAGTCAACAAACGTGGCCACATGAGCCATTCCACTTCGATTGGTGGCATCTGCGTCATTTGCATAAATGTAAAACTTAACCTTAAAATACATTCTTTAAGAAAGGTGTTATCTAAATTGACCATAAATGATTTATGTGAACTGCAGTATCTTCAACACTGCAATTTTTTCATTTCAAAGGATTACTTGGGTAGTCAACAATCGAAGAGGAGATGGGCCTACACATATAAATGAAAAGTATTGTTTAAAAATTCACACTTCAGTGATTTCCCTGCATTTTCTCCCAATCTAGCTTCCCTAAACACATTACATCCTAGGAAAAATTCTGATTACAGTATTCCACAAGTCACATGCTCCACAGAAAGTTGCATCATTCAGCTCCTCTGCAGGCCACGAGAAGCCCAAACTTCACTGTTCAATATTTGGTATGTCTGTGTTAAAAACTCACTCGTTACATAACAATGGCATACGAAAGTTGCCTGAGATGTGCATTTTTCAGGAAAAAAAATATAGACCAGATTTAGAGTTGAAAAAAAGACATTACATTGCATTCATTTTTCAAGAGTTGCAACATGCAAATGATGCTGATTTGGCTGTTTGCAGTATGCTGTGTACGATGTATACCAGGTACAACATACCTGACATAAGGTTCTATTTTTGTATACAGTAATTTTGCGGTGGGGTGAAAATGCCAGCAGATTCTATTTTTCTTGCAAATGCAAGCTACTGGATGTGTTTGCCAATTGGGCAGACTGCTTGCGCCAAGCTAGCTGTTCCATCACAGCGAGGGTTTGCCCTAGCAGATGAGCCCAGTGGAGTGACAATTTGGTTGCAAAAAGTCGGTCTAAACATAAAACTGCTCAGACTACATCTAAATTTCAGCGCAAGGTAAACCATTTGTCTGAGGGGATTTTGATAGGTTCGATCAGTGCACAAGCAGAAAGACATGACATAGAAGTGTGCAATTCCCATCGCCGGTCTAACCTGACCCAGGCGCTTGCCACCAGGCCAGAAAATAGGGCTCAAAATCTTGGTAAGGAAGTTGAATTTGAATTATTTTAAATATCCATCCATATTAGAAATACCACTTGTCTTTGGTGAGACGAGACGTATGCGGTACACTCGATCGATTGCCAGTTAATTGCAAGATCAGTATTGACAAACAGTGAGTTCCACTACATTCGCACAATTTACAGTCTGCACTTAACCGGCCAAACATGATTTCGAAATGTGGGAGGAAGCCTTAGTACCCAGACAAAACCCACGCAAGCACAGGGAGAATCTGAAAACTCCACAAAAGAAGGCCCGAAGTAGAAGAGGGTACAATATTGAATAATTTACACTAAAATGTAATGTTCAAAATGTATTGTTATATGAATGTTGGATTCAAGACAAACTAAGGAAACGTACATGTAATGAAGTACATGATAGAAATGTCGGAATCTCAGAATCGCATGGATTAATACACAAAAACACAACAACGGAGCCACTTTGACTGGTAAACTGGTAAACAAAAGAGCTGAATAGACATCAAAGTCTGTACACAAGCAGAATAGATTACCATAATTTAGAATCAACAACGTGCTACACTAACACAGATTTTGACTCTGAGCCAGATTATATGGAAAGTGAATCCGTTCGCAAATGCCCAGCAAAAGGTCACCATGGTATTGGATTTTTTTTTTTTCCCTTCCACATATCTTTCAAAATACCTCCTGGCATTGCAAATACTTTTGACCACTGTGTAATTCTATGGGGAAGGATGAATCCCCACTCTTCCATGCCCCCATCCCTTTTTCTCACTCGCTCTCTCTCTCTTTCTGTCCTCTTCACACACACACACACCACACACACACACACACACAACACACACACACAAAACTGCTGCCAATCTGTACTGAAAAATATCGCTCTGGGTTATTCATCGATTGGCGAATGAAATGCCAACATAGGCTGCTCTGCTTCTACTTCACTGTGCTCTCAAAAATGGACCATTTCCTCATTCTTCCACGAGGCTTCCCACTCTGTTCAGGAGTCACTCGCACACAATGTAAATGAGAGTGGAGGGGAAAAAAAAAAAAGAAGAAGCAGGTGAAGCGATCCAGTATGTGTGCAAATGCGCTCATGCCCATCTAATTCTGCGGGAAAAATACATCTTAAGTTTTGCTCTTTGACCTCAGCGCATTTCTTTTCACACGATATAGAGAGCATCCCTGAAGTTATAGCGAAGCACATTCTAGCCAACACGAGCACTCTTGGAGGCTGTGTCTAGTTGTGCTGAGTGCTGAGAGACAAGCATTCAGATGAATGCATTGAAGAAATTAAGAAGCATTTTTCATGTGATGTGTAACAAAATCTAGACAAGAACTCACACCAGTGTTATGCTGCGTCAAAATTACTGGGTGAATGCCGAGAGCCAAGTATCCATGCGAATAAAATGTTGCATCAAGAAAATAAATGCTGAGAGACGAGCATTCACATTATTTCTTGTGTGAATGCTGTTTCTGCACTGATGCTAATATACAGTACGTCAGAAATATTGAGTGAAAGCAGGGAAACAAATGGCAGTGCTACTACTGTTTGCCAGAAAATGTTGAGATACAAGCATCAGTACTCATGCAATTGTACTTTAAAAATGTGTCAATGCTGAGAAGCAAGCATCTGTACTGAGGCAGTTGTAGATCAACAAATGTTTAGGAAATGCAGCGAAAGGAACTTTCATGCAAATATTATTGTGAGTCAATGACGTTGTACGAACGACCAGTGATATGTATTTCACATTATTGCTATTGTGTGATATTTTTTTTTTTATTATGTCCTCTAAATAGTGACATAAAAGGATTTATACGAATGCTCCTGCATGTCAGAGTAGGAGTGCTGACAAACAAGTATTCGCACTGATCCAATTACATGTCCAGAAGTATTTGGTGAATGTAGGAAAACTAAACTTTCACACTAATGGTTTTGCGAAGGCAATAATGTACGAATGGTTAGTGACTATCCATCCATTTTATATGCCGCTTATCCTCACGAGGGTCGTGGGAGTGCTGGAGTCCATCCCAGCTGTCAACGGGCTTGAGGAAGGGTACACCCTGAACTGGTTGCCAGCCAATCGCAGGGCACATAGAGACAAATAGCCACACTCACAATCACACCTAGGGGGAAATTTAGAGCATCCAATTAATGTTGCATGTTTTTGGGATGTGGGAGGAAACCGGAGTGCCTGGAGAAAATCCATGCAGGGACGTGGAGAACATGCAAACTCCACACAGGCGGGGCCGGGATCGAACCCAGGTCCTCAGAGCTGTGAGGTTAACGCTTTACCAGCTGACCCACCGTTCCGCCGGTTAGTGACTAGTAGTCGCAAAAATGCAAATTTATATTCACATTAAGACAAGCAACTGAACCCAGTCTTAGTGTGCTAGTGGCAATCGATAATACAGTATTACACGAATACAACAAGACAAGCATTTACGCAAACGCCGTTGTCCAACAAATATATAGTGTGACAACTCCCTCTAGTGGTATAGAAAGGAATCACTGAATTAAATTATTAAAACTGCTTGGAATAATTTTTAAAATATTTATTGGGAATATAACCTCTGATACAAAATAAATGAAACAAAATGTTTGAGGACTACTGCTATATTACCTGTAATACACTTTTGGGCGTAAACTGCACTTTCTTGATCTTCCAGTAATCCCCTTCCTGAGTGTTACACTGTCAAACATCTCAGCTTAACTTTTTTTTTGTTACCTCCCCCCCCGCCCATGTCTGGCTACGTTTCAAGTCAGAAAAAGTTTCCCTTCTCCGAGTGCGACCCCCTCCTGGTTTTCCCCCTGTCGTTTTCCTTTCCCAAGCCAACCGTTTGATGGCCTAAAACATCAGTCCATCACCACCAGGAGCTGTGGTTTACGTCTCCCCGCTGTCCATCCCTCACTGTCTGCCTTCCACCGTGAGCTCCTCCCTGCTGAGTTGGGAGAAGTGAGCAGGTTTTTTTCACTTTTTTTTTTTTTTTTTTTTACATGGAGGAGTGCCTATGTGTTGTCCAGTTGCTGGGAGGCCACACAGCCTGGTGCGCTTCACATCCGCTGTTTGTTCATCTGTGCGTGGCCTAACTCCTTTCCACTCTGTGGCTCACTCCCACAAACCCGCGGATCCTTTCCAACTCAGCAATTTGAATCAAACGCCATCGCGCACGTCTTCATAAATGTCAGGATACGCTCCGCTATCGTATAAACACTCGGCCTGCTGGGCAGCGGCTAGCTCAATCTGGCCAGTGGTGGTATGTCTTTCAAATGGGGATTACGGAGGGGGGGCGGAAGCTGGAGGGGGATATGGCCTCAATAGGGCTCCCTCGGAGCAAAGCCAGTCCTCCCATGTTAATTTCTCAAGGACATGAAGAACCTCTGCAGCGTTCCAGCTTTGAAGGTGGGCCCAACAATACAATAACAGGAACCCCGCTGAATGAGGAGAATGCACACGGAGATTCAATAGTGCTTCATCTACCTGTGGCTAAGATCACAAAGGACACTTCCAAACACACAAAAGGAATACAAGGTGCCTTGAGATACGACTTGAATTTGGTCTGTCGCGACGACCGTAATGCAAAACTCCGTTTCAATCTTTCCCCAGTGAAATAAATGGAAATGCCCTTTATCCATTCTTGTCTCATTAAGAAAAAAAGTAACAGGGGCACTTTACTAATAAGTATTAGTATTAATTAATGAGTAATTATGATATATAGAGCTCGTGCACCTACGTCACCGAAGTCACATGACTGCCCATATTGCCGGTCAAACAAAACGTTGTTCAATGCTAAATCCGTTGAGAAGAAATGGAAATGTCTTATAGCACGACATCCAGAGTTTTGTCCGATACTGTTAAACATTTAGAATGTGATAATAAAAGAAGGTACGTGGAAAAATGAGAGACATTTGGCATAGAGGGCCCATATTTAATGCCGAAGTCAGTGTTTTCACCGATAAGAAAATGAACTGTTAAGCCGCTTCCGCTTGACTTGGATACCTGGATCTACACATGTATCTGGTGAGTAAGTCGTCGAGATGTACACGGAAATGTTTGAAAGCGTATAAAAGTCTGGGCGCATACAAATACTTCGTTGCTGGATCTGTTCTCAATCAAGACTAAATCCCACATAGTAATGGAGCCACTCAAATTTTTTCAATAAAAATACCAATATTTAAATAAATGACCCCTGGTTTTATACAAACTCAAAAAAAAAAAAAAGACAGCGAGTCGGCTCCTCGTACACAGAAGCGTGTTGCGGCCACACATTAAACTTGGGTAAAGCTCTGTGTGACCGACGTTTTATTTTCTTTTTTTTAAATACGCATTGGACTCATTTGAGAGCAATGCACATTAAAAAAAAATGTCTGTCGGGGAGAAGTTTACTGATCTTTAATGTGTGGCCGCAACACACTTCTGTGTAGCATGCCCAAGCTCTACAGTAGTGCCCTGAAATACCAGTGTGCAATAAAGTCCCACTGGTTTCTTCTTTTTCAGTGGAAGGACAATACCAGTTGGTGGCGCTAATGAACAGCTAAGATGGTTCACCAAATAAACCCCACAGAAAACGAACAAGGAAGGAAAATACACTGGGTACTTGTGCTTCCTGCTGGCATTTTTGGGTATGTGGAGAACATTTACATTTATTACAGTTTTATATGCAGTAAAACACTTAAACAGCATTTTTCTTATCAGAGAAGAATTAGCGAGTGGGGTTAAAAAGTTTTAAAAGGGGGCTGTAACAGATTAATTGTATTTTCATTCACTTGGATGGGGAGAGACCAATTCCAATATGGTAGAGTAAATATAATGTATTATTTTAATGCCATATCTTTACATCCATTTCTAGAAATTCATTACCTTGGTTTGATATTCATTTTATCATACTTTGTACATATTTTATATATACAATGTATAACCGCTATGTATTTCACCTTTAGATTTTTTCCACCCCTCTTAGAGGCTTCTCTTGTGTTTGCATAATTCCATTTTCTTGACTTGGGAGATATCAGAGCATATTGCTGTGCATAGTATTATAGCATATGACTAGCTACGTTATCAATAAGGTGGTTATAAGTTACCATTTTTGTAAAACTATATAATTGTGTATAAACGTATAATTAATGCCTCGAACACTCCCACTTATTACGTACAAAATCTTGACATAGATTATGCATATGTGCCAACAGTAAATGTGCGGTGGCTCTGTTTGAGCTCATACAGATGTTTCATAATTAAAAATAATAATAATTATGTTGGGGAGGAGTAGAGCTGCAGTCATGCCATAACACAGCCTTTGTTGTGTTCTTGTTTGGCTCTGTTCCTTCAGGATCTGCATTAAATATGAGCATTCATCACTCTCTGTCTGAAACAGTTATTTCACACGGCGCACTGTCTAGCTCTAATTGAGCCACTTTACATTCTAATAAGGCATCAAAATGCACAGGATCAGGCCAGACCCGGTTCCCTTATGTATTAGCAAAATAGGTCTGTGGATTGGAAAAAAAAAGGAAGGAATGGAAAAAATAACGCGTGACACCACAGAGATTTGAATGCTCATGATTGATTATCAAAACTCCAACATTGTGAAGCCACATCCATTATTTGATGAGAGGATATGTTGTTCATGTAATTAACAATATGTAGTAACCATTACAGCTATTCAAAGGACCTATCCGAAAAATATATATCAGGATTTTAAAGACAGGCACTTTATAGAGCAAGAACTGTCCAGGCAATTATCGGAGACATAATAAATCTGCGTGGCCCTTCCTTGCGCAACTCGTCCACTGTGGAAAGTCTTTATGAAAGGCATTAAGACAATCCGGAACATTTACACATTTTAAAACGGCATCTAATGCAGACATTTCAATTGCAAACGATTCCGCTGAATAATAGGATCCTACTCAATACACTTTTTTTTTTTTTTTTTTAGATCAACTACCCTGAGGTGTTTGGCTTGGATAGTAAAACTAAAAATAAAGAGAGTAAGAACAACATACAACATTGTAGTAGTAAAAAAAAAAAAAAAAAAAAAAAAGCATTTATATTCGTGACTATCATAATCGTGTCCCTCAGTATGCATTTATTAAAAAAAATGACACCGGAGGACATGGTTGTGTGTGCGTGACCTCCTTGTGACCACAGCAATATTCTCTTTAAACAACATGATTGTTTAGCCGATATCTATAAAAACCGAACAGCCGTAATTGGCAAATAAAAACCGCTTTAACCGTGCCGTATCGGCAGGAGTAGTAATAGCTGTAATAATCCCATCAATGATGTTGAATGCACATTTGCGATGTGAAACTCGGGAAGATATACTGTACTACTGTATTCTGTCCATTTTACATAATGGCCTCTGTAGATAGCTGGGCTAACTTTTTTTTTTTTTTTTTTTTAAATCAAGGGTCAATCAATATATAACACACACATCACATTATGTGCTACTGCCCCTAGAGAAGTACAAATATCATGAGATACTGTTCATAAAATTGGAAGTAGTATTTAATGTATGAAAAGAACTGTATAAATAAAACTTTAGTAGCAGTGAAGCACTATATGTTGATTGCACATAGTTGTGCCTCACTAGTAGCATATAGTTCTACGACTAGTATGTAAAGTTCTCTACTAGTGAGTTAAAAGAGTAGTAGTACATGGAACTTAAGCTAGGTTTCAAGGATATAAATTCTGTACACGGTAAAATTGCTTTCAAAACATCTGAAGGTACATGTACTAATGCACTCTTTGCACGAGAAGAATGACTGTGTCTTCCCAGTCACATTTATGCCACTACTCTGTGACATTTCTACAAACTAGTGAGAAAACTTTGACATATTATTAGGACAACTACATATTACTAGTGAATGTAAAATGTGCTATTAGCTCGAGTAGTGATGTGATGTATGGTGTTGACTGTCGTAGAATTGAATTTCACCAATGGTATTAGTTGCACAACATTGTCAACTATTAATCCTCACTGGAAACATGTACTGTAATTACCAGCCTATTAACCGCGACTTTTTTCACACACTTTCAACCCTGTGACTTATGCGGCGATGCGGCTAATTTGTGCATTTTTTTCCTAACGGCCGCGAGGGGGCACTCGAGAGTGAGACCACCGGAATATATGTCCCGAGGAAGTGACTTTTACTGGTCCGGCCCTGTTTACACTGCGCTAGCATGTTACTGCCGTGTCTCAGTGATTTTTACTGATATGTTCTTTTAAGTGGCCGTGTTAGCTTGGTGGGGCTAATGTTAGCCCTGTGGCGCTAGCGCTAAACTGTCTGTGTACCTTGTCTTTTTGTAAATAGCTTGTATTTCAATGTGGCTTCAATGTAGACACTCGTGGCTTTTACACAGGTGCAGCTTATGTATGTACCAAATGGTATTTCCTTTACAATTGTACTGGGTGAGACTTATAACCAGGTGTGCTCTGTAGTCCGGGAATTACGGTAGCTGTACTCATACTAGTATGTCAAAGTGGTCCTTCTTGTATATACAAGTACATGGATATTAAAGGGCCTCTGTCATGAAATGGATGATATTTAGTATGTTATTAATGAAAAAACGGCAGCCAATATGGGCCCATGCGTTTTTTCACCACAAAACATGATTTTGACGTATACAGCTTTTTGTAACTCCCGCCATGAAAATCCTCTCAGGGATTTGTTTTCGAGAAGAAGCACAACATACATATAGACAAGTGACATACAGGACAGAGGCGCCCCCAAGTGGACTTGTTTGTTTCCATTAGTTTTACCTCTGGGAAGGTAGGTCGTTGTTCCTTCGTGTTAGCCAAAATGCCGGCTCATTGCATTGCTGGACATTGCTTGAACACTCGGGAGAATGGAATTACCCTTCATAAGTTTGCAAGAGACCCGGTTCGTTGTGAAAAATGGATTGCATGGGTGCAGAGGACAATAGCTTCGTGGGTTTCAAATAACAGGTAGGCAGTAATGCGCCCCAGCTCAATGGTGTTCAACAAGTACTGCGGCGGCTATGGACAGCCCTCTAAAAGCAGCTCGGCTCCATTATATGCCACCACGGCGGAGAAAATCACCCACACCGTCTGAGGCGCCGTGTTCGGTGGTCACTGCTTCTGCAAAGGCTGCGCGTCGGGCTTTCGGGACGCAGGCGGCTCTGAAGAACCCAGCCGAGTCACTCACTCGCGTGCATAAAGCGGCCCGGCTCGACTCCGTTGCTCAGTACTGCGGCATCTGTGAACACCCCCCTAAAGCAGGAGGGCTCGGCTCCTTCATAAGCCACACCAGCCGGCTGCCATGAGCCGCCATGGCTCATCTCCGCCACGGAAGTGGATCGGACAGGGATGCGGTTTGGCTGTGATCGCATATCATCTGAACCCTAACCCTAACCTACGTGTAATCAACAATGAGGATATTTAGTGGGTCGAAAACAAAAAAACTAATTTGGAATTCTGCCACACACACACACACACAACCACACATACATATATATATATATATATATATATATATATATATATATATACACACTTAACAATGAGGATGTTTAGTGTGTCGAAAACATAAAAGCTAATTTGGAATTATGCCACACACACACACACCACACACACACACACACACACACACACACACACACACACACATATATATATATATATATATTCGTACAGAGCATTCATTTAAGTACAGAAGCTACTTTTCTTGCAACAAACTTGCTTCATAATCATTTATAATATTTGTTGTTTTTAGCGTTTTCCTGAGTAAGTGATTATCGGACTTAAGGTCTCTCCAAGGTCTAAACAGCGGTAATTATTTTTACTCCACAGGGACATTTTGTTCTGAAGCTTTCTTGACAAAAGACTGAGGGGAAAACTCTGTTGTTTTGGCCACTCGTTTATCTGACAACAGCATTTTGTTTGTAAAATCGAAAACTTCAGAAAATCGATCTCAAACTGGAGGCTTTCATTACTCTCAAAAACCACAAAAAGTACAACTAATAATCTAGAAAAATGGAGAATGCCCGCATAACAATATTCTGTCAAGAGTCATACTTTCCATAAGTCAAATTCTCAACCCAAATATAAGTTGGACCTTGGTTTTACAAGTTACCCTTTAGGTATTACTTAAAGTGACATTTGCTGTAGTTACATATCAGAAGTCCATCTATCCATCCATTTTCTTTGCCGCTTATCACAAGGGTCGCAGGGAGTGCTGGAGCCTATCCCAGCTGTCAACGGCCAGGAGGCGCGGAACACCCTGAACAGATTGCCAGCCAATTGCAGGGCACATAGAGACAAACAGCCACACTCACAATCACACATACAGGCAATTTAGAATATCCAATTAATGTTGCAGGTTTTTGGGATGGAGGAGGAAACCGGAGTGCCTGGTGAAAACCCACGCAGGCACGGGGAGAACATGCAAACTCCACACATGCAGGGCCGGGATCGAACTCGGGTCCTCAGAACTGTGAGGCCAACGCTTTACCAGCTGATTCACTGTGCCACCCAAAAGTCGTTTTCTGATATTAAATGTAGTTAGTGGGTATTGGGTATTACTGCCGGTGACGATGACACCTCTGTGAGCGCGCAAGCCGAATACAAGCAGTGCAGCGGTGTGAAGTGCAAAGAGTGCTGCTGGTTGTCCGTGAGGGCCAAGACAGAGGAGAAAGAGAGAGAGAGAGAGCAAAAGAGAGAGAGAAAGAGTAAGACTGGAAGAAACGCAGTGTCCACAGGCCGTTAGTGTTGGATGAATTCATTAAAGGAGGCGCATTCTCTCCCAGCTGCCATCTCTCCCCCTGCAGCCAGGCGCCGATCAATGGCAGGAATACATCCAAAACAACATTTAGCACAAGACCTAAGAAGCAGGGGTACATTTAAGACTTGTGTGTTTGTGCACGTCTCCCCTGGATGCGAGCGCTCCCTTTCAAAAAAAAAAAAACGCTGCTATTGAAGTGGAGCCGGAGAGGCGTCGGGGCAGTGCATTTATATCACAACAAAGAAGCTTGTTTAACACGGGCGCTTCCAGACCAGACATTTGGGCCGAGGAATCATTTGCGGGGTTTACTCATAGCAGGATGGGGCTGTGGAAAAAAATCAGACCTAAGTGAAAGGATGAGTCATTACTTGCACTTGTAATAATTGTACACATCCTTAGAGAAAGGGAATACACGCAAGGCATTTTGCAGTTGGTCAAATAAATATTACATGCTTAGGATCCAATCTAACAAGGTTTGGGCTGTTACGATTGAATACTTTCTACAGTGGATTATGACATCGATTATTATGAACAATTGTTTTTGTCATAAATTAAACTGTTCCCCCCATTAATTGTGTCGTATATAGTGACTGGTTGAGTCTGTAACATGTGAGAAAACACCCAAAACTGTTGATCATGATTTTACATCGTAAAAGCAGATGTTTGCAAATTATTATTAGCATGATTAAACACAAAAGATTAGCAGTCTGCTGTCATGAAGGATGACAGAAATCTGAGAGGATTCATTGTTGGGAGAATTTAAAATCTCAAGTAAAATAATGGGATCATCAATCATGAAAATAGTTGTCAATTCATTTGATAATCAAAGAATCGTTGCACCTCCAAACAAGGTCCAATATTATAACTATATGAACAAGTATCTAATAAATCTCAATTGTTTTTGTGGTCATGTGTTCATCATTATGAATGTTGTGTACATTGAAAGTGTTCATTCTGATCATTTAAGCTAACTTGGACTTATTACTGCCCAGGTGTACCTAATTTTGTAGCCACCAAATCAATTTGATGCTGTTTATTGTCAGAAGTATCCATCGACGATAAATATTGCAACTTAAGTGAAGTGAACATGCACGTAAATTGATTCTTTGACGACACTAAATTGGAATAGAGCCAACAAAATGCTTTTACTACCATCTAGTGGTCGTGAGATAGTCTGCTGCCTCCCACACTGCATCCGCAATGTAGGCCTCACAACACCCACACATTTTAGTTAGGAAGCTTATTAATTTTGAAAAATTGAATAGCCAATAGATAAAGTCTCAATTTATTACCTACAATTCAAAATAAAATCAGTTTATACATGATTTATTATACTTGTGAGATGTAAGCACACACATAAATCCTCATCATCCTATAAACTTGAGAATACTGTATTTGCTTTGAGAATTTGATGAATTGCAAATGATGTCATGTTATCTGACCGTACACTATGTTGCAATTGAAGTGGCGTTTTTCAAAGGCTTTGGCTCTGAACTACAGGTCAATGCATATCAATTAATTAAAATATTGGTGAAAAATAATTTCCATGGTCCAAAAACTGAAAGTCATATTATGACATATAATCACATATAAGGGTTAGGGTTTCATAAGGCCAATTCCTACCTCATGTCTATATTACTTTTTTTCTGTTCTTTCTAATATATATATATATATATATATATATATATATATATATAACAGAGTTAAAACTATATATGCTTAGTTTATGTTTATAATCACACAAAATTTTACAATAGTGGACCGACATATTAACTCTGAGTGGAATGTTGCAATTAAGTACCGCCCCTGAACCCCTATGTATACTTAGAGGGGACACACCATCCCGTAATAAGTACCGCGACAGTCTTCACCCCCTCCTCTTTTCGACGATGTACGTTTAGGTAAATTACATAATGGTTGAAGTGTGTTTGCACGTTCTAGTATGTGTAGAGGATGATATATTTGTTACAGTTGTCTAGGTCCTAGCTTGAAGCTACAGAAATGAAAAAGTCAGAGTTTATTTTGCCTTGTTTACGGCAGCCATTTCAAATAAATGGAGATTGCCTCCAAGATTAATCATGTATCACAACGTGGTCTTTAAAACTACACAACGCAGAAGTCCACCGTTTGCATACCGTAATTTCCGGCCAATAAGCCCCGACTTTTTTCCACACGCTTTCAAGCCTGCGATTTATGCAGTGATGCGGCTAATTTGTGCATTTTTTCCTACGGCCACAAGGGGGCACTCGAGCGGAAAAGGTTAGAGTGAGAAGGGGGTGGAATATATGTGCCGAGGAAGTGTCTTTTACCGGTCCAGCGATGTCAGCGCTGCGCTACCGTGTTACTGCCGTGATTTTTATTTTTTTTTAATCGGCCCTGTTAGTGTGGCGCTAGCGTTACCATTAGCGTGGCAGCACTAGCGTTAAACTCTGTGTACTATCTTTCTTTGTAAATATCTCGTTTTTCAACGTGGGTTTCAGTGTGGGCTTCAATGTGGGCACTTACGGCTTTTACACAGCTGCGGTGTATGTATGTTCCAAATGGTATTTCCTTTATAAATGTACTGGATGAGGCTTATAACCAGGTGCGCTCTGTAGACCGGGAATTACGGTATATAAAATATGCGACTTTGCCTTTTTGCATTGAGCTCCTGAAATGAATTCAGTTACTGTTTTAACATGTAGTTGTATGTGTGCACTTGTATATACAGTATCATTGTGCAATTATATCGAATACATATTTGTTAATGGTATTCAGGATATGTATATATTTCATTATACTATCACTATAATGTATTGATATTTTACTCTATTTTTTCCATTTTTTATTGCCATTTATTCAATTCTCGGATGAGCGGATTGCCTTGATGCATTTCGAACACCCAGTCCGTTAACCAAATCCGCTTCCTTGCCCTACTGTGGGCCACAACGACGCTGAAAGAACAGAAATCCTACCTTGCACTTGTCACAACACATCACACAAAAAAAAAATTATTACAATTTATTACAATTAAGATGACATTCACTGTTCGGTTATTCATTACAACTGGAAAAAATATGAGTGCGGGACAAAAAGATCATTCAAAGATTGTAATTTTTCTTATTATAAAGCTTTTTTCGTTTGTTTTTTTTACCAATACACTTTGAATATAAAACAAAAGGGGGAAAATATCTTCCATCCTTTGCACAAAAATGCATGCTTATTTTAATAATTATAAAATATAATCATTTCATATTATACAGTAAGAGCTGACATATAAATGGTGTCAAATGTTGCTCTTTTAGCCATTGGACGACGCACCTTGCAAGCTTCTCGGGTCTTTGCACAATTTTGCTTCCGTGCACAAGATCACTGCGGGTAAGTGGCCAGAAAAGAGGCCTCTGAGAGGAGGTCCCTGCGAGGCCTCCACGGCAGTGGTCCCTCCCGGTTGTCACAGGGTGGTCCCGGTACAGTGCTGTTTGAGTTTGCAGGGCAGCACCCCCCGGTTCAGCTGGTAAAACTCCACCAGCTGAATCAAGTCCGAGAAGCGCGTGTGGCCGTCGTCGAGGCTGTAGGATAACTCGCCTGCGTCATCGACCTGCGGGGTGGTGGGAGTATTAATATCCATATTAACGAGGCAGAGGCGCAATCAATGAGAAATTCCTGCCATCGGGTATCATACAAAAAATTATCAAATGAAAAACTTTGTGGAATTCTGGATGTATTTTTGTGATGTGGCTTCAAGAGGCCAGGCTTTGTAGGATGCTGTGTGATATTGGTGAGTCCGCATTTGAGTGTCTAATTGTGAGCTGTGGGTGACAGCGGCTTAAAAAAAAAGTACTCATGCATGTGTTTTATGCTTATGTATGCAAACAAACCTAAGATGTACAAACTAAATGATCATCATAAAAGACAGCCCATGGTACTCACAGGTAAGATTTGGAAGTGTTTGACTTTTTGCATGTGGCACAGTGACAGTACAAATGTTTTGGGGTTGCTCTGACTGTCTCTCAAAAGAAATAGCCTGAAAACACAAACATTGTAATGCAATGATTTGCATTGGATCTTGTTAGATTGTATACTATACATAATGTTGGGAGCGGTGATACAGCACAATCCGCTCCTCATCATTTGATAGTCGTGTCCCGATAGTTTCCTACCCATCAACTGGACCCTGCTGAGTGATCAGACGCTGAGCTTCATCCCGGGAAACCTTGCCGTGGAACCAGGGCTGTGCTAAATGGAGAGCTGAAGTGCAGGAAACAACACATTCATTCTGGCACACAAAACCAGTGTTAAAATATACTTTTACTTGATTACTCAACTAATTGATGGGATAATTGGCAGAACAGAATTCAAAAAATATTCAATTGCTGCAGCCCTAATACAGATCTACTATACTACATAAGTAAGAAGCAGCGCTAGAACTTGTTATAAAAACAAAACAAAAAAAATAAAAAAAAAAAGAACCCAACCTATATTTAGTGAGCTCTGGGATGCTGAAGGGCTTCCATGTGCACTCAGACGGTGGCAACTTTTCCTCTGAAAACACCCAAAAAAAGATTTGAACAAGACAATTCAGATTCCATCTGTTTGAAATTGTGGGCTCTATTTTTGTAGACGCCGAAAATGTGGTTGCACATAAAAAAAATGCTGTACCCTGATTCAATAACGATTTTTAACCATCAATACATTTGGGGAACTTGTTTCACTTTAAATTTTCCAAATCCTCTGAATTTCATACGTTCAACAGTAAATATCAATGATTATGAGAATAAAGCCGTAAATAAAATTTGTCATAATTTTAATTATAAAGAAGACTGATAAATTTTGTGTTTTATAAATATCAGATAACTTGCAATCATCTTTAACTTTAGAAAACTTTTAGGGACCAAACTGAATATTAATATATATTCGTGGATGTTCTGTACGTCACTCCCAAATTATGCTTTGGAATAAAGGGATTCGATTTTTTTTTTATCTGACTGGTCGATTATTGGGAAGAAAAAAAAAAAAAAATCACCAGATTAAGTGATTTACGCATCATCCTCTTCCACACAGAGACGTCTGTCCCCATACGAGGCTGTGTGTGTCCCATTTCAAGGGATTGAGACGAGCCACGTTGATTGGACAGGTTTGAATTCAGCTATGTTCACAACCACATTGATGAAGACTTCCCTTTTTTTTAATACACGGCCTGGTTTGCGTCTGTATAGCCAATTACCAACACTCGGTCTCACGCGGCTTCAGACAGATTTGAGACGGTCACGAAAATAGAGTCTCGTGTTTTTTCAGATTTTGAGTTTTTTTCGGCTCCTTTGCTTTTCTGAGTGGTCTAACTCACCCTCCATGTCAGGCCTTCCTGCACAGCCACAGAGAGAACCTCCGAGGGGTTTTCAATCACCCGGGTCTTCTGCCCCGAGAAGTCCATGGCCACTAGGGAGTTTTCTGAGATGCTCCGCTGAAATGACTCCTCAGGTATCACTTTAACACACTTGTGACATAGAAGTGCACTGAATCTTGCATTAATTGCTGTCTCTTATTTTCTGAGCAGAGGGGTAATATGCAGACACTTCCCATACGGGTGAGGAGTGTCTTGTGGTTATTATTATGCTACTGTGGTAAATACAAATTAACTGCTGTACAGGTGTTCTTCTCCTATGAAGGCAATACATACTTTGCACTAACTAGAAATAAGCTTGTATTTAGCATGATTTTTGCACATCTAAAAAAATGTATTTTATTTTTTTTAAAGTAATGTAATTAAGAAATTTACGCTGTCATTTGGACATCGTCGATAATAAAGATCAGCAAACTGATGTCACAAATGCATTGCCAGGTTTTTTTTTTTCACCCATCAAAAGGATGCTGCTTTCCTCTTTTAAGTAAAACTATTATATAGTGTTGCATAAACTGGGCACTTCTTTGACCAGATGTATTTTTCTACAGGAAATTAAATCGAGACATCTGCTCAAACGACTGTATATAATGATACACTTTGGTACATTTTAGCTATAAAGTCACAAGAGAATAAATGAGCTTTGAATTTCCAAATATTTCACTGAGCGTCCTCTACCAGACGACACAGTTGTTATTTTCTGATACAGTCGACAAATACGACTCCGTCACGTCACGTGACCATCCCACTTAAAAGGAGAGGCAGTGAGCCGTCCGATTTGAGAGCATCTGATATAGATAGTGTCATGTTTAGAAGACAGAGAGTTTGTGAGCATATCAATATGCCATAAATAGATTGCATTGACTCCCGCCAGCTGGGTCTCGGGCTATTCCAGGACGCCGTTATGTGAAGGTGCCTCATTTGTCCGAACTATTTATACGGCAACAACTGCTACGACACTGCTTAGCTTATTGAGTAGTATCACATGAAATTTGGTTTGATAAAAAGGACACGATTGCGTGCTTGAGAAGTTAATGGTGGGAGCTAAACATTTATTACAAATGCTGTGGGTATGACATTTGATAAAAGGCTGATATTATTCTTCACACATTATTAATATCTGTGAGTAAATTCTCTTACCATTGGGGAAGATTTTTGTTTCTGGTGTGGCTGCATGAAGTTTTGGTACAGTTGCATTCCATACTGAAAATAAAAAGTGCATTGATGAATGATGTAGTCGACATTCCTACACTTGAATTGCTCAATAAATTAAACCTGGTTTATTTCATTGTATTTAAAAACAGGAAACAATTGGGTTTTATCTACAAGTTGTTAAGCAACATGGGAAGATTTTTTTTTTCAAACTAAGACAATGAAAGTACATGAGTACACGCAGATTTGAGGAGTTGCTGACATTTGATACTATGCAAATACCGTATACTTAACACATGTCAGAGTAACAACTTGTCAGTACTGAAATTTTTACATCCAACTGTTTTTCGACAAGTCTTGCCACACTTTTCACTTAAGCATTGTCTGTAACAGAAGGTATTTCAGTTATGCGGCATCTCAGTCTGAACACGAGTCGGCACGATATAAAAAATGGACGGACAATTAAAAAATTGAATCCGAGCCAACCTTGAACAATCGCACGGCTGTGATCCAGCACGTCCTGGTCTGCTCGTCATCTGCACACAGGAGCTTCATATCCCGGGATGACGTGCACTTGGTTGACTAGAAAGACAAGAGGGATCAATTTAAATACACTTGAAACAAAGTCAGCAAACGGCTACGGGGGATTAAAAGACCTTAACGCAGAAGCCAAATTCAGTGGGAGCCCCGTGTGCTTTTTTGGCTGACAACAGTGTGTAGACGTTTGAGTCAGTGAAGTCAGCGATGAAATGAAGGTGCCACGGGTCCTGTAATTACAATTAGAAAGAGAAATTAAAAAAAAAAAAGTTTGATAACAATTATAGTGGTCCCATAAGACACAAATTGAATGCCTTCCATGTTCATGCTTGTATCTCAAAACATTCTTATCTCAAATGATCTTTCCCCATTCAAAATATGGAAACATCTATTTCAGGTTCGCCGAAAACAAAACAAAAAGTCACATTTAGAGTCTATACTGCACTTTAAAAAATATGAAGTCATGACTTTATTAAATAGAATGGAAATAAATGAAACAGCTTTTGTCACATTTTCTGTCAATTCAATGGACATTTGCTGCTCCTTCCGGTGGGTGTGCACACCTTGGCCACATGGGGGCAACACTGCAGGAGAGTTTCAGTGTCATTGACTAGTTTTATGTTGTCAAAGAAGCAAAGTTATTTGAAAATAATATTTCACTTATTTTGTTATTATTTTGTGTATTTTTATGAATATACAGCACTATTACAGCTGTTTTTTTAAGTGCTCTTTAAATCAAGTTGAGTTTAATTTAAAGTAAATGAGTGATAAGGGCGGATGCAAGCAGACTGCATCACAATACTAAATGGAGACAGACTCAATATTGGCCAACAGTTCCAAAGATGAATCTCTCCAGACACACACACGCACGCACACACACAAAACACCCACTCACAAAGACTACCATTGTTCAGCTTTCATGTGACACATTCATGTGCTTCTGCTCTCTCCCTTTTAAAGTAATAGCACAGCATTTTAGTGTTTGCGCTTACACAAGAGTGATAAACAGCGGTTGACAACAAAGGTGCACTGTTGCAGGTTAAAAGATTTGTAGGCATTTTTTTTTTTTAAACAACCTTATCTTGACCTTCTCTGAAATTCTGAATGTCAATGCCTTTTCTGAACACTCTGTGGTCACGTGACTACACACGTGCAGAACCATCACATTAGGTCCACTTGCACAATCAAATTAAAAGCAAAACGAGAGCTGTAGAAACAATTCTGCCTTTATAATGAAGAAATCATGTAATTGTACCACCGGCCACAGTTATGAAAATGTTCATTTTTATTATTTAACCCAATTTTTTTTAAGAAGGATTGTTATTTTAGACCTATTTTCCACGTTTCTACAAGCATAAAAGCGCTTGTTGAGAGGTTATCAGCAGCATTCTGCCTATTCTTAATGCCTTTAGGCGGCTGCGAGGCAAATCAAGTTCAGCCCGTTCCTCTACTCCCTTGAAACATGACCGAGATAGAACACCAGATGAACCGCTGACCTTTTGTGTCGACAAACTAGAACAACTAGAACAAATCTACCCAGATAAAAAGATGGGTTTTTTTTCTATTCCTGTCCCAATGTTTTGTCTGTGAGCAGCTGGTAATATGCAGTCTCTTTAACACGAGCGCTTGAGTGATAATGATTCTCACTGCTTGGTTGTGAGAGATAGTCATAAAAAAAAATACACTAAGGCACACAGAATAGTACTTTTGAATTCTTGTGGTGCAACATGAATGGGCCAGAAATACGATAAACAGCTCTCAGGGTGATTCTACAACACGATAAACATTATGGTCAGAGTTATGTGTCACTGTTTCACATTGGCTCACTCACCTTAGAAGTTCCCTTACTGGAGACATAAAGCCCTGACCTCCGCAAGATAAAGTACAACTTCTTCCAGGACTTCTTGCCGAGCTCCTTGGTGTGGAGATATCCATGAATCTCTGGGCAAGTGCTGGCACTGAGAAAGATCTGTTGGTGTGTAAATAAATATACTTGTTCATATATGAAGGCTGTAGAACTTAAGATAACCCTTGTAGTACGTACAGTACATACTGATCAGGTTGGCCCCTTTTGATATTTGACGGCAGTAAAAATACAGTGGTGCCTTCATATATGAGTTTAACTTGTTCCATGACCACACTAAAAACACTCATACCTCAAATTATCTCTCCCCATTGAAATCAATGTAAATGCCATTAATCTCTTATTATGCCCCCCCCCCAACACCAAAAACGTAATGTATTTTTCTTAAGAGTAATAGCACTCTGGCTTCAATTCAATGGCCATTGTGATAGCCCTTTTGGTGTTTGTTCATTGGTCATCTGAACAGTATAACACAGAGAGAGAGACCAAGAAAAGGATTTCAGAACTGACTCAGTGAGATGCAGTAACCTTTGTCATTTTTTGCAAAGTATAAGGAAGCTATATCTGAGGGTATTGTTATATTATTGGTCGACATATGTTGCCCCACCGTTGGTGTTCAAATGTCCCTTGCTAAAGGGGTATCGCACTGCAACACCAATATTTCTTATATCCACTATTTATTCTTATCTATGCCGTTTGTTGTTGCTGTTTGGAGATTTGCTAGCATTAAGATAACAGACTTTATTAAGGGAAAGCGGTCTCATTTCAAAACTCGTAAGTGGGGTCATTTGTATCTGTATTGCCCTTCTTGTGTACAGGTTCCACAAAGTGTGCGTGCACTGAGGCTTTCCCAGGTCAAATTTGACATAGTCCTCTAAATTGGATTTTAGATTTACCGTTGTGTGCTCAATCAAGGAAAATGGTGGGAATCTCAAAACCGTACTAAAACTGCACATGCCATAAATGTGTGCTTTTATGGAACAGTGGCAATATTGTACAAGAGGGAGGTTGAAACGGCCCTGAGCACTGTCTTTGTTTCCACCACATTTGCAGAGGTTCACCTACAAACATGCACCTGTTGGTCTTAGAAGGGTCACGGGTGGTGGGGGGCGAGGGTTGGAGGATGCTCCACTCAGTTAAAGGTCAAATAACAATTATGATCACACATAAGCAAAATGGAAGATGAATGAATGAATGATCATACATAATAAACATAAAGAACATAAGTCATATTCAGAGGTCATACGGTGCCCTGGCACAGGCGCAAGAGCTGCGACTGCAAAAGCAAGTACTGTACCTACAAAAAAAATAAAAAAGTGTGTCCTCAAAGTCACAGTAGATATTAATTTCTGGTATCAGTTGGCCAGACATGAAACCATCAGTATTTGACAGCTTGGCCTTTGCAGTTTTTGTAAGCGTATCATTCTCTTGCCCACGATAAGGCATGATTACTACTGCCTGGAAAGAAGCTTTTTCCGTCACCTACTGTAGTGCCGCGCCAGTTCGAAAAGCTTTATGGCAGTCAGACTGCTCCAAAGCATAGTACAAAATAGGTAGCCATAGCGAGTTTCTCGAAAACGAACCCGTTCTGTACAAAAACGCACGGCCACTGATGAAAACATGGAACTTCTATAGCAGGCGTTCACGCGCAGCCAGGGAAAGTCTTTCCAGAGGGCTTCAAACCTTGAGTCAGCGGATGTTTTGGAGTGTTGTAAAGTTTTATCAGTACTATACTGACTTAAGCAACATAATCTTCCGCCTGACACGGTTTTTTGGGGGGTTTTTTGGCAACACTCCTCCAGTGTGGGAATGACACGCTTACGAAAACCGCAAAGCCTGAGGTGACATATGCTGATAGCCTCACATCTCTATGTGACCTTCTTTCCTGAACATGTAGTCAAGGAAGAAGTTCTATGAATGAGAAAAAAATGTAGTGTATACAGTAGTGACTTTTAGGATACTGTGTAGACCTTCCCCTCTTTCTAAAACATCTATCCATTTTCTTAGCCACTTATCCTCACAAGTGTCACGGGGAGTGCCGGAGCCTATCCCAGCTGTCAACGGGAAGGAGGTGGGGTACACCCTGAACTGGTTGCCAGCCGATCCCAGGGCACATGGAAACAAACACCCACACTCATAATCCTACTTAGGGCCAATTTAGAGTGTCCAATCAATGTTGCATGTTTTTTGGGGGGGATGTGAGAGGAAACTGGAGTGCCCATGCAGGTGGGTCCAGGATTGAACCCGGCACCGCAGAACTGTGAGACCAACGCTTTCCAGCTGAGCCACCGTGCCGCCCTCTTTCTTAAACAGGCTATTAATAAATTTTGACTTAATGTATTGACTCGGAAGATACTACATATGCATGGAAAATGAGCAGTATGTAATGAGTAAGGGGGTATTAGCTTGGTACCTGTACAAGTTGAGAGTGATCCACCCCCCCATTGGCCTCACCAGATATGGAGACCATGTGGTCAGGGAAGAAGTCCTACAAGAATTTAAATGGTTGCTCATGTTACCATTGCATATAGAGACATGCCAAGTGGTTCAAATGACATCATGCAAATGTTTCTATCACAAACTCACCAAGGGCTTCCTGAAAAACTCATATTTTGCATAATTTTTCCTAAAATTGAGCCGGTTGTCCGCATCCATTCCCCAGCTGGATATTACCTCCATAATTGACTCATGGTCCTCAATGGTTCTCTCTAGACAAGAAATGAGGGAAAAATATCATGATCATGTTTTTTTTTCCCTGTTCGCATTAACTATAATGTTTTGTCTCGTCAAATAAGCATAGTCGACTTAAGATATAATTCAAATCAAATATCTGAATAGACAGCTTTGCTACGACTTTCAGACGATAGTTTTAGTGGATGATTATCTTTTTTATTAGCCTTGGTGTAATCTCCACATAAAGCATCACCCTGAAGTCAAGGAACTGTGCATGATTTATTATTTTATCATTATCTATTCAAATGACTTTATTAAGATGTTTTTTTTTTCCTGTTCACATATCTATCAGCTTCACGTTGCATGTAACTAATTAAGATGGGGGTCCATTTTGTCCCCCTTCAAATATATTTAATTTTTTTTTTTTTGGGGGGTAAAACAGCTTTGAACTGTAGGTTATTGCTATTTTATTCAAATATTGTAATTTCTTGAAATAGTACTATCACACTAATTAAATATTGCTTTATTTTGATTTCTCTCAATGTAGAAAAAAAATCATCATTCAGTTGAAAAAGACATTTTTGATAGGATTTATAGTAAGTCTGGCTTTTTGTTTAATTTAAAGAAGCCATGTGATTTGTATGTATACTTTCCTAAAAATGTGTCTGTGACCCGGTCATTCGGCACTTTCGCTTCACAGTTATGAAAAATTGAGGCTAATTTAATTAGTAATAACTGCCATCTTTTACCAAATTTCTCAGCCAATGATCTAGCAGATACGTTGGGTGAAGATCTAGTGCCACTTTCGAGCCATAGCTCAACCGGCGGACTCTGAAAGATGATTACGCAAAATTATGCTTTCACCACACCACCGATGCCCCTTGCCAGAAGGCGCGAAAACATAAGCAGAGCTGCAATATAATAAATAAGCCTCCGTTAACATTGTTAGCTTCCGGTAAGCCACATGTACCGTAAAAGTATCTACTAGATGGTGGTGTCTTTGTGTTAGGTGTGCTGTTAACACAAAGTTTAGTGTAAGGGTTTCCTCTGTGAATGAAAATGCTTTCATCGTCTTTTTCACTTTTTTTTCCATCCCACTCTGCGTTCTTCTCTCACAAAATCAACGCTCCGCCCCTGTTCGTCATGGTAACAAATAGTGTCCACAATTGCTGTATGTGTTTTCCGTGAAGTCGAGTTTTACCTATTCCCAGATGAGAGAGGTGCTCGTAAAGAGTCAAGCTGTGTTCATCGATGCACTGGCTCTTCAAGGCAAACAGTTGACATATGTCACGGGCAACAATGTCACTGGGGACCTCTACCGCTCTGCTGTTGTTATCTTCATTATAAATCTTAATTACCTGAAAACATAAATGTCCATCATCACCTTTTTTCTTATTGCATTTTTTTAGTTTTGTTTGGAAGCAAAACAAAAAAAAAGTACATTATGAAAATATTTAGAATGCATAACATGAACATTTTTTTCCAGTGTGTCTGTCATCTTCAGTATCTATAGGTCATCGTCAAAACTAATTTGTGATATTTTAGGAACAAAAGCTTTGTATTGCACATATTTGGAACTGAAAAATATAGTATTGCACTTTAAGTTTAAATCAGCTTGTGAAGATTTGGGAATTATTGTAGTTTCATTTTCTCCATACATTTTAACATTATTAGTCACCACATTACTTTTATGTATTTAAGTATAAATAGTTGCATTAAACTATATCCTTGAGTACACGTGACATTTGGCGAAGATGCCGGATAAAAACTCACTGAAAAACTTGTTTGTGATCATGCTTTTTTCCCCTTTCAGCTTCAACATAAGTAAGGTTGCAAATTAAATAAAACCGATGATTTATTTTTTCATTTGAAAAGCCATCTTAAATTTTCTCCTTGTATGTCTTTCCATCTGTCTGTGGCAGCTAGCCTGTATTTTCTCACTTTCTCTCTTCATTAATATGACGTTTTAATGTCAGTCAAGTGCTAGATGATGCTTTGAAATCATGAATTCCATTAGTGCAAAACCTTGCATCAGTAAAGTGTGACACTGGCATATATGCCTGACGAATATTGTTTGACCAAACCCCCATCCCTGTTTTTTTCTGGGTGCAATTCGGAAACTTTGGTCCTATAGCTACGGGAAGTTTTCAGTAATGCAAAAATCGTATGTGTGAAATTCTGGTTAACTTTGCACCAAAGGTAGTCAGGGATTGCAAGAACATTTCATCCTACTTGTATCTGTTTGTCTGAGTCACAGATGCCAGCGCTCAAGTGCGCGCATGTCAGCGAGGGGCACAAACCTCTCAAGGAATCGAATAAATGCCCATCAGATAGCAAAACACATTTAGGTGGGAAATTCATGACAGAGAGTGTTTTAATATTAATGAATAAGGAAAAGAAATGGCAAATATGGCACTTTTATCATCCAGCGAAAAAGGGCTAATGCTGGAGCACTACTAGGGGAGTTTTCGCGTACACTTCCCTGCTTGATGTGTATGGTGCCTCACGATAGGAATTTAATTTGTTTTGTGACCACACTTATAGCTCAAATCACTTGAATTGCATATCATAAAGAGAAAAAGTCCAGATGGATATTTGTGGTGTTTCCCAATATGTGTTAGCATACATGTACAGGTAACTCTCTTTGTTTGATGTTTAGCTTGGCAGTAAACTCCGATTGGGAGTGGCATCAGTATTTGCCGAAGTGCAACTCATTGTGAAGTGAGTTCAGTTCACTGCCACCATACAGTTCTTGTATCTCTCGTTTGCACTTTCAAGTCAAATGAAGAAAAAAAGACAAATCGAATCTGGAAAAATTCTTTAAGTCGGGTTAGGTCAATACTTGTTTGGAGTCATGGTTTGACATCCACCATCCAACCAACTTGTTGCATTTCTATGTGGCTCTTGAAACTCTACACACTAAGACCTTCTAAAGTTAAACTAATAGTTTTGGAGCTGGTCTGGGGGACAGCTGCAGCAGACAATTATTTCTATGTGAAAAAAAAAACAGGGACAAGGACAAGTTGTCGTGTATGAATGTAAAGAGAGGAGACATAGCAGTGGAGGCTAACAAAACATTTAAATGGGAAGACACTTCAAGCAAGGCAAAAGAAAAAGAAAAAAAAACCTGAAATGGAATTAACGACGGATTTTTTCCTGCGGTGGCCTTCGCTTGAATACACAATTATTTGTTTCAGCGGGTCGCCCACTTGACCAATAGACGACATTTATTTCTCCTGCAAGGAGGTGTGGCATCTGTAAAGTTGCCATTGTGTTGGAGTGGAGATTAAAGAGGAAGTGGAGCATTCCAAAACAAAAGCTACCCTCTTTCCAAGAAGGTGAAAGAGTTTTTGAAATAGATGTACAAACACGTCCGGAAAAAGGATTTCAGAGAACAAAACGGAGAACAACACTATCTTCACTGAGTTAAGGAGGTCATAATACAATACACAAGCAAACTAAATGTACCAGTAATCAGTCATTGTTATAATTTTTTGACAATTTAACTGCCTTTCACCTTGCTCAGAAAATCATATATTTTTGCAAAACTATCCCAGAGAAAATACACAGTATTTATATAAGGGTTCCCAAACATGACCCTGAAAAACTAACCTATTTTACAGCTTGGGGAGGAGGGCTACAGTTTGGCAACCAGTTACAGTGATCAACAAAAAATTTAGGGCACATCTATTATAACAGGACACTATAACAGGACCGATGCGTGAAACTGAAGCGCTAGTAAGTCATTTTAGCCATTTTAAGTGAATTCCAGGGCACATACCTAATATGCTGTAAATCAGAATCATGTATGTATCCTATGCTAGTAATTTCCAACCACCGTGCCATGGCATATTGATGCACCATGGGAATTCTTTGTCCGGTTTCACTTCAATGGTCAGAAAATGAGTCAGTTACTCTGCCCCCACCCACAAAAAAAAAAGGTTTGTTCATCTATCTTCAACATATTTTGACAGGCAGAAGAATTCAATTATTATCTACTTGATGGCAAATGTTGCAAAACCTAGAGAATAATACATTAATGTTCAACTAAACAGACAGATTTTATACTGATTAGATAAATTCATGAGTAAATTGAGAAGAGCCCATCATTATTACAGAATAAATGTACTTTTTGACATTTTCCAAATATATGTGTCTTGCCTCAATAAACAAGAAAAAAACATTTTAGACAGATGGGCGATAAGGTGGGAGATCCCCTTCATCTAGGCTAGTAGCTTTAATTATACATTATATTTACAAACACACCCATATTATAGTGTAATAATGTGTGAATTGTAGATAAGGAAAATTGTATTCATTAAAAAGATACTGGTTTAAAATGCATCTATGTACAGGATCTATATTTATCCACCTACCTGTACCTTCTGTATCTATCAATTAAGGCTTAAATGAATGAATTCATGAAAAGCTGAACATTATTATGTAGCAGTGGCAGATTTGTTGGTATATCAAAATCACCATCAGCTGCAGGAAAACAGTCAGTAGGGCACGCAAAGCGTAAATCTCCACATTGTGAGCGTGCACGGCTGAACGGTCTTGTTGACCTTATCTCAAGGATGGGACAGTGTGAGCCACTTGGCCAATTAGACTCGTCTGCTTCAACCTTGAACCGCACCCCCACAGCTGCAGCCCTATCTGAGTGATGGTTGAGGAGGCGGCCTCCAGCTTTGTCTAGCGGCCGCACGAGCAACTGGAAGCGAGTCGCCGCAAAAACGCTGGGAAAGCAAATAACCTTTTGCTTAACTGCCCTTTTTCACTTTGTCTCCTTTTTTTTTGTTATTGTCACCATCAGTCAACTGCGGCTAAGTCACACACTCGACATTCAAGCGAATTACACACTAACGTGCATAATTTGCTTTGCATGCATTGCCGATACATGCTGGAGATTTAAAAAAAACAAAAAACGGACAACTTGGCTTTAGTAAACGTTGTTACTACACCAAATATGACATGAGATTAATCCAGATGGATCTAATTTTGGAGAACTAAGAATAAAAAAAACCCCAAAGCACATTTCTTTCTGCATGGTGTGACCATGATTGTGTTAGCACAACAATCACCAGCTAAGCAAGCTTTCCTCTCATTACTATTAAAAGTACCAATCCACTATTTGCGGCACGTGACCAACATGGGAAATGGGATAACCGACTTCCCATCTTTGCTAATGAGCATAACTATGATTGATATCTGAATTTTTTGTCAATATGATCTGAAACTGAACATGCTAAAATATTCTTTATGACTTGTGTCTTTGGACGATAGTTAAATACATGTATATCATTTATTTATACTAATATGAGCTCCTATACAATACGTAAACATGAACAAAGCCTAAATATCAGCTCTGTGGTAACGTTTGTGGGGGGGGCTTTCACGGGTGGTCTCTCATGTCCCCTTTTCCATTTACCTGAGCCAGGAGGAAGTGATATTTACCTGTTTTATTATTTTTAGGTTTCAAAGGGGAAACATTTCCTATACATTTCTGGTAGATTTCCCATAGGTGGTTCCATGCAAATTAGAATTTTTACACTTTTATCTAAGCACTGACATATGTGAATTTTTTCATAACCCCAAATTTTTCAATTTTAAAGAACTGCTCATAACAAAAAATAAATAAATGAAATTATAAATTGGGATATTATTCCCTATTAAGAGATCAAATCATTTAAAATTGTGATGCAGCAAAGGTCAGCAAGCATTGCGCAATTGAATTGAGGTTCCACTGTATGTTCATTATTCTTATTGTTGTCTTGAACAAGTGCACTGCATCATAATATAATACATATATAGTATGTATACACGCAAGCACACTATATTACTGTGGTGGACCGAATTAGATTGTGACTCTTCACGAATCTATGAACACATGGAGTACAAAGTTAGTGAATTTTGATAGTGATGCAGTTTTTATGACTAGTTCATGTCGAGCATGAAGAATATGACAAATATGATAAATGTAACATTCGAAATGATGAAACCACTTCCATTTTCAGAGTCTCAAAAATGCACATTGACATGGTAAATGTAACAATAACATTTCTAAAGATATAGATCTTTCATAGACATTGCCTGCCTGGTGTCTGGAGAATGCATTTTACGTTGTATGCTGTCTGATAAACACCCACCCCACCCCACCCCCCCAAAAAAAAGAGTACACTAAAAAGACAACCACATTGACAAAGAAGCAAAGAAGAGCATTAAATTGAAACAAAAGCTATATCAGAAACGACCTGATCCCTTCATGACTTTGATTCTACTGTATATTGAAATCTATGGCCAAGCCATGACAGAACTAAATTAAAGTCACAAGTTAATTAAGATTTGGATTTCTCCAGAAGAAGAAGGTTGCACTTGATCAAAGTAGAGGAAAAGGAATACAACTAAATTTAGTAAAAATAAATGAATACAAATTTAAAAAAAGAGAGAACGTTCAGGTTCCTACCCGCTTCTGGAGACAAAGAGGTGTGATGGCAGGCAAGGTTACTCTTCTTGCATTGAAGTTCATGCTGCAGTCTTCAGAGAATATTTGACAAAACATCCATACATAGTCACAATTTAGGTTGATGTCGGTTATCGGATGATCACACCCTTTACCTGTACAGGTACACACTAGACTTTCATTACTCCATACGGGTACACTTAAGTGGCGCTACATTAAAGTGGGAGTGAGATCTCTTGCAATTTAAGTGTGAGAAACAAGTCATGTTTCCTCCCCAAAACACAAACTCCTCCTTTGTCCTTGGGAAAGTAAAAGCTTCCCATTCTCCGCTGTTGTTTTTTTTTTCTTTCTCCCCTTTTTGAAAGCCTGCAGCAAGCATGTTTTTATTTTCATTTTCTTAAAAATACAAGGTCAAGGAGGGCGAGAGAAAGCTACTTCAATAACTGATGATGGTCATTCATAGACTATTTCGTCAAAGGTTGCACAACGCGATTCTTTTTTTAAGGACGTCGTCCAACGAGTCAAAGTCATTTTAATTATCCAATTTCATCAGGCACACAATGCCATAAATTGCAACACAAGTACTGCATGAGAACTTCACATAGTTAACAAGCCTGCTTTGACAAAAAAAAAAAGTAGATCATATCACAGTCAGTCAAGCGTATCCTTGATAAGAAGTGTCAAGATATATACACAGAACTAAACCCTAAATGACCTTTTCCACCCTCTATAATATTGATATGTCCTGACATATCAAAAAAAATAAAAAAACATCCTGGCTCACAACACGTCTTGTGTATTGTTTGAACAAATTTGTTCAAAACAAAAGATAACGTCGGAAATGAGGGTCACTGACAAAAACTAGTTAGTTTCAATAGAAGAACTATGTGAAAAAAATACAAAAATAAATAATGTGTAAGACTTTACACTACAATATTATATTTCCATGCGTGTCTTACTTGCACGACGAACTACGCATGCCTCCTTTTTTTTTTTTCTTAATTCCAGCATTATCCTCTCTCTTTGACTACAAATATAGCACGTCATAGATTTAACCCCGCGGCGGCAAACATGGAGGTTTGGCACCAATCGTGGTCCATCCTCGCTGCTCATAAGAGTTGCAAGCAGGAGCACGAGCAGAAGAAGCAGCAGTGGAAGGAGGAGCAGCCTTCCCATAACAGGGACGACTTTATCTCTCAACGCAGCTCCCGGACTGGTGAGAGTCCAGACAGTCAGACGCTGCCACTTATCACAAAGCTAAAATGAATAAGAATTAATGGGGCCCAGATGATAAGAAAGTCTCCACTACTTCCGTAACAGAGGCAGCTCCTGACACGTTGTCCTTGACCGTGCTTGATCCAATCAAGAACCCTGAGCGGGATCAATTAGCAAGACCGTAAATGTACAAATGTAAGTATGCAAACGACACTCACCTAAATACGTAGTTACATTGTACTTACTATTCCTTAAAACTGCCACCAGACACGTGAATACAAAAAATAAAAGCATACAAAATGTTCTCCTCCTAGTCTGGTTCATTCTGAGCTGATGTTTGCAAGTCCATGGATTGCAATTTACTATAAATAGTCTCCTAAAAATAGTTGAACTTGAACTACAATTTAAGCTGTCGTAACAACGCTGCTTCAAGTTCAACTAAAACGTGCAGAAGAATGCGATGTTTATTTACGCTCGCCACTCACTCACAGTACATGTTCATTTACATGGAACGCTTGAAATTAGACCTCCCACTTTAGGACAAGCAGAGCAAAGAGCAAAGGTCCATTGTACATAAAGTGGTGCCTTGAGATATGAGCAATCAGACTTACTTTTTTTTTTTCGAGATCCAAGGAATTGTTTTTTTTTTTTTTTTTTTTTTGCTTTGAACAGTTAGCATGAAAAGAGACTTCAAGCTGTTTGTTGTTGCTCTAAGTTCATTGTCAGACTAAATGTAACACAAAGAGAATTACCTATGATCTATTTAAATCAATCATGGTTTTGCCATTTAGTCCATTAGCTTAATGCTAACAAACGATGCAAAGCGTCAGACTCACGCAAACAAATGGTAATACACTAAGTAGTGGATATATGAACACAAACTCTGAAGCACCACATGTAGACTGATAAGACCATTCTCAGAAGCACATATTCTTTGTCCTCTGCAAAGAACAACTGTGACTGCGGCCTACTGAGGAATTGTGACCATGTCCATGTATATCCATATCTGCATTATATTGCCCTCAGGTGGAAAAGGCATGTGGAACAGGAGGACTGCCAGGATTTCCATTGAATTGAAGCAAAAAATGTTCCAGAAACTGATTCTTGACATTCTATTTATGTAACTGTCATTTATGAATTTCATAAATAGTAAAGTACAATGTTATTTCTACTATTTTTTTCTAATTGAAGTACACATTTTTTAAGGAGGCTGAAACTGATTCATGTCATTAGCACAGTGCATTAGTGGTTAGCACATCTGTCTCAATGTTGAGAGGTTCTGGGTTCAAATCTTAACTCGAGCCTTCCTGTGTGGAGTTAGTGAAACTTTTGCTGAGTACTGAATAACTTCTTCCCACTTTCAATGAAAACTCAAAATTGTACATAGGTGTGAATAGTTTGGGAATAAAGGACCGTCCCGTTGGCTAGCGACCAGTCAATTGTGTACCCGGACAAGCGTGTACCCTGCCTCTTACTTCACGGTACGGGTGTGTTCTTGACAAAAGCTAGTACTAAATAAACAATATCTGATTGATGTATATGAACAGTATAGTTACTCTAAAATTTGAACTGAATGCAATCGGCATCTAATTGTAGCTCATGTGCTGTAGTGGGACAGATTTAGGTTTTATACAACATTTACAACCCTGGGAAATGACGTTTTTTTTCTATAAGCAGCATTTAAACTGTCAGTGAAGAATAAAGCAACAGTGCTTCTGGTTATGAGTTATGACATGCTATATTGCTTACATGGTTGGCACATTTTTTTGTTTTCAATTCAAACTGCAATGTGATTAAAATGGATGTACATGTTTCCAGATTGTTGCTCATTTAAACAGAAACGACTGAAGGTGCCAGTGTCATTGTATTGTTTTGTACTGATGCCGGTGTCATATTGTATTCTTTTGTACTTTTAACTTGGCAGGCGTTCTTGGCGATGAGTTCGGTCAGAGGCCTCTTTGGAGCAAAAGTAGGACTTAACGCCAACCATGCATGTATGTACAGTAAATACTATAATACTTTTTTTGTAGTGTTGGAGATGAAGTACTCAGTATCTCAGACGTGTGTTCGTAGGAGAATTTAGTTGGCCCAAGATGACAAAAACGATATCATTTATTTTATTTATTTAATGTAGAAACTACAAATGTACGTCCAGGGATGTTCTCTGGCTATAAAATGATAAGAATAAGAATAAATAGTTATTACCCTACCAAGTGGGTGAATTGGTCAATGACAGTAATCGTTACGCATTCGGCCTTGTGCCCCAAAAATATTCAAAATAATCCGGATACCACCAAAAATTAACGCTACCATGCATTTTTATTTTTTATAATAAAAAAAAATTGTGTAATATAATGTTGTTGCATCCTCCAGGATGTGAAAAATTAAAAAGAAAATTCTAATTATAAACAAAACAAAATGAAAATGGAAAAAAAAAAGGTTTTCTTTCCCCAACTCAACTTCTTCCACGTTTTTCAGGCTTGTATCATTCTCAGTCAGAAGATTAAAAAAAAACACAAAAACAATGACCTTAACTAAGTAAGTGTCTTCATTTACAAACACCAACAACTCACTATATAGTTATATATATTAGAGCGGTCAGAAGAATAACTATAATCCCAATGAAATACTGCTTTATTGAAATTAGAGTATTATAATAACAACAACAAAAAGTAATTGAGAGTAACCAGAGAAAACCAACAAACTATATACAAAAGCTTCAAATTATATCACAGTAAACTGACCTGAGTTGCACTTGTTTTGGTCCAAGGTAGTAAAGAGTCGGGGGCAGAGTGCGAGAGATTTGGAGCAAGACCTTCAGCAAAAGACGGTGGACCAGGCAAAACTTCACTGGTATCTATTTTAAACCTGGAGAACAGAAGTATGTGCTTAAAATGAGCCAAAGAAGCATATTACCTCAGTGGTAAACACGCAGCAATATTTGAGACAATTGTATTCAGATCAAAGTAACTTTACCATAAAAAAAAGTGTCAATTATTGACACAATTCCTCCCTGTACACCAATTGGGCCTACAGTATTATCTTTCTCAACGCAGAACTTCGGATACTGCAGTTGTATCAGACACTGACTTCATTTTAGAATGCACACGCTCGTGTCTAATTGGTACTGTATGTAATGTAAAATCAGTAAAACTTGTCCAGCGGTAGTCCAACTCCCAACTGCCCCCCTCCCTCCCCACAAAAAAATAAAAAACAAGAGTAACTACAGTACACAAGTGTGTGTATTCCTGTTCCTGCATGGAGCAGATGAGCATCAGCAGGGTGTGGCCAAAGTACAGCCTGCGGGAAATGAAAATGGACAGTGTATATTGAAAAGTCTGTAAATGCCAGGTTTTTCTCACGTAAAAATAAATAAATAAATAAATTCAAAAGTTTTTCTTCCATTATTGTACTGTACAACTCAATGGATTTTATGTGGTTTGGCACAAGTGGCTGTGATCAGCATTAGCCAATGACATTCAAATGCATGTCAAATGGAAGTCAGCACATACTGTATCTGTCACAATTTTAAAGTGCCCCTGAACAACCCAAAATAACGCTGTTCTAGTTAGCGTTTACTGACTTTTTGCTTTCTAGCAGTAACCTGAAGGCTTTGTGCTAACACTAACTCCTATTTTGAAGTGTTTATAATTTCCTTCTACTTAATCTTGGGCCGCAGTATTGTGTTCTTTTGGTGAGACGCAGTGTTGCACTGGCATCATAGAAACCTTTTGGAATTATTGCTAAAAAGTTGAATCTTGCTTTGATCGAACCATAACATTTTCCTATATGCTTTTGGGAAGTTGTGGTTGAAGAAAAACTCCCCAAAAACGATGAGGCTGCCACTGCCATGACTCTCTGTAAGTACACTTTGGTCATCTTTTCGTGATGAGCATATTTTAGAGTTTCCTAAAAAATAATCTATTTTATCTTACATCCACATTTTAACTTTGTTTTTTTTTTTTTTTTTTTACTTGATTTATTTTCAATCAACCAATACAAGCCAAAAATGACATTTGTACTGATTTAATTTATATTACCATAACTTTCATTATAACTAAATTATAAAAAACATTTAGAAATAATGATTTGTGATTATTCTTTTATTCATTTTATTTGACTTCACAGACACATGACCTGTCTTATTTGGGCATTTCTAAAATCAAAACTGGCTTTTTGAGCGCCAAAGTTTTTCCAGTCCATCTTTTGATTAGACTTTTTTTGTTTTTTTTTCCCCCTTCTTAATATGAGGCGCTCCTCTCTTGACTTCCCTGGACACTCTGCAAACAGCAGAGTTACTGAGTTACTCATTATCTCCCGCGGACCAACAAGTGCCAGATATGATTCCATCATGTTCAACTTTTCCCGTTGAAACAATTCCCCTGTGCTTTACATGACGTCGATTGAGCGCCTCGACGGTGCAAAGTCTCCACTCTCTCTGCGACTTTTGTATTGAATTAATCTGCCATGGCGCGCCGGTGACTTTAACACAATTATAAAATGAAAAGACAGCAGAATACACCATGATGTCATACCTGTTGCCTTGGCAAGGTGAAGTCCTCTTGACATTTGGTGTCAGTAAAGGCTCTCGCAAGGAGACGAGAGCCTCGCTCCCATTACTCCGGCCACTTTGGTAAATCTGCGCTTTGGCTCCAAGGCTTCCAGATATGTCATCCAATGCGTTATTCATATCACCACACTTAAATCCAAGGCATCATCATCTATAACGCAGGGGAGGGGGGAGGACCGAGGAGAGGTGGGGGTCAGAACAGAGCAGCGGTTAAGTGTGAGCGTGTACTGTAGTGCGTGATTGTGTGAGGGTGCTCCTCCACTCACGCATACTGTATACATGAGTCATCTGGCTCATCTGCCACCACACAAGGCTGCCTCAGTAGGGCAAGCCGACCCCTCCCACACAAACGTGATCCATCCATCAAGATACAAAATATTCCAGCCAATGCGCGCGCGGTCGTCCCCCACTGTCACAATGCAGCCAGTGAAATTAGCGTTGGCCAGCTTTTTAATATCATTCATCAGAAACTTCATTTGAATGGAATTCTTTCAACACTCACTAATTTCAAGTTGTGCGATATAATACATATTGTAGATGCGTTATAAAATCTTTATTGGATGATGTGATCCTCTAGCAGTCAATATCTCTCAATACTTGTTTAAACATAATTTGTGTCCGTAGATTTCCCTTTACCGCAACTGAAGGAATCATGAAACTTCTTTTGCTTCACTGAACTGGTAGGCATACTTGAATGGGACTTGAACTTTTCTGCTGCATTCACTTCGGGGGAGAAATATTTTAGTCACTGAATCATGGGGTCTATACAAAATGTATTTCACAAATAAATTGAGAAAAATTCAAAGAAAATTGAGATGCATTTCATGTAAGTTTAAGGAAAAAAATAAGGATATATTAGATCATTATCGGGACAAAAAAAATTGCGTACATCAGGATATGACATACTGCGTATTTACACACACCGACTAGCCAATTGCGAAATTTAATGCAGACAACCGAGCTTTTACATACTGTCAAGAGTACTGGAATACTTGTTACATTCATTCAATTGGCTAATTGCATATATTAATGTATCTAAATTAGTTTACTGATTCAATCCAACAAAAAAATAAACAATGGATTAGAAAAATGAGCAATTTTAACAAGTCACCATGATTATTTTTTTTGGGGGCTATTAAGGACACTTGTGTATGCTATGAACCCCCACATTTTTAAACTCACCTTCACAGATTTTTTTTTTTTTTTCATGGAACCTACACTCTAGAATTCATTGAAAAATGACAAAAACTATTTTTAATTTATGTGCTTAGGGTCAAGGAATAAATGTATTGTTTTGTCGCCATCTTGTGTTACCTTGAAGCTGAGGAACTAGACTGAATATAAACCGTCTACACCCCCCTCTTCAAATGCCAGGTTTTTGTGAAATAAAAAAGACAGGAACTGGGGTGTTGCAGTCTTCAGATTCAACCATCAAGAACTGGATGTCTCTCCAAACTGATGAAACTAATTGTTCAGTCGGGCTGTCAAGAGGGTGACAGAAGCTGTAGGAATTTCTGGCAAGTACTGACTGTTTGCACGTGTCACCAATCTCCTCTCTTCATGTCACTTTTGAAATGATTTCCAGGTAAAAAAAAAAAAATTACATCCACAAAAACCTTGCATTTTAACACGGGTGTGTAAACTTTTTATATCCACTGCAACTCACACAAAAACTCTCAGGTTGATGCAATACACTGTGGAAATCAGTGTACTGTATACTCTTCTGTGCTGGAGTTTGCGCAAGGATCTAAATTGCCCTTTACACCTATTCTTACAGTGTTGCAGTACAAATATAACCAGCTCAGCAGACAAGTCTTATTTGGGGCGGGCATTAGGGTGGCAGTGAGACATCTTTACAAAAGGTAATGTTTGACAGGACCGGCCACTGCAGACATAAAAGTTAACTCATCACATGCCTGGAGGAAAAGTGGATCGGAAATATTTGCTCAGAGTCCTGTCTTTCTGGAATAATAGAGCATAGTCAAAGACCACAGAAATTATTTAGTTTTTGACTCATAAAAAAGGCTGCAGTGTATACAGATGAGAGGTGTCAAATAAATAATCGGTCTGGATCAATAAAGAAATAATCCGAAACCAATGCACTGCACCTTTAGCTTTAAATGCCTATGACGACTTGCTTTTTGTACAGAACATGTTGCACTAGGTAACTTGCTTTAAGTACCACTGTCACCATTCAAACATTAGATAAAACACCATCACCATAAAATAAGCATACCTGAACAAAATTAAATAAAAAATGTGCAGTTGTGCCTTGATTTGAGTCTTTTGGGATATATACATGTACACGTATACATATTTATATATTATACATGGCTGATATCTTGTCTTTGAACTTTTGTCCGAAAAAGTTTAAAATGAGTGCGCATCCGACCCCCACCACTAGACGGCGGCGTCAAACTTCACAACATCCGCTACCATCATTTCACGAGTTTACTTGCAGTGGAACGAAATGTAAAGCTTTATAAAAGTCCAATCTATTATTATCACTTGATGACCATGATCCGCCCTAAACTTGGCTTCTCACTGCTAATAAAACCCGCAAAAGAACAACAACAATAACGGACAAAACATCAAGTAGAGCCCTGTTTTGTGCTCTCATTTCCTGTTTGCAGGTTACGAGGAGAGCAAACGTCAGTTTTTATGCGGTATCACACTATTGAGAGAGATTTTTCTCAAGACTTAAAAATGGATTTGGGGGCTGGAACTACCATGTTATCAAATCAGGACTGTGACTCAATCAAGTGACTACGAGGCTATAAAATATCGTCATGTCTCAAGGCATTACTTTATATTACTCTATTACGTTACCATGAATAGTATCCATTGTTCTTATGACTAATACTGTACAGTTATTAGCAACAACTCACTGCTGTTTTATACTCGCCCCATTAGACTTGCCTTATGATTTCCAGTGCGGTTCAGCGACTTGGACGGTATTTCTCCCGCCGGCCCTGAAATGGAAAGCTCACATACCTCGTTCCTCTAAGTGGTGTTCCCCGCCGAAGTCCAAGTACTCTCATCACCTCGTCGGCGGTGGACAGCGACAGAGGGAAGAGTTCTCAGGCGCCTTCGGTGCAATGTGAAATTGTGAAATGTATCGCACACCTTGCTGATTGTACACTTGACTGTTTGCAGTGTCCGATTTCAGCAGTTCATGCAGGAAAAACCTGTCGCGTTGTACACATGCACCAATGACTTCTATGGGAGCTGTCGAAATGATAAAAGCTTTATTGCTTTATAACACGGACTACAACAACGTGTGTAGTTCAGGTTTATTCAACATTATTTGCACAATGCTTTCTCAAACTGATATATTTTAATTATAAACAAAGCAAACGGGGGCATTTAGTACCACAAGACAAACTTGGTGTTTCCCAATTCATAAATCAACATTTAAATACTATTCTAAATAAACCATTACCACAACTCTGAAACCCATTTTTATAATTTATAGAATTGCTGTCATTTAATATCCTGGTCCAGGCAAAACAGTAATGCATTTAATGCAAGACAGTTCATTGCACAAATGAAGATATATATTAAATTATAAAAGTCAACTGAGCCATTAATAAGATGTGAACAAATCAACCAAAATACACCCTTTACTATTTAAAAAAAAAAAACAATAAATCTATGTACATTGCCAATCAAGATTGGGGAAGAAAAAAAAAAAGTTTGGCTCTCATGCCAAAATGGTTTCAGGAAACCACAAAACTGAATGTTCTCCTCCTGAAATTAAGAGAATTGTAATTTAGGAATGTGAGGTGCAAACATTTACTGTACATTAAATCAACTTCTTACAGTAGATTATATTTCATCATAAGGCACTGCTATGGGAGACTCTTTCTTTCCATCTATCTGAACAAGTTCACTCGATGACGATGGTTGTTGTTCGACTCCTGGTAGGGAATCTTTGTCATTCAACACCTCGATCTTCTCATCAACCTGTTCATAAAAATGGGAACGAGAATTTAAATGAATAAAAGGCAAATGTTATGTTTTGAATTGATCAGATGACGTTTAGATATCAATTTATTCAGGAGAACTAAAGCCACACAAAAATTAGGAAAAGCTATTATTCTCATACGTTGACTTGATTTTTAGTTCCACAAAAATGTACTGCTATCACAAGGGAGGAAAAAAAAAAGATGAAATCAAAGCTAGCAATACAATAATGAAACAATGAAATTAAATAAAATTCATACTTGAATGAGGTTTAAAATTTAATCTAGAAATAGATGACACCCACTCTATAAATCCCTGTATGCACCACATGGTGGCAGCAAAACTACTTTGGAATAAATGGTGCTCCTCAACTCACTTCAACAAACTGCAGTTCCTTGGCATCATGATGCCACAAGTTGGTGGCCTAAACTCATTTCAATATATTTCTTTGCGAAAATGAACAGCAATACTTCCTTAGCACAAAGACCTCAGAGCAAGGCAATTCTGTGGTGCCTTGAGATATGAGTTTAAGTCGCTCTTTGACCACTCTCATAACTTGAACGCTCATCACTCAAACCATCTTTTGCTATTGAAATCAACAGAAATTAATTCAATAAAATTATCCTTCTCGGCCTCCTAAAAAAATAATATTTGTGATGAGTTTCCTGAGAAAAGTCAAATTCTGGAATCGTCTTTTGTAAAAATATACAGCAATGACAAATTGAATGTAATGTATCACAATTTTTGACAATTTTTTTCCCCCCAATTCAATGAACATTGGGGCTGCTCCTTCTGGTGTGCAGACATTGACTACCTGGGGCAGTATAATAATAAAGACATACAGATATATTGGACACAGAGACTGTCCCTGGTTCTCAGTAAGTTACAGAATACTGTATGTGGTTTGCCTTGTATGCCCGTGAGTACAGTATTATTGCATTACCTCTCGACACATGGTGCGCCAGCATTTAAGTTCAAATATGCATTGCTCAAAGGGTCATAAAACTGTGACACAGATACTATTCATTATTCCCTCTAAGGCATTTACCATTATGTGTTAGCAATAAGCAAGAGGACTTTAAGGTAAAGTTATGAGCTTGTTTCACGCATTTAACTGTCTTTGTATTATGTTTTGTTTGATATTAAAAGTCAACTAGGAGTCATAATGAAGAGCTTGAAGCCTCTTTTTTTTTGGGAAGAAGACAAATTGTTTGCTATCTGCCCTACGACAGACTGGTAACCAGTTCAGGCCCCGCAACCCTAACAAGGATAAGTTGTGCTGAAAATAGATGGATCAAATTTGTGCTCACTAAAAGCAAAACAGACCAAATGCTCCTAATGCAGCTGGACAAACTCAAGCCACTCCAGCCACTCGTATCTCAAGGCACCAATGTAATTTTAATGCTTTGAACTGAATGTGAATAACAGATGAGAGAATAGATGAACTTATCCATCTACCCATTTTCTCCACAAGTCCCAAATCACGAATATGCAGGACAACGCTATTTTAAGGAGTTCCTCATTCAGGTTGTGCATGGTAATTGTATAATTGAGAAAGTGTGAGTGCTATGTGATCATGACTCACCTTCAACTTCCAAACTGTACTTTGCTCGGTGACTGAATAGCGATTTGCAGCTGGAAAGGGTGTCACCACAGAGCTGGGGGATTTGGGGCTATGGGGGAGAGAATGGCTTCGCTTTACGGCTGAAGACACCGCCTGGGCGAAGCGAGACGGCGTGGAGGGGGAATAAGGCCTGGGGGCTGCAAAGCTCCTCAACTTCTCTAAGCTTAAACCAAGGCTCGGCTCTTTGGCCAACAGACTGCTCTGCTTTGTCATACGCATGACTCCTGTGTCGTCCCTTTTAGGGCTCGTGTGAACATCAGTGGCAGGAGGAGCAGGTGGAGGTGGTGACAACATTGCTTGGTCTACTTGATCCTCCATGTGGCCGGAAGAGGGACTGACAGTGGGACTCTTCTCTACTGCCGAAGTTACATAATACCCAGGTGTCTTTTTGTGCTTTGACAAGCGGAAAGATCCTGGCTTTGGTTTAGTTGCGGGCGGAACTTTAGTTGCCTTGACCTCTCCTGGAGAACCTGCTTGTGAGTAACAGAACCTGTGATCGTCTTGAGGAGAGGTGCTTGGTGATGAGGCATTAGTGGCTTCAGCCAGGCATCCATTGGCAGTGTTTCTTTCGGAAGTAGTCATGCTGCTTAGTATATCTTCCCTGGGTGTATTCGAGTGCTCACCTGTGACTTTAGTGGGAACGGGGGGTGTCTCCAGTGTCAATGCGACTTCAAAGTACCTCATCTTATCGTTTGATTTCGGAGGCACGATAGTATATGTCGTCATCCCCAGTTTAGGGATGTATTCCCTGGTTAACTCGTCGGAAGGCTTAGGCTTTGGCTCAGGGTGCGATGGACCATTCGATGGAGCTTTCTGGCCAACAATTGGTGTCGACATCTTTGAGGCTTGGATACATTTGAGGTCCGCAGGTTGCAGCTCATCTGTTGAAGTGGAGATATCCTTCTTCCTGATCTCCGCTGACTCCAAAGCAGCCTCCTTGGCAGAGGGCACTCCTTGCTCTGTGTGTTCTTGTTGATGTGGCAGCTCCGGTAGGGGTGTGAAATCTGTTTGCACCTGAGCATCCTCGCCAGTGGGGCGGGATGTGCCGATAATCTCGCAGCTCTCTGAGCTGACAGACTCCCGCTGCGGGTCGGTGGTGTTTTCCAGAATAGAAGCAGCCCGAGATCTGTCTGCATCTTGCTGGAGGTCACTTGATACACCCCCTTGGTTGTCTTTCACATTCTTGCTTGCAGGGTCTTCACACATGGACTGGCAGAGCTCATTTTCAACTTGAGACAAGACACTTTCTGTGTAAAACAGAAGCATTGACAATGTGACACAGATCATGGAAACTAAAACCAATCCAGTTGTTCTAAATTAGAGTTTTTGATCTCTACTGCTTGGGCTTCAAAATCTGTTGTAACTTGTGACACCATCTAAGAAAGCTTTATATATTTACTGCATGAATACTGAAAACCTCATTGTGCTCCACCAACATCACTCCATCCATCCGTTTTCTGAGCCGCTAATCCTCACAAGGGTCATGGGAATGGTAGAGCCTAACCAAGCTGTCATCGGACAGGAAGCGGGCTACACTCTGAAATGGTTGCCAGCCATTTGTTAGGCACATAGAAACAAACAACCATTCGCACTCACAATCACACCTAAGGCCAATTTAGTGTCCACTTATTGGATGATTTTGGGATGTGGGAGGAAACCTCTCTCACTCCCTCTGTCTCAAAAAAAAATAAACATCAAAATTATGGAGGAATTTTTAAAAAATATACACAAATTTGTTTTTCTAAATGATTTGAATTGCTCAAATATTCCTACTTTTTGAAGAAGACCACATTTCATCTTTGGTGAGACAATTCCCAATTCATTAACGTTTACTTCTATTTATTTGTTTCATTTAACCTTTATTCATCCAAGTATTTGCAATACTGGAAAGCAAAATATCCTGTAATTCAGTTTCTCCCCCACCCAAAGTTCCTCATTCATTCCTCACATTTAAATTATTCCCTAAATCATTCTCCAGCATTTTAATTTAGTGTGAGTTTTTGTTTATATTTATATGTCTCTGAATAAGTGAAATGTTGGTGCTATATAATTAAAGAAATCAAGTTTGGGGTTACATATTTCAACTTTGGCTCTAAACTCTTCAAAGCTGTGACTGTGAATCGTTGTGACTTTGCAACCTGTGAGTCAAGGCGGACTCACTTGTCAACAAAAAACAAGTTAGGATAAGATCCAGCTCACCGGCAGCCATAATGAGGGTAAGCACTACTGAAATAGATGGATATTTTCACTATTAATTACCTATTAACTTAAGCATTTCAATCATTTGAAATCTTCAAACCAATCCACTAAAATTGAAGCACGTTGAAACATCCAGGACTACACCAGAGTAACCCACAACAATCCACAATTTCATGTCTGTATGGGAGCAAAATGAGCATTTGTCCATGGTAATGCACAAGGAAACAGATTATACAAAAACAAGCTTTTTTCAAAGAAATAAGAAATGCAACAAAGCCATACCCTCTGGTTGAGATGAATCTGGGCCATGAGGGACACACACATCGGTCTGTATTGCTGAATTATTCTTGGTGCTCTCTAGCTGACTGCCAAAATCAAGCAAATTCTAGGAATTAAAAGTATTTCAAAGAATGCTTTGAAAAAAATTTCTGATTTGAGAAGTCTTAGAGTTCGTACTTGCCCTCTGAGGATCGATCACAAGACTGGTCTTCCCCAGGGCCCTTGTCAGACATTGAGCTGACACTGGGGTCTTCTCTTGTAGCTGCTGAAGTCTCCTCCATAATTTCCTCCAGTGTTTTAGCACCTAAAAGGTCTATAATAAAACATTGTGGTCATCACCCACAAATGCATTGACAGAAAACAAAAAAAAAAAGTCTTGTGACACCTCTGACTCCTCTTAACCGAATAACCAATCAGAAAATTGGCTGGACCCATTTGCTCCACTAAGGCCATGCTAAAAAATTAATTGCATGCTTCCAACCTCGTGGTAAGAGGAAAGACCCTTTGATGTACAAAAATATACAGATTGATATGAGGGGGAAAATAATAATAATAATAATAATAACTGTATTTTTCAACATCTATTTGTTGTTCTGTTTAACAACACTTTCACAGTGACCCTTTTTTTTTTTTTTTTTTTTCAAGGCTCACAATGAACACTTTCAGACTTCCATTGTAATATTGGGGGAAGAACAAAGGGAGACCAGAGAAAAACGTTTAACACCTTTGACTCAATGCCCACACCCTTTATGTTGAAAGCAAATTTCGGTCTCCAGGACCCTGATGCCATCATCCCTACACTTCCGATTACATGAATGTACAAAACCACAACAGTTGTGTGATCTTCGGTAAACAAAGGTCAGCTTTACCATCACGCTCATTTCCCTCAATATGTGCCATTTATGAAAGGATAAATTCAGATTAGGTGACTCAAATGAAATTTACATCCTTCCGTATTCTACACTGCTAAGTGTGGGTAGCTGAAGAGTATTGCGGGAAATCTCGGGCCAGAATCAGAGTGAAACCTGAACAAGGTGGCCACCAGATTCGGTTTCCTTACTTTTTCTGAGCACTGGCACCAATTTTGCATCAGAAAATTCTCATGGCATATCACTCCACACAAACAATGATGATTGCTGAAATAATGATCTCATCTCAATTTACTCAAACTGAGAACGTAAAATCTCAGCCCGTTTAGTTGAACTCAAAGCTATCATTTCTCTGGTATGAATGTCAACAGATGGATAGATGTTTATTGCACTTTTTGCCAACCAATGGAAGACCATTGAATTGTTGCCAGTCACTATACATTGCCGAGATAGCTAGATGAACACAGATTTATTTATTTTTTAATTAAGTGAATTTGGATTATTTCCTGGAGCACCCTCTTACAGCGTCCTGATTTGGAATCACTGCTGTAGATAAACACTAGCCCTCACTTACACTCATATTATTGGGACTACCCTACCATGCAAACTTTCCCTACTTACACACACAGGTGCATGAAGTATGTTGTAGTCATGAACAGTCATGAAGTATTTTGTGTTTTTATGTATTTAAGTTTCATCGTCATAGTAGTCATGGGTCAACAAGTTTACTAACTGAGGCATTTCAGTTTTTGTGTGCATGTACTATACCATGTGCAGCTCATTTGATGAAAGTGATAAGGCAAGATGATAAGTGCAGGTTATTTCATATCAATCCAAATATACAAAATAAGTATTTGAACACCCTGCGATATTGCAAGTTCAAGTTGCAAGGGGGCTGAAATTTTCATCGTAGGTGCATATCCACTACGAGAGAGATAATCTAAAAATAAAAATCCAGAAATCGTAATGTATGATTTTTTAACGATTTAACAGCTGCAAATAAGTATTTGAACACCTGAGAAAAACAATGTTAATATTTGGTACAGTAGCCTTTGTTTGTAATTACAGAGGTCAAACATTTCCCGTAGTTGTTCACCAGGTTTGCACACTGGAGGAGGGATTTTGGCCCACTCCTCTACACAGATCTTCTCTAGATCAGACAGGTTTCTGGCCTGTTGCTGAGAAACACAGAGTTTCAGCTCCCGCCAAACATTTTCTATTGGGTTTAGGTCTGGAGACTAGTTAGGCAACGCCAGAACCTTGATATGCTTCTTTGCGGAGCCACTCCTTGGTTTTCCTGACAGTGTGTTTAGGGTCATTGTCATGTTGAAAGACCCAGCCACGACCCATCTTCAATGCTCTGACAGAGGGGAAAAGGTTGTTCCCCAAAATCTCACAATACATGGCTACGGTCATCCACTCCTTAATATAGTGCAGTCGCCCTGTCCCATGTGCAGAAAAACACCCTGAAAGCATGATGCTACTACCCCATACTTCACAGGAGGGATGGTGTTTTTGGGATTGAAGTCATCATTTGTCTTCCTACAAACACGGTTAGTAGAATTATGACCAAAAAGTTCCATTTTGGTCTCATCTGGCCACAAAACCTTCTCCCATGACTCCTCTGTATCATCCAAATGGTCATTGGCAAACTTAATACGAGCCTTGATATGTGCTGGTTTAAGCAGGGGAACCTTCCGTGCCATGCGTGATTTCAAACCATGACGTTTTAGTGTATTACCAACAGTCACGTTGGGAATGGTGGTCGCAGCTCTTTTCAGGTCATTGACCAAGTCCTGTTGTGTAGTCCTGGGCTGATTCCTCACCTTTCTCAGGATCACGAGGTGATATCTTGCACTGGGCTCCACTCCGATTGAGATTGACTGTCATATTTAGCTTCTTCCATTTTCTAATGATTGCTCAAACAGTGGACCTTTTTTTCCCCACCAAGCTGCTTGGCAATTTCTCCGTAGCCCTTTCCAGCCGTGTGGAGTTGTACAATTTTGTCTCTGGAGTCTTTCAACAGCTCTTTGGTCATGGCCATGGTACAAAAGTTTGAGTCTTACTGATTGTATCAGGTGGACAGGTGTCTTTAACTGCCTCACACAGGTGCATCTGAGTCAGGGTAATACATGGAGTGGACTTTTAAAGGCGGACTAACAGGTCTTTGAGGGTCAGAATTCTAGTTGATGGACAGGTGTTCAAATATTTATTTGCAGTTGTATCACACAAATAAATCATTTTAAAAAAATTGTACATTGTGATTTCTGGATTTTTCTTTTTAGATTATTTCTCTCACAGTGGACATGCACCTATGATGAAAATTTCAGACCCCTCCATGATTTCTAAGTGGGAGAACTTGCAATATAGCAGGGTGTTCAAATACGTATTTTCTTCACTGTAAGCACAAAAAAAACAGCGATATTGACATACGATAAGCAGCATAAGACCAAGGTGGACATGAACATCAGAGGAGGAGAAATGAGGACGAAATGAGGAATGTCATTTCAGTGCAGTGACCATTAGGTCAAACTTCCTCGAGGTTAATTCAGGGTGGCGACGCAGTTTCTTCTGATGTAAACACACAGAGTTTGTTTTAAAAGACCCAGGCAGAAACGTTACATAGTGTTATTGTTGCTTTAAATTGCTTTGTGTTCAGTCTGGGGTGGAACTTCCCTCACAGGACTATACAATAACGGTAAAATATGTGTAGACAATTACCGGAAAGTAACTCCGAAGCCTGCTCATTCTGACTCAAGACTGAAAAATACAAAAGGTTTGAAAACAAACTTTCCTTTGAAATTCAAGGACAACGGTAGACATTTTGAGATTCTATACTTTGAGTGGCTTTTATCTTGTAACATTTCAGATTTTTTTTTAAATTATATTCTCATTTGGGTGCCTGTTTGATGACTTCTGTCTCCTTGGTTAGTCAATATACTCCAAAATGAACTACACAACATGGAAATTTTGCATCAAGGCGCCGAAACAAAATGTGGTTAATTTCACTCATAAAATAAAATTAAATATCTATAACATTGAGCTGCAGAATATTGTCCACCAGGGGGAACAAGAGTCACATAAACTAAATTAGCATGCTGGGGGAGGAAGGGGGAATCTTCTACCGCTGTAGGTTGTTCTGAATGTAAAGTATGAATGCAATGAGCCACACCCTTAAAAGTTACCCATGCAACAGAGACAAACCTTGCGCATTCTCTCGAGGAGGAACCGTTTCAGGGACAGCACCACTCGGGGATGTTGGGGGTGGAGGTGCCTTGCGCTTGGTTCTCTTCAGTGAGGACTCTGCTGAGGAGCCACGACTTAAACCAGAAACCTACACAGCACAAGAAAAATCATTACCATTAACTAGACCTGCTACAAGTTGTAGTACATTTCATAATCACATCACATCTATTTCCAGGTGGGAATAAAATGCCTTGAATGATTGATTATTTTTGCCTTCATCTTTTCAGTCCATTATTTGAATTTGGAAAGCGTCAGTCAAAAATAAGATGCTACGACATAAATTGCTCAGAAGAGAGAGAGAACGCTTGGCTGTAATTTACATTTCAGGAGATAAGTTCAATTTAAAAAAATGTGGTGGAAGAGCAGACATCGATAAGATGACTTTTCTGTTGCTAAGATTAATGGCACAAATGTGGTCTTTTGATGCCTAAATTGATAGCAGGTTTCTCCCCCATTACATAAAGGACCAAACTTTGAAAACGTACCTAGGGAAAAATCACTTTCACGAACCCAGTGATTCAGGAGTCTGTCCCCCAACAAGTGGTTCTCATGCAACCAAGCAGTCTTGAAACCTTCTCTGTCCAACTATTAATGACATTTATCCTCTTCATTAATAGGTTCCACTGGATTAATTTGTATACCTTTGTTTTGTTTTTTTAAGTGAGGGGAAAATACAAAAGTAAGCATTGGGGTTTTGATAGTCCCAAAACAAGTCAGGAGTAGTCAATTGCTTTTCTGCCATTTGAAAGTATCCTGGCTCCCACTGTCCACAAACATTTTTAAATGGTCTATTGCGTTCATGTTTCAATATTTGGTTTACCAACCTCACAGTCCACTGGGATAGCAGGTTCAGAGTAGAGCCTCTGGCGAGTGCTGATGTCTGAATGGCACCTCTGGGACACGAGGATGGGGGGCTGAGGTGCCCGCCTCTTCTTGGGCACATCACTGACAGGTGATGTCGGTGACATTAGTGGAGGTGAGCAGGAGCTGGGCAACGCCATGCTGAGCGGCCGAGGTTTGCTCACGAGTACTGGAGAAGCCGGGGCACTGGCCGCCGTGGCCTTTAAAGAGCAAACATCCAATCAGGACATGATAAGGCCTCTGCAGCAGAACAACATGGCACATGCTCCACCAATAGTTAAGCTAAGTCAACAAACCTCCCTCTGAGTGTTCACAATTACCTTCTCATACATTGGAATTGTAACCTACATCCAGCGTGTACTGGATGTGCACATCAGTCAGATTAGGTACACTAACACATTTTAACAAACCTAAAATGCTATTTTTATAAATTAGAAACTGGTCAACTCTCCGGTATTGTAGTTGCAGAGGTGTAAAATACTTTACACAGAGAGGGTGCATTATAACAAGCAATACCCTTCCCCTCTCATGTCATCAAATAAATTATTATTAAAAGATTACAAATCAAGCATTCACTTTGCAAAGCTCTATTGTATAGCGGCAATAGTAAGCTCTACATAATGAATTGGCCAGTCAGTATATACACAGTAGGCCTGTTAGTACTGAAAAAACATACCTGTTCAGATGTTTTCTTGCTTTTTCTAAACTTGCTGAAGAGGCCCTTGTTTTCTTTTTCTTTCTGATTTTTATCTTTTCCAGGCATCACTGCTGCAACAAGAACACATTTGTAATGGGCAGAAGTTCCAAGTAGTGGGAAAAAAAAAAAAAAGTTTAAAATTTAAGAAAACAGATTTCCCCTCTACCAGCATCTGTGGGTGAGGATGGAGACGCAGGAAGGTTGGTGTGTCCTGCAAGTGGATAGGGTACGTAATAAATATAGCCACTGCCACTAAACTAGTGAGATGGCGTTAATATAGAGACTTTCTCAAAAATGTGAGTATAATTGAAAAGTTCATTTATTTCCATAATGTCATTCAAAAAGTTAAACTCAGATTATAGACTAAAGGCCTACAATTTAAACAATTGAAAGTATTTCCTTGCTTGTTTTTACATTATTTTGCCTTTAACACATTTGAACGTATCCGGGTGATGGGGTAGAATGGACAGGTTCCTCGGGGTCAAGCTGCTTGAGCTTGAGCCAATGTAGGGAGCATCTCAACTGTGACAAGTAAAAGAAGGACTGGGCTGTTGCCTCAATACCCCTGCGTATCAAGGTGGTGATTAAACCAAATGGCTTCTCAACCAAGTATTGAAGATTAACATATTGTTCTGAAAGTAACATATTTGGATTGATTTAATGTGACCCTAATTTCTTTTTCTGCAAAAACTGAAAAGGTAAATGGTGATTTCTTCACAGTATTCTAATTTTTTTTAACTCCTGATTTTGTGGGTTTTACGAGCTGGAACAGCAAATGATAAAAAAATACTTGAAATTGTTTCAATTGTGGGCCCCAAATCTATAGTCCATGATACTTTAACTTTTTGAATGGAATTATGGAAATAAAATTTTCCATGATATTCAAATTTTTTGGAAAGATTATGCATAGAGAATAGCTAAAAGTCGTATGACAAAATATGAAGCAGACTTGGTTAGTTTACCTCTTGTGTCTCTTGCATAAACCTCCCTGATTGTATAATCATTTAGGGAGCAGGACAAGTCCAAAGGGGCCAATGAATGCACATCTTTCAACAGAATTGTTGTCTCCTCTGCAAATTCACATTTCTGAGCTATTGCAGGTAAGAGTTTGGTCAGGGGAACTTGAGGATTGACTCTTAAAATAGTTTTCTGTGTCTTCTTGTAGTTAATCACCATGCGAACAGTGACCTGAAGAAAAGAGAATGTTTAAATGCTTTATGGAAAAAAAAGTTATGTTAGACAACTTTTACGGATGGTAAGACATACCTCAGGCTTTTGAGGACCAGTCTTCCTATTTTTATCATCCCCTTTAGGTTTAAGTATGATCTTCTCTGCATCCAAAGTTCCAATGAGAGCACTAGGCTTCAGTTTGATGTTGTGACAGCCTGCCGTAATTAGTTCCAAAGTGTAACTTGATGGGTTGAGGCGATACCTTGCGCAGAGAGTCACCAACAAATCCATTAGAGGCTTACTGAAAAAGACAGAACACACAATATTTGCATGGTGGATTTGAAAGAGGAGTGGTGAAACCTCCTGTACTAGTTCTAACATGCAAAGTTGTGTGATCAAAATGTGAAATGTGTTCTGTTATGAGAATGAATCTTTAACTGTTAAGGACCAGCACACAGAAGCCACGTAGCCAAACCAGACTTGTCCAGTGTGCAGGGGGTTTGGCAGTTGGTTTTTAATAAGTAGCCTACTGTCAGCTGGAATTGCTTGTGAACAACGTTGTAATGTAACAGATGTAATAGTCACTTAAAGCATAAGTGAGACTGAGCCAGGTACCGCCAAGTTGCATGTGTATGTGTATAATGGATGCATGGTAGTTTATTTGAAAATTGTAAAATTGCCCATAGGTCTGAATCTGACTGAATGGTTGTTTGTTTATACTGTGTGTGCCCTGTGATTGCCAGTCAGCTGGGATAGGCTCCAACATGGCCGCAACTCTAGTGAAGATATGCTGGAGAGAAAATAGATGGATGAATTCCATGTATGTGTGATGAGTATTCGTACATAGGGACAGATAGAAAAACTGATCAAGCACTCTTTTGCCACATAACCACGTATTCATACACCTATGTAATTATTACATTAAATATTTGTATGAAAAACATTTTCAGGGCATGAATATTAATCACATGTAAAGAAATTAAGTACGCTATTTTTTCCTTTTGCCATTCGTAGCTTTGAAATATTTGTGCCACAACCTTAGTAAAGCAAGACCTGCTCACTATTTCAAAAGTCCAAATGTCTTCACTTAATGAATCAACTGTTGGACGAGACCCCTGTTCTATTTGAATCTTAATTTCATGTCATACCATGACAGTTACATTGGACAAATGCACGCTAACAGTTTTCAAATGTTTCTGTTTCACATGATAGTGCCCCAGAGCAAGAGGCAAGGTCCAGAAGGACAAGATTGTGTGAGTTGAAGAAAAAAAAAAATCCAAACCACAATCAAACACCTTTGTATTGAATTAGATCTCAGATGTGGGGAAAATGTTCTTTAGTATGAATGGACAAAAACGCCCACAGAGACACCTTCTTACTTCCTTCCATCTTGACGGGTGCAGCAGGCAGGTGTTCACAGTTTATATAAAGCTTTTCTTAACCGTTGCATCCCACTGGAACACAATACCTTTGAAGGTAATCCTCTCAATATATATCCCTGAAACTGCTGTGCGGGTGCTAAAACCAGTTTTTAGAAGGAGAAGAAGAAGAATCTTTTCTATTAGAATTAATGTGATATTTCTCAAGAGGCCAGGGAGCAAGTGATCTATCTATGAAAGCTTTATAAACAAAGTGAGGGAGTGAAACACTGCTGATGGAAAGTCTGGGTGGAGTAATTTATCTGAAAGACTAAAGGTGTATTGACACAGAAATGCTGTATGTACCTTTAGTTCACAGTTACAAGATGATCAGATCCTATAAAGACACCGTGAACCACAGTCATCCTGAGCTAGACAATGTTAAAAACAGTGGTGTTATTGCTTTTATATTACACAAATGGCTGATGGTTGAAAACAGGATTGAGCCCATTTGGATAAGTAGATAGGTGAGAGCATAAAGTCTGTCATGTTTTTGCATGCAATGCATTTACCTCCCATGAACAGTGGTCATCTTTTCCACACCATCCGGCAAAACAACCACTAAGGAGAGGTCTTTATCAACAAGCTTTTCCTTGTGGTCCATAGTGAAATGAGCGTTTCCTGGATACCACTGGGAGAAATCCAAGGAATCCAAATTCTTGAGTCCCGGCGGGGATGGGGCTTTGTTTTTGGTCGACACCCTATTGTTAAACAAAAATATGTTACTTAATTTGATTGGTAAAAATAGAAAGCATTCTGGTGGTGACTACTTCGAGGCAGTCAACACAAAAATTTTCTGGTAAATATATAAATAAATTATCTCTATCTTAGATACTTATAAGATTGAACAGAATGGAATCGGTTCTCCTTGGGGCTGTGACTCCATCACAAGACAGACCTTAAGGTTAACATTGCAAACAAGTCACAAGTGGAGACGCTGTCTGTTACTGTATGTAACGATTAACCCCGAAAGTGTCCAACAATGGACAGACATGACCCATAGTAAGAGGTATAAAAGCCATTTAGCTTGTACAATATGTATTCTTTATGACAGAAAATATTTCATACTCCAGTGCAGTGGTTCAAACTTTTTACATCAACTACCTAGACCACCGCCCCTATCAACAAAACTGGAGGAGGTGGAGGAAAACACATGGAGGCAGATATATAATAATCACAAGGCACATGTTGTTTTTCCTCTGCAAAGAACTACCATTAGTGCGGTTGCAGCTAAGAACAGCTTCATGTACAATATGCTGTATATGTATATCTGTATTGTACTGCCCCAAGGTGACTGAGGCTCATACCAGAGAGAGGATGCACAATGTCCAATGAATTGAGTCAAAACGGGGTGGCATATAATTTTTTTCCAAACTACTCCAAGTTTAAGATGAGTCCCACGACCACGCTCATAACTTGCAACACTAGTATCTCAATGCAGCTTTACTATTTAGAATGTATGAAAAAAAATATTAATTACACTGTAAAAAAATGAAAGTAATAAGCTGTAATAAGCACCGTAACATTATGCACTTACAACAATAGCACTGTGCTAAAACAGGAGGGAAAATACTTTGATAATGGAACAATTAGAATGTATTGCACTCAAATGTTGGACAGAATTTTATCAATATACATTTAATAAACATCTTAAAGATTAAAAGCAAATGTATTGAACTTCAAAGTTAACCAAAAATGAACTGTAAGACAGTGATTCTTCAAACTCCCACTTCACACTAAGAATCACTGCTCCAATGAGTACAACATAATGGAGCAAAATTATTAGAAACACCAAGTAAATCTATTTGTTGAATAGGTGAACTACAATGTAAACTGGATTTCAAAGATTATTTTAATAAAGGCAGAATTTTCCATAGATCTACAGTACAGTATTTGAGTTCTTTGATAATGCAGGGGTACCTGGTGAAGTGTCCTGTGGGTTTATGCTCATTTAGTGAAACCTTTAACTTGTTGTCCTCTGATTATGTTCAAGTAGGAAAATATTCTCTTGACGAAGTATGGGGAAAAGTGCTAATAGTGAAAGTAGTCAATTGAAGGAGCAAACTCACCATCCTTATTTTCACTACTTTTGTAAACTCTGGCATTTTTTAAGTAACTTGACTGTTAGATGGAGAAAAACAGATTACACAGCTAAAAATTAAAAAGTGCAGTGGTAAAAACAAACAAAAAAAAAAAAACAGTCTTAACTTTAATGACAAAGACTGGTAGGATTTCCCTTGTCAGTGCCAAAAGGAGTTGCGTTGCAGATGTGCTCGTAACGCTAATGTAAAATGTAGATAGCCACTGTATAACTTGAAACAACAAAACAGGAAAGTGAACCTTGGCCTAATTATGGCTGGCTATTCATGAATTCACACACAGTGGTACACCAACTCTCCGGAGACATGATTTACGAGTCTTCTGAAATGAGAACCGTCGGTCAGCCTATTTTTTTTTTTTTTGCTTAACCTACAGGTAAGAATTTGGCATACAATTGGTAAATGGGGGCAGTGAACTTTACTCCACTTATTCACAACAAGCAGCAGTTTGGCAGTGAACAATTCTTCAAAAAGGCCAAGTGCTCGCTTTAAACTACTCCTTGTTGAAGTTTACTGTCAAATGAAAGAATTGCATTTAAAACAATCATAACTTTTCCTGACACAAAAGTGTTAGTTTGATGCACATTGGAAAATGCCCTCGAAGGGCTACCGAAATTAACATCAATGTTGGATGGTTAAAATCCTTTAAACAATGGATGTTTGATCATAAAGTCTGCAGCAGCCCATTTACAATACAATATTCTCAGACATATTCCTGATTCTCTGTGAAAAACAAACACTACAGTTTAGTAAGCGCTTGTGACAGTCTTTTTTTTGGATCAATTTGTACAGTATACAGTATATTATAATGCTCCAAATGGGAAAATGTGTTGCAAAATTAATAAGGTCTCTTCAAGTTTGCTGAGGTTGATGCCCATGTCTTGTGCAACATTATATGTGACAAGAGTTCAAACTTTTTTTTTTTGGGGGGGGGGAACTTCACAGACATTTTTCCAAAATATTTTTGGTTTGAATTTCAAAATTATACACACAGTATCCAGGATCCTTGTAACTCCTTAAAGCCCAAGTGTCATCTCTATAAACATTATAAAATCGATGTTGAAATGAAAAATGCATAACATAGTTCACTTCAGTGTCTATACGAAAAAATAAATATGAGCGGAGAGTGCGTCATACATGCGCAAAGTTGCAATGCGACATCCAAGTGGTCGCCATATTGGCTGCATCTACTGCCCGTGACGTCACTGCGGACATTCGCCATTGAAGACATGCTGTGGTCCCAACTGTAGGACACCCCGCTTCAGACACGGAAGCTCTTTTCGAAGAAGATAACCTCTCACAACTGAGTGATGTGACCGGGGCAATATTACCCTATCGTTTCGACCCATATTTAGATGATATGCAGATGACTTCTAACTAACAACAGAATACGGGCCAGCCCACCCGAAGGCGTGCTCGTCCGCGAGGCACAGCTTTGGCGGCAGCTCATCCGCCCACGTACTATGAGACACGGAAGCTCTTTTCAAAGAAGAGAACATCTCAGAATCGAGTGAAGTGTCTGGGGCAATATTACCCTGTTTTTTCGAGCCATATTTATATGATATTCGGATCACTAACAACAGACTCCCAGACAGTATGTATGAGCCAGCCCGACCGAAGCCACATCTTTGGTGGCGGCTCGTACACCCACCCACTATGGGACACGGAAGCTCGGCCGAAGCAGTGATCGGTGGACACGGCGCCGACGGGCCCATTGACACATTTAGCACCTCTGACTTACAGACCCAGATCTTTTGTTACGTTCTGAAAGGATTACGTCCTCCCCCGCAACTACTGTTTTTTTTTTTTTAGTAGCTCTATACACACCTACCTGTCATTTGGAACCCAAGAAGCTCTCGTCTTTTCCCATTTTTCACGAAGAACTGGGTCTCTTGGAAACTTATGAAGGGTAAATCCATCCAACCGAGCGTTCGAGCAATATCCAGCAATGCAATGAGCTGGCATTTTGGGTAACATGAAGGAACAAAGAGCTACCTTCCCAAAGGTAAAACTAATAGAAACAAACCACTTGAGTGCGCTACTGCCCTGTACGTCACTTCCTCCGTCTTCTTGAAAACAAATCCCACGAGAGGATTTTCATGGCGGGAGTCACAAAAGGCCATACACGTAAAAAAACGCATGGGTAAATACCGGCTGCCGTTTTTTTTTTATTAATAACATATTAAAAATCATGCATTCCAAGACAGTGGCCCTTTAAAGGTCAAGTACTGTAAAGTCAAAGTACCCTAACCCTAACCCTAACCCTAAGTAAAGTTGAGTATGTGAAACGCAACGTAAAAGTAGTGGGAAATAACACTAAAGTGAACTATAGCATAGCGGTTGAGGCGCTAACAGCTACGTCAAGTTAACTAGCACCATTGCTAGAGCTAAAGTGTAATAAGAGACAACCGATCTCTTATCTATTACACTGGGATATCCACATCCCTTGGTGATTGTACTGTGAGTGTTTTCAAGTATATGGTTGTATTAAAGGACTGTTGGCCCCCATAGCAAGGCTAATAATCCCTTGCTAGACATGCCTCAGTAGTCTGTGACCTCACATTGCTCAGATTCCTCCGTACCCCCACATGAGACTTTAACAAGCTATAATTCAGGGCAAGAGATCTGCAAAAACCTATTTCATCTGTGGCTGTAGTGACTCCACTTGTCTGCCATTAGAGGATACTGTGATTGTGATTTATTAAGGAATAACTAAATCCCTCCATCCATTTTATGAGCCACTTATCCTCACAAGGGTTGTGGGAGTGCTGGATCCTATCCCTGCTAACTTTGGGCAGGAGGCGGGGTACACCCTAAAATGGTTGCCAGCCCATCACAGGGCACATAGAAACACACTACTATCCACACTCACAATCACACCAAAGGGGCAATTTAGTATCTCCAATTAACCCATGCCAGCACAGTGAGAACATGCAAACGCCACCGAGGCGGGGCTGGGATTTGAACCCCATATCCTCAGAACTGTGAGGCCAACACTCTAATCAATCCCACCACTGTGCCACCTAAGTTAAAAAAGAAAAAAATGTTTAAAAAAAATTGTCAATTGTGTTGGTGGCCCGAAATGTCTGGAAAATAATTCATTTGGCTTCAGTTTTAAACTTGGATCGGTTTGAAATATTACTTGAAATGTAACAGATTACAGAGTATTGTTTTAATATCATTTAGCTATTAGTTCCCGCTCTATTCTTCCCTCACTCGTGAACAAGACCCCAAGATACTTGAACTCCTTTACTTGGGGAAGGATCTCATCCCCGAACTGGAGAGGGCATGCCACCCTTTTCCGACTGAGGACCATAGTCTCGGATTTGGAGGTACTGATTCTCATTCCAGCCGCTTCACACTCTGCTGCGAATAGCTCCAGTGAGAGCTGGACATCACATCTTGATGAAGCCAACAGAACGACATCTGCAAAAGCAGAGATGCGATGCTGAGGTCACCAAACCGGACACCCTCTTTGCCTCAGCTGCACCTAGAAATTCTGTCCATAAAAGTTATAAACAAAATTGGTGAAAAACGGCAGCCTTGGCGGAGTTATTTCTCGGTGCAGCGTCTGCAGTGATGCGGACTTTGTATCGGTCCGTTGTGGTAAAGAGTCGAAAGGCGAAGCTCTCAATTTACCAGTCGTTCTACGTTCCAAACCTCACCTATGGGTATGAGCAGTGGGTCGTGACCAAAAGAACAAGATCCCGGATACAAGCGGCTGAAATGGGTTTCCTCCGCAGGGAGTCTGGGCCCTCCCTTAGAGATAGGGTGAGAAGCTCAGTCATCCGGGAGGGGCTCAGTGTCGAGTCGCTACTCCTCTGCATTGAGAGGAGCCAGATGAGGTGCCAGGGGCATCTGATTCGGATGCCTCTCAGACGCCTCCCTTGAGAGGTGTTCTGGGCATGTCCCACCGGAAAGAGACCCAGAGGATGACCCAGGACAAGGGAAGTGTGGGTATCCCTGCTGAAGCTACTTCCCCCGCAACCCGACCCAGAAAAGCCGTAGATAATGGATGAATGGATGGATGGATGGATGGATGGATATTTCATCATTACTTCACATCAAACCTAATTCTGTTAATAGCATGTAAATGTGAAGAGACATTTGTATCACATAGGAAATTACAAATACAAACTAATAAATCGGTGCAAAGCTGTATTTGTTTTTCTGTGACAAATTTTAGTAGTTATTTACTCCATTGTTTTACATGTTTTGGCTTGTTTTTGTACACACTGGGAGGAGTTTGGCAGAATCCTGCTCATTTTTAAATGTAGGTTACACTACAAAATATGGGATGCCTAGACGATCTACAGACCTTACAAAAATGACATTTTCCACCAGAACGAAAAGAGGTCTTTCACATTTCTTCAGGGTGGCAAACACAACGAGATCTGAGTAAAGTGCGTGCCTCTAATGGCCAGGGACAATATAGCAATGAGTTAGCTGTTAGCACAAAAAAAATAAAGTAGCAGCAGGAAAAGCAGACACAAAAAGGAAAACTGGTCCTTGTGTAAATATATACTGAGTAGCTTAATATTTCTTCAAAGTAAACAATGAGTTTTACAAGCTAAATAAATATGCTGGAGTACATTTGTCTCTATGACTGCGTCTTATTAAAGGATTAATACTGCAAGAATAATTATTTCAAAATAGCAAACAGCATTGGCACCCTACAGCTTCTTCATTGTTTTTCTGACAAAACAGGACAAGGGAAAAAACACCAATGTAAAATATGGTGGAATTACTATTTACTTTAACAGTAAAAACAAAATAAACTTGTAGGCCACAAAAACAGCTCACATAGGAACTATATCAAATGTTTGAAATAGAGCTGCATCAGCATTTCTGTGCACTTCAACTAATGCAGTTGAGCCATATTTATGCATCACATCGTGTGAGATAATGTATTGCTTCAGACTTTAGGATATCTCAAGAGAGCTCTCTTCAGCAACCACTGAAGGAACAGGCATTTTTCGTTGGCCCCGTGTTTTTAATAAAAAAAAGAGAGGCATTAAAGAAGAATCAGGTGTTATCACCAGGAAGAATGCTTGTTTTACACACGTACATAAATTTACAATTACCATTCGATCATGTTCACTCTCAAAGGATCCATTATATTGGGGGGGAGAGCGAATTAAATTCTCTCAGATTCCATTTGGAAATGAGTAAAAAATATTTTAAATCAATTGTGTGAAAACACCTACTACGACAATTTGATGTTAAGGCTCAAATATACCTATGTTATTACATTTCCACTTGATATTGAAAACTACAGTAGAATGTTCACAAAACTGAGGAGCACTTATTGAGTGTCACATATGTTGCTGAACAAACGCTAAATACAAATGGGAATATCAGGGCTGGGGAAGCCGACGCGACGAATAGACAGTAGAAGAGCACACCAAATATTTCCACTGTAATAACACCACTAGTCTAGTGCAAAGTCCTGATTTCAAGGTCCTGGTTATTTATTTGACACTGACTTTTGGATTATTTGAAGAATGGTTAGCACAAATCCAGGCTCCAACCTTCTTGCGTGGAGTTTGCATGCGCTTAACATGCTAGTATGTTTTTTTTTCCCCCCCAGCGACTCCAGCTTGCGCCCACATTCCAAAAGAAAGCATGTGAGGTTAATTCAAGACTTTGAATTAGTTTTGTGTGAAAATGATTGCAAATGGTTGTGGTTAATGTCCCCTTCGATTGGCTAGGTGCCTAATTTGCCTTTCGATTGGCTAGGTGCTAAGTGAACAGGGTTGTCATGCTTGCGTGACACCTCAAGCAGGTGACAGCGCCTCAGACGAGGGTGTGAGCAATTTTATGCTTGTTTTTTTTTTTTTAAGTCGACGAGACATGTCACAGCTTGACTGTGCTGATGAATCTTTGACAAGGACTTCCCAAGCTCACAAACAAGTCTGTTCAATAACAGAACATATACTTGACGACAGACCAGGAAGTAGCACGCCTTGTCATTGTGCCCCCCCATTCCCCCAATCGTAAGGATGTGCTGGTCTTCAGTAGTGCAAACAACATGAAAACAAACAAGCTCATCAACCACACCAAAGAATACACGTACTACAAGATAATGTAGTATTAAAAAAAAAAAATGCTAAATTCAGAATAACTATTAGAGAATAGATGTCGTTCTTGGTGTATTAATACAACTGAAGTCAACTTAATTATTGGAGTTTAATTTGTATTTCTTTGTAAAAAAACATCAACGTGGGTTTTTGTTTGTTTTGTTTTAAAAGCTATAAGGGGCAATTAATTGCTCTGAGTCATATTGTGTTTTGTGGGAGCCACTGAATGATTTTAAATGCAGAGAAACTACAGTTTGTATTCTTATGTACAACAACCTAAATTTGTTCAGAGAGCGTTTTGGAGGAGGAAAAAACATCATCCAAAGTCCTTACATTCCAAACCTAGTTCCAGCTAGGATGTTCCCTTCCAGTCAGTTAATGTTTTTATTTAAAAACAACAACTAAAGATTAAGAGTTAATAAAGATACACTTCACCTTCAGACAGCACTTCCGTTATTTCAACGGGATCCAAAGCACCACGTTCCAATCCACCCCATGCTTTTGAGTCAAAACAAAATGCAACTTCTTCTCTGACTTCAGGAAAGGTTCCGTGACTGCCAAGCCACAGTATTTTACACACAACGTGCAAAAATATGTGGAGAGCAGGTGTGACCGACCTGCTTTTCCCCCTTATTTTGTCAACATTTCATTCCGCTCTTACCTCAAACTGCCTCTACTCGATTGACCTCCATGGTGTCGCTTATCTCCCGCGAGCTGTCAGACGGACTGAAGGCTATCGAGCAGAGCCTCAAAAGGCCCACCTTAATGCCAACCCTGAGCTGCAGTATCACAAATGCGTCTCCTCCACCTAAATCCTGATAGGAGGGCTTGGAAAAAGCTGCAGTGCATGTATGTTGATAACACTCCCTCTGTGGTCACGACAAAAAAGGTGTAAGCAGCTTTGCCTCCCCGTGTAGACATGAACCTGTGGGCGGGGCCACAGCAGTAGGAGCACTGCACATTCCAAACACGTGTCTCTGGATAACAAGTGTAGGTTAATTTGACCATGACACTAGTGTTTTCTAATCATGACTGACCTAATCAGGGGAGAGTTGATTGTATTAGCAGAGCAAAGGGGACTGAAGGTTAAAAAAAAAAAAAACTTGGAAATATCACCACTCTTGAATTTAACAATCAGGCAATTGGTATTTGCTTTCATTTAGAAATGACAACTTTTTAAAGCCACACCTTATTCCTGAACTGTGACTCACTCTTAAGGCATGCTCAGGGCTTATCTAATAATGACACAAAAATAACTACATTGGTGCAATTATGATCACATCGATCATGTTTACATGGTATGAATTAAAAAAAAAAAAAGATGCGGCTAACTAGTAAACTACAGTATAAATTGTGTGCTTGTTGTCAAGAGTTTGAGAGATGTAGCCCCTCCCCCCCAAGGAAAGGAAAATTGAAAGTTAAACATTTTAAAACTGTACTCTGATGGTTAATAATTATGACTCCATGACAACAAAAAAGGTCAGATAGCACAAATCCATTTTTTTTTTGGGGGGGGCAGCTTTGGCAGCATCTTGGTGCCAAAGAACCAAGCTGAAGTCATTTGAAGGGCTTCATTAAGACAAAAGTCGTACTTTGATCAATATTGTGGTATCTGTAGGCAATTATACAAACTCAATTCCAATGAAGTTGGGACGCAGATCTGAATTGGGGTGGCGGCTGTTGGGGGACGACCATTGTGTGGCCAGTTGCTGGAGTACCTTGATGGGGCTGGTAAACCTTTACCCTTCACCAGGTCCCTCGGCATGGAGTGTGTCGTGTCCACCATGTTGCTCTCGGGTGGACCTCTGGGCCCGATCCCGCCTTTGATCAATGGACGTTTCCAATGTCAATCTTAAGCTCCGCCCCCTTAGCCATGTCCCACAAGCTTACAAAATGGTTATTGAACAGAACATGTTTGAAGTCAATTCTATATCACATATTCCAGATAATATTGGGTTATGTTTTTTCCCAAATGCACCGGACTTGTCCAAGAGAGTTCTCCAGAGAGGTCTCAACTATTCCACACAAGGATATGTACACGGAATTAAGATTTTAGACGGAGCAGGACGCAATGTCAGAGTTACAGCGAAACGTTACCGATCGATGTAAAAAAAGTTTGACTCCTCACAAATTTCATATTGAAATCCAACAGGATAAAATAGTGGCATCGTACAGCACATGTAAATCAGGGTGAGTACTATTTACTTGGAAAGATCACGAGTAATATCATTATAGTCTTTACAAGTCAATGGGTGTATTCATTTGACTTGGCTTATAATCGAACCCAGTGTTCTGTCTTTAAAAGTCCGATGTGATGCAAATAGGCAAATAGACATTTCTCTTGCATGACAGTGCGCATTTGCGCATCATCAACCCGACTCTTCAGCATAAAACATTACACACTTCATTCAGCAGGTCAGTGATACACTAACAAAGTGAAAGTTGTTCTCCTGCAATGTATAAAGCACTGATAATAATTCAATCAAACTCAGAGAAGATAGTTCTCCCTCACTTACCCTCGAACATCCAGCATGTGTTTGTTGATATTGTCCACATTTAGTTGTACGTGCGGTCTTGCGTGAGCCTGATTCCATCGTAGACACTTCGTCAACTGTGGTTTAGGCTTTGGAAAATGAATGAACCGTGCCCCTTGTAACCTCGCAGGATATCTTTCATCAGAACTGAACGTTCCCCAAGCGCACCTGAGGACCATTTTCTTTGTAACTAACTTTTCCAAGCGCACGCTACTGACAACCAGCATTGCTTGTGGGACAATGTGGCGAGAGGGGCGTGTCAGGCCAGGGGTTAAGACAATGCGGCTGTCTGATTGGCTATTATTATTTGACAAGTGATTGAAAGGTCGGAAAGGTCTATTGGGTGGGCACATCACTTATTGGACACTGCTGTCAGTCACTGTGCATGTAAAATTGTGTCAGTTCATTTGCAATTGTCTGCAGGTACACAGCTTCTTTCACTGGGTGTGGGACCAATAACTTATGATGACAACTCGTGAATATTTGAATTGCTTGTGTATCCCTCCACTTATATATGTTCTGTAGATTTCTGTACTTCACTTAATCAATTCCACCATACTTCCACACTTACAGTGCCTTGTGAAAGTATTGGGCCCCCTTGAACTTTTCAACCTTTCGCCACATTTCAGGCTTCAAACAAAGACGTAAAATTAAATTTTTTTGGCAAGAATCATCAAGTGGGACAGAATCATGAAGTGGAACGAAATGTAATGTATTTTATACTTTTTTTTAACAAAAACCTGAAAAGTGGGGCATGCAATATTATTCGGCCCCTTTACTTTCAGTACAGCAAACTCACTACAGAGGTTCGGTGAGGATCTCTGAATGATCCAGTGTTGACTGATGATGATAAATAGAATCCCCCTGTGTGTAATCAAGTATCCCTACAAATGCAACTCCTCTGTGATAGTCTCAGGGTTCTGTTTAAAGTGCAGAGAGCATCATGAAGCTCAAGGAACACACCAGGCAGGTCCGAGATACTGTTGTGAAGAAGTTTAAAGCCGGATTTGGATAGAAAAAGATTTCCCAAGCTTTAAACATCCCAAGGAACACTGTGGAAGCGATCATATTGAAATGGAAGGAGTATCAGACCACTGCAAATCTACCAAGACCCAGCCGTCCCGCTAAACTTTCACCTTGAAGAAGGAGAAGACTGATCAGAGATGCAGCCAAAACGCCCATGATCACTCTGGATGAACTGCATAGATCTACAGCTGAGGTGGGAGAGTCTGTTCATAGGACAACAATCAATCATACACTGCACAAATCTGGCCTTTATGGAAGAGTGGCAAGAAGAAAGTCATTTCTCAAAGATATCCATTAAAAAGTCTCATTTAAAGTTTACCACAAGCCACCGGGGAGACACACAGAACATGTGGAAGATGGTGCTCTGGTCAGATGAAATCAAAACCGAACTTTTTGGCCAAAATGCAAAACGATATGTTTGGCGTAAAAGCAACACAGTTTGTCACCCTGAACACACCATCCCCACTGTCAAACATGGTGGTGGCAGTCTCATGGTTTGGGCCTGCTTTTCTTCAGCAAGGACAGGGAAGATGGTTCAAATTGATGGGAAGATGAATGGAGCCAAATACAGGACCATTCTGGAAGAAAACCTGTTGGAGTCTGCAAAAGACCTGAGACTGGGACGGAGATTTATCTTCCAACAGGACAATGATCCAAAACATAAAGCCAAATCTATAATGGAATGGTCCACAAATAAACATATCCAGGTGTTAGAATGGCGAAGTCAAAGTCTAGACCTGAATCCAATCGAGAATCTGTGGGCAGGGCTGAAGACTGCTGATCACAAACGCTCTCCATCCAACCTTACTAACCTCTAACTGTTTTGCAACGAAGAATGGGCAACAATTTCAGTGTCTCGATGTGCAAAACTGATAGAGTATTAATGCAGGGGGGTGAATAATGCACGCCCCACTTTTCAGGTTTTTAGTTTTTAAAAAAGTATAAAATATCCGATAAATTTCATTCCACTTCACAATTGTGTCTCACTTGTTGATTCTTGTCAAACAAATTTAATTTTATATCTTTATGTTTGAAGCCTGAAATGTGGTGAAAGGTTGAAGGGGGCTGAATGCTTTCATAAGGCACTGTAGGTTTTATAGTCAGGTTCGCGACCGCTGTCCTGCATGGATCTTCTCCTGTCCTGTCCTGTCCTTCCCTTGCAGAGTGTAGCACTTCCAGCCCCATGATAGAATAGACTGTCATTTATTGTCATTATACACCGTCCAACTAGATAGGAGAGCTTCTCCTGTTTCAGTGGACACAAAAGTGCAAGGTAAAAATAAGTAAAAAGACATGTATTGCACAAAATGTTGAAAACAGTGTGCCGTCACATAGTGATTAATAGCATGGCTTGAGGAAAAATGAGAGTTCAGGGTGTTGATGGCTCTCGGAAAAAAACTCTGTTGGTCCTTGCTTTTGTGCATCTGTACTGCCGTCCAGACAGCAGGAGCTCGAACAGTTGAGAATCAGGGTGGGTATTAATAATGTCCGGAGCTCTGATGAGCCACCAAAAGGAGTAAATGTCTGCCAAAGAGGAGAGGGGAGCCAACAATCTTTTGTTCTGCTTTAATTGTCCTAGGAAGCCTTGCTCTGTCTGTCTCAGTGCAGCTCTTGTACCACATGGAGACAGTACATTAGTAGGCTCTGCAACTTTGTGTCCAGGTTGTTTTTCCTGAGGACTCAGAGAAAACAGACACTGTTGAACCTTCTTGATGACTGCTGAGATGCTGTCTATCCAAGAGAGGTCCTCAAAGATCAGGACTCCCAGGAACTTGAATGTGTGGACTCTCACCACAAACTCACCATTCAAGAAGAGTGGAGGCGGTTCAGTTTTGTTCCCACTAAAGTCCACAATGGTCTCCCCTCCAGTACAGGAAGGGGCTCAGCACACAGCCCTGTGATGAGCCAGTGCTCAGTGTCCAGGTGGAGGAAAAGTGGGAGCAGATTCTCACAATCTGCAGTCTGTTGGTAAAAAAGTATTTGATGCAGGTGCATGTGAGAGGAGGGAGGCCCAGGATGTCTAGTTTAGTCAACAGAATGTATGATTGTGTTAAAGCCCAAGCTATGATCCAAAGAGTATCCTAGCATAACTCTGGGAATGTTCCAGGTGGGTCCAAAGAGAGTGCAGAATTATGGCAATGGGATCCTCTGTTGATCTATTCACCTGGCATGCAAACAGGTAGGAGTCAAAGTTTCGGGGGAAGACGGTCTTTGATTTGCTTAACAACCAGTCTCTCAAAGTACTTCAAGTGGCAAGTGTAAAGGCAACAGGGTAGTAGTTATTAAGCGTGGTTACGGGTTTCTTTTAGGGATAGGAATGATTTTCAAGGATTTCAAACAGGGGGTGGTGACTGCTTGTGCAAGGTGTGAGGAGTGAAAAGTTGAAGATCTTGCAGAAGACGCTGGGCAGCTAGTGGCCATATACGCTGACCACTTTTCCGGGGGTTCACAGACAAGAGCACACACCTCACATTGTGCTCCTGTACAGTGAGTGGGGAGTTATTGGAGTCTGCTGGGGGTGTGGCCCCTGCAGCAGCTGAGCTTCACTAGAATGATTCAAAGCAAACAAAGAAGCTGTTGAGCTCATCGGCCAATGACTTGTTTGTGTCTCCTGGTGTCACATCACAGCCTCTGAAGTTTGTGAGGCTTTGTAAACCCTGTCACATCTCTCAAGGTCACGTGCTGGCAAGGCGAGACTCTATCCACCTTTTGTAGTCTGTTTTGGCATTTTTAATACCTTTTTTTCAGTTCAGTTTAAGCTGTGCTGTAAAGAGCTTGGTCAATTAACCTGAAAGCAGTGCCACGGGCCCTGAGGAATGAGCGAACCTGACTGGTCATCCAGAGTTTCTGGTTTGGGAAAACCCTGGTGCTTTTCTTCATGCACCCAGTTTCCATACAGAACTTGATATAGTCCAATACAGCCCCTGTGTATGTGTCCAGGTCCTGGTGTTCAAATAAATCCAATCTGCGTGTTGGAAGCAGTCCTGAATTTCACTGAGTGAAGTCTCTGGCCGGGTTACAGTCTTTGTGGTGGGCCTGGAACTGCATCTGGGGGGAGTGTATGAAGGGATGAGCAGCAGGGAGATATGGTCTGACTGTTTGAGAGGGTTGTGGTTCTGTAGCCATGCTTAATATGTTCAAGTATGAATGGTCTCAATTGTTTCCACCTCTTGTTGGACATTTAACATGCTGATGGAACGTCAAGAGTACAGTGTTTAGATTGGTCTTGTTAAAGTCCCTGGCTATGTGAATGCCTTCGGGGTGGGCTGCTACTGTTCATTAATGATGTCCAGCAGGAGAGAGAGCACAGTGTTAGCATCTGGGGTGATGGTGACTACAGTTAGCTCCATTGGGACATAAAAGAACTGGAATTTAATGGAAATGTACTCTGTCGGGTGAACAGAGGGTCTCTCATTATCCACGTTGTTGTTGCACCAATCATCAAGCACGAACAGAGAGTGCCACCCATCTCAACTTTTACTGTAGTCCTCAGTTCAATCCCAGCAGTGCAAAGTGGGGCCTGCTAGCTGCACACTAGCATCAGGAATGTTTGGGTGAAGTGAATATCAGCAAGTTATAATTCCAGATCGTCCATTTTGTTGGTGATGGATTTGGCGTTGGTGAGGTAGAGGTTTGGAAAACGTGGCCTGTGTGGGCTATTCTTTATCCTTAGCAGGAAGCCGAAACGATGTGACGCTTTTGACTCCTCATGCTCCGCCTGTGCCACTTGTCGACCCAAGAACAATCCACGGCCACTCCAGTGGTCTCACTAGCTCGTATGGAATGTTATGTTTGTAATGAAAGTCACTTGAAACGAGGTCCAAAAGTTCCTGGTGGGTGTGGTAGTGTAGTTCTGAAGCGTGCATGAGCAAAGTACCCCAAAAAAAATACAAACTGCACTGATAAAGACAGCCAGAACACGCTGCATCCATGCACGCCACCATCCGTACGATATACAGAAGGTACCGCCATACTTAATGTTCTTCTTGTTGTAGTAATGATTTACTTCTCATTGTTTCACTTTTTCTTCCTTTCTCTCACCCCTCTAGAAATTCTCTGTTCAACTAATCGACCATGATTCTCAATTAACTTCAATTATGATACTAAGAAACCACAGAGGATGTTTAAAAACTCCACTGTGACAGAGTAAAACTGTTTTGGCATAAAAGGGATACAGAGCCTCCATTCTGCTTGACCTAACAGCCAAACAGGATAAAAATAAAAAATAAATGAACTTTTTTGCAAATGTGACTTAATAAGGGGTTTAAAAGGACTGTAGATTTTACAGAGTTTTTTGCCACTGTACGATTTGGTAGAGCATTTTATATTACAGTAAACCACTTAAGATTTGTATTACAGTTTGTTGTCTAAATGTGTTTCTATTCTTTAACAAGTGTTTAAAGACTGAAAAAAAAACAGAGGCATAAATGTAATAAAAACATGACTAGGGGGTGCTGAAATAGGGTATTCCACAAATTTCAGTTATTGCAGGGGCAGTGAAACATCACCCCAGCAATGTGGGGGGGGGGGATTATTGAAATTAGTATTGGTCAAATTGAAAGAAACATTTCTCAGTAAGATGCTTTGGGATTCTACACTTTTCACATTTATGTATGTTCAGAGCAATGGGTGAGCGACATCTTATTCCAGCTGTAAAAGGAGGAGTCTACTCTGGAGTGGTAGCCACTCTATCATAACGCACATATACCATAGACACTAAAGAGTACACGTTTTACTCTAGTAGGTTCAAGTTTTGCCTGATTCTCCTTGTGTTATAATTTATGTGGAAATTTGGTGGTAATTTGAATGCGTTGCGTAACGCATTTCATAATTCAAACATCTTTGATTCGAGTTTTGTAAAGCATCATTACCAGACAGTATTTGTCACACGTTATTCATTGATATGACGACACAAGGTCTGATGAGGCTGAGAGAGAGATTCTTCCTAAACCTATTAATAATACTTACGGTTTGACTTGTGACAGATGACTTTGTTGTTTCTAAGAAATCAGGGCCAATTGGGGGGGGGGGGGGTCAACACATGATGTACAACGGAGTGGGGTTAAAATAATTCCACTTGGATTAAAGATGAATTAATTGGTCCATGAGCACAGCAAGATAAGACATCGGTATGCAAACTCATACATGCTGTCATCTAGGGGTCTTATTCTGACAGCCCTATTTTAAAGAGGAAATAAAAGTCGCCTGTGCAACCTGTATTGGATCATACCAAGTGCATATGACTTGAGGTTTTGGTTGATCCCGGAAAAGGAACTGGATTTACGTAATTACTGTTGCAGTACCTTGGGATTTTTTTTTTTATTTGGGCGGGGGGACACTTGGAGAGTGAGAAGTTGAGACTTCCTTGTGACTTTCATCTGTGTGAATTCCTTAAAAAAGAAACTTAACCTCTTTCCAAATCTTCCATGAGGGCCTTTTGCAAATACTTCTTCGAGATGCCATCAAATGAAAGTACCCGTGTTGAGAGGGCATGTGTGGGAGTGGGTGAAAGGGGTGGATCTCAAAGTCACTCACACATGCATAGACTGGCAGAAGGGCGGTTGATCCCTGACGAAAGACACAACACAGCGGGACCATGAGCCACAGCTGGTAATTTGGTGAGAGGTCACTTACAGTCAACACAAGCTATAAAACAGAAGAAAAAAAAACAGTGCAGGACAGAAGATTAGTAAAGTGTGGAAAAAAAAATGCAGAACTCTGGAAGAACTTGCAACACCTGCATTGAATATTGCCATGTATCATACAACTGTATGTCATACTGCGACAACTCTCACAACAAAGTATCATAAAGCTCGTCCTGACGTTGGTGCTTTATTATATTATATTGATAAAATTCTCATTACCATACAGCTGTTGCCTGTGTATTAGTGGACAAAATTTCTCACCACCAGTCCTGTGGTCATGATGATATAAATATTTTAAGACTAACAGCAATCCGAAGAGCCAACGCTAACAAGGCTATCTGCTATTCTCATGCACCACCATCTTATTTTCATACTCTTGGACCCGCACAGTTGAATAAAGGCTGTGTTGCCTTGCTGGCCAAACATTTTGCTGTTCCAAAGGACGTTATAGTCCGGCGACTCTGTAAACTGGCTGAACTGGATCTAAAATTGACCCATCCGTACAGGGCACTTAACCACGCCTCCTGAAGTTACGTCACCCCACGTGTGCTAACCTCAGACAAACAATTAGCAAAAATGGCGGCGCAGGAAGAAAAGACGAGAGCGAAAGTGTCCAATTTACCAGCTGATTTCTTACTCGCATTCTTAGCGAATAGTGAAATATCGTTGAAGAGCAGACAGCAGGGTTTCAAGTATTTCAGCGAGGGGTATTTCAATGGTATTTCCATGCATATCGACGGAGAAACCATCGATATTAGCGCGAGATCTTTCCGGAGTCAGTGGAAGACCGAGAAGCCACATAATATAATACATTATAACCCAAAGACGAATTTGTCATTGACAGTTTCCTATTTTCGTGTTACCTATCACACTTGTGTCCAGAAACTGTATGTGTTTCTGTATAGCCGTTTGTGAACCGCCGTATGAAGGAAAAGAAGAAGGCGAGGCTTGATTTCCGAGTTGTTTCTCTCGTTTTCTTTGTGTAACGTCACGTGCTCCCCTCAATAATTATTCTTGAATTAGTGCCGAACCTACATAAGTCCCGACCGAGTACGACAATCACTACTTTAGTGTCCTCAAACATCCTTCCTTCAGTCTTGGTGTCTCGGTGCACGTCGAAGGCTTTTAGGACTCGCTAGTCTGGTTTATCTTAGCTCGCTAGCCGGCAACAAAGAGACACGTTTGTGCAGTCAGATCATCGCAAAATATCGCTCAACACAGATCAAGTGTGTCAATCATTCACATATAGCTATGTTATGCAAGCAAAGAACTGCTAATTCATTTATATGAGACATGTATTGAAAATCAAATATAGGGCTTACCTTCGTGCAAACATATCTGTTCCGGTTGATTTTAGATGGATTCAGTTGATCATGCGACCTTACACAAAGTTTGATCCATCGAAGACATTTTTCGTACTCGGTCTTCGGTTTTGGAAAGGGTACGAATTGAACTCCACCGACTAGCCTATCCGGATACCTGTCGTCACTATTACAAAGTCCGTGACTACACCTCTTAACCATATCTATTGTTAAGGAACCCAAATACGTGATAAAACACTAACAAAAGCTATACTGGACCATGCGACTTTGTCAGAGGTAATGGTGGACGCCAACATTTATGCAGATCTCTGGCCTCTGATTGGTCAGCGACGCGGATGACGCAATTTCTATGGAGGGGTCAATTATTGTGGGTGTCTTTTTAAATCCTGCTAGCTCTAAACATCGATGCTGAGAAATGAAGTTGACTTGTCAATCAATTAGTACAATCATTAGTACTAATATTTTCTCAACGCATCAAAGAGGCCTTAATGTTTTAAAATCTTTGAACACACATTCACATTATTTTAAAGGGTTAGAAACTGGATTGTCACTAAAAATGGTTGAACTGCAAAAAGTTGAACTGGAAATTGGGTTTACTCTTTGCACAGAAAACATTGTGATTACATTGTCGCATTTGCTACTGCTTTAGTGGACATCTTGTTTTTTTTGAAAGACGACTAAAGAAAAGGCACGTCCTGTATAATGCTTTATACTATATTGTACAATGTCCTTTCATTTAGAATAATCCATGATTGTTTGCAACAGATCTCAGGATGGCATTTGCCCTTTGCTTATCAGAGAAAGTGAAGTTTCTAAAGTGAGTGTAGCAAAATCTTATTTACTTAACACCTAGTTCTTTACTGGAAAGAATGCAAAGTTGTGCAACTCTAAGACCAGGGGATCTTAGTGTTTGAACCTCAGCACTAAACAACTGTCAAGCCTCCTGATTTGACAATTACCAAGAGTCTCTGCATACAATATAAAGCATGGGGGTCCAAAAGATCTTTGTAGCAAAGAATGTTAAGTGGAAAGATTTAGATCTATTCAATGTGAGAGTTGTACATTTTACTCTTACGGCAACCAGTTTCAGGTCAAGACACTGACAGTAAAACTTGTGGAAATCAATTTGAGCCACTGCCAGCCATGAATGACTTGTTTATCTGCGCAAATATCTCATGTAAACACTGAAAATGAAGGTCAAATAAATTCTGATAAGTGTGTTGTGCAAAATACTGGAATGTTATTGCAGATAAGTGAACGTTCCTATTAGCAGCATACAATGGGCTAATTCATGCTGCATTTCTCACAGGGCAAGAGTGGGAGGAATTTCACTGTCACGTCCTGAAAGAGATTTGTTCCAGAAGTAAAACTTGTGCCAGTGTTGAACATTGATCTGTGCAGGAGGTCAAAAGGATCATGGGCAAAGTATGACTATAATTACACACTTTTAAGAATGAAATCTCTTGATCACATGCAAACATGGTGGTCTTAATAACGTATTTGATTGTGTGGCATTAGGTATTCTTTGGTATTTACAGTCAATGCATTGGCTCTAGTGTGGTGACAAAGACAACCCATTATTCCCAGTCCTTTGGCACGTCGCCTGGGTGTCTTTTTAAATCCTGTGAGCCAGAATGCAACGAGATCAAACATCTCTCTTTTCACCTACTGTACTCTAATCTGCTTTATGTCCCTTTTAGGAACAATGGTTTTAACAGCTGCAAGAATATTTAAAATTCTACATTAGCTTATTAAAAAGGGAACATTGTCATGGTAACTTTGACTCACCTACTTTAACAGTGTGGAATATTATGGGACCAGACTGGACAGCACTCACAGTTGTTACCACTACCGTCAACGTTAATGTTCAGTGGTTTGTGCAAGGTTTAGACAAGCATTGCAACAGACTACAATAATCAGACACTTAGATCAGCAAATGAGCACTGATCAGCACTGAGTTCAGCACATAAATTCATTGCTTTGTCTCTTTCAGTTGCTGTTCGTGTCTGTTTCCTCAATGTCCTTCAGATTAAATTAAATGCACAAATGACAACAAATTAAAGTGACATACAACCAAAGGCGACTGGCCTGAATAAGGAAACAGTTTAAGTTTAGCTATTCTACACTTTTGGTCTAGTACATTTTTACAACTTTTTCTGAGCCAAGGCACATACAGTACCTTATATCAGGAAAAACGTACCGCACATGCCCAAAAAAAAAATTATGTCATCTAAATGTACTTCCAAATTTAATTTGTGTGAAATCTGGTCCTGTTTAGCTGGACACAAGATCTGTTGTATGAATGGCAACAGGTTACATGTTAAAGAAAGAAATAACACCTTCCACTGTACAACACTGGCATAGAGCGATGAACAAAGATAGATATAGAAAATTCATTTTTGGACAAAATGAGTGAAATTCTCCAGCGCAGTGGTTGGGAATCAGTGGTCTTGTGGGATTTAAAAAATGAAATGAAGAGGAGAGACTTGAAATAAATTTGCATTCAGGATCATACATAGACAAGAACAAAACACAGGTAAGGGAGTGATTAGCAGAACATGACAACACAAGGTGAAACTCATCACAGACAACACAAAGTGTAGAACAGACAGGAAAACCTAATTAACAAACATGGAAAATAGTTGATTGGAAAATTACACTCTAGTCTAGGGGAATGTTACTGCTTCATTTTACCATCTCTGAATGACAATTTATATATAACATTACGAAGGATAATGTTTCTGATGGGATAAGTGGCTCAGAAAATCAATGGATGTTTGTGATATTAATTCTCCTGAACTTTTCTGCAAAACGAGCACAAGTCTCTTACCTCGATATCCCCACAAGTTTTGCCCATCTCTCCTTGGCATAATATGTGTATCACGTGAGCAGCTGTGCGCGCAGACCGCCCACGTGTCTGGAAACAGCTGTGGTGATTTGCAATACCTTAACTCATTCCACATTCTGCCCCGAGCAACAGCACCACTAGTATGTGAGCTCACGCTTGAGTTTAAGAGTGTCCAATTAGCTGGTGCAAGTCGTCAACACTTGAGATTTTTACTGAGTAGATACAGTATATGTGCGTTCATCTGAAATGACACGCTGTGGCAACCCCGAAAGGGACAAGCCGAAAGAAACACACACACACACATATATATATATATATATATATATATAATATATATATATATATATATATATATATATATATATCTATATATATATATATTATATATATATATATATATATATATATCTATATATATATATATATAATACAGTATGTCTTGATAGCATACAGTCATGTAATCACACTTAATAAATAGCACAAATTCCAATAAAGGTTTCTGATCGATGACAGCTGTCACAAAGAAATACATCTTGAAATTAGTAGACATTCACTTCACAAATTCACTTTATATCATAGCATGGCTGGCAGCCATTCTGTTTTGTCTACTGAGATTTCAGCTTCTATGTGTTGCCATGCCAATCTAGTCTGCCCAGGGTCTTTCAAATCAGTCAGTTGGTTGATTTTTAACTATTTTAGCAATGGGACTGTTTCTTTACCCAATCGGATTTCAAATTTATCTTCCCAGGGCTACTGAGCTGGGCTAAAATTACATCAGTATTTTTCCATCCTTGATTGTTTGGTCAAAGCAAGAAAAGTTTGACTAGCTGCACACATTAGCATTGTGCATTTAATAATCAGCACCACCGGTATTATGATGTTTATCAAAAGTGTGTGGTTAGATGAATATTGATTTTGAACAGCTCCAAATGACAAACAAGCCACAGTTACATGCTGGTGTTTGTTGTATAATACTAAGGGAGGAACAAATACCAGTTATTTCCAGACCAAGCACAAGTACCTAAAAAATGAGGTTTCGTTGAGAGGTTGCCAGTACGAAGTACTTAATCATTCCATTATGTCTTGAAATTGCGGTAAAAATGTGTTTTATTTTAGAGGTGCCCTTCCACCTTTTTTTGTACTGATTTGCACATAACAGATGAAAATTAGTCTGTAACATGGTTTAAGATTGATACCGGTTGCAATCAATTGAATGCAAAAGCCAATAAACAGCACAAGGCTTGCAAATGGCATGATCAGATTTCCATGTGTTTGTGACATAGTTACAAATTACTCAAGTACATACCAGCCCACTCTGTAGTTCATACCCACCCACTCAATACAGGTGAATGGCAACACGGCATTTACCCGTTTTAAGCAGCGAGTCTCAGCCTCCACAAAATTTATGAAAGGGGACCTTTAATCAAATATTGTTTCAAAAACCCAACCTTTTTTTTTGACATGGCAGAAACTTCACTGAAATATAAAACTGACATTTTAACATACAAGTGCATGTTTTTTCAAAGTCTTGCCACACATTTCCAATAGTTATTTAAAAAAAAAAAAAAAAAACAGTGGCATGGGAGACAAGACAAATTTGCTGTTTTATGATTGCACTATGCCAGACTACTGCTATAAACTCTTGTATTGCGACACCACCGCATCCTGTTTTTTATGATCACTGGGCTCTATCTTCTCAATGCAAATGTGACAGAATGCACTCATTACTGTGGGCATGACAAAATGAGTGGCTCGCGCCGACTGAATTATAAGCAAATGGGGAGGGGGTGGGGTATTGGTGGTCACCAGTATTCAGGACAGAAGAGGACATTCATGTAAAGGTTTGCTTTAGGTTCAAGGTTTGCTTGTTCACATACTTTTAATACGATACGGCTCACAAGCAGGCAACAGAACATTACGTAGCCTAGCGCTGGTGCTCGTGGTTGTGTGTAAACATGCTGCTATTCTGTTGCACACATGATTTTTATTTATTTATTTCTTCTTTTTTTTTTAAACTCATTGATCGGCAGCCAGCCCCAAAAATCATGATCGTGTAAAGCCCAATTTTTATCTTGAACTACCTCTACACAACAGACAGCTCCTACCCAAAAGATTTGTCAGGTAGGTAAAGTAGTATCGGTGTCAAAAAATTGGAGCATTTTTATGAGTATAACAACAGGCATATATAGGATCCTTAATAATACTGACTTAACAGATTCTATATATGCAACACAACAGTGGCGATATCAAGAAGTTTTTTTAAATCAGGTCCCCACTGTGCACCTAAGTACCAAATACACTGCCTAATCTTAAATAATGAGTACAAGTGTGCAAGCAGTTCATGTGTCCTTACTTAACCAGAACCAACTCCGTGGCTCTGGCTGGGGTCACCATTGGAAAACACGAGGAAAATCTTTGAAGGATGCATGCAATCTTAACTTGACGCCCGTCCACTAAATATTGGCTCCGAAGACCACAGAACATGTGCCATCCCGTTTATAGAAAAGGGTGGCTAACTTCTCTAAATAAACCGCAGATTTCGGTTCCATGCCAATCTTCACTGAGCTGAACTGACTGTGCTAAAGGAAATATGAAAACAGATCAAACTGAGAAATGATTTTTCTAAATTGTCAAATTCCCAAGTACTCACTCCTAAATATGATGTGCATGATCTTACATGAGACTGTACAAATGGCAAGAAATTAAAAGTCTCAAAAGGATTACCGGTCATTCCTCTGGGTGCTATTTTGTTTTTGTTTTTTCAAAGACCTTACGGCAACACTTATTTTAAAAGATGGTCACGCAAAAGTTTATCATTCTTCACGGTGAATGTTTTTCTTTAATCTTTGGATATCAATGACAGTGACTTGAATATTTCAAAAATTGTTTTTAAACGATGGTGGCAGTTGACCCGGGAAAAAACTATGCATGTTTCCATTATTTTTCTGGAAAAAGTGTTTAAATCCAAAGAAATTGCATGCTGACTATCATCCCAAAATGGATTGTGTTCCTTCAAGGTTCCACTGTGTGTGGCATATGTGAATGGAAAACACTTTATTCTAATTAATGGAAAGTTCGCATCAGTCAAAACCTCCTACTCTTCCTCTCACCTTCAATTTAAACACTCAAAAAAGCTGCAATATCTCAAGAGTTGCCAACAGAGAAAGTAACAAGCTCTGGAAACTCACTCCTCCTTTTTTAATGATTTCAACCCCTGGAATACAGGCGGCTGACATCATCTCCCTGAACCAGAACTAATGGGAAATTCCATCGTGTCTTCCGCTCAAACTATCACGAGTGACAATTTAGGATTTTGTTTATAGGATGCACCAGTGAGCACATGATTTATATAAGCAAGAAGATAGGGACGTGGGGGGATCATCCAGTTTATCTCAACAACAGACGAGGCAAGAGTGTCGTGCCTGCTAAATATTTCCCATGACCTCAGCATATGTTCAAGGCAAATTCTCACTCAAACTGGGTGAGCAGGAAATGGGGGGGTGTTAGTATAAGGGAAGGGGTTGTTCAGAGATCGTTGAAAATGTCTACAACAACTGTGATTTCAGCAAGATGCGCTCTGTGAAAGGAATGTTAGTCGTGTCAATGACCTTTTACTCACAAAGGTTGTATTGTGAGGATGCACGCTGCTGAGGATGGCTCAGTAGGGGTTTGCAGGGACACACCTATGCAGTTCTCATTTAGACATAAATAAAAGGGCCGTGACAGCTGGTGAGTGAAATGACAAATGCTTACTGCTTACCTCTTAGCAGAGCTGCATTGATGAGTCTGTGATAAGTGATCATCCATGACTAAACTCATCGGCTTGACAAAATTTACTAGACTGGGGGGGAAGAAAAAAATAAGTCATGCTTCATTTTCAGCCTGAGTGGTTCATTAAGGCACACTTCCCCCCACCATAACTAGAGAGATAATGTCAAAAGATAGAAAGCTAGGGAATGTGAGCGATAGAGAGCATTATAGAGATGAGAAAGACAGAAAGAGAGAAACATGGTGATGGAGATAAAGTGAATGACAGATAGAGAGACCTGGACAGAGAGATGAGGAAGGCATGGAGGGGGCGACAGATCAAGAGTTAGAGAGAGGGGGGAAGTTATAACATTGATATTGATGGAGATAGATAGATAGATAGATAGATAGATAGATAGATAGATAGATAGATAGATAGATAGATAGATAGAGATAGATAGATAGATAGAGATAGATAGATAGATAGATAGATAGATAGATAGATAGATAGATAGATAGATAGATAGATAGATAGATACTTACCATAAATGCAGATGTTTTTCATGACGGTTTTCAACATCCATGTACCGTCAGAGGGATGCGAGCTCGCTGTAAGCCGCCACCAACATCAGTTTGGGGACGGAAAACGGGAGCCTCATTCGTCCTGGTTAGGAGTCTTTCGCTTCTTTAAACAAGCCATCTCTTTTTATTTGTCACCGTGTTGAAGCCTGGCATTCCTACCAGTACTGTACTCGAGTCTGGCAACTTTTTGTTGTTGTTGTTATTCCTACAACTTATAATCAAAAGACGCTACGGCACCGCAACGTCAGGCTGTAAAAGAGGTGGGGCGTTCCTCAGTGCGGTTGGCGTCCGTCCTGACTGGGCGTTTCAATCAAATTGTTGGCGTTGTGACATACAAAATAAGAAGCGGAGGACACCTTCGTAACCGATCATCCGAAAGCCCAAAGTTTGAAGTTACAAGCCAAATTATACAAACACACGAACAAGTATTCTTCTTTGCTGGTTTCTTTCTGATAAACGCGTTAAGTGAGGTAGCAGCGACTCCCTCTGGCATACAGTGGAAACGACCAGCTATTCTCTTTCAATTTGGAAATGTTTCCAAACATCTACTGAGAAAGTTAGAGATACCTGCATTCAAAATTTCACGGTGGACCTAAAATGCACTACTAAATTCTCAGTTGAACCTAATTTATCGTGTCTTAACTTTTAATGCACAGGAATGCATGTTTATACGTTAAATGTTTTAGTAATTTTTGCACGCTGTTAACAACAGCGTGCAAAAATTCACAACAGGTGCCTGATCCATGAAGCGATCGATATATTTTCTGGATGAATTAGAATATGCAGTCAAACTGTCCTCTTCGTCATGCTGTTCACATTTGAACACCATGACACAAAGACGACACCTATTCTCTTTAAAGTGAATGATGAAAGGGAATGATCAATATTAATTTAAAAAAAAAATGTAGTAGACCCAAATGGTCATTAAAAAAAAGATTTTATTGCTAAAATATATGTTTAGTATTTTTGTAACATAACGCAGTTTTAACATCGCCACAATACTTAAATATACTGTTACAATAATTATTTAAAGTTAAATAAATGTTGTACTTAAATGTTTGAAACGAAACACATGAAAAAGATGAAATGCAAAAGTATTGGACTTCAAACTTAAAGTTAATGTACTGCAACATGATGTAGTTTAAACATTGAAGTGATTCTATTGCGTACCATAAGAGAGAGCCAGCCTACCACAAGAGGTATTCATAACACAGTTTGAGAATCACTGTCATAAAGCCTCAATGATTGTCATTAGCAGGTTGCAACGGAAATTCAGGCAGACGGGAAGATTCACAGAAGGGCAAAGAAGTAGACTTCACTTGGGAAGTAAAAAAAAAAAAAACTTCTGAATTTTGCTGTTCAGCTTAAAGTACTAAAATTTCATACCAAATCCCAATATCACTGTGTGCTGTCGTGCATTTTATATTTAAAAAAAATCTCACAGCATACCACCAAAAAAATGTCAAAAAATAAATCACAAGAGTATATTAATATCAGTCAATTTACTCACGAATTAACTTAGTGTGGAATATGGAACTGTTTAGACACAATGCTGTTACCGTATTCTTTTGTATGGATGGCAAAATGTGAAGACAGGTTAATTGTACCTCCTGTCATTTTGCAAAAGAGCATTTGCAAAAAGAAAAAGATGTACGCAGTCCAAAAGAACATTCCAGTGTTATGAGTGTCCTGGAAGTTGCAGTCATACAGGCGGCACAGTGGTGGAGACATTTGCATCCGCGCAGTAGAACATCTCCACGCCGTGCGAACAGTCTTGGGGGTAGAGGCTCGTCATCACCAAGCCAGTGATCATGACGAATACACCGACAATAATCAAAACGGTGGCCTTCAAGTTTTCATGGTGATACCAACGTCCAGGGGAAAGTTTGAGGAAGCACGCAGATGGGATGATGAAGATCAGCGGTGTGGCACTCAGAACACCCTGATCGATTAAGCAGGACATCGGACAAGATTTATACTGGATATATAATTACAATTTCAGAGAACAGGTGACTTACGTTCAACTCCAAAACAATTCCCAGACAATCGTAGGCCAAAGATATCGCCGTAGAAACCGCAACTATGATCACAGTTACAGACATGTGTTCCACTTTGGAAAGCTCTCGGCCACAAATGGAATTCGAAATCACCTGACAAGAGGAGAATGTGTATATATAAATGAATAGAAAGGAGCAAAGTTCATGGTAGTCAGCTGATGAAAAACAATACAAGAGAATGACCAACGACTACCACAGATTTCAAACTCAAGAAGTGGGGGGGGCACACTACTTTGCGGCCGACTAAAGCAAATTATTTGTCTAGCTCATGTTTTTGCTAAATGAGCACGTTGTTTTCATTCTGACAGAAAAACCGTACGGTAATTGTACTTTTTCATAACTTATTGAATAACACTTAGTGCATTGTTACCAAATCTCGTCTTGAAATAAATTGAAAATCAGCTTGTGTGCCACAGTTTTCTATGACATCAGGTTTTAAATTCAATTAGGTGTTAAAAAGAAAAAGAAAAAAGGAGAGCAAGGACGGTTGTGTATCTCATCCTGGTCAGACAGACAGATAATGTCCAAATATGGTAGGTTTTTTTTCTTCCCGAAATTGATACTATTGCTCTGTCAGCATGTTGTCTGTTATTATGACTCACTGTTAACTGAATTTTAATGTTGAAACCATGTTGACAAGAAGTCTTTGACAGATGAATTATCTTTGAAGTGTCATAAAACCCCACTTCTTCCTCACTCCGCCGGAGCTGTGCGTTTTCATGTCACCTCAAGATTGAAAGTCTAGGTGCTACTTTAGAAAGTAGTAATGGAAAATAGTTTAAGTACATTTGAGTAAGCCTGTTTTCTTAAAAATGTAACCCAATGCATCAGTCACGTGATGCAGTGGGGGTGTCCTCAGAACTCGGAAGCAGATATTCTGACCAGTCGCGTCTCTATGAATGGTAAATATAAATGTTAAATGGATTTATTTTAAAGAATATAAATCCATCTATTATCCAAGCCATTTATCCTCACAAGGGTCACAAGAGAGCCAGAACCTATCCCAGATAGCTTTGGGCAAAAGGCGGATTACACCCTGAACTGGTCGCCAGTCAGTTGCAGGGCAGATATCAACACCATCACTGAGCGGGAATCGATCCCACGCTGCCCACACCATCAGTGACTCCAAGAATACAGATGATAAACCAAAATAAAAATGTGAAATTAAAGTGTAAAAAATTTGGATCTAAATAAAGACTGACTACTCGTGTGGGATTTATAAAAAGGATAGCTTACCTCTCGAGTAACAAAACACTCCAGCGGAAACGTTGTGATGATGCTGAGACCAAAACAGAAGCGACCAAATGTTGCCAAGTTATCATTTCTGCAGTAATTCTCAAATATGTCTCCTAGCCACAGGGAGAAACAAGGCGGTCATTGTATGACGAGGAGAAAAAAAAAACACATGCACTGATGTTCACATAGATACCTTGCGTGTAGCCCGTAAAGGTGACATAACCTGCCAACGCAAATGTGGCACTGATGATTAGCGCGGAGCCCACCGAGATGTGAGTTACCCGAGTCCAGTTGGTTAGTGTGGGTTGCGCCAGAGAGCCGTAGATCAGAAAGCTGTTGTGGTGACATATAAAGGCTGAGAAACACAAGAGCAAAATATCACCCATCACCCAAGAGATTTAAAACCAAACAAAACACATGCCCCGTGGTAAAAAGTAAGGACATCTTTGTACTTGGTTACTTTACCTATGTAGATTTTTTTAGGTAGCTGACTTTTTCTGACAATGTTTTACTTTTACTCCTTAGATTTCAAAACAAGTATACTATATGTACTTCCCACTCACATTGTCAAAATAGTCAATGACTTATAGTGGTCAAGTCAACCACAGTTGAGCTCTTAACTAATAGACAAATGTCTTATCTTGTAACAGCCTAAAAAAAACAGCTTTTGGCATTCAACACTTCTCCATGTAATCCATAAAAAAAAGAAAAGTAATTTAAAAAAACATAAAAGTGATGTGTATTTTTTCAGTCATTATCACTATCCATCCATTCATCCTGCCATTATCTGAGCTGCTCATCCTCATAAGGACCACGAGAGTGCTGTAGCCTATCCCAGCTATGTTCGGGCAGGAGGCGGGTACACCCTGAACTGGGTGCCAGCCAATCGCAGGGCACATAGCAGAAACAAACAGCCATTCGCACTGACAATTACACCAATGGGTAATTTTGAGTCTACAATTTATGCATGTTTTTTGAGATGCGGGAGGAAACCGGAGTGCCCAGAGAAAACCCACGCAGACATGGGGAGAAAATGCAAACTACACACAAGTGGGGAAAAGGTCTTGAACCCCGGTCCTCAGAAATGTGGGGCAGATGCTCTACTCAGTTCACAAAGTTAGCAAAGTACGTATACACATTATTTGTTATAATTAAAGCCGAGGCGACACTAGCTAGCTTGTGGTTTGAAATAACAACATACGACATGTAAGATATTTTTTTCATCAGTAAAAGCACTGAGTAAGTTGATAAGAGCAGCGATCTATTTTGTGTGCATTTTTTGTTCATTGTGCAAAGTTATCAAAAAGGTCGTATTGTCTATAGGTCAGAATATTACTTTTGTACATTTCGGAGACTGCACCTTTTTATGTTTACTTACTTTGTAAATTCCCTGTAAAGTGAAAATTAATGTCTTTTAAATTTGACACACCTCGGGCAAATGTTTTTAAATACTGCCAAATTTGAATGAATAAAGAATTGGCAAGTATGTAAAAATGAGACTTCCAAATCATGAAAAAGAATGAAAAAACTATTTCCCCCGCTTTCAAATAAATGTGCTTAAACCACACCATCTCCAATGTCAACCAATCCACTGCTACAATCTTGAAAAATGGATGCTACTTTACACCTACACATAACTACATGTTTGAACCACCAAGATATGCGCTTAAACCCTCCGGGAAGTGGAATTATTCAAACGGATTGTCACGGGGCTTTTCCATGCCGCGACAATGAGGAGCTCTAAAGCAACCAGACCAGCTCGAATCCCTGTTCCACATGTTGGTAAGTCAAATCTTTTGTTTTCACTCTTCTGCCTTCCCTCCATGATGGGCGTGGCCTCACAGCCAACACTGAGGCGTTCTAAAAGACTCACACCAACATGATCATACATAAGTATATACCAGACTTTCTTGTATAAAAAGCAAATCCACCCCCCCAAAAAAAGGTTAAAAGTCAATCGTGTGCATTGTACATAGAAATCGTAGAAAATGAAAAAAAAAACTTACATTTTGTAAATGAATGCTGCTATCTAGAGGTTAAAAATATATATAAACATCAATTACATATTCTACTGCCACCTGGAGGCTATGAAAAACGTACAGCTTACTGTATACTTTCATTCAAATATGACAAGAATACGTATACAGGAGAAATTATGGTATACACTTATACTGAAGTACAGAGTGTGAGTACTGTTGCAACCTCTGCAATAAAATTTGGAATTCACTTGCTTTAATCCATTCACCCATTTTCTATAACGTTGGTCCTCCTTACTGTAACGGGTGAGCTGGAGTCAGAGTCAGAGCCAGAGTACAGGGAGAAAGTGTACACATGCGGAGACAGAACTGCAAACTCCACCGAGTATCACCAGAGCTCCGATTCAAACCCTAGCCTCAGAACTATACGACAGAATTGTTAATCACTTTTGCACTGTGCTTTGCTTTTATGCTGTCCTGAATGAGTTTTTGAGAGCCACGATACATAAACGTAGAGGCCTACAGGGATCTTTGCAAGTCTTTGCTATCCTTTGTCATGTCAACGTTTTCATTGCTATCGTGCAAAGTAGGTCTTTCCTTGAGGAAGCATCGCTTTCCTTAGAACATTGGAGAACTATCCTTGGCTGTGTTTTCCATCTTTGGAGGATTTGTTTTTTTTTGTTTTCTCCTTCCTTCAGGAATCTCTTACTTAATCTTTTTACCATCAATGCATTTTTTTCAGGGCCATTGTTTTTCCCGAGGGAAGGTGATGATAATGGAATGTGCAAAGAAAAACAATATAGAATGGAATACTTTGTTAGGAAATAAACAGCTTCTTGTCTCACTTTTGATTTACTTCATTTTGCCACAGGCAAACAATAATTTCAATGTCATTTTTCGAGTCAGTTGTTATGGGGAGTTTTTTTTTTTTAACATTTTACAAAGTAGCATTTAATAGTACAAGAAATCAAATAGATAACTTAAGTAGAACCATAGCACATAAGAATACAATGTCATTTTTCCAGCAATGAGTAAAGAAAGGTAACAATCCCAATGAAAACGTTCTTAGGAAATATCAGGGAAAAAAATGCATATTATGTAGCAATGTCAGTATTATGCGATTGTTAGAAATTGTAACTTGAGTAAAAGAATAGTATCACAGTATATGCTGTTTCAATCATCAATTTAATTCAAGATTGCCTTAGATAGGGTTGTAAAATATCATTTGCTTTAACATTTATTTATTCAAATTACGGTATTATTATGATTATTTAGATGACTATTAACTATTCTAATAAATGCAAATAAAAAAGCCATTATACTTGTTATACACATCCTAAAGCTGACATGATAATTTTTTTTTTTTTTTTTTTCCGAAACCAGAAAGGGTTGGGAGATGTTATATACAATTCAAAACAGCAAGAACATTTGTTTAACTAAATAAATAATATTCCGTCAATACACATGTTCATTTAAATTGGGAACTTGCATGGAAACTCACCAAAAGACATGACACCGACAGCCTGAATCGCATTCCACTTTGCAAAAAGCCACGGGGCCTCCGTCAGAGGTCTAGATGGAAGCCATGTTTCGTGTTTAGTTGTTAGCCATACCACAGTGGCGCATTTTCACATTGCAATCAATGTTCCCACTATTTTTTTTTAACGTCTGAGCAAACACATTAAGCCCGGGAGCTCTATGACCAACATCAGACGTCTCATCCATTGACGTTACATGTTTTAGTCAAAGAATCAGATTACAACATTTAGATCCCCATCTGACCATTGTAATTAAAAAAAACTTTAAGTTTTTGGAAACTTACATTGAAAATGTTAAAGTTTTCTTCATTTGACTACACACAAAAAATACATTGCTAACCAAACCAAGACAATTATCCATCCATCCATCCATCCAAGCCACTTATTCTCACAAGAGTCACGGGAGAGGTATCCCAGCTAGCTCCAGACAAAAGGCAGACTACACCCTGAACTGGTTGCCAGTCAGTCACAGGGCAGATATCAACACCATCACTGAGTGGGAATCAATCCCATGCTGTTTACACCAAAGTCAGGTGTGTGTGCCACTACACCATCAGTGACTCCTCCCAAGATCACCATAAATAGTAAATATATTTATTTATTTAGATTTGCAATCATATCTGTTTGTAGAACTGAATTATTACAGGCACAATATTCTTTTGCAGTGCATGGTGACAACTGAACAATGCTCCCAAACAGTTTGATGGTGAATGTTATTTTGCGACCTGTATTTAAAATATGTACAGAACTAGCATATTGTGCACTGTATTCTGTGCTTTCAGTCATGATGAAGGTGCTCCAAGGTGGAACTTTAACATCACTAATTGTTTGATTAATTGACTTACTAAATTTAAAAAATCAAAGGCCTAATTTTGGCTACGTCAGCTTTCTGGTATACAGTACTTGGGTACTTTGCGATGTTATTGTGAATTTGTTAAACTGACAGCAGAGATGCATTTCTGTTAAGAGCTAGCTGAATATTGTCAATGAGAATTTTAACTTGCTCCAGATTCGATTAGTTTGCAAGTATGATCAAGTTTCTTATGTCTTTGGCGCTCTCAAAGTGAAGTACTGATCCCGATTCACAACTTACATCTGCGTACAATTGTAACTGCCTTCAAAAGATTTGTGCTGAATGTGATGCTTGCGGTATGCCAGCTTCCATTCTATCCACACGTTTTCTTCCATAAACTCGCTTTCTGCTTTGGCTTCGCAACACATTTTTCAGATCAGATCTTTCTCGCTCAAAAGAGAAAATCTTGTCCGGTTTCACAGCATTTTCTTCTATTTGTACATACACCAACAGTCATTGCATCTTAAAATAGCTTTTATTTTAACTTTGTTCACCACGAAGGTACACATTAGTAGCGTGTCTCGCTGATTTTCACCGGTTTGCTAACTCGGTCCAGTGGTGGGCGGCGCATAAGGACGCTGTCATTGTTAAACATCGGTTGACAGGTTCCGTAAGTACGTATGTGTATCAGTTGCAGCCAATCACCTCTCACTCATTGAATCACATTGCAAAATGATGGAAACTGAATAGTTTTATGTTATATTGTACTTTCAACTAGGGTTGTATTTTTTTTGTGCGCAACGCAGAATGTCTGTGCGCTGTGACTTCATCAGCATTGCACGATTGCACACATGTGCAGTTTAGAGGGAACATTGGTTGCAATGTCAGTGGTTAATCAAGGGGAACATTCAATTAATTCTTCAATGAAAACAGAATGCGTGAATGTGTAATCATACACTTCAGGTCCCAAGGTCACTGCTCTGATAACTACAATGACGAGGATGATGATTGTCAGTATCATTGACAGGAAGGACACCTGGTGACAGACATGGATATATGTATATATGTATTTTTTTACACGCAACTAAAACAAATGAGACCTGCAATTCTGTAATAAAGGTACTTTACCTTGCCCAGTTTCTCTATATTTCGATAAAGTGAGAGAGGCAGTGTGCATAAAACGGTGGACATTATGATGACAAAGTGGCGGTCAGCGATGATGTGACCTGGGCCGACTGCAGACATAAGCCATTTTAAAAACTTTTTTTCTGAACACTTTATATGCTTAAACATACAGTAATTACTGGCAATGTACCTCCAGGAAATCTCTGAAATACTTTGGTGAGTGTGTCACCTGTAATAATGTTGTAGCTGATCATAGCTGGGGAAACAAAACAGAAATTTAGTAGGATTCCAACTCTTAGTTGACATAACAATTCCAGAAAATGTGCTACGGTGGCACCTCTAAATTTAATTGCTCCTGAAATCAGACAAATCAAAATCCAAAAAGAATTTTCCATAGAAATTTGCCTCCAAAGTCCAACTATCAGACCAGATTTTTAACCCAAATTGGTGGGAGTGGAAAGTTTCAAATTGTCTAAAGCGTGTCTTCCATATTCAAGTACACAGTATAAATACTCTAGAACTTAGCATTCCTTCATACCTTATAAAAATGGAATTTCATTATAATGACAAGAAAGTTGTATCTAATACTGTATATGCACAGCCTGCCTCCTCCCAAAGTTAGGCCAACCACAGTGATGGATTTGTGCTAGTCACTACAGTAGACCCCATTGATTTTAATATTTATATGATGGTTCAAAAAAAGAGGCCCCATAGCTCAGTGGTTAGAGCACTGGCGTGGTACACCAGGGGTTGTGGGTTCATATCCCACTGGGGCCTCCACTCCCTGAGAAGGGTTACTGAGATGATGCGCTGTGGCGACCCCGAAAGGGACAAGCTGAGAAAAAAACAACAACATATGATCATTCAAAAAATGTAAATGTTTCTTTTATTCGTAATTTAACAACCCACTTATCTGCTTGTCACACTGGTTCATCCTAAAATGGTTTTGGGATTGATTCTCTCTCATCCCAAGTGTGGCTTTCATTACCGTAACAACCACGGCTAACGCTCAGACTTTGTTCGTCATTAGCTCATATTTAATCACTTGTCTGACTCTTTGAGGAAGTTTTTCTTAAAGTGATGGGGAAACAAAATGTAGAAAAATTTTGTGGTGTTTTTTTGGAGACTTTTATAGACTGAGATTCCCTCCACAACAGGGGCTGTTCACCTCTTTACATCCAGACTGTGATTGAATTGTACATGATCAAAGAATAATCCTATACTGTAGATTACCAGCATTTTAGGAAGGACATACAGTATCTTTATCTGACTTACCAATGAATGGATACAAGAACTGCAGCACTGATAAAACGAGGAATCCTGGAAAACCAAATGTGCTTTGGACTAGCGACTGATAGCTGTTCGTCCCTGACACGTTGCCTCCTTTGATGAGTAGGATGATTGTGTAGTCTGCCATGACAAGCAGAAGCATACTGTCACCAGTCTGATAAATCTCAATGATATTTTTAATGATGGAAATATTGCATTCACTCACCTGTGATGAATGCAACAACAATCAGAAGTAGACAGCCAAAAGGGAGTCCTGCTTGGGTCAATGCGTAAGGTAAACCTGGTTTTAATTAAAATACATTGGAAACAAAAAAATAAAAAAGTATTACAGTGAGCTGACAGTCACTTCATAGCAACTGGAAATAACACCAACAAGACTTAATATGTAGTTTGAAAATACAGCCAACCCTATGTAGTTTTTTTCAACAGTGCTCTGGTTCCACTGTTGATTGAGATTATTTTTAACAGGATTTTCCGGAATGTTATAACTGTGTCAGAGTAGGGCAAATCACATAATCTTGAGTTCTAAAAAGTCATTGAAACCAAATTGGCATCTTCCAATATTGAATGCATATATCAAATCCCAGTGCTGTGGCCTTGAGCTGGGGTCACAGTGAATGTTTGACACAGTGGTGATTCAGGTCATTTGTGCAGGCTGAAAGTAAAAAGGGGGCTAAACAGGCGCTGGTCATATGACCAAGAGCTTTTACCGCCGAACAGCTCAGCACAGAATCTTATGCAAGCTTGTTTTTTTTTTTTGCACCAAGTTAGTATGCCGACTATAAGAAATGCATAATTATCACCTAAATAAAAAATAATAATAATAATATTTAACCTTACCTATTACCCCAGATCCAATGATGGAATTGACAAAATTAAAGCATGCAGATATCATGGAATGTCTTGCTTCCCTAGTCTCATTTTTGGAGGAAATTAAAGTGATTCCTTGTTCATTGCTTAACTGGAAAATGGGGAAACAAAGCAGCGATTAAAGGAGGAAACAGTCTTGTGTCCTGTGTTGTATATTGAGACCTACCTGCTGAGCCATTGGGAGCAGTTGCTGGTCCGTGATGATGCTTTGTGAGTCCCTCCAGAGAAGAAATGTCACGCTCGTGCTGGGAAAACTTCCCTTTTAACTCCACTCAAGATTTTCAAAACATCGTGATAACGCCCCCAGCAGGTTGCGAGTGGAGTCAAACAATTATCTTGGGCCAGGAGCAACAGGACGTCACCTCCCAGGCGTTATATTCTATGACCTTTTAGTGCATGCAAGGAAATCTGGCATTAAATGATTAATAATTTAAGTGAATTGTAAATTTGACAACCACTTGTTCCAGTTCAGAAAAGGGAAATAATTTGATCACTGCAACGTCTAATAAGACAAAGGGCAAGTGTTTTCTCACCGAGAGAATTATTATGTAAATGCTGAGAGGATCAACACTAATTCTGCATTTTAAAAAATGCAAAATCAGCATTGCTATATCTCGAGTTTACAAGCATGGACTTCTGGATAGAAGAAGGACTGGTGTTACAATGATATATATCACGGCATGACTGAATATTATAACACCTAGCATAACAGCTTATCAGCTGACAAGAGGGCACTGATTGATCCAAAAGTGTGTTTCTTATATACGAATATTCTATCTTTTTTTGATTGTCTATACCAAACGGTAACTTGTTAGGTTATTATTATATTATACATCCATTCATTTTCCAACCTGCTTATCCTCAGAAGGGTCAAGGGAGTGCTGGAGATTATCCCAGTTAACTTCAGGTGAATTATTAGTTATCACTCTTTTCTGTAATTGCTGATTGGCGGATAAGAATCAGAGTGTTCTACTGCAAATGAATTGTGCATTTTGACTTGACTTATGCATGCTCTCCCTGTGCCTGCGTGGATTTTTTTTTTTTTTACAGGCCCTCCGGTTTCTTCCCACAACCCAGAAACATGCATTAATAGAAGACTCTAAATTGCCTGTAGGTGGGAGTGTGACTGCAAATCGTGGTTTGTGTATGTCTGCCCTTTGATTGGCTGCCAACCAGTTCAAAGTGTACTCCGGTTCTTGCCTAAAGATAGCTGGGATAGGCTCCAGCACTGCTGTGACCATCGTGAGGATAAGCGGCTCAGAAAATGGATGGATGTTGTTTTTTTATTTTTAATTAATTATTAAATATTGAAACACTAATGGTCCAGCAACAGATATAAATCGACAATTTAGAAATACTCACAGGCATAGTTTTGTTGTCCTCTGTGAAAAATATTACTGCAGTTTATTTTACAATTAAGTAATTGTTAGTCTTGTGAAAGTCACACACAACAGAGTCACAATAAATTAAGAATCGACCACATTGTTTGTACATTTTCTCTCAGAGAACTGTTAGGAATTTGAAACTGGATACATTTTTAATTGGCTCATCCTCTTTTTATATATACACACAACAAAGTGACATAACTTTTTATAATTAGATGTCAAGAGTTCTATATTTTTCAACTGTTGTTCAGGTTACTGTATCAACGGGATTGGTTAAAAAAAATAGCTATGAATAAATAGCTCAGTGCTTTCAATCATTACATTGAAGATTTTAAATTTTGGCTAGAACTATGGAATTTAATACAAATGCTTTGATTCAGTGGGACAGATGTGGGTCATATGTTTGACACCGATGAGCTAACTGCTTTAATTAGTTTATATAATACAAGATTGTATAGTTCTCTATTCCTTATATATAAAAAAAAGAGGTGTGCTGGGGGGGGTATTCTACTTTAATTCACTTCAATTGAATAAAGCCATGCGGCATGGTGGATCAACTGGAAAGTGTTGGCCTCACAATTCAATCCCAGACCCGTCTGTGTGTAGTTTGCACGTTCTCCCCATGCCTCTGTGGATTTTCTCCGGGCACTCCGGTTTCCTTCCACATCCCAAAAACATGTAACATTAATTAGACACTCTAACTTGCCCCAAGGTGTGATTGTGAGTGCGGATATTTGTCTCGATGTGCCCTGCAATTGGCTGGCAAACACTCCAGGGTGTAGCCCGCCTCCTGTCCGTTGACAGCTGGGATAGGCTCCAGCACTCCCCGCGACCCTTGTGAGGATAAGCGGCTAAGAAAATGAATGGCTGGATGGATGGATAAAGCCAACTGAGATCCATATTTCAAGCACCATTGTAGTTCTCGTCTCAACAAAGGTTACGAAACACTGTTTGGAGCGCCAGTTGCATTTTTTGAGTTAGCACTAAATGTAACCACCAGATGGCAACACACCCTCTGATGACGTCCTGATGAAAAAAAGAAGCCCCGCCAAACAAATAAAAAGCGCCCATTCTGCAACAAATTCAAACTTTAAAGCTAATTTCACCCCTTGAACTCTTCCATTTGGTCACCTTTTGGACAAAATAAGTACGCTTATTCCTATATGACATTCTTATCTATTTACAAAAATGAAAATAAAAATTCACAAATGTTGTATTGTTCAAGTCTATATTATATATTGCACTTACAAACCCCCAAATATTACTAGCAGTTTCACAACAGCAGTTTACAGTACTAGAAGGTGAGTAGTCGTGCAAGTTGTGTCTCTGCCCTCTTTTGGTACCCAGGAAGCTGAGAGGTCCACCAGTCAGACAGGCACACGCAGGGCGGATGAAAGGCGCTCTCTGACGAGCTCTCTCTTTTTTTTTTTTCATTAGGCTCTTTCCTCTTGGAAGTCATTAGAAGCAAGCTTGTGACCAACCACCAATTTGGATATATTTGTTTCTTTTAACAACTTCTCTTTTCAATTCTTTTTTTTTTTTTTTGGGGGGGGGTGGTGGGGGCTTTCTGAAGTACAAATTAGGACATTTTCGGGAGTGCTGGACATCTGGAAACAATGGAAAAATAATGGTAAGTGCAGCTCAACGTGTTTGATTTTATCGTATCTATCTATCTATCTATCTATCTATCTATCTATCTATCTATCTATCTATCTATCTATCTATCTATCTATCTATCTATCTATCTATCTATCTATCTATCTATCTATCTATCTATCTATCTATCTATCTATCTATCTATCTATCTATCTACTTTATTTACTTTATATTTACATTTACCTGTACACATTAATTTTCTTGAAGTATTATCTTGTTTTGTTGTAGTATTTAATAAATCAACATCAATCAGTGTCAAAGGGATTATGACTCAGCCCTCCGTCAATTACATTTTCCTGTTCTGTTTTTCTTTTTTGTTTTGTCTTTAACGTCACTGTTTTGCCTGTTCTGCATGAGGGAAAAAAATGACAGACGAGTCTTTCCCATGTAGCAATTTCTCACCAAACATGAGCTACGGTGCAGTCATTAATGGGCACGGCACCAGTGCAAAGGCCACACTCCACCTCTAAGCACTTCCTGTTTGCATGGCTGTCAACAGCCTTATTAGATTGCCATCAATTACAGACTGTCCTGTTTGCTTTCTTGCCAGACTGTAGACATCTGCGTGAGCTGTTGCCTATGGAAGCTCGCACGTCAAACATCTAAGTGTAGGGAAGTGTGTGTTGGCGGTTCCTCGTCGCCAACGCCCTAAATGAACAACATCTTAATCGTGTTGTCTGCAAAGGGGCAAAGCATTGGTGGTGAGCACTTAAGAGAAGTCCCATAGGAGGTTACAGTTCCAATACAGTGATCACCGAGTACGCATTTTCTCATAAAAAGCCCATTATTTTATAGTTTCATAGATAAAGGTTCACCTAACCTGCACCCAAAACGAGGTGAGTGTATGGAAACCCATTTGCACATTTATATATCTGTACACGTAGTAGTATGTATGTTTCACTGGCAAGACTAGTAGAACGACTGTGTCCTACTATTAATGTTTTTTTGTTTTGTATTTTTTCCCCCACTACTGTATGATATTTTTGCACAATAGCAAGACAACATACAACTGCATACTAGTTGGGCAACTACATGTCACTACTGAGGTAAATATGTGCATCAGTTACACAACGAGTACTACTGGTGATGCCCTAGATGTTAACTAGTATAATATATAATGTCACTGAGTGGTGAACTAGTGCAGTTTTTCCTTTTCATTTCATTTGCCCCCATTGTTCTACTAGTGCACTGAGTTGTCTTTCAAGTGAATACAAAAAGTGTTATATAGTACGTGAAACTTGAGATGGATATCAATTTATCAGATATCCTTGTTAAACTGGATCACAACTGGTGCGAGTAATAGTAGTGACATGGTAAAATTCTGCTGGTCAACATACAGCGCTTTACGACAAGTATTACTAGTGCCCGGATATCAACTAATACAAAAGTTTTTTCTCACTTGTTAAAAAAATGTAACTATTCGAATTGAAGAGTTTGTTTTCAAAACGAGACATAGGCATTTTTTTCAGATTTACGTAACTCGCGCCAAAATTATCCAGAATGGATATGTCTCGTTTTGAAAACAAACTCTTCATATGCTAAGGTTGTCCCTTGAATAAAAAAAAAATGTGGGGAAAACGTTACTAGTAAATCAGTAAGTGCAGTGAATAATCTTACTAGTGAGAACAAAAAGTGTGCTAGTACAAGGAACTTATGCTGGATATTAAATATTTCATCAGCTTTCCATACATCCCTAGTAGTTGGGCCTAGCAGTGCTTCTAATCAACCACAGTAGCAATGTTTCATTGTAAAATGCATTTGTTTACAAGTGTGCTCAATCGTCTTACTAGTGAGGACAAAGAATACAGGCCTTAAACTGGATAGAAAATACTGTATATTGAATGAGAATTCAAAATGGCTTTTTACATATGCCTACTAGTCGGGCTCAGTAGTCTGTCTAGCTCCAATGTGTTGACTAGTTTACAGTTTACTTAGTAGTGTAATGATTTGTTATCATTGTTATACAGTATGTATAACTGCATGGCAACATAATGAGAGGAGCTGCTACAAAACAAATATTTGGCTTCAATCACAGTTATGAAAAACAACGTAACTGAAACACCTCTCATTATCACTCCAGGCAGTTCTGCAAATACGATAATCAGCACGTTGTTAAATGAATACCTTTCTGACAAGTTTTATCTTTGTAAAAGCAGAATTGTAACTGATTATATTCACATTATGACCCAGCTGTGAGCTCACATCACAAAGTGACCGAGAAGTCCCAAACACTAGACTAACATACATTTAATCCAATTAAAATAATGTTTGTTCCCTGTCAACAATAACATTACGTTTGCCAATGTTGACGCAGGCGGCAGTGATAGCCGTCAGTAATTGAGCTTATGACTGTACTCGATCAGAGTCTCCAAATACTTAGAATCATCCATATCATGGGCCATTTCAGTATTTAAAATAGTGATTTCTTTTAAATATTCAACACTTGCACTGCACGTTTTATATTCTAGCTGGCTAGGGGAGATTAACAGGGAAAAAGGTAGGAAAAGTAGGATACAGTACATTGAACAAAAACATGTTAAAAAGACATAAAAAGTGCATTACAAAAATATAATACTGTAGGGTTCAAACTCCCACAAAAAGCAAGAAAGCAGTGATTAATAACTAGCTCGTTAACAGGAGGTCCATACTAAACCAAGGGTTATTTGTCAGAAGTCCTTCTAATGGGTACATTTTTTTCCCCTCATTTTTCTCAACTGAGATCATAAAACCAATTGAAAACATCGTCAGGTGAAGGACTCCACATTGTGCTCCGTTGAAAGTTGAACGTATGATGATGCTCGGTCAAGTCGCTGATGCCGACAGGTTGCCGATAAAGTGGAGCCGCTCTATTTGAAGCTTCAAAGTGTTAGCGCGTATCTCAAGTGGATTGTAACGAGTTGCTAGCAGACGAATGATACAACCGGGTCAACATTCTGTCAAGGTTAACCCCGCTTTTGCTCTTTTCAAATGTGATCAGAATGGCTCAAGTCATGCTAGTTTCAGTCTGTCCTGTCACAGCAAGAGTATTCCCATGTATAAAGCAAAGCAAAGCAAATTTATTTGTATAGCACATGTCATAAATGAAGTAACTCAATGTGCTTTACATGATTATAGGCATTTGAAAACAAAGAGATAAAACATTTAAAATGGGATAAAAACAATAAAAATGACAAACAAAATATTAAAAAAGACATTTAAAACCGCATACAGTGCAAGTAATATGATCAAAAAGTGGATATATTCTAAAAAGCATGAGAAAAAAGAAGAGTTTTCAACCTGGATTTAAAAACATCCACACTTGGGGCTGACCTCACCTCTGTTGGCAACTTATTGCATTTGCGTGCAGCATAATAGCTCAATGTTGCTTCACCATGTTTGCTTTGGACTCTGCGCTCCACTATTTGACCTGAGTCAGTTGATCTCAGAGCTCTACTGGGTTTGTATTCCGTTACCATTTCTTTCATGTATTCAGGACCTAAATCATTTAGTGATTTATAGACCAGTAGCAGAACTTTAAAATCTATTCTAAAGATGACTGGAAGCCAGTGCAAGGAATTTAGGACTGGAGTTATATCTTCTGACCGCTTTTTTTTTTTGTTGATCAGAACGCGAGCAGCAGCATTTTGAATGAGCTGCAGCTGTTTAATACTCTTTTTTTGGGAGATCAGTCAGAAGACCATTACAGTAGTCAAGTCTACTTGAGATAAAAGCATGGATGAGCTTTTCCTTGTTAGCTTGACACATACAAGACTTCACTCTCGATAAGGTACTTTACATAAATGTAAAGAACATCCAGGCATGTTCTCCCCATGCCTGCATGGCTCAGAAATGGATGGATGGATGGTACAACACCGCATCACATCAAAATATCTGCTCACGCCAATCACCCAACTGGACAAAAACTAGACCACCACATTGTTTTATATGGCCCACAAAAGCAAATAATGTGTCAACTTCCCTAATTCTTGCAATAATCTATACCAAAACTTCAAATTGTCATATTTAACAAATTATACAGTGACATTACAAACGTTTTTGTTACCAAACCACCTTTTACAGTAACTTGAACAATAGTTGTACAAACATTATTCTTGACGTCTGATTTGAAAAAAAAAAATTTTTGTATATTGTAGTATTGATAGTTTCCATAACTGCAAAGTGATAGTGGTGGTATTTAAAGGTGAATAAAGGATTAAGGCCTAGGTAACAAATACATGGCCCACCACTGTTTTCATGTGAGTCCATTAGTACCCAATAAAACACTCAACATACAATACTCATTATTATACAATACATTTTGCCTTTATAAAGACATCTATTACTTCATGTTTAGTGTTAGCTGTTATAGAACTGCAGTGTTACTTGGAGCGGTAAACTTTGTCCCTTCTAGTGTAGTTATAAAATATAACCAAAGCATTACAGTCAGCTACATGGAAATATTAATTAAAACTCCAGTGAATACCTCTGACTCCCACAAAGCCAAAATCAAAATCAAGCATGGTCTTTGCATTGCACTGGTATTGGATTGTATTTATTGGACTGTCAGGGTATATCTAGTGTTGTGGCTGAGTGTCAATACACCCATTCATCTCTTTTCAATAGCCCTTGTTCTCATTAGGTAGGCAGGTGAGCTGAAGCCTATCTCAGCTGACTTCACGCAAGAGGTGAGCTCTACCCAGAACTGGTTGCCAACCAATCAGAGGGCAGATATAAACAAACAGCCAATCACAACTGTGGACATGTAAGAGCCAAAGATGAATGTGCAAAAGACTGGGAAACCATGCAAACTCAAGATAATAATAATAATAATAATAATTAAGATTAACAAATTAACATAAGAACTGCAAGGCAGGTGCGCTAATTGCTAGGTTACTGTGACCACAAAATAATTCTCTCAATCAAAAATACTCGGGATTTACAGTATTATGCTTACTATACATGCAACAAAAATCAATCTATTTGTGGAAAAATAACCAATTTGAATTCTGAAATTTTATAGTGTGATTCTTGAGCAACGTCTTATTGGGATAAACACCTCGGGATGAAATGAGATAATTTTTTAAGTTACTCTGGCAATAACTAACAAAACATAAATTACATAATACAATGCACAGGCAAACACACCAGAACACAGTTACATTAAATACAGTATTATTAATTTATCATTAAGAGAGAGCTTAATTATGTCCAGAAGACAGAGAGCGTTTATACCAAACAAGGAACTAGATCTAAGAGTACCAGGTAAACTATACACTATATAACACAAAGTATTGGCTTTAAGTATTAGTGTTACAAATGCAAAATGAATGTTTTAAGTTAATATCTGGATATCCATATGATATCCACTTGGTAAACACTGTCTAACAAAGACATATTGAAAGTTTTCAGTCCTCACTCTGCTGCTGCGATTATGTCACACGTACAGCCCAGTGCTGTGGGCACTTGATTGACCAGCTTTGTTTGTGATTGATTTCTTGCTTCGCAAAGCAAAGTGTGGAAGTATACTATTACACTATTAAACCGAAGGCAAAAGCTCTCAGTGGCAGAATGCTGCAGTCTGAAGTGCATTCATATTTAATAGAGCAATGGGCTCCCTCACACATCACAGCGGTCAAGCCTATTAGGAGGATGAATCTTTTCATGCTGCTAAGGGAGGGAAGTCTCACCTGCGATCCATCATAGTCATATCAAATCTTAATTTTATCCAGAGAGGGAGGTAGGGAGGGGGTACATAATTAGATCTAATTTTACCTCCCTTGGTAGGAATTTCAATGCGTCCTCTCTGAATCTTGGCTCCTGACAACAATGGCCTCTGATGAAACAATTGAATGGAACGGCTTTATTCCTCTGGCTTTCCAATAATAACAGTAATTTTAAGTACTTGAAGAAATCTTTATAAATACATATATCGTCAAGGTCTGGTAGTTGTTAATTATCCAGCTCCGAATGGATAATTTTGGCGCCAGTTTCGTAAATCTGAAAAAAATGCCTATGTCTCGTTTTGAAAACAAACTCTTCATATGTGAGCAGGTTGCTACGGATGTGTTTTGCTTATCAAACCCCAAATACTCTATCCAACCAATCATCCATCCATTGATTTTCTGTAGCACTTATCCTGACTAGGGTCATGGGGGTGCTGGACCCTATCCCAACTGTCTTCATGAGAGAGGCAGGGTACACCCTGAACTGGTCGCTAGCCAATCGCAGGGCACAAAAAAAAAACACATTCAGATTCACACCGATGGGCAATTTAGAGTCTCCGTTCAACCAAGCATGGATGTTTTGGGGATGTGGGAGAAAACCAGAACAAGAGTTCCCAGGAAAAACCCCACACAGGCATGGGGAGAACATGCAAATGCCACACAGGTGGGGGTGGGATTTGAACTCTGGTACTTAGAACTGCTAGGCAGACATGTGAACCACCATACCTATATAAAAAACAACGACTCAGAGGACAGAACTATATGCTCTGAGGCCACTTACAATGGTTAAATAATTAGTCCCATTTCTAATAATTTAGGTTAGCCAAAAACTGCTGACTCTGAAGGCCCTGGTCATTTATAGTGACAGGGCAATGAATGGAAAGGGTTGATATCTGATTGGACAAAAAAAAAAAAAAATCTAGGATTCATGTACTGGAAGAAGACCACAACAACAGAAATATTGGGACTAAAACTTGGGTTGTAAATGTAAATCAATGCTCCTATTAGATGGCTCAACAAATCCAAACACAAGCATGTTTGGCTCATTTAAGACTAAATTTGTCCATCGCTGTGAACGTGAGGATGAATGGATGCTTGTCAATATGTGCCCTGTGATCGGTTGGTGACCAATCTAGAGTCTACCCTGCCTCTTGCATAAAGGTAGATGGAATTGCTCCACTTGCTACCCCATTACGTGATTGAGAAGAATAGATCGTTTTTGAACACATTTGTTTTGTCTTAACAAAATTTTTGTCTTCTCAAATTGATTTCAAATATGATATATGGACAACCAACTTCTACATTCATTAAAAAAGGTGAAAGGACTTCCTACCAGCACAGATAAATGACAGCACCCTATAGCTGCAGACTGGGACAAAGGAACTTTGAAAGTCTTTAATACCTTTTGTTTTGCACAAGATGTCTTCAAGAGCTACAAAAGATGACAATATTCTATGTTTAGGCTTAACTTGTGTATTTATATAAATAAATAATATACAGTACATTTATTTAACTTTTGCCCAAAGACACCATCCATAAAGAAAAGAAGATTCTAGTAAGTTTGGCTTCAAACCATCACATCATCTAACCCATATTTAAGCAAGTCGCCGCTACATACACAGAAAATCCTCCTCCTTTTTCAGGGTTTGGTCATGTGACATTCCGCATATAGCAGATTGATGGGCTGAGGTTAGAACAGTAAAATGTCCCACAGGTTATGTTGTTGCAGAGTAATTCACAATTTCTTTGAAATCTATCTATTCAAACTATCAACACTGACACAAAGCAATGCGGCAAACTTCAACATGTTGGCTGCATGTGTGCCCACAAATGCGTGATGGAACTACAGGAACAGATCCCGATTGTCCATTAACGTGAACCGTCTTGGGCATTTTATGTCAGTTATCATTCAGTAACAATTTGGTTCTTGTTTAGGTACATAGATACTGTATACTCGCCTAACAGCAATATGTGTTTTAATATGAGCCACTGAGAATTAGAGTGGGTTAAATGCGTACCTGCCATTTTGCATTAGGGTGATTTAAAGTTTTAGAGCCGCAGTAAAATCTGGGGGATTTATATTTTGGTGATTTAGATGACAATGTCTGGAGTTGAGCATGATTTTCCATGGGTTACGGGGGAGAGAGAAGTGTTGGGTGGATTCATGAGTAGTCGGGTGAGTTGGCTGTGACAGGAGTGACCACTTTAGCTGATTGCTATCCGTTTCCACTCATGCAGTAGGGTGTTGGCCTCGAGTGTTGGTTTGTGTGACAATAAAAGAATGACTTCAACCGGCAGTTTGTTGTCAACTCACCGGAGACTGGAGAGCCTGCAGTGACTTTTTCGTGATGCCATTTGTTGTGGACAATTTGCCTTTTGTTTTGAAGCAGATGATTATTTAAAAAAAGACCACCTGCTGACATGTTTGTGTGTCTGTGCTAGCCATACCTGAAGCGAGACAGCCACTTGTGTACAAATACTGTATCTGACCATACACAATCTTATCTTAATGTGCTGTCACCAAGTGCAAAGATACAAAACCAAATAACAGCTTCTTCTGCGAGCCCCGAGCTCAGAGGTCCATTTGTGGTTTGCATACCTGTTATCAATTTTCCCGTTCAGCTTCTTGTCAGAGAACAAAGTGACTCAACTCATAAATTTCATAGTTAAATGACATTATAAGACCAAGACCACGCCCAACAATTTATCAACACTACCTCACCATTGCAAGGCTTCAAACAGTATATTCTCAGAAGGATGTGTCTTCTGAGGTTAAATTGTCACAGAGTGTCATCAGCAGGTTGCAACAAAGCTATGTGGCCTCTTCGGAAAGTCTAACCTCCTAGAATTTATACTACCTTTCCTTAATGGAAAACGTCATTGGGTCAAAAGACCCATAAAAATGTAGGATCATTCTAACATAGGAAAGGATGTAGCTGTTTAGAACCAATTCAACACCACTTTTCCTTACCAGTCATTGCACAATTAAATTTCTAGTCAGAAAGAACTATTTTCTGAAGATAGACTACAACAATAGCTTTGCTTTGATCCCTGCATGCTTATGGCGTTTATTTCAATTAGATTGTCCCCAACAATGAGACTCACTTCAGAGGTTGAACTTCAATGAGTTTTCTTATTTTTCAATGGTGTAAATCAACAACATTATGATGTCTGTTATCTACATCATTTAGTTTGTGGTTCGTAGCATAACTGTAACATACTCGCATTTTGTCACTTTGTGTCCATAGAAGTTTTCTTGTTCTTTTGTACACTTGTGTGTCTGAGTAGGGTCGGTAAAGTGTAGCAGTAGCCTGTTGCTTTACATAATGCCACCTTAAAGGATTATAGATAACATCTTTTCGTGAAGGTTAATCAGAGGTAATTTTATGTATAATGGAGGTCTGTTGAAGGTTGCATTGAGCCACCTTTCCTAAGTATTTTTTTAAACATCAAACAACCTTCACTCTAAGTCAGTCGTTTTGCTTGGATGAAATGGGAAAATTCCGAAGCAAAAATAAGAATCCAACGTTGTCCACCAAGAGACTTGAAGTGTCACAGAAAGGCCTTGGAAATGTCAATGGATCAAACATCTGTTGCGAATCTTGATCACCTGTATAATGTATTTTAGGTTCATCCTAAAATTTTACCTGAAGAAAAGGGCTAATATCCCTAACTTTTTTTGTGAGGTATGCATTACCCAAGTGGGGCTTTAAATATTTCCTTGCTTTACTGGGGGGTTCAGTTCAGGGGATGTCATCAATCTCTGTCAACTATGGGCAGATGAAACTTTTTGAGACTCTGATTCAGGGCTACATAAATAAACTTTACAACTGTGTATATAGTACTGTTCAAAAATTGAATTGTTAAAAGGTTTGAGAAGACCAATCCTCTTCAAGCATTCTATCAATGAGTTTATGTAGAGTATAATTCAAAACACATTCTTTTGCTACGAAAATAATAACACTCTTCTCTGTCCAGGCCTTTTTCATGCGGGAGAGTAGCTGTGCGCTCTAAATGTGCAGGATGAAAAGATGGCGCAGCCGCTTGTACCGCCAGGACCAGACAGCTTCCGCCACTTTAGTCGCGAGTCCCTCGCCGCAATCGAGAAGCGGATTGCAGAGGAGAATGCCAAAAAGCCAAAGGGAGAGAAGAGAAATCGCAAAGATGACGATGAACTCAAGCCCAGTAGCGATTTGGAAGCAGGAAAGTCCATCCCCCTGGTGTATGGTGAGGTCCCCAAAGGAATGGTCTCCACACCAGTGGAAGACCTGGACCCCTACTACAGTAATCAGAAAGTAGGTTTGTTCAAGCACTAGACTTAATCATATGACCCAATGGAGTTCTCTTTGGCTCGGCTGGAAGTAAGGAGAGCCCGAGTAGTCAGGACTGATGTGTCTTGACAAGAAGACTCTAAAAACCAGATGTGAATCAACAGTCTACAAAATGGGATTAGCAATTTGTTGAGTCTGTTTAGGGAACCACATTGCAAAGAGTGCTCGTAAATTAGCTGTGAAGTGCTGATATGATTGGTCGACTGTCTTTGTTTCCCAGACGTTCATAGTAATAAACAAAGGAAATTTCATCTTCCGGTTCAATGCTGCTCCTGCCTTGTACCTCCTGAGTCCCTTCAACCCCGTGAGAAGAATATCTATTTGGATTTTGGTCCACTCATATCCTTTTTGTAATGTTTATCTTATCTTCTAGGCTACCTTGGTAGATTGGACTTACTCTCAGTGCTCTTCTTTGCTTTAGCTCTTGCATATTGGCTGTATTCGAATTGTGGAAGTGTACCTAATGTTGTGAGGAGTGGAGCTAGAGTTACACATACGCATTCTATGTCATTTTTTTCCTTGACACCTGTGTTCACATTGTTCAGCTTGGTGATCATGTGCACTATCATCACCAACTGTGTATTTATGACACTGAGTCGACCGCCTGACTGGGCCAAGAATGTTGAGTATGTTCTTTCTCTGGTCACTCATTGAATCCTATATTACACTATAAGTGTTGATATTCTGAAGAATAAATATTCTTTGTCTCCAACAGATACACCTTTACTGCAATCTACACATTTGAATCCCTCGTTAAAATTTTAGCCAGAGGTTTCTGCATAGGCAAGTTCACCTTTCTTAGAGATCCATGGAACTGGCTGGACTTCTCCGTCATTGTTATGGCGTAAGTACTTTCACATGGAAATTTATGCACTAAAGTGAATGTATTGTCTGGAACAATCATAAAAAGGAGCAACATCTCTTGCTGTAACCTAGAGGTCAAATTGTCATGGCCAAAGAAGGAGCAGCATCACATGGAGTCTGTTGAAAGTGGCATTTCATGTATTCTAATACAAATATAAGTGAACTCTGTGTCTTGAGTCCAAAGACATTTATACATGTTTGACGATAAAAGCTGAAACTAAGCAAAGACATAACTATGCAGTACTCAATTCTGGAGAAACTATCAAGACTCAACACTTCAGTTCCCCTGATTTTTTGACTGTTGCTAAAACAGGTACCTAGTGACGGAGCATTGAAGATCATGGCTTGATGAAGCCAGCAGAACGACATATTCTACATAGAGCAGAGATGCAATGCTGAGGCCACCAAACGGGACACCCTCTACACCTTGGCTGTAACAAGAAATTCTGTCCATAAAAATGATGAACTATCAGGGTGAAAGTTATGAACAAAATCAGTGATAAAGGGAAGCCTAGGTGGAGTCCAACTCTCACCGGAAATGAATCCGATTTATTGCCGGCAATGCGGACCAAACTCTGACACCGTTGGTACAGAGACCAAACAGGGGGTTCGGTACCTCATACTCCCAAAGGACCCCCCCACAGGACTTCCCAAGGAACACGATCGAACGCCTTGTCCAAGTCAACAAAACACATGTGACTGGTTGGGCGAACTCCCATGCATCCTCGAGGATCCTGCCGAGAGTGCAAAGCTGGTTCATTGTTCCACGGCCAGGATGAAAATCACATTGCTTCTTCCGAATCTGCAATTTGACTTCCCAACTGACTTTCCTCTCCAGCACCCTTGATAGACCTTACCACGGAGGGTGAGGAGTGTGATCCCCTTGTAATTGGAACGCACCCTCTGGTCCCCCTTCTTTAAAAGGGGGACCACCACCCAAGTCTGCCAGTCCAGAGGCACTGTCCGCAATGTCCATGCGATGTTGCAGAGGTGTGTCAACCAGAACAGCCCCGCAATATCCAGAGCCTTCTGGAACTCCAGTGGAGCGGATAGTTGGCAGCCGAGTGTGAAGCAGCTGGGATGAGAATTGGCACATCCAAATCTGAGACCAAAAGGGCGGGATGCCCTGTCCGGGTCAAGGATGAGATCCTCCCCCAAGTGGAGGAGTCCAAGTATCTTGGGGTCTTGTTCACGAGAACAATGGAGCGGGAGATCGACAAGCGGATCGGTGCAACATCTGCAGTGATGCAGACTTCATCGGTACGTTGTGGTAAAGAGGGAGTTACGTTAAAGGTGAAGCTCTCAATTTAGCAGTCAATCAACGTTCCTACCCTCACCTATGGTCACGAGCTGTGGGCTGTGACCAAAAGAACAAAATCTCAGGTACAAGAGCCCAAAAAGATTTTCCTCCTCAGGGTGTCCAGGCTCCCCCTTAGAGATAGGGTGACAAGCTCGGTGATCCTGGAGGGGCTCAGTGTCGGGCCGTTGCTCCTCCACATTGAGAGGAGCCATATGAAGTCAATGAGGCATCTGATCCAGATGCCTCCCAGCTGCGGTGTTCAGGTCACGTCCCACCAGAAAGTGACCCCGGGGATGACCCAGGACACGCTGGAAAGACTATGTCTTTTGACTGGCCTAAGAACGCCTCTGGATTCCTCCGGAAGAGCTGGATGAAGTGACTCGGGGAAGGAAATTGCGTATCCCTGGTAAAGTTACTGCCCCCGCAACCTGACCCGGAAAAGTGGTAGAAGATAGATGGATGGATATTTTCACTGCTCAAACATGTAGGGAAGTATAGGCATCAGAAAGATATTAGACAAGGAGGCAGCTATTTTTCAGCATGGTGTGACTTCACACCTTCAGCAGACATGTCCACAGAGTCTGAGGGCAAGAGAAGTTTTTTGTTGTATACAAAATGTTTGTGCCTTTTAATCATTCAAATTTGAGAGGTTTGTTGGTATCATTCTATGTATCTTCTTTGTTGTGTCAAAATTTACAAGATGTTATTTTCAGTATGTAGGGATTTTAAGAGTGATGGCATGTTTTTCATTCTCAGTTCTAATTGAACATTTCCTTGTAGGTATGTAACCGAGTTTATAAGCCTTGGCAGTTTCTCAGCTCTTCGTACCTTCAGAGTGCTGCGAGCTTTAAAAGCTATTTCTGTGATCCCAGGTAAGCCATAAAGGTAATACGCATTTACCTATATCACTAACATTTTATGACAAAGTTGGAGTGAGACCAACAGCACAGTTTACACAGAAATGCTCATTTTTAATCTGATTAAAACAGTGTTGCATTGATTTATAAATTTAATGGCTGAGCTTGGAACTCAATTTAGTCATTTCTCAAATTGTGAGTAAAATTAGTGAACGGAGAGGTGTGTCCTGATACCTCTTGTTTGGTATCTTAGCTAAGCAGTGTTTATTTCTAATATACTGTACTGTATGTCAGCCAAGGTCATGTTTTGCTTCATTTCTTGCGGCCGTTGAGCACATGAATAGCCTAACATTGCAACTACCTTTGGTAGGCTTGAAGACCATCGTCGGGGCGCTGTTCCAGTCGGTAAAGAAGCTTTCTGATGTGATGATCCTCACTGTCTTCTGTTTGAGCGTCTTTGCCCTCATAGGGTTGCAACTCTTTATGGGACATTTAAAACAAAAGTGTGTGTTCATGCCACTCCACAATAACTCTGCCATCAATGGCACATTTTCCAATGGGACCTACATGAATGGAACTTACAACAACAGCCAAATAGATGCTTTCAACTGGACAGAGTACTCACTTGACAATAGTAAGTATTTGAAAACCTTTAACCTTTCACCCTTTCCACCTGTGTAAAAGACTACTTCCAGGACATGTATGTGTTTATTTAATCTTTTTCTCCAATTACATCAGCCTCCTTCTCAGTCTAACCTTCTTAATTGAAATTGCAAGCTCACTTAAAATATATAGCACTGTATGAACAATGGAACTGTTTCTTAAACCATTTTACTTCACAGGGACAGCTAACGGCCCAAAGATAATGTCATCAGATTTCTATTCTCTGACTAGTTGCTCAGAGCAGAGATGTTGCACCCAAGTTTGACTAAAAACATGTCACAACATCTGTAGTGATCCACACACATGAATACATTTAATTTTTTTCAACCCCATAATGGGCTGGGCACTGTGATGGACTGGTTAGCACATCACAGTTCTAAAGACCCGGGTTCAAATCTGGCCTCCCCGTAGCAAGTGTGCATGCTCTCCCTGTCCATGCATGGGTTTTCTCCAGGTACTCCAGTTTCCTCCTACATTACAAAAATATCCATGCTCGGTTCACTAGCGACTCTAAATTGTCCACAGGTGTGAATGTAAGTACCTATGCCTGTTTGTTTATGTGCCCTGCGTTTGGCTAGCGACAAGTTCAGCACGTACCCAGCCTCGTGGCAAAAATCAGATGAGTAAGCGGCACACTCGCGACCCTATTGAGAATAATCGGTTAAGAGAATGGATGGATTGACACCCACAATGGCTGACGGAAAAGGAGAAATTGACTTGGTCTTGGACATACTTAAAAATCCATTTTGAAGCCAGATTTTTCAAGAAAAGTCAAGACATTGTGAGGAGAGGTCATGCAACCATGAAGTAAGCTTTGCTCTCTCAGCTCATTTTTACTCTAGAATTGGTGGTTTCTACAATTATGAAGTGATAGTGGTGGTATTAACAAGTAGATTAAATCAAGTTAATCCCTACTTAAAACACAGACACCAAATACAAGGTATGTCATTGGATTCTATGACCACTTTTTTGTTCCCTTATTAGAGCATGACAAACTACAGCCTCAACAACGATGTCGTTTTTACTTATTCATCAAAACTGTCTTGCACTGAAACCGCTCAACTTTTAATCTACCATAGTGAAACTTTGTCTCCAACAGAAAATTACTATTATATCCCAGGCAAACGGGATCCATTGCTTTGTGGAAACGGCAGTGAGGCTGGGTGAGTTAATCCCACAGTTATATAATAAAGGGGCCATACTATGAAAAAGGAAAGTTTTAATTGTTTGTATACAAATATTTGGGTCCACTCTCAACTCACCCATTGATGACACAAACAAGTACAGTGGTGCCTTGTGGTACGGGATACTTTTCGATGTATGAGATGCGTTTCAATGACCTCAATGTGAATTACATGATCAAAAGCATTCAAATACATGAAAAAATTTGAAAAAGTACAAGTAAAATTACTTTTAGTGCAAGAAACATTAGTGAAAAGTGGAAGTACTCTAAAACGCAAGAGAAATAGGAAGAGTTTTGATCTGGATTTGAAAACACTCCCACTTGGGGTTGACATCACCTCTGTTGGGAATTTATTCCTTTTTTTTTGCAGCATATTAGATATATGCTGATTGCTTTGGACTCTGTACTCCACTAGGGAAGATTAAACATAACCAATATCTTTGGTATAGTACATATTAGTCACTATTAAACGCTCACTGGAAACTTTTCAATTCAAAATAGTGTGCAGTGAATATTCAAAACTGAGGTTTTGATCATAATAAATTTATTTAAATTTAGAATTTATTCACCACAGAGGACTAAAATATCTTGCCTTCAGTCATCTGATACATGGCGTCACACTGTAACCTGCTGTGCTATCTCATGAAACGTCCTCAATTCTTCGTTACAAGCCAGGCAAACATTAGCTAAATCTTGGTTCTTCTCAGGACAAATTTTCTCACTTATTTTCAGCACACAGTCTTTGATAAATTCACCCTGAGTGAAAGAATTGCAGTGCTTGGCAATCAGCATTGCCACCTCATAGCTCACACTTGTAGCATCATTTCATTTGACTCACGGGCTCTTGCGAAAAAGCGCTGCTGCGCCGTTAAAACAGCTTCCAGTTGTTTCGATTTTTGGCCGTGTTTGTCTCCAGAAAGCTTGTTGTAGTTTGCATGTTTTGTCAGATAGTGCCGCTTGACACTGACAAACTAGACTTAAATAAATCGAATTTAATTGTGGAATTATATCAGACACAGTTGTTTTGTATTCCAGCAAAAAAAAAAAAAAATCCTCCAATTTCCACTTGTTCTGGAATCGGAGCACACGTTGTCAACTTTTCTTTCTTTACATACAGCCGCCATGTTTTTAATGGGTTGTGCTGAAATGATGACAAAAGGTCATATGTCAAGTGCAACAAGGATGTTGCTACAGTGCTACTGCTCCCTTCTGGTGAGATATAAAATAGTTGTTTTTACACAAGTATTTTATGTAGCAGTCAACGATGCAAGTGGGCCGTATGTATTTGATCATTTAATAGAGGCTGCGGGCCAGGGAAAATTTGAACACGGGCCGCAATTGGCCCCCGGGCCGGACTTTGGGCATGGCTGTTCTAAAGAGACGCGTTAAGCTTTTTAATAACACTTCCAGTTGAAGTTTACTGTCAAAGTAAACATCAAACAAAGAGAATTGCAGGTTGTGTGTGCCTGAGAAAAGGCCTCACAGTATTGGGTACTGGAACACAAATGTCGGTGCAACATAGGTAGACAGATAATATAACAACTCAACTCACGATATTCTTTATCCTCTACAAGAAGTTACTAATATTACATAGTCTTGTTTCATTTACAAGAGCAGTAGATGAGCAAGAGGAATGGCCCAACACCTTTTCATCTAGGCATGCTGAGGACTATTCTCAACATTAAATGCAGTGACCATATCACAAACGATGAGATTATCTCATGCATGAATTTGCCAAGTCTATTCAGCCTGCCCCGTGAGCGTCGTCACCACTGGTTGCGAGAAGTCCACCAGGTGCCAGATGGAAGAATACCGAAAGATGTCCTCTACGGAGAGCTTGCATCCAGAAAGCGAGCTCGAGGTCAGCCACATCTCTGTTTCAAAAATCTATGCAAAGAAGACATGAAAGCTCTGGGTTTGGACATGATCAACTGCGAGGAAACTGCAGCAGACCAAAACCGCTGGAGACATTAGCTGCAAAATTGCTGCAGCCACGACTGTCACTCTTGTATCGGCCTACAGAGCCACAAATAGTGCTGCCGTAATAACGCTCTCCCAGCTCAAGGTGCAGATCCATAGTCTTCTGAGAACTGACGAATGCCAAAAAAGAACAAGATGAAGAAGGACTGTTCTTCGTCTGTCTGCAAGACTGGATTATACTGCTTCCCGGTGGCCAAGGCAGGCACAACAGAAGGAGCAGTACAATGAATTGTATTCCAGTATTTTTCATATGCACAATCTGTTTAATTCTTTACATACTATTTAATTGTTATTGTTCTGTATTTATAAAGTACAATATACAGGTATTATTAATTTTATTCAAACAACAAATTAAACTTGTATTTCAAGGCACCACTGTATCATGAATATGTTCCATTTTGGGGCAGTATAAAATATGACACCTTTTCTTTGTTTTTAATGCAGGCAGTGCCCTGAAGGGTTTTCATGCATCAAAGTGGGAAAGAACCCTGACTATGGTTACACCAGCTTTGACTCATTTGGATGGGCCTTCCTTTCTCTCTTTAGACTTATGACTCAGGATTTTTGGGAAAACTTGTACCAGCAGGTAAACCTTAATGGTCGAGAGGTTATGAAACATTTTCCCAATTGTTTGATTCCATTTAACTTTGGTTGAAACAATACAATTTTAAGAATAATGATGACAATAATAATAATACATTCAATGGATTGATCCCTATACTCATTCAGAAGGTTCATTACACGGTGTTCACATATTGTATTTCTGAATGAAATACGTCTGAGTCACCACACGTCAGCGGAGCTTGCATTTCAGTCTGCCTGCATCTCAATCAAATTCACCAAAATGGCGGAAGACGGGATTTATGTCGTGTCAAAACTTCGATGTGGTCTGGACAGGCATAAGTTCAGACCAAGTTTCAGTCACCAAATTGTCACATGCGACAGGCAAATGTCAAAGAACCCATCTTCATTGCATCAGTACACCCATCTTGGTGGATACCAATCTGAGAAATTGAAACAAACATGCTTATCCTTCAAGGTAAACACATTAATTTGATTGTGATTTAAAATTAAATCCGAAGCCTGTTATAAAGAAGGTTAATTGCCCAAATGAAGACTGTAATGGTTGACTCATAATATTCAAGGTTCATATGTTAATGGGTGTGCTGTGTTCGTTCTTTGTCTAAAATACAAAACCAGGTTGGTCTCTGCCAAAGGCTTCTCACATTACAATATTTGACAAATACACTTTCAAGAGGTTGTTCAAACCAAGCTCAACATGATCTGCAGGTGTGTCTTGACCATGAATGAACAAAGACAAGTTGACCCATGTCTCAAACAACACAGTCCCGTGTGATGAGTTCTGTCATGGTCCGCTGCCTAACTCTGCTAATATCTCTTAACATCTCCATTGATCTAAATACTTTGCAGAACCTTGTATTATCTTTGTTTAACAGTACATAATCTACTAAGTGAAGATCCACCACGTGCCCATAAAATGCTAACACTGGCCAAAAATGTCCACAATGTCAGCAGGTGCACATATTTTGTTGTTGATTGGTACGTTGTCTATCGCAGTTAACTTATCTCAAAAACACAAAAAAAGACATAAGCTCGACCAATGTTAATTTCTAACAGCCTAACATCTTAAAAAAAGGGAAATGAAGTTCAATGGAAAATGCCAACTTCTTTTCCAGCAATTATAAACATTTTTACAGCAAACAACATTCAAAGTAAAGATTTATACGAATAAAAGGTTGTGTACAGTAGTTGTGCACATGTCTGAGATATTCTCACTCGGTGATTCTAGCAGGTTAAGTGGAAGTAAAATTCACTAGAACTGCAAAATGTCTTTGTTCCCGACAGACACTCCGGGCATCAGGAAAGCCCTACATGGTGTTCTTTGTGTTGGTCATATTCCTCGGCTCTTTCTACCTAATCAACCTGATTTTGGCTGTGGTGGCGATGGCGTATGAGGAGCAGAGCCAGGCCACGATAAAGGAGGCTCAGGAGAAGGAGGAGGAGTTTCAGGCCATGCTGGACCAACTCAAACGACAGCAAGAAGATGCGCAGGTGGGCCCGTTTAATGTGCGCTGCTGTTTTGAATCCAGTGGTGGGATTAATGGAGGGCACAAGGAGGACTCTCAATCAATATAAGTGTAAAGTAAAGCAGAAAAACCTCTACAGAAAGCAGACCTATTAGGACTATTAACATTTGTACTTTTGTTTTGGCAATGTCTTGTGAAAGGCCATCATTGTATTCATTTTAAATGTCACAACATATAATCCAATAACAGAAAGGCTTTATTGTGTTACCAGAGATTAAATTGCTTTTCTGAATTGTTTTTTCTCATTTAAAATGTACGGTTTCTGAATCTGATATTTTCCCAGGCTGCAGCTGTGGCATCAGCAGAGCACGATGAGGTCAGTAACCATGCCGGTGTCACGGAGAGCTCCTCAGAAACCTCCAAGCTCAGTTCGAAAAGTGCCAAAGAGAGATGCAACAGGCGAAGAAAAAGGAAAGAGGAGAGCAGAGTCCCAAAATCCGAGTCTCAGGATAGTATTAAGAAGGCCCGATGTCGTTTCTCTGTGGAGCCCAACATGCTCAACTATGACATGAAGTGCTCGGCAGCCCACCAGGTTCAGTACCATTTGTAGGGTGATCTGTTTGTGGCATTTTGTGTCGTCTTCTGATGTAACGCAACGCTAAGTGCCTCATTTACTAAGCTTTGTATGTGCAAAAATTGGCTCAAACGAGATGTTGATGCTAATCTCCTGACAGAGCGCCTTCAGGATTGAGTCTGAAATCATCTTTCAATATTTATTACAGTGGAACCGTTGAAGCTGAATGCAATTTAGAATTAATCTATAACAATATTTAACGGGAGAAAATTAGACCCTAAAATAAACAATTTGCTTAGTTAAATGATCATCATCATGAATGTCAAAGTAAGCAAACAAACATCAAATTGTCACAGTTCATCTAAAAGATTAACATACTGCATAACACCTCAAGATAAGAGCTCAAATCAGTAAAACAGCAAATAGCTTTGTTTCCCTTTATCTTTGTCTTTTTTGCAACTCTTATTGCCAAAGAAATACAGTGGTGCCTTGTGATACGAGTGACCTCACTTATTACTTTTTGAGACAAGAACTGTCATAAGACCAAGACTACGCAGGGCTACAGGAAAAGCCCTATTTCCTCCAATTGGTTGTCTCCGTGTAAAAGACCCACTTGTGAGAGCATGCTGGCTTGGGAGACGAAAGGGAAGGCAGGGAGATCCTCACTAGTGATGCAAATAAGGTTGGGAAATTCAAATGACCTGATTTCAGTCCTTTGTGCATAAAAAAATATTTGGAACTTAATGACTTCAGTTCCTATTTCAAATTTAGTGAGGCACCATAGAGACTGGATTACATCTCAAATACTAGAAAAAAAGTTTGTTTGGTAAAATATGTCCTTCTATTTGTTCATTTTACATGGATGAACCACAGGGACCTACAGCAAAAGAGGGGTTTATTGTGGTTATAACTAGCCCTAAAGGTCTGGCAGGCAGTCTCTGTCCACGCTGAAGCACACAAAATTTCTGATATACCCTTTGCTTGCTTCAGGTCCTTTTGGGACTAACCTGCAAAAAATAAATAAATAAAATTGAAAATTACAAAGTTGCTCCACAAAAAAAATTATTGATTAATAACAAAGAAGAAAAAGAACAAAAAATATTTAAAGTCTTGGTCGTGGTGTTATAAGCCTTTTAAGCAATAGATATATGAACATAAATGGTGCAAAGACAACTGTAAACAACAATGTATCAAATCTCACAGGCATGTACTGTATTTTTTACCCGGTGCAAAAAAAACAACTAATAATACTGCCATACACAGGAGGTGAGACTGTCTATATACTGCTCCCAGGTGGCCAAGGCATACACACACACACACACACACACACACACACACACACACACACACACACACACACACACACACACACACACCACACACACACACACACACACACACACACACACCAGATGAACACAATGTCTATTGAATTGAAGCAAAAAGAAAAGAGGCAAAAACTAAAAACATTTTTTTCCACATTCTCTTTAATTATGTCATTACTCCTGTTACTAGTACTTACATTTTTCTTTGGTAAAACGTTACCGAGTGTTCTTTTCCTTACTAGTCCTATTATTTCCTTTTTGTTTTTTTTTGTTTTTTTTTGGGGGGGGGGAGGCTGGAAAGGATGAATGGTATTTCAATTCATTACAATAGGGACAGATAACGTGAGTATTTGGAGTTATGAGTGTTCATATCTCAAGGCACCAAAAATGGGAGGACAAACTCAGTGGTTCCACTGTTTGTACCAAATTAATACCAGGAGACTTATGTAGGTAAATATTTAAAGATTCTCTCAAATGGTTCTGCATTGCATTTACCAGGCACAACAATAGGTCTACTTATACAATCTAAGGAGCTCCAATGCACAAAAGCTGTTTCAAACATTTTACAATCATAACCTTCGAATGACACTAGATGATGTGTGTGTTCATTAACTAACAACCTAGTTATTATGCTATTGGATTGTGTCGATTGACCTACTGTTGTTCATGTAGTTGAGTAGTCTTTGAAATCACTACAGATCTGTCTGCGTGCAAATCTTTTGTTATGCACTGCATGTCCATGCTGACATTCTTTATTCAGTAATACCTGCTATTTTCATGAAAGAGAAATCAAGCTGGCGGCACGGTGGAGCAGCTGTAGAGCCTCGCCCTCACAGTTTTGAGGACTGGGATTCAAATCCCGGTCCCGCCTTTGTGGAGTTTGCATGTTCTCGCCGTGCCTGTGTGGGTTTTCTCCGGGCACTCCGGTTTCCTCCCACATCCCAAAAACATGCAACATTAATTGGACACTCTAAATTGCCCCGAGGTGTGATTGTGAGTGCGACTGTTGTCGGTCTCCATGTGCCCTGCGATTGGCTGGCAACCAGTTCAGGGTGTACCCCGCCTCCTGCCTGATGACAGCTGGGTTGGCTCCAGCACTCCCGTGACCGTTGTGAGGATAAGTGGCAAAAGAAAATGGATGGATGGGTAGAAATCAAGCTTGAATAGTATGTTTTTTTAAGTGCTCATGGTGCATCATTATCCTCAAAATCCAAATCCCCATCATCTTCTGAACTCGTCTTTGCTGATGATGTCACCAAAATGCTTTTTAGATTTTGTTTTCTTTTAAATGGTTTTCACCATTACAGTCACCTTTACCAGTTTCTTCCTCCTCCTTTCATTGCGGTTTTCAGTCATTGCAAATATGTGTTTTTATTTGCTTTGTTTTCAATGGCCATTGCGCATTGGTCATCATCATCTTTATGCCACTCTTCATCTATGTTCTCAGTCCCATTAATGTCATCAATTGATAAATCTTCCCGAATATTCGTCCTTGCTACTGAAGAATATCTTTCTCTCTTAGTCCTTTCTGAGTATTCACGGACCCCCATTCTCATCCAGACGGAACAGCAGGACCAGCATTTTCAGTTTCCAAAGCCAGTCACGAGATGTCGACTCAGAAAATGAGTTTGCAGATGATGAGAACAGCATTTTTGAGGACAACCGGAGTCGAAGAACCTCTTTGTTTTTTACCCGGGGGTGTGACCGCCACAGCAGCAGTATCAGCCAGTCCAGCTTCTTTCCACATCCGCTACTTTCACCATGCAGGAAGAAGCAGAGCACTGTAGACTGCAATGGAGTAGTGTCCTTAATGGGTGTCGATTCTATCCCATTATCACCTATGGGGCTCTTTCGTCCTAAACTGACAGTAGATATGACCTCCAATAGAGACAAAGTAAGAAAGGGTTGTCCCGTCTCGTTTCACCTCCGCCATATCATCAGTAATAATTCTTTGTTTGTTGTCTTTTTTCCTGTCTATGTTGTTAAGCATGCATATTTAAATCAATTACAATTGTATTTATACTGTTTATTTGTTAAGAAACATTAAAAGAGAAGATAGAGCCTTGGAATTGACAGTAGAAATTTGCTGAAAAATGAAATGTATCAAACTATTCTGGAACACTAAAGAAAATCATCAAATCAGTTTATTTACTGAATTTCTATTTTAAAGGCCTCCAAAATATATGACCCACTTTCAGTACCCATTCATATGCCATCTCCCAAATAGCCCTGATCTCTAACTGTAAGGATTGTTCAGCGATGGGAAAAGTGATACAATATTTGATTTTGGACTAAAAACAGATACTATCACATTATATAATAACCCTTGACTCACTCAGCATTTACATAATTGTTTTTCCCAACAGGCTGACACCACTGACACTGATGGAGGAACAAACAAGGAATGTCCCGACTTTCCCAAAGACCCAGAGGCTAGGGTCAGAACTTGCAGCGTAGCAAGTGTCATAACCAGCACAATGGAAGGTAGGATCTGGATACTGCGATAGGTGTGTTGGGTTTTCATACATTAGATGTTGAAAAACAACAAAACTAGGTGTCATTTGCAACAGAGCTTGAGGAATCGCGGCAGAAGTGTCCTCCCTGCTGGTACAGTTTTGCAAACACTTTCCTAATTTGGCAATGTTGTCCAGCCTGGCTTAAGATCAAGAAAGTGGTCAAACTAATTGTGATGGATCCATTTACGGATTTAACCATCACTATTTGCATCGTACTCAACACCTTATTCATGGCCATGGAGCATTACCCAATGACTAAAGATTTCTCCAGGACGCTAACTGTGGGCAACATGGTGAGTAAAGCAACGTGTAAGTATGTTCATTAACAAATTAGGGACCATGTTTATAAAAAAAGGTACCGGGTATTTCTGATTTCTTTCAAGGTATTCACTGGCATCTTCACTGCTGAAATGGTCTTCAAAATCATTGCTATGGATCCGTACTATTACTTTCAGGAGGGATGGAATATTTTTGATGGAATAATTGTCTGTTTAAGCTTAATGGAGCTGTGTTTGTCCAGTGTGGTTGGAATGTCAGTCTTGAGATCATTCCGATTGGTAAGGTTCAACACGCCAATTATTCACTGAAAGAAGTTGGAGATTCTTCTTCTGTCATCGTCTTTTTCTTTTGACAGCTGCGAGTATTCAAGTTGGCCAAGTCTTGGCCTACACTCAACACCCTGATCAAAATAATTGGTAACTCTGTGGGGGCTTTGGGCAACCTGACACTGGTGCTGGCCATTATCGTCTTCATTTTTGCTGTAGTGGGCATGCAGCTGTTTGGGAAAAGCTACAAGGACTGTGTGTGTAAAATCTCCAGCGACTGCAAACTGCCCCGCTGGCACATGAGTGACTTTTTCCATTCATTCCTCATTGTGTTCCGAGTGCTTTGTGGAGAATGGATAGAGACCATGTGGGACTGCATGGAGGTGGCTGGACCAACCATGTGCATCATTGTCTACATGATGGTCATGGTTATTGGAAATCTTGTGGTACATTTTCATCTCTTGTGGTCAATTCATGAGTCATCCAAATCTGTCAAGTCAAGCTAATTGATGCAAATCTTGGATTTTTATAGTAACACTCTATGTAAAGCTAATGCACTCTTACATTTTTCACTTCGTCTTGGTCATTGGTCTGATTATGATTTTTTGATAGGTGCTGAACCTGTTCCTGGCCTTGCTACTGAGTTCATTCAGTGCAGACAACTTAGCTGCCACTGAGGACGACAGCGACACAAACAATTTGCAGATCGCCATTGCACGGATCCACAAAGGGATCGCCTTTGTTAAATCCCTGCTTCAGAGCATGTGTAACAGTGTCTGTCTACAGAACAACTCCCAAAACCAGGGAGAGGATAAATCATCCATTGAGGATTTCCACAAAGCTTCAGGACCCAACGGCGTCCCTAACCATACCATTAAAGAGCTACCAAGGAACGGAAATGGAGATGTGACGGGAGTGGACAAAACTGGGGACAAGTACATTGTGTGCAGCAAGACTGATGATTCCATAATGTCTTTCATCAACAACCCCAGTCTGACTGTCAATGTTCCGATTGCAATGGGGGAGTCCGACTTTGAAAACCTCAACACGGAGGACTTCAGCAGTGTCTCATCAGACGCAGTGGAATGCCGGGTGGTAAGGATGCTCTTAAAATTTCTGTCTGAGTTTATGATCCTTGAGTGCCAATGATTTTTTTTTTACATTTCCACCAAGAAAAGAACAATTATGCATTTTTGTATCTGCATTTTGAAAAGAGTGATGAAATAACCAATGCAACAAATTTCAGGATGAACCTATACTATATCATAACCTTTTGAGGTCAATTTACTGTTATTGTAATTTACTGGACGATTATGGTTAAATATCCTTGGTCAAGATACTGAACCCCAAGTTGCCCCTGTTGGTGCGTTATCAGTAAGTAACAGTGTTAAAGTTCTTTGAGTACCTTGAAGGTAGAAAAGTGCTACACAAAGGAAAGCCCATTTCACCCGAACATCTTACATGCAGAGCAAAAGTGCTAAAAATACAGCACGACACTCATTACTCAGCTAAACATACTGATGAGTAGGCAATATTCCAGGGAGATGACTGAGGGTGACCAACCTTGTTCTTAACTGTTGATGATAAAAATTGAGAAAATTGGATTAATTATCGCTGTACTTTTTTTTTAATGCTTCAAATGTGTAGTGGCATATGCAGCCCAGACACACCCAGCGGTGCCGGGATATGTTGGATTTGAGACCCCTGGTGTAAAGTGTCCCAAAATCCAACCCCAAAATATCCCACTTTTTGGATCACAGTGGTATGACGTGGTAGTGTTGATCAGTAAATATAGAAGAGTCCGTTTTTTTCCCATTGTATTGTGGATTCAGTTAAATGGGATCACGGTACACTCTGTACAGTAGGTAGCTGACACTGTGCTGTTTACATAATTTACCCATGGGACCTCGAGTTGGGTTGTGGGGTTCCGCACTGACTGTTTTTGTTGTTGCACTTCCGGAATTAGGAAGTAGTGTGTTCGTGCCGTTATGCGAGTAGTCTGTTGATGTCTTCCAATAAAACAAGGTTTTTTTCCTGTGTTCGACACTCTGCCTCCGATTCCTTTTCCACGGCGCTACACTGGTGACCCCGACGTCAGTCCCGGCGTTTCCGAGACTGAACCGAACACGGCAACCGCCATCCTCAAATTGCCGGAGTTCTGGGAGACGTCCGTGACAGCGTGGTTCGCGCAGACAGAGGCTCGATTCGCCCTCCACGGGATCTCGGATGATACCGTGCGTTATTACCACGTAGTCTCAGCCCTCGGGAGCTCAACGGCAGCCAGAGCAGTGCATTTCATCACATCTCCCCCTGTCCGAGAATAATATCCTGGGCTCAACGCTCACTTCCTCAAGATTTTTTACCTTTCACAGCCAGCGAGAGCACGATGTCTTTTGGCTATTAATGGACTGGGGGACAGAAAACCTTCCGAACTCATGGAAATGATGCTAAACCTGCTGAGCACGGAGGAGCCTAACTTCCTTTTCATGGAACTGTTTCTCAGACACATGCCGCCGCATGTTCAGACAGCACTCGCCAACACTTCGATCACTGAATCCCGTGCCCTGGCTGAGGAGGCCGACCGTTTCTTCCTGGCGACCCAGCGCTTCTCCAGAGGCGATGGCCCTGGTGCGCAGTTAGTAGCCCCCGAGCGCGAGGGTGCCATCCAGCAGGGGCCCCATCGCCACTGACGGCCGTGCTGGCACAGGCTGGTGCTACTTCCATACCCGTTTTGGAGCGAAAGCGAAGAGGTGCTGCGCCCCTTGCAACTACAACGCGTCGGGAAACGCCAAAGCCAGTGCTCCGCAGTGGCCGTGAGCGTGGGCGCGAAGAGCTGGCTGCTATTCGTCAAGGACACCCTTTCCAGGCGCAAATTCTCTACGGACATCCAACACATCGCCGGCACTGTGCATCTGGGTCTCGACTACTCCCGCATGAGCGCAGACCAGGCCTCGGACCACGGGGTGCAGGCCCTCAAGACTTCTGACACGGGTTTGCGCCTGGAGGAAGTCGCTGTTGGTGACTCGGGCGTCACGTTGCTGTGCGACCTCTCGGCTAGCAAGCCTCGGCCGCTGATCCCTGCGAACTGACGGCGGGCTGCTTTCGAGACGGTCCACAACCTCTCCCATCCCCGGCGGGAGACCCTCCGTGAGGCTGGTGGCCCAGAAGTTCGTGTGGCGCAGGCTTCAGTAGGATGTGCAGGCATGGGTCGACTCGTTCGTGGCCTGTCAGCGTGCTAAGATGGATCGCCACACAAAGGCCCGCTTAGAGCCCTTCGCTGTCCCCGAGAGGAGGTTCGCCACGTCAACGTCGACTTGGTGGGTCCGCTTCGTCCCTTGCACGGTTTCACCTACTTGCTCACTATGGTGGACAGGACGACCCACTGGCCCAAAGCCGTTCTCCTCTCCTTGATGACGTCGTCGGATGTGGCCTGAGCGTTCATCGGCACATGGGTTGCGCACTTCGCGACCCCGTCCGACCTTTCCTCTGACCGTGGCCCTCAGTTTACCTCTAAATTCTGGAACGCAGTCGCTGAGAGTTTGGGGGTCAAGCTGCACCGCACTTCCGCCTATCACCCCCAGGCGAACGGTCTCTGCGAGCGGTTCCACCGCAGCCCTGCGTGCCGGCAACCGGTTGGATCAGCTTCTGTAGGTCATGCTCAGCCTCAGGTGCGCCCCCAAGGAGGACCTGATGACCTCGTCCGCCGAGCTCGCCTACGGCCAGCCGCTGCAGGTCCCCAGCAAATTCATCCAGGACGCCACTCCACCTTGGTCTGCAGCCAGGCATCGGTCCTCCCTGCTGGAGAACGCCAAAGGGTTCGTGCCAGTTCCCACATCGCAACATGGCACCCCAGCTGCCCGGCTGCCCCGTTGCCTGCGCTCTGCGGATTTTGTGTTCATTCGACATGACGCCGACCGTGGATCCCTGTGCCCTCCATACGACAGCCCGTTTAGGGTCCTGGAGCGCGGGGATAAGAGCCTGCTCGTGGACATTGGCGGAAGACCCGAGACTATTTCCGTGAACAGGGTCAAACCCGCGCACCTCGACATTGCCCAGCCTTTGGGGTTGGCCCTCCCCCCGCGCCGGGGTCGTCCCCCTTTGCCCTGTGCCCCTGCGGCTGGCTGCCAGGGTGCCCTCGGCTGGGCCTTTGTCCCTTGACTCAGTGGACAGTGCGGCCCCACCCACCTCAGCCCCGGCAGTGCACACCTGCCGGGATTGGGTCGTCATCCCTCCACGGCACAGGGATTTTGACTAAGGGTGAATTCTAGGGGGGGGCTTGTGTGGTGTTTACATAATTCACCCGCAGGACCTCAAGTTGGGTTGTGGGGTTCTGCACGGACGGTTTTTGTTGTTGCACTTCCGGAGTTAGGAAGTAGTGTGTTCCTGCCGTTATGCAAGTAGTCTGTTGATGTCTTCCAATAAAACAAGGTTTTTTTTCCTGTGTTCGACACTCCGCCTCCGACTCCTTTTTGCCGGTGCTACAACATGACGACCTATATATACGGCAGGGAGCAAAAACAAGCATGAGCAGGGTTTACCAGATCCAAATCACAAAGAGCCAAATGAACTACTGCATGAGAAAAAAAAATGTGGCTTTTGTGGTCTGATTGAGCCAGTTAATAGGACAAAAATGGACTTCAGTGGCACTATAATTCCAGCCCTTTTTTTTGTCTCCAGATACTGTCAGCAATCAGCAATTCATGGCGTTATATTCCAACTTTATTGTTGAATTCATTAGCGAGTAACATTTGTGTCCTGCTGGTAGGACATCACATTGTTTACAGAGATGCAGCTTTAAAAATCACACATAATGCATAGCAAATACAAACCAGATCAGGGATCTAGGGATCTAATTGTGCACTCAAAACAAAAGTATAGTAGTTCTCTTCATCTTAGGATGTTATTGCTACATCGATTCTATGATAGTAATAGATTTACTAGTACCGACATCCTGTAATAGTGCCATAAAAACCAATGGACTAGCCAAAGTGAAGATACATTTTCTGTTTGGGTGTAGGCACAGCTAGCTAAGTAACTGCACATCACAGCTGTGCTGGATAATCGCACCCCATTTTACTCCTCTTACCCAACAACATGGAAGTCATACATTGTGAATAACTCTCTAACGTTAAATCTCCACAATTGTGTAATACATCTTTGTTAGTCCTCGCACAATTTCAGCAATTATGGAGAAACAATTCTCTGAATTCATTATGAATGCCCATTTACACAGCAAATATTCCAGTGCACATACTACACTTTACAACATTTAGGTCAAAAGAACCACTTTCTTTCGTTTTGAGGCAAAGCTTACATTGCAGACGACACATTATACCCTTGTTTAACACGTTACCATAAAATATTTGCAGTCACAAAATGTTTAGGAAGAAGGCTTCTAAGAGCACTTTATTGTACATTACACTCATAATGGCAACATAATCACAGAAAAAACCCTTTTAGCCAACTGGCCTTTCTCTTCTTAACTTAATTCCCTTCCAATGTTTGCTTTCACTGATATTGTTACCTTATATATATATATATATATATATATATATATATATATATATATATATATATATATATATATATATATATATTCCTCTTAAGTTACATTGGTTCAAGTGTCTTCTGTTTTAATACTTTCAAAGGAGGGTTTTAAATTTTATATAATGTAGTACAGCATGAATTGCTTGGTCTTAATTTCTGTCCAAATTCCTCACAAATAACTGGCAGGTTTAGAGTGGTATGTTTAAATCTTAATTGGTGGCAAAAAAAAAAAAACACATTAACTTTAGTGCTGAGAGCATATCGCAGTTGCGTGCTTCTATCATTCCCCACACAGCATTAGCCAGTCCCAGTACAGTACGTTTGAGGGTTTCTCCAGTATTCACCAGGAAACCTTTCAGGCTGTCTTCTCCTCTAAATCTTGGCAGACACACCCTGTGCAAAGGCTGGGAGACAGCAACTCTGCCTGGATACATATGCCAACATTATGACCATTATTAAATTTGATGTTGATATTGATTATAAAGGCTGCCTTTACAGAGAATAATGGTAACTTTCTAAGTATTCAATCTACAGTGTTTGTTATTGTGATTGTAGTTTAGCATGCTGTCAAACTGCACCGTCATGTTATTACACTGCACAGACAAAACGAGTGGGGACATCTGGCTATTACAGATACAGAAGTGGAAATTTAATACATTTTTGTTGCTGCTTTGCAGTATACCAATTTACTTTGTTCTTTCCACCAAATATTGCAGCATGTCCATAGGATTTTTGTTGTTGGGACTGAGAGAGTGCCTAGATCACAATCTTTATTCTAGTTCAACCCAAAGGATCGGGTTGAGGTCTGGATTCCATGCATCTCTTTATATCTCTTGCTTTGTGGACTGGGGATCTCTTGCTTTGTGGACTGGGGATCTCTTGCTTTGTGGACTGGGGATCTCTTGCTTTGTGGACTGGGGATAATCTGCTTTAGCAGAAAAGGGCTTTTCCCAAAACGTTTTCACAAACCTCCACAAACAGGCATAACGTTATCCAAAAGATCTTGGGAATATATGTCACTAAGGTTTAGGCTTCGGAAATAGGATGTCTTGTCCAACTCATGAGTGATTCTTTGACTGATTAGGAAATGTGTCTATATACAATTCCAAAAACAGTTTAGTTTGGCTGTTTTTTTAATGACATTATATTTTTAATGCTTCACATATGCTGATATTTTCTGTAAGCCTCCTAAAGGTGTTCCACTGTTGGTAGCAACCAGGAAAAATCACGTATTCAGTGAAATTGACATAAATTTTTATTTTTCCAAACACTCTGTTCATAAAATCACAACATGGAGAAATACATTTTAAAAGACAATATAAAATACCAGCCCAAACACCAAAGATAGGATGTAATATTTAAAGGTCAAGTGTCATCCCTGTAAACATTCTAAAATAGATATTGCACTGAAAAATACATATAACATTATTCACTTCAATATCTATACGAAAAAATAGATCTGAGCAGACCATGCGCAAAGTTGCAGAAGTGTCATTCTATGTCATCCAAGTGGTCGCCATATTGGCTGCATCCTCTGTCCGTGACTTCACCTGCACATTCGCCAATGAAAACACGCAGTGCACACTAACTATGGGAGACAAACGCGCCCCTTCTGACACGGAAGCTCTTTTCGAAAAGGAGAACACCACACAACCGAGTGAAGTTACCGGGGCAATATTACACTATTGTTTCAAGTCACATTCAGATGATATGCCATCATGGCCAAACTGCCTTCCCGTCCGATCCACTTCCGTGGCGGAGATGAGCCATCGCGGCTCATCACAGCCGGCCGGTGTGGCTCATTTTCGGTGCCGAGGTGGCTTATCACGGAGCCGAGCCGTGCTGCTTTAGGGGGTTGTTTATAGACGCCACAGTACACGATGAACAACACCGTCGAGCCAGGGCGCTTTACTGCGTTGTCGTTGCACGCGGCTGAGTGAGGCATTGTCGGCTGCGTTCTTCAGAGCCGCCGCCATCCGCGAGCCCGAAGCGCAGCCTTCGCTGGTGTCAAGAATGGGACTCGAGGGTGGACCCAAATGTACGACTCGGGTGACAGGCAAGCAGTAAAGAGAAAGTCTTTGTTCGTTCCAGAGTCAGTAACCAGGGAGTCAGTCAGCACAAACAGCAGGAACAGTACTGACAGGCTTACAGGGTAGGTCGGGAGACAGGCCTTGGTCTGTACACGGGAGGTTGGCATAAGAAATGCGGAAGTAATGAGGCATGTGAGGCGACAATCTGGCGAAGAGCAGTCGTCCCCTGGGCCCTATAAGCACTGGGGTTAATCAGCGGGGATGAGGCGCAGGTGTGCGCCTCCTAATTCGCGCCGGTCTGCTGGGACCCACCCGGCCAGGGCTGGAACGGCAGGGTCATGACAGTACCCCCCCCCTCCCCCAACTTAACGGCCTGCTCCAGATGGCCAAGGGGCTTCAGGATGGGCCGCGTGGAAGTCTCTGATTAGGTTAGGGTTAAAAATGAAGCAAGGGGGGGGGGGGGAGATCCAGGAACGCTCGTCCGGGCCATACCCCTCCCAATCCACCAGGTACTGGACCCCCCTACCTCTGCGACAAGAAGACAGCAGACGGCACACAGAGTACACCGGACCACCGTCTACCATGCGGGGAGGGCTTGTCCGGAGGAACCAGTGGTGATGGACGGGTTGGACGGAGCCTGCTCACATGGAAGGTGGGGTGGACCCTCATCAACCTGGGGAGCTTTAATGAGACGGCGACAGGGTTGATGACCTTGTTGTCGGGGAATCGACCAACGAACCTGGGAGCAAGCTTGTACGATTCCGTCCGCAGCGAAAGATCCTTCGTGGACAGCCAAACACGTAGTCCCACCTTGAACGCCGGTGCCCCTCTCCTCTTGAGATCTGCTGCGGACTTGTAGGAGCTGCCCATGCACACCAACATCTTGCGAGTTACTTCCCAGGTCCGCTTGCAGCTTCTCGCCATCGCCAGAGCGGATGCCACAGCGGAGTCTTTGGCCACCGGTAGAAACAGAGAGAGAGGATAACCATGCACTACGTGGAAAGGAGCCATACCTGTGGAGGTGGAGGGCAGGGAGTTGTGAGCATACTCCAGCCATCCGAGGTGCTGGCTCCATGTGCTGTGGTCACGAAATGCCAAGCAGCGTAGTCTACAGGTCTTGGTTAATCCTCTCCGTCTGGTCATTGGACTCCGGGTGATGGCCTGACGTCAGGCTCGCCGTAGCCCTGATGAGGGTGCAGAGCTCCTTCCAACAACAGGACATGAACTGTGGTCCCCTGTCCAAGACAATGTCCACCGGCAGCCGGTGGTAGCGGACGACCTCGTCCAGCAGCAGCTGGGCCTTTAGCTTGGCGGACGGGATCTAGGGGGCCGGCACGAAATGGACCATCTTGGAGAAACGGTCGATGATGGAGATTACCACTGTGTTCCCCTGGGAAGGAGGTAGCCCAGTGACGAAATCCATGGAGATATGTGACCAGGGACGAGAGGGAATCGACAGTGGCTGCAACTCCCCCATAGGTCGCAGGCGGGAAGTCTTGTTGGCCATGCATACCGGGCAGGCATTGACGTATTCCCTCACGTCCCTACCCAGGTTTGGCCACCAGAACCGCTGCTCGACGACAGAGCACATCTTTGTGATGCTGGGGTGGCAGACAATCATGTTGGTGTGTGCCCAGTCAATGACATCCCCCCCCGTAGTGACGGGACAACAAACAAGCGGCCGGGAGGACATCCGGCTGGACCCGGAGTGTCCCTAAAGGCCTCCTTCACTCGTGTCTCGATCTCCCAGGTAAACCCGGACACAAAGCAGGCCTCCGGAAGGATTAGGACACTCACGGGCTCCATGCGGTCCTCCTCGTGGATCCGCGAGAGTGCATCTGGCTTGCCGTTCTTCGACCCTGGACGGAAGGACAGAGTAAACTGGAACCGCGTAAAAAACAGTGCCCACCTGGCTTGTAGGGCATTCTGCCTCTTCGCGGTCCTCAGGTTCTCCAGGTTTTTACGGTCGGTGAGAACCACGAACGGCACTTGCGACCCTTCCAGCCACAGTCTCCTCCATAGCTATCTTGACCGTCAGCAGTTCGCGGTCAACCACATCATAGTTTCGCTCGGCCGGGGTCAGTCGCTTCAAAATGAAGGGGCACGGGTCAATCCTTCCATCCGTCGCGTACCTCTGGGAGAGAACTGCTCCTATTCCGGAATCAGACACGTCCACCTCGACCACAAACTGCCGTTCCGGGTCCGGCATTATGAGGATAGGTGCAGTGGTAAAACTTGCCTTGAGCCTGTCGAAGGCCTCCTGACAGGTCCCGGTCCACTGGACGGTGCTTCGGGGAGACGTAAGAGTGTGCAGAGGGGCAGCAATGAAGCTGAAGTTCCGGATGAACTTTCGGTAGAAATTGGCGAACCCGATAAACCACTGCACGTCCATCCGACAAGAGGGAGTGGACCATTGAAGAACAGCGTAGATCTTCCCGGGATCCATTCGAATCTGTCCCTCTGCCAAGATGAACCCCAGGGATGAAACGGAGGGTCAGTGGAGCTCGCACTTCTCCACGTTCACGTACAGCTGATATTGCAGCAGCTGTTGAAGCACCTCTCTGACATGTGGGAGGTCAAGTCTGAGGAGAAAATCAGGATGTCGTTGAGGTATATGAAAATGTTTTTGTTCAGTTTCTCCCGGAGCATGCCATTAATAAAGTTCCGGTATACAGCTGGTGCATTCGTCAACCCAAACGGCATCACCAAGTACTCGTAGTGGCCCGTGGGGGTATTGAATGCCATCTTCCATTCATCCCCCTCCCGGATGCATACCAGATGGTACGGACTCCGTGAGTCCAGTTTAGTGACGATCCAGGCCCCCTGAAGTAGTTCGAATGCGGTTGCGATCAGGGGAAAGGGTACCCATTTTTTTACGGTGATGTCGTTGAGCCCTCTGTAGTCGATGTAGGGCCGTAGTGAGGTGTCCTTCTTCTTCACGAAGAAGAACCCTGCTCCAGCCGGTGAGGAAGACGGTCGGATGAGCCCTGCCGCCAGCGACTCCTCAATCTATTTTTTCATGGCCTGGTGCTCCGGTCCTGTCAAAGAAAACAGTCTCCCTCAAGGTGGTGAGGTGCCGGGCAAGAGCTCAGTGGCGCAATCGTACGGGCGGTGTGGCGGCAGGGATCTAGCTTTTGTCTCCGAAAAAACCTCCTTGAGGTCCAGATAACAGGAAGGCAGTGCGGGTAGCTCCGGCATGGTACCTGGCTCACCTACTCCGATGGGCGCAACTTGAATCCTCCCCTCCTCATGAGTCCCGAAACACCCCTTGCAGAAATCTTCATCCCACGCCCTGATTTGGCCCGTGGTCCAGTCGATGTGCGGGTTGCGCTCCTTGAGCCACGGACTACCCAGGATGATCTCGCTGCTCCGTGAGTTGAACACGTGGAAGCCAATTCTCTCTGTGTGAGCATCCGGAAAGGCCAATCCTAAGGTTTGCGTGCGGCACGTCACCCGACAGAGGAATTTACCATTTGCCGCGTAAGCATTGCGGAACCGCTGCGCCTGAAAGGTTGCCGCGCCCAACACCTCGACCACGTGGGGGTTGATTAAATTCGCGTCAGAGCCTAAGTCAATGAACGCTGTGACGGAACACGAACGGGTGACTTGGAGTAGAGCCTGACTCGATTCCGCCGCGGTATATCGTACACTCACACACTTAGTAGCTGTATACACACCTACCTGTCATTTGGAACCCACAAAGCTCTCGTCCTCTGCACCCGTGCAATCCATTTTTCACGACAAACCAGGTCTGTTGGAAACCTATGAAAGGTAAATCCATTCTCCCGAGTGTTCAAGCAATGTCCACCAATGCAATGAGCAGGCATTTTGGCTAACACGAAGGAACAACAAGCTACCTTCCTGGAGGTAAAACTAATGGAGACAAACGATTCCATTTGGAGGCGCTTCTGTCCTTTACGTCACTTCCTCTTCGCGAAAACTAATCCATCGAGAGGATTTTCATGGCGGGAGTTACAAAAAGCTGCATACGTCAAAATCATGTTTTGTGGTGACAAAACGCATGGGCCATATTGGCTGCCGTTTTTTCATTAATAACATACTAAAAATCATCCATTTTGTGACAGGAGCCCTTTAACATTCAAATAAAACAACAGTTTTATTGCAATCTGTAGTTTTATTAAAATGTGACAATAGAATAAGGCCCACCAATCAAACTGCAGGACTGTGGGCTGTGTCCGCAGAAGGTGCTGGAGAGGAGTCCTTCATCTATCACGCCAATACATTTGCTTGTACGATGTGTGCGCAAATGTCTGGAGTGAGCTACTGGCTGAATGACAGATGCTTCTGTGGTAATGGATAAGAAACTACTCCCTGGGCTGGTCACCAGACAGTCACAGGCCACATATAGAAAAAGAAACCCAGCCACATTAACCTTCAGACCATCACTGAGTGGGGACTGAACCCACATTGCCTGCACTAAGACTATACCATCACTGACTCAATTTCAATGGGAAAAATTAATTTCACATGGGCTACAACTAAGATGGTCATGGTTGGAACAAATGAAATTTGTCCATCAATGTACGACTCTATTTGGACTCCAAAGACCTAAAAGAATTGCAAATATTGAAAGTAGTCTCAATAGCTGTTTTTGAAAAAAGGTCAGCCAACAATCCTGACCTCAGTTCAACAAAACTTTTGTGGGCTAATTGCGACTCATTTCAAATACAAGATCGGTACATAATTTAAAATAAAATAAATGGGCTTTCTAGCATTGTTTCAAGAGAGAAATACTCGACCACATACAAATTGTTGAACTTTCTGTTTATGTAACCAATGCAAATGTAACCATTTTGTATGGGTTTTGTATTTTTAACACAAAAGAAGTACTGGGTTTTCAGACTGACATGTCTTGCTTATATCAACACCTGCCATTTATCATGATGTTCTATGTTAGTCTCATGTCAGATGGTTGTTTGGCTTTATCTATCCAGACTGTTGATGACGATGCCCAGCTCAGCACTTCTGAGGGCAGCACAGTGGACTTCAGGGAAAAAGATGGAGACTCTCTAGACTTAGAATTAGAGGAATCCATGGAACCTGACGCCTGCTTTCCTGACAGTGAGTATCAGTCCAAACAACCACAACTGATCTTTGCAGTCAAGTAAAAAAAAAATGTGTTTTTCATTTGTTCCTGATCAGGCTGTGTACAGAGGTTCCAATGTTGCCAAGTAAATGTCGAGGTGGGCTGGTGGAAAATATGGTGGACTATCAGAAAGACCTGTTTCAGAATAGTGGAGCACAACTGGTTTGAGAGCTTCATCATCTTCATGATCCTGCTTAGTAGTGGTGCATTAGTAAGTTTATTCATGTAAGCCGGTAATGGATGTCATATGTAAATGCTTGAGGAATTCATTAGTGAGTGACAAGTTAAGAATTAACATTTCTGTAAAGAACATCAACAGATTTTCTGAAATACTCTATGTAATCATTTCATACAGTGTTCACTGTTTTATTCCCAACCAGGCTTTTGAAGATGTCTACATTGAAACCCGGAAGAACATCAAAGCAATGTTGGAGTACGCTGACAAAATGTTCACCTACATCTTCATCTTGGAGATGTTACTGAAGTGGGTGGCCTACGGCTATGCCAAATATTTCACAAATGCTTGGTGTTGGCTGGACTTCCTCATTGTTGCTGTAAGTTGATCTATCTCGAAGAACTATTAGAACACCTAGAACACATATGCCCAGATTAGACTACAGGATTTTAGCCCCATTAAGGGACCGATTTGATATTGTGGAAGATTTCCCATATCACGTTTGACATATTTTGTTGGGAATGGCAAATTGTAGGACCAGCAACAGAAAAAGATCTATCCCCTCTGATCTTTCTTATTCCTCAATACTGCCGATGGTTCCTGGTTAGCTGACCAGAAAGACCAGGCAGTAGCGTAGGGGTGAAGGGCTTGAAAATTTTAAAATAAATTAAAGAATGCTAAAATGATATATAATGTGCACAGGCAGCCAGTGGAGGGAGGCCAAAATCAGAGTTATGTGCTCTCTCTAACAAGTTTGAGTTTTAAGATAATTGCATTTATAAACAGATTCACCAATTCACTTAAAAGGATCTATAAGCATTTTTGTGAACCCCAACTGATTAACAAATAGAGCAACGAGATATATCCTCATTAACAAACCTCATCATCAAATGTATGAAATTTATGTCTAGTCATCCAATGATAGGACTGCTATCATATTTTTTCATGTGCTTGCGTTCCAGGTTTCATTGGTCAGTCTGACTGCCAACGCTTTGGGATTTGCTGAACTTGGGGCCATCAAATCTCTGAGAACCCTACGAGCTTTGAGGCCCCTGAGAGCCCTTTCGAGGTTCGAGGGCATGAGGGTGAGTCTTCTCGAAACTCTCATCAGCTCTATGACATACATCACTGTCACCTACTATGTTACTCGTCCATTTGGAAGACCCAGAGAGTCGATTCTCAAACAAAACAGACAGTTGACCAAATCACTTGACCAAAACTGTTTTTACTGTTGATTTAAGAAAAGATTACCAGTAATACTAATCTTAACACACCAAGGTTTAAACTACTTTCAAGTGTGATTATAAATCCCTGATTTCTGATTTAACCCTAACCAGTCTCACCTGTGTGGAATTTGCATGTTCTCCCCGAGCTTGCGTGGGTTTTCTCTGGGCACTTGAGTTTCCTCCCACATCCCAAAAACATGCATGCTAGTAGGTTGAATGGTTGTTTGTTTCTATGACCCTTGCGATTGACTGGTAAGCGGTTCAGGGTGTACCCCGACTCCCGTCCAAAGATACTGTAGAGCTGGAATAGGCTCCAGTACACCCAAGGCCATAGTGAGGATAAGCAGTTGAGAATCTCGATGGACGGACGGATGATCACCTAACCTCAATGTATTCTTTTTACAGAAGGAGGAGAGCTACATCTATTCTGCGGTTTGATTATATTTGTTTTTGCTTTGGTGTTCTCCAGGTGGTTGTAAATGCTCTGCTGGGGGCGATTCCTTCCATCTTCAATGTACTGTTGGTGTGCCTCATCTTCTGGCTCATCTTCAGCATCATGGGCGTGAACTTATTCGCGGGAAAGTACTATCGCTGTGTCAACAGAACCTCAGATGAACCTTTCTTGCCCAGTGAAGTGGCGAACATGACAGAATGTTTAGCCTTAGGGAAGGACGCTGCTCGTTGGAAGAATATTAAAATCAACTTCGACAATGTTGGTCTGGGTTACCTTGCGTTGCTGCAAGTGGTAAGTTACAGTTACATCAGGAAATGACTAAATGAGATTCCAAATATGATGAATTATGTTAATGGAAAATTTGGAACGTATATACAGGCTACCTTCAAGGGCTGGATGGACATAATGTATGCTGCAGTGGATTCGCCAAGCAAGGTGATGACATTTTGTTTGCATTTTAAATTGTTTACAGAGCAGGATTCTGTTTCTTTATTCTGTATAAAGACCAGAAAGAAAGAATCATGAATGTTTCTGTGTTGTACTATTTTAGAATCAAGAACAGCCAGCATATGAGATCAACCTGAAGATGTATCTGTACTTTGTTGTTTTTATCATATTTGGAGCCTTCTTCACACTCAATCTCTTCATTGGTGTCATAATTGACAATTTCAACCAGCAAAAGAGGAAGATAAGTATTTACTATTTTTTTAACCAAGTAGTGTATGTGACAAATGCAATCTACCCAGAACTCATCACGAGATTATTTATTCAACATCCTTGGAAGAATATATAGTAATAACAATTCCTTGGTCAAACACTGAACTGTGATACAAAATGTAAAAAGTGTATTTGCTGATACTAAAAGGTAAAAATAATACATACAATATGTGCAATACATATACTGAGCAAAAACATAAATCCAACACTTGAGCTGAACTCTAAGATCTAAGACGTTTTCTATCTACATAAAGGCAACTTCCTCTCAAATATTTCTCACAATCTGTCTAAATCTGTGGGATTGAACACTTCTTCTTTGACGAAATAATCCGTCCACCTTGCAGTGTTGGGATATCGTGATGCTAATCAGACAGCATGATTATTTTAATAGGTGACTCAATGTCCAGTTTTGTTGTATTGGGCCGGCAGGGGCTAGGGATGTTGACTAGGGTGGACGGGGGTGGGGTTTTTGCTCAGTAAATCGTCACTTGGCAGTCATTTAACATAACGCATCCTCTTTATACTTTGGAGGTCAAGACATTTTCATGACTGAGGAACAGAAGAAATACTACAATGCCATGAAAAAGCTGGGTTCAAAGAAGCCACAAAAACCAATTCCCAGACCATCGGTTTGTAGCTTGAACCTCTAATCTCCATTTTCAAACTTTGTGTTCATTATCACCTTAATTTCATTTTCCCGTCTTCCATTTCAGAACAAGATTCAAGCATACATATTTGACATCACCACAAAGCAAGCATTTGATGTTGTGATCATGCTACTTATATGGCTTAACATGGTTGCTATGATGGTGGAAACTGATGACCAGTCAGATAAAAAGAAAGAAATTCTCAGTTGGATCAACGGGGTCTTCATTTGCGTCTTCACGGGGGAGTGTTTGTTGAAGATGATTGCACTCCGCCAGTACTTTTTCACAAATGGTTGGAATGTCTTTGATTTCATTGTCGTCGTTCTCTCAATTATCGGTACGAATCAGGAGCATTTGTTTAGCTGTTACAGCGAGCCCTCCATTACTCAATAGGATTTTGTGCTTGACTAACAAATTATTTTCTTTCTTCTTTAGGTATGTCTCTCTCGGAACTGATTGAGAAATACTTTGTGTCACCAACTTTGTTCAGAGTCATCCGACTGGCTCGAATCGGACGTGTCCTCCGCCTTATTAAAAGTGCCAAAGGAATCCGCACCCTCTTGTTTGCCTTGATGATGTCACTTCCTGCCTTGTTCAACATTGGTCTCTTGCTCTTTTTGGTGATGTTTATCTACGCCATCTTCGGCATGTCAAACTTTGCTTATGTGAAAAAGGAATCAGGAATTGATGACCTTTTCAATTTTGAGACATTTGGCAACAGCATGATCTGCCTGTTTCAGATCACCACCTCAGCTGGGTGGGACGGGCTATTAGCTCCCATTCTCAATAAATATGAAGACGACTGCGACAATACCATGGAGCATCCTGGCAGCGCTGTCAAAGGGGACTGTGGATCTCCTTCTGTCGGCATTGCCTTCTTTGTGAGCTACATCATCATCTGCTTTCTTATTGTGATAAATATGTACATTGCAGTTATCCTGGAAAACTTTGGTGTAGCCACAGAGGAGAGTGCTGACCCACTAAGTGAGGATGATTTTGAAATGTTTTATGAGGTTTGGGAAAAGTTTGATCCACGTGCAACCCAGTTTATGGAGTACGACAAGCTGTCTGAGTTTGCGGATGCCTTGGACCCACCATTACGCATAGCCAAGCCGAACAGGATCGAACTAATCTCTATGGATCTTCCCATGGTGAGCGGCGAACGCATTCACTGCCTGGACATCCTCTTTGCGTTTACTAAACGGGTTCTTGGTGAGGGTGGAGAGATGGACATACTAAGGGCGCAAATGGAGGAGAGATTCATGGCTTCCAATCCTTCCAAAATGTCATACGAACCTATCACGACCACCCTTCGCCGGAGACAGGAGGACACATCAGCCGTGATCATCCAGAGAGCTTTCAGAGAGCATTTGAGGAGACGGGCTACTGACAAAACATCCCTAAAAGCCAAAGACAACATTCCAAATGACGAAAAGCCGGTTGACAAAGAAGATCCGCTCATGGACAAACTCAATGAAGTTTCTGGTTCGGATATAAAGGAGCCTTCAACCTATCAACCGTCTGAAAATGACAATGCTGAACTGGATGTCACAGGCAAAGACGACACTGAGCATGATTAATAAGAATGTCGGAGATGCCTCAAAGACATTGTAAGTCATGACAAAATGTTTACAATGGCATTGGACTCCTTCTCATAGGATGGATATTGATGCCAAACTGACTTGAGCTCAGAAGCCTAAAGGTTGGTGCCTAAAAGGGTAAAGCAGCTCATTCAGGCAGTAGTGAAACTATTTTCTAGGAGCAAGACTGTTGGAAGGGGATGGGCAACATTTCACAAGTGTTCAAAAACTAGTTCAAGCTTTACTTTTTATTGCAGCTGTCTTTGCTTTACAGTGACTTCGATTACAACTATATCATTGACTGGTGTATTATTTTACCTACTTATTTAAAAAGTACCATTGATGTCATTTCTTGTCGAATCCATCAATTGCCTTTTAACCCACTTTTGAAATGTGTGGTTTGTTCAGGAGGAACAGAATTGGTTTAATGCTAGCTGGGTCTCGAATACTTGAAAAATCCAACAGAAAATGTCAGACTCGCTGCAGCCCATGTGGATTCACATAAAAAATGTTTTCCAGAATTATGCATGAAAGAGGATTTGGTGTGGAGCATATTTTCATCAGATGCTTGTTTCATGATGTAAAGCAAATACTCATGACATGGCTAATTTTTGGAAATACAGTGGAACGTCCAAAATTGATAATCCATTCCTTCCTGTTGGTTGGCTTCCAGGTCAACAATTTCCATACAATATGGAGGGATTCTGTATTAACTGTACATTTTCAAGCAACTTTTGTAATAACACAAGCTTTAAAGGAACTGAATAATAAACTGTTTACTTTCGCATTTGCAAGTCGTATGACTATTGGGAGTCAACTTTGGATGTTACACTGTTGTCTCCATGTTAACAAGACACAAGACCGTGGAAAAATCTTGTGATGAACTGCTAAACAAATTTTGTCATCAAGTGGAAGAGCATATGATTATTCTGCCTGTATGTATAAGTAGCTGGCATGGATTGATGACCAAAGATACATTATACGTAGTAAATAATAATTTTGAGATGAACTAAATGAAATTGGATAATTTCCTATGGGAAACCTGATGATCACAGTGGTTGGGAAGCACTTCCTTTGGTGAATTTTAAAACAAGTCCATCACGGTGACCTGACAAGTGTCTGATCAGTCACACTGGGCCAGACAAAATTTTCACATTCATTTTTGTTGCATCATCATTGCGGTTATTTCAGGTCACCGTGTGTTACTCAATGTACCATTTTCCATGCTGATTACAGGAAACGTGTATCATGAAATTGCTAAGAATAGATTCCAGGCAGACAGATTATCAGTGATACAGCATCGTCTTAGTTGGAAGGTGGCATTACTAGTCAGTACTTAATGTAGAACGGTTTCATACGCAAAAATATAAAACAGGTCCTCCTTCATGTCTTAGTTGTTGTAGATGATAATCATATTATTTAATGAGTATAAAGTTGTGGCTTCATCATAATATTGGTTACCTCTGACATAAACCAAAATATTCAGTTTATAGAGGCAATCTGATATTTAAAAAGCCAGCAAAAGTTACAATTTTTAAATCCCATAAAAGGTCAATACTTTTTCAAGGACACCATGGTTAATTACAGAGACTTAGTTTCTTTTTCTATGTGAATAAATTATGTGTATTAAATGCCGTGTCTGACATTTAAACTTGTTTTTGCATTGCCTCTTAATCATTATCATGATTAATATCAAAATGAGAGGTTTGCAAGAATAATTCTTCATGATTGTACATGGGAAAGTCACCACAAATTCAATGTGACCTTACTCTGAAGTAGTTTCCTTCCTGTGTTTACATTTTAATGTGGCATTTTTGTCATTGGGATGGTTGTTTCCATATAGCAAACTTCATCTCCTGTTCCTTGTCATGAGCGCATCATTACATGAATGTCAATATGTTTTGCATGTAATTCAAACATTCAATACACACATTGTTTTGATCAGGACAAAAGGATTTGATTAAAAAGACTCTAATATCTCCCATCACTAATATGCATAATGTTTGTAGTGTATAAATATACTGCATGCAAGGCACTGTTATAACCCATTTCAGTGAAAAGCCAAAAGAATAAAGATGACATGTACCTCAAGTATGCCTAATACTTTTGTTTTCTTGTCCAACACAAATTATTTTATCTATGAAGTCACCTTTGTGTGTACATTCTACAGATTAAAAAAATAAACTTCCACTTAGACATCTTTTTTAATGAAAAAAAAAAAAAAATCCAAGTGGTGTCCTGAGATATGGGTTCAACTGGTTCTGTGACCAAGCTTCTCTCTCAAATCATCTTTTCCTATTCAAACAAATGGAATTGTCATTTCAAATACACAAAAACCATCTGCGGTTTTTAATGAGGAAAATTTGCACTATAATATTTGTACTTTATGAGTAATAACATAATACAGAGAATGTAAAGATTTTAAAAGTGTATGCACCATGATTATTGCCACAATGCAATTCTTTGTGCTGCTCCTTCTGGTGTCTCGAACTTTATGGAGACTGATAGTAATTCTTTGACTACTACTTTCAACTATGATTGACATTAAACAGCTTGAAGCCTCTTTTTTGATAAATAATACTTCAACAACTCCTTATTGTGGAGTTGACTTTAGTAAACTGGTACCATACAGTGCTTAGATCACAGGTTCATACATACAAACATAATTTTGAAAATTATTTTAAGAAAACATATTTATAATAGGTGGAACGGTGAAGCAACTAGTAAGAGCATTGGCCTCACAGTTCTGATGACCGGGGTTCGAATCCCGGCCCCCGCCTGTATGGAATTTACATTTTCTCCCTGTGCCTGCGTGGGTTTTCTCCAGGTACTCCGGTTTCCTCCCACATCCCCCCCAAAAAAAACATGCAACATTAATTGGACACTCTAAATTGCCCCAATGTATGATTGTGAGTGCGGCTGTTTGTCTTTATGTGCCCTGCAATTGGCTGGCAACCAGTTTAGGGTGCACCCCACCTCCTGCCCGATTACAGCCAGGATAGGCTCCAGCACTCCCGCAACCCTTGTGAAAGTAAGTGGCTCAGAAAATGGATGGATATGTGGTAGTTGTAGTAGTAAAATAATAATAATAAAAATAATAATAATCTCAAACAGCCAAAACAAGATAGAAATAGAAGTGGCTGGAGGGCATTGATTAGTTAATACAAAGTAGAGGGTTGATGAGAACAGGTGGAGACAACAACAACAAAAAAGAAAACAAGCAAACAGACATGAAAGTGAATGGAAAACTTAATTAAACGAGACAAAAAAAAATCTAATAAAAATGAAGTCAACAAAAACACAGATCATGACAAAACTGAACTGAACTGTAAAATAGTAAAATGCTGGGACTGCTGGTGCCAGTATTTTACTGTAAACTAAGAAAATACAGTGAAACACAAATTTAATGAAACGAGCAATTACAGTAACATACTGTTTAGTTCAAAAGAGTAGAAAAACTGTAAAAAAAATACACAGCTGTCACTATTTTTACAGGACAATTTCTGATAGTGCAGGTCACTCGTACCTCAATGAATCATTGTTATTGATCATAAAAACGCTTATTGTTGAAAAACTAAGTGTAACATGCAGTAATCTACTTTTTCTTTTATGTCCACTTAATTACTATTTCGCTTATAAATAAAATAAGCATTATAAAACAATAGTCGATATTTGTATTCCTTCAGAAAACAAACTATTACCTGTTTCTACAAAACTCCAGCTATGGACCATTTTAACGATCATAATCACTTTATTTGCAAACAGATCACATTTCTGAGATTTTTTCATACTTGAATTTAATATCTTTTAGGTATCAGATAAACTCTCTTGAATGAGCTCTAGTCTGGTTTATGAGTGTACTCTGTGGTTTCTGCCGGAAACAATTAGGGTCTTAAGTGGGTTGAGTATTTTATTAATTATTAATCATCGTCAAAATATTTATTACAGTCCGAAATCCTTTTTACTGCTTGTGACAACCCTGAGTACAGTGCACGAAAGGATCGTGACCAATTATTGATTGTTTCGACTTTCCTGTCTCACACAGGATTGTTATCGTTGCCTGCATAGCTGAGCCAATCCACATTGTTTCAAAATTTTAAAGGGCACTTGCAAACATGTAATAATGCATAATTTCACACCCTCCCACTCTCCAGAAAGTGAATAACACACAAGCATACAACTGATTAACCTGTCAAGTGTCAACTATCCTGTGGTGGACTGCAATATGGCAGAATGTTGGAACTGCTACGAGAAAGAATGTCAGTTTGGATTTGGATCTTGCCACGAGCTTCGAAGGAGAACCAGAGTAAATTAAAAAAAAAACTGAGAAATCTGAGAATGCAACCCAGAAGAGCTCTAATTTTATTTGCCTACAATGGGAAGACGATTCCATTAGATTAGGTTGTGGTGAGTTCCTCCTAACCTCCCCCATGTCCGAGTGACACACATGCTCTCTCTGTCAACCACTAAATTGCAGTTTCAATTGAACCAATCCCTCTTAAGAGTCACAAGCAGGCCCTTGTCCAGTTTTAAACATAGATGTATCAGAAAATTGCACCAATCACGCCACAAGTTGAAAAACGACAAATGAAAGCGTTCATTAGTAAAACACTGCATCACTGAGTATGACTCAAGTATGACTTGATCAATAATGGCTCACAGAAACCACAATGGAGATGGCCATTAGAATGCTACGGTAGCATAAGCCAGGGCATGCATATTCCACAGTCTTTCCTCTAAAAGGTTTTCAGAAGCATTCTTTCTAAGTGCAGCTGCCCATGCAATATTTATGACTTTTTGCGATCTACAACACCTCAATCATGTAACTACTCTCTCCACAGTTAATGCTAATTTGCTTATGTGATTGACATTAGCTACTTCTCTTGAATGGCTTGCGACAGTATCTAATCGTGTCTGTGAATTCCGTTGTGCGCTACAGGATACAGACAGCCGCCTCACCTCGACAGCTCTGTGATTTACGCTCCCATTGATGTGTGCTGCTGAGAGTTAACGATTTTGTGCCACAGTTAGTGGCTAAATAATATCTGACACGGCCTGGAAAGGTCTCTCCTGGAACAGTTGTACTCGTGCTGGATACATGCTGCTCCCACTATTGAATCAACGCTGTAAACCAACAGTTCAAACTTATCAGTCAATGCATGATGTTACATAATGGCTGGATGGAAATATAATTCCACGGTTAAACAATGCAAAGATGCTTTGGCCGGTAATAACGCACAAACGTTATAGTTTGCTCTGTACTTTAGATTACACAAAAAGCACTCACATATAAAGCCTGATACATACATTAATTTAACCTCTATACTGTTTTTATGTCACGCAATGTCATGTGATTTACCAATACTACATTCGCGATGGATCAACGCATTGAGTGCATCTGGTTTTAGAGTGTTTTGAATTTATAGCATTAATTTTGTTAGTGTAGCTCAAAACACCCACACCCTGTGTGGCCCTTTGATTAATTTTGGAGCATTATAAAAATGCTCCCTCCAACATACATGATCAGTTTGAAATTGTACAAATACCAAAAATGGCAGATCTCATTGAGTAGCACTTCGACAGGTTCTTCTCCCATAGGAAGCTGTCAATAATTGTGATTTTACGGCGGTGGTGAATAGCTCAAGTTAACACCAACTTCCTCTAGACGGAGAAGAAAGAGGAAATGGGAAAAGCAAGCGAGTATCGCCAGGTGGGACGCCAGCTAATGCAAACCTCTGCTTCACAATGGGAGGACCTGACCAAGATCTTACTGTTTCGCACACAAGTCAGTCGTACTCATGTCAATAATGCACAAAAGTAATGGAAGCCAATTGTTACTGTAATTCAACACACATTCAATGAACTATAGCTTCTTATAAAAGGTGATAATGGTAAGGTATGTATTGTTTGAGCTGTATTATTGTGTGCAACACCAAGGAGGTGCATTTACATTACAGGCAAACTATTACATTGCAAGCACTTTCAGTAGCATGTTAAGCTATTAGCAAACTAACATCCACCTAGCACTCAACCATGTATTGATTCAAATTAGTATTACTACAGAAACGCATTACCATGCAAACAATTTACAGTAATGTGATGTGATAAATAAGAGAGTTCAACTTACATTAAACTTTGAGCCAAAGTATTGCATAATATTTGACTCCCACTGAACTGCTTACTCAACAAAGACTGTACAATAACTACGTTGAAGTCGAAATGAACTACTTGTCCTTGCAGCCCAACTCCTACGCCCTCACAGCAGCGCAAGCTTTGTCCAAGATGTCCTTTCTAATTTGTGAAAAATTTGGATGAGTAGCAAGCACCTGTAGATAGATGCAAAGAAAACAAATGAAAATGTGAGAATCCAAAAATTCAAACACTAACAGATCTCACCTTATGGCACACATCTATGGCATCAAAATTCTGTTTTGCTTTTAAGTAGTTTAAAGCAAGTTTGTATCCTGTAATGACACATTATATTATTCTTAGTAGTTCATTTATCTATAGACAGACTTGAACATAAATGATCTACATAAGCCTACCAACAGTTGGGTTGAATTGATTTCCATATTTCCATGCCAGTTTATAGTTGAATGCTGCGTCACGAAATGCCTGCTCTTTTTCCATGATGAATCCCCGATACTCATAAGCTTTACAGCATGACTGCAGAGAAAATGCTCAATTAGAAATATCATATTGTGGTTCTCCTGTGACATCGTCAAATATATTTACCACAAATGATGTCAGCACCAAGAACAGAAGTCGATTTTTTAGTCATCGTGAAATGTGTTTGTATTGTTTGAGAGAACTAGAGCATAACGGCCAAGTCATGGACATATTTGTCCTAATAATAATTGCTACGTCTAACGTGAGGTAGCATGGTAAAATAGCATGTTTGTACAAATTTCACCATGTTATGAAATCATTTAATTGATACTTTACATTGAAATTACGAGGATTAATATTTTACTGGCAAATTTAGCTATTACCTTATTTTGACCTGCACAGATTCATCAGATCGGTTCAGTCAGAATAAAGTATACATTCATTATCCAAGGTTGTTCTACGGTTAATTAATGTTAAGTTCCAAAATTATAAATGAACATCTAAAAATGCTATGAAACGCATAGATTACAACATTGACTGACCTTGTTGTGGTTGAGGCACCTCTTTAGGAGATCATCTGCTAAGTCATACTTCCCTGAATGGATGTAGATGTTTGCTAGGAGCAGCCAACTCTTCTCAAACTCGTCTGCGTCAACAATATTCCAGGTCATCTTTGCTATATGTTTCAGTTGGTTCCTGGCTTGAGGAGTTTGCTTCAGCATCATGAAAACCATTGCAATGCCCAACAGTGCTGGCAGGTAATCTTGCTAAAATAAAACAAAGGATCCTGGTTACACAGGAACAAAATGGCAACATCACCCACTCCCAGTTCTGCGTTTCTGAAGTCTGCAGAGTAAATTGACATAACATAATTTTCAGTTTGCTCACCACATTAGTTAAGATATCCGTGAAAACAGAGAGGGCTTTTTCTATATTGACCTTCTGTTTTGTAGCCATTAAGCAATAGTTCTCCAGGATCCGGAACTTTAAGTGTCCTCCAGGTGTTTCTGGCTTTATCTCCTTCAAAAGCTGATGTGCTGTTGTCACAGCAACCCTCTCCATCTCCAGCTTCTCTGTAGGGTTCCTGATGAGAGAAGTGGACCCGTGATAACCCATGCATAACGGTCAAGCCTGTGTTCCTTGCATTACTGATAATTTTTCATGATCCTTGTTTTACTGATACGATAACACACTTACCCAGCTGTAAAATCTAAGTTGCATAATTCGACTCCCATCAAGTCATTGTTGAGATTTAGGTAGATTTCAGTCATTTTATGGACAGCATTCTGACCCCACTTGGTGTCTTTTCTGGCCTGGTTGAAGTGATGCAGAGCTGCATTAGTGTCTCCTGTGTACCTGAGCAACAAACACAAATTTAGTCATACAATACACAAAACAGATGACACTTATAATCTCAAGAAACATCTGCCTCACCAAAAATAAAGTCCTTTGCAGTAGTTAAACCCAGGGTCAAATTTAATAAAGGTGGATTGTTTGTCTACCCTCTCAAAAAATCTGGGCATCTCTTCCAACTTTCCTGCCTTCCTCAGCAAATCAATGAGACGTGACACAATTGAGAAGTTCTCTAAAAAGAATAAAAGTTCAAATTCAAATACATTGAGAGAGACTTATTCACCACAGCTAAGTGAAGTTACCACAGACTTTCTCCGCATTCTCAGAAATGAGGTTTTCGCACCTGGCTTGCTCTCCAAAAGTTGCTGACAATGGAAATCTGCTTGTTCATCATCTTGTTTCCTCAACATAAGATTAGCCAGCATCTAAAGAAAAACACATTTAAATGGGCTCCACGGATGTGTTTCAAGCAGACTATGGCCGTCAGAGTGGTAGAAGACAGAAGCCACACACCAGAATTGCATCCTTATTAAACTTGTCGATCTTCAAGACGACACCACATTGTTCCTGGCATGTGTCAATGTCATCCAGTGTAAGGAATATCTGTGCCAACTCCAGCATCACCTAGAATTCCATGTTTCATCAGTTTTCTAAAAGATATAAACCTACGATATTCCCAAACTCAATAATCCCAAAAAGGCGTGAGATTCTAAAAGATGCTCAGGGTAAACAATTATAACAGACACGCCAAGCTTTGATTGAGCGGTACGGACCTTGTGATCAGTCTCACAATGCATAAGAGATTCTTTGTAGGACTCGATTGCTCCATCGTAAACCCTCTGGCTCGTGTAGTGTTGAGCGATCTCACTGCAGATCTTGGCAGCCAGCTGTTTCTGGAAGTCAAAGTTGTCAGGCTGCTCCACTTGCACCCGTTTCAGCACTCTGGCCTGTATATCCCGTGCCTGGCAACATTGCCATTTATCAGTGACAGTAATAACAATAGAATGGGGAATAGGGAACAGACATTCTGAAACGATGTAAACGTCTTTGACCATGTAGTATCACTATACAGTATAGTCAGAAGATGGCAGCAAAACCACAAAGGCACAGTTCACGCGTGGCTTGTAATACTAATGGGCTTTTTTCAAAGTTTTACTATTTAGAGGTCTCAACTGGTAGTTTTAGCAAAGCGTTGAGAGGTTTATGCCTAATGTGTATGTGTTATATATGTGCAACGTGGATCATCCACAAACAAAATTATCCAAAATGTGATTAGTACTCACCGCCATAAAGCTGTTTAAACTATGTTCCCAGTGACAACATAAGTCCTGTGTACTCCAAACTGTGGGATTTGGGGGCATTTTTTTCTCTGTATTTAAGTTTTGTAAATTTTTTTCATTGTCTATCACAGTGTTCGTGATGGGCTGGGGTAGGAAGGTGGCAGCTAGGTCCCAAAGGCTCGAAAGTGCACTATGTTTCAGACGGTGGTTTACAACCCTCCCAGCTCATAAATGTTCTGATGGGGTCCGTCACATGACAGCAAAAACAAAACAAAACAAAACAAAACAAGCATCCACAGTTATTATGGCATGTAGCCTTTGCCCATCTCATCTCCCTGTGTTGTTCCAAAACCTTCCTTTTTGTCCATTGTGGCCCGAAAACATCAGCGAGCACAAAAACGCTTGTGGTAGATTCCATTGCAAACTCAACAAGGTACATGTCTATCGAACAAAAGCACCTCAAAAGTGTGAATATATATGAATAAACAAAAGGTCGAAGAGAAAATACCAACAGCGACAAAGGTGGACAGAGAGTTACAGGAAGACAGGGATAGTCGAAACGCTAATTAAAAAAAATCCTATGCAAGGCTGTGAAACAAGCAACAGAAATTACACATGTGGTAACACAACAGATGAAAAACAACTCGTGTTGGAAACAGGAGAATGTAAGAAACAAGTGTGAGCGTATCAAAGGCTGAAGCAATGGCAACTAGCAAAAAATTATTTTGCATCTTCCTCCCATCCCTTTGTGTATCAATACCCTGCTGATGAAGATTTTCAGCAGGTGTGACACAGGAGACGATGCCCAACTATATATTCCTAGGAAACTGCAACACAAGGAAAACCTAGAAACCAGGAACAGCCTGAAATAAAATCTAATGTTAAAACAAACAGAAATCTCAGAAATAAGTCACATTCATAGCTAGAACATTGGATACAAAAAAACACCACATAAAATATTAAAAATGACTCACCCTTTGTAGGGATGTTAAGGCTTCTTCTGCTTTGTCAAGCCTATTTTGGACCTTTGCCAACAGCATCAGATAACGGCAATTATCTGCCAGTGCACATAGTCCATTCTCTAGAATGGCAAAAGTAAAAAAACGTTTGGCCAGGTCAGGGAAAAATTTCTTCACCAATTGTTGCTCAATGAACAACACTTCCGAAGTTTGAAAAACAGGAAAAAATAGATGATTTTAATTGGATGACGACAATACCATCTTTTTTACAACAATGTGCAATTGAATTTGATGACCTCAGTAGAAGGGTTGTGGTCTATTTTCCACAGCACAAACCTTTTCATTGTGACATTTTCACTTGGTTCATTTGGTTGTGTCAGGACAATGTAATCCTGCAAAGTACCTGGCTTTTGGGAGAGAGCATCATGCAGAACACTCTCACAGCGCTCATACTCCTTCATCCTCATCAGCAACTCAGCCAGGTCATAGCGCAGGAAGTTCTGTTGTCCGGTCTTCAGTGCAGCTTCGTAATAATGTAATGCCTATGTAAAAGATCTGTGTGTTAACACTTGGCTCTCTCTGAGACTGAATCCTAATTTTGAATTTAAAAATACAAATACAAAAAAAAACAACATTAATGCAAGTACAAACCTCATCAAAGTAGTGGGTCTTGACCAGAAACTTGCCAAACTTGCTGACAAGAGCGCCATCTTCCGGTGTTTTCTTCAGAGCATGCTCATAGACCTCAATGGCTTTCTCTGGCTGATGGTGCAACTATTTTAAGATTAGTGTGAGGCAGTGAAGAGGCCGACCCTATTTTGTATGGGCTCAAGTCCAACAGTCTTTGCTGCCTACCTCTAAGATCTGCATGTAAGCTTCCCCGAGTAAGACATATGTGTGAGGAGTGGGTAACTTGTCCACTATTTCCCTAAAGAACAGACCAACATAGCGCATTCAGTTTAAGAGATTTTGAAGTTTTTCCGTAGGATTGGATTGTATCATATAATTAAGAGAGGTGTTTTAATTTTCAATCAAGTTTTGTTTCAACAAGTCAGTGATTATTACTGTACAGTTTAGAAACTACCAATGCATCTTCAGCAAATGAAATATCGAGATGCCGTGAGGTGAATTTCTCACCTGTAACAGCTTACATACAGACGCTTATCCTTTTTGTGGTTTAAGTAAATGTCTGCCATTTTCTCCTTTGCTTGTATGTAGTAGGGCTGCTCATGCGTAATGTTTCTGAGCATATTTAGTGCCAAGTCTGTGTCACCATGTAACAGAGCTAGCTCTACATTGGCGATGGTGACTCGAAGCTCCTCAGGAGTGCCTGCGAATTTATTGATGGCCTCCTGCATTACCTTGGCTGCTTCTTGCTGCAATACGACATGTATATTTCAGCACACAATACAAACAATGTAAAACAAAAAAATATTTACCATTTCCCAAGCACAATTTAAAGTCTTTAAAACACTGGAATAATCTTTGTACAAATGCTGCTTGCACCTGTTTATCACTGAGCCTCAAAGCCTCAGCTAATTCCAGGAAAACAGAGACACAGTCAGCAGAATTGAGTTCGATCTTTTTGTATTTGGACTTAGCTGATGATCCAGCCCGACAGACCCCAGGAAGACTCATTGCCATTTGCAATATCTGAGTTGCTTCAGCCAGCTTGCCCATTTTCTTCTTTGCTTGGGCCTTGATCAGGAGGTACAAAGGATGTTCTCTAACCTGGAATGAACATACTGGACGTAACTCAGAGTACAAAAGTATGTTGAAATTCAAAATAATTTTGTCTTTTACTGTGACAAACTAAATAAAAAGTTCCACGCCAGAATCTTGACCATCGTGGTATTTAACTGATGCTCTTACCTCAAAGTTATGGCTGAGGCAGAGTTCAAGCGACTGGAAACACAAAGTGAAATTACCGCGCAGCAAATGAATCTGTGCCATAAGCAGATGAGCATCCGTATGGGAAGGACACTGTTCGAGGCAGTGTTGTAGACTGCTCTGAGCGGCATCAAGATCGCCTGAATGATCAGAGATGTGCAGTATGCCTAGTTACTAATACAGGAATTAGCACAGAAGCAGCCATTTAAAATGCAGTGCTCACCCGACTGATACCTGACTTTGGCCTGCAGGAAGACTCCTTGAAGGAGGCCTGGTGCAATCTTGACCACTGCTTCCAACAAGGTAGCACAGTGCCTAAGCTGAGGAACAGGAGACTGGCCCTGAATTGAAGGCTGAACCAAAAACAGCCAAAATTATTCGAAAATACAACTTTAATGTAAAGACATAAACCGTACCTTAGTAGGGCACAAAGAAAGATACTCCTTTACAATTTGTAAGAGGAATTCAAGGTTCAGCTTCTGAAAGTACTGCACACCCAATGGGAGACCATGGACAGTAGAGAAGTGTGTTTCGACAGCTTCTTTTAGAAGCTTGGTTACCTCTTCTTGGGGATGGCACTTTTTAATTGCCACAAGCGCAAGCAGGTAAAGGATTTCCTAATGAGATTAAACATACGATTAAAAAGAAGTGTTTTAACAAAGGAAATTGCCAAAAATAAAGTCTCCAGAGAACAGACGATAAGACAAAACACCTGCAGGAAGAGAATCACAGGTCTCAAATTATTCTGATGGATAACTGATCTTTTTAATATGTGCAATACGTGGTGTGTCGGAAAGGTTTAGGACTGGTATCACAAAAGATTTTCAAAACCAAACATTTCCCCTTTGAAGTAATCCCCTGGAGACTAATGGACTCTGCCAGCCTTCTCTTCCACAGGCTTTTACATTCCTTGAAGGATTCCTCTGGGATCTTCCATGAGCCGTCGTCACAGCCATGTTGATCTTGTCCACATGTTCAAAGCAGGTCCTCTTGATGATCCTCTTGAGTTTGGGAAAGATGAACAAAAATACATGGTCCCAGGCCAGGTGAGGATTGTCAGATGGTCAGGATGGCATTGAGACTAGACCCATTGTTGTGGTGAAGCGGCCATGAGGTGTCCTCCCACAACTCTCGCAACCCAAGCAAATATCACAGGATCTCTTTTGTAGATGTGCTGGTTGATCGTCAGGCCCACAACAAACAGGAAAACTTGTAGTTTGGGTAAACAATCTCTCTCTCTTTTTTTGACACCATTCCCAGAACCTTTCGGACACACATAATATATATACCAAAAAAAAAAAAGTATATAAATTGCATGAACTTTACCCCTGATTTTCCAGTGGTTTGTTGAATTTCTGTCAGAAATTCCAAATCTTTCTCAGCTTCTTCTAGGCAGCCCTCGATCAGCTGGCACCAAATTATACCTGTTCAGTAAAAAAATTATACACCAAGACCTTGACAAGGGTTCATGTACACTTTGCAATTTACCAGTGAGTGCAGTGAGGCTCATCTCATCCAAAGTCATGGCTTTCTTATACCACTTCTTGGCCTCTTTGATTTTATCCTGAAGAACCATAATATAGCCCAACTCTGCTGCTAAATCGGAGCTTTCTTGTGTCACATAGAAGGCTTTTTCCACCATTTTGAATACCTGCTCAAGCACCTTTGCATTCCTTCCGCACTAGGAGCAACCAATGTGGCAAATGCTCACATTCCACACAAGATAAAATTGCGGCAAATACCTGTATACACAGGAGGGATTTTGTCTTACAATGCGACTGAATACTAGAGACATCCTGTAAGCAAGGTCGGGGTTGTGTGGTTCTTGGACGTCCAGACTTTTTATGAGGTTGGAAAGATGCTTTGTTGACTGGAGAGAGAGTGAGAGTGGGAGGGAGAGGGGGAGAGAGAGAGAGAGAGAGAGAGAGCGTGCGCACGAGAGAGAGAGAGAGAGAGAGAGAGAGAGGAGAGAGAGAGAGAGAGAGAGACTGTTTAAACAAGTTAGTGTTTACGAATGGTTTACTACTCTAACAGTTCAAAGATGTCTTTGGTTGTGTACCTCAGTAATATCTCCATTGATACATAATGAATGCAGAGTTAGGATATGTAGAGCATCCAGGTTGTTTGTATCTGTTTGTAGAACTCTGAAATGGAAGTTGGATGACAACTTCTATTTTTTTTTACACTTCATGAGCATTGCAATCGAAATGATTTTTGGAAGGACTAAATTGTAACTTTGGAGAATCAATAGGCAGAAACCATGTCACTGTGTACCTTATTGCTGTCTCTGTAGTCTGCTCCCAGTCTTGGAGGTTTAAAAAAAGTGTCATCTTCTTAATAAGAGCAGGCAAGAACCCAGGGAAACTGGCAATGACCTTGTTCACCACATCTAATGCTCCCGTGTAGTTTTGACAATATTCAAAGTATTGTGCCTAAGACAGATAAACCCCAAATAACCAATCTGAATAAACTTAACAATATACATCCACTCATCCATCAATTTTCTGAGACGCTTATCCTCGCAAGGGTGGTGGGAGTGCTGGAGCCTATCCCAGCTATCATTAGGCAGGAGTCGGGATACACCCTGAACTGGTTGCCAGCCAATCCCAGAGCACATAGAAACAGACGACAATCGCACTCACAGTCAAAATTTTGAGTCCCAATTAATGCCTGTTTTTGGGATGTGGGAGGAAAGTCGAGTCCCCAGAGAACATGCAAACTCCACACAGGTGAGGCCTGGGTTTACCCCGGTCCTCACAACTGCTAGGGCAATGCTCTCACCATTTGCTCGACTGTGCTGCCACTAAACAATATAGAGGAGTGAATTCATATACACAAAAAACAATGCAGATGTATGTTCAACTTCAATTAGTTTGAAAATACAGTACAACAAATAATGGAGCGACTAATGTCTCACAAGTATACTTTACTGCAGACATTCCCCTGTACAATACTTGTTTTAACAACATACACTATTCCACATTTTTCTTAGCTAGCACCTTCCTTTCTATACCGAACATTAATATAAATGCCAACACTTTGGTTTTTGCTCTGATTTTTCACAAGCTGAACTCAAAGATTTACCAAGGCTGTGACTATGAAGGCCTATTTCTCTCAAATATTGTTCACAAATCTGTTTCAATTGGTGATAGTGATCACATCTTTATTGGGACAATCCATCCAATGGTAGGTGGTACAGATGGTTATATGTTAGACATCCAACATCCAATTTAAGGTTTTGACAAATTTGTGCGCAAAATTAGAGAGGAATAATGGCTTGTCATGTTCAAAGAAAAAGTCTTAGTTTTTTGAGCACATAAAATCTCGATGCAAAAACAAATAATGCTACTATATTTTTGTTTAGTGAACATAAAGACTAGTAGTAAATAGGACCGTTTAACAGTGTTTTAGAAACTGAATCCATCTTAAAGTTTCACCTTTCCCATCAGAGCAAAAGCATCTGATCTGTCCTTCAGTCCTTCGTCAAAGTATTTTCCAGCCTTTTGGGCGTAGTCATCTTTCCCACATGTCACATCTATCCATGCTTTCAGGATTATCCCCTGCAAAGGAAACAAGAGTTCTTCAAACATTCACACCACCAATCCTGTTCCTCCACAAAACAGCTTAGTCTGACCTCTTTCGAGCCACTAGAGAGTTTGATCATTCGCTCTGTGTATTCCCTCGCTTTTTCATTTCGTCCCAATAGCCAAAGAAACAAGCCAGCAAAGTAGAGACCCTGGGGAGATGTACATTTCCGATCCTCCCTGATTTTAGTTTCAAGCTCCCGAATAACATCCCTGTCTGTGAGTACAAAGACCCCCATTAGAATCACACCGAGTTAAAACTTCTTAAAATCAGATTTGTTGGCTTACCTGGCGCCGTCTTTTTTTTCTCAGCGTAAACGAGTGCCATTAGAGAGCAGAGTGAGACATCTGATCTATCCTTTATCGCGTCCAGCTCGGCTACAGCTTGCTGAACTTGACCTGTGATCGAATGTTGAAATTGGTGTACAAATCAAAAAGAGAAGATCCAACAAAATAGTATTATTTCATCTGATCACGTCATTCTCACCTTGCACGCACTAGAAAGGAGAGAAATGAAGATTAGCTGAAGTAAAACAGAATATATGTGCGTGAATGAGAGGGGCGGAGGAGGAAGAGTGAAGCTCGAGGGAGAAGAGATACCGAGGTCGGACGACTTCAAATGCTTGGGGTCAACAATACAGAGCAATGGAGAGTGTGGTAAGTAAGTGAGGAAACGGGTCCAAGCAGGGTGGAACAGCTGCTGAAATGTGTCTGGTGTTCTATGTGACAGAAGAGTCTCCGCTAGGATGAAGAGCAAAGTTTATAAAACAGTGGTGAGGCCATGATGTACGGATTAGAGACAGTGGCACTGAAGGAGCAACCGGAAGCAGAACTGGAGGTAGCAGAAATGAAGATGTTGAGGTACCCGCTCGGAGTGAACAGGTTGGATAGGATTAGAAATGAGCTCATTTGAGGGGGAGCCAAAGTTGGATGTTTTGGAGACAAGGTTAGAGAGAGCAGACTTTGATGGTTTGGACATGTTCAGAGGCTAGAGAGTGATTATATTGGTAGAAGGGTGCTGAGGATGGAGCTGCCAGGCAAAAGAGCGAGAGGAAGACAAAAGCAAAGGTTGATGGATGTAGTGAGGGAGGACATGAGGACAGTGGGTATTAGAGAGGAGGATGCACAAGATAGGCTGGAAAAAGATGACACACTGTGCCGACCCCTATCGGGACAAGCCGAAAGGAGAAGAAGATTCTCACCTTGCATTAAAGTGCCGTAGGCACGAAAGACACCGAAGACAGGCTCATTTCGAAATTTTTTCTGTGCAGTTGCTGTGGCATCCGCAACATGATTGAAGTATTTTTCATTGCAATAATATCTAATCAAAGCCTGGAAACAAAAAAGATCCCATTATTAGATTATAGCAAGTACTATCAAAGCTGATGAAATAAGCACCCATAATTTATGTGTCCAAAGTGATGGAAATCAGAAAGTCCTGCCATAAAATTTACTCAATGGTGTTGCAGATATTGTATGTTTTTTGTTGTCTGCATACATTCCTGGGGACTTGAATAAATTTAAATTTAAAGTACTCCATAGGCTCATCAACATCTTGACAAAAACAAATGAGCCCCTCGTCTGTCTAGCTCGATGACGTATTCCCATTAAGGCATATACCTTCGCACTTACATTTCAATTGTCAAAAATGAAATTATACAAAAGGTCTACTCCATATCATTTCAAAAGTATATCCGTCCATCCATCCATTATCTGAGCCGCTAAGAAGATGAATGGATGGATGGATAGATGGTAAAAATAGGCGGTATGGTGAGTGACTGGTCAGAGTATCTCCTTCGGTTTTCAAGAGTGGGGTTCAAATCCTGGCCCGACCTGTGTGGCGTTTGCATATTCGATTTCATTCATTGGAGACTCTAAACTGCAATTGTAATTCCAGCACCCCTGTGACACTTGTGAGCATAAGCGGCTCGGATATTGGATGATGATGACCTGTGTATTTTTGTTTTCCTCATGTAATTTAAGTTACTCTCAAAGTACTATCAATAAAGCTAGTCATTCATAGACTATGTGGTAATAGTTTCACTAAATTTCTCTATTGTAGGTTTTAGTCACAATTAAAACCACACAAATTTCGACTTCATTTCCCTCTTCATTAATTACTCTCTCAAAGTAAAATAAAATAAGCAAGAGGATACTTTTTTGTGGATGACCTTGAGCTACATGTAAACTGCTTTACAACGTGGTGACTTCCAAACACGATATAAACCTAAAATAATATCTGCTTACCATTGCTGTGTCTTTATTCTCCATTTTGGGTGACAGACCTTTAGGTTCATAAAGCTCAAGTGGGAATGAGTGTAAAATGCGTGTGCTTCCACGGCTATACCGTACTTATATTAAACTCGCATTTCACTCCAAAGCCACTTTTTTTGCGATAACCTATGACGCGTCGATAAAAGACGTTTCTGTTTTAGATTTGCAGTACAGTATTGGTATCGATACTTGTATTTTCTACTTTCTCCTGTGGGTGACAGTGTCTCCCTTGTCAACCCCAACAAACAACGAAGAAGAAAACGAGAAGTCTGCTGTTACCTAGGCGACGCGACAAGGGGAAACGCAAAATGGCGATCGGTCCCACAACATAGACTTGTGATATTTCAGTTGTCGTTGATTATAAACGCTACTGCCACATGGATGAATAAGATCGCATTCGCACATCACTTGTTGCACACGCACTGCATTTTTCAGCCAAAATGGAGAAGGAGGAGACAGCATTGGTGAGGAAACATTTTGACTCATTTGACTCACATGGATGTCGCGTAGTATAGTATGTACGGGGTGTTACGATCAAATTACGAATATTCGCTGTACTCAAGACAAACTTTTAACAAGCCAGTTGGCGTTCTTATTTGGGTCATTTAGAGCAATATTCATCACAACGTTTTGTGTCTTTTCTAGTATTTTTTAGTGCGTTTGCTGTGAACATTTACAGAGATGGGAAAGGTACTCTCACTGTATTTATGTAAAAGTACGGACAATTGTGTAAAATTAAAAGTAATTTACTTAAGTCATCAGCTATTTTTTTTTCGTTTTGTTTTGTTTTTCTTTGAAAAAAAATCAGGGCTGAATTGACACGTCCTTAAATGAGCACCTGGATACGTTTGCACCTTTGTATCTGCTAAATTAAACAACTGAAAAATACACATTAATACACTGATCCTAGATCAATGCAGATACTTGTTGAATGAAAATATTGACTCATTTAACTCTTCTACTTAAAAAGAAGTGACTCTTATGTACTTAAGTGCAAAAGTAAAAAGAAAAATTAACTTAGCTTCTACTGTCAATAAGTATATGTTGACTGTTTTTTACATTGACTTCTGGAGAACAAAGTAATGCTTTTTTGACAATGTAAGGAGGGTTGAGATCTCTGTTTTGAAATATAGGCAGCAAATGTATAATAGACACTTAAAAAGTCTATTTAAATACACTAAATTCTTCACATCACCCAAATAGTACTTTCATTCACAGTTTTTTTTTCATTCTCAGGCTTTAATCAGATATTATTGCAATGAAAAATATTTTAACCATGCAGTGAATGCTGCAGCATCTGCTCTGACAAAATTCAGAGGTGACCCTGTCCTCACGTTCTTCCATGCATATGGCTCTTTCATGCAAGGTAAACTAAACACAATACGCGAGCAGTACATAACCTTTTACATAAGTGTCTATTTTCAATATGCATACTTACCTGACAGATTTATTTAATTTTTAATGAACCACAGATTCAATTCAAGAAGCTACAGCAGAGTTGCACACTCTGAAAGATGCACAAGATGTGTCTCTGTGCACTCTCATGGCACTTGTCTATATTGAGAAGAAAAAGACAAAACCAGGTAAGACAAAAAAGTCCTTTTATTCATGATCTAAATGAATACATTTTGTTCAAATTTAACTTGTTTTTGTCATTCCAGACAGAGACGTTATACAGGAACTTGAAGCTAAAATCAAGGAGAATCGCAAAAGTGCTTCTGCCCAAAGTCTTTACCATGCCGGTATGTTTCTCTGGCTACTAGGCCGAAATGATAAAGCGAGAGAATACACAGAGCGAATGATCAAACTCTCCAATGGCTCCAAAGTGGTAAGACAACCATGCTGTTGCTAGAGCAAGTGAAACATTTGGGAGTTTGTGTCCTGTGAAAAGAATATGACAAATTTGTTCTCCAGGGTATAATTCTGAAAGGATGGATAGATGTGACGTGTGGAAAAGATGCATATGCCAGAAAGGCTGGAAAATACTTTGATGAAGGGCTGAGGGATGAAACAGATATTTTTGCTTTGATGGGAAAGGTGAGCTTGAAAGAAATTGTTTGCTATTGAATTGCATTCCTTAGCGACAGTTCAAGATATTATGATGTGAAGATTCGTTGAACATTTGTATTTGCGTATATCCTCTTGCTGTTCTTGATTAATGGGATGTCTTTTGTCTCCTAGGCGCAATACTATGAATATCGTCAGAACTATTCTGGAGCATTAGATGTGGTTAACAAGGTTATTGCCAGTTTCCCTGGGTTCTTGCCTGCTCTTATTAAGAAGATGAAACTGTTTTTAAACCTCCAAGACTGGGAGCAAAGCACAGAGGCAGCAATCAGGTAAGGATTTCAAATTTTTGTCATTGCACCCACATAAGTTCATCATGATTGTATCATTTTATTGAACCTTACTAGATCCAGGTAAGGCAGTTGAGAACATATTTTCATTTGCAATGCTGACCTAGTTGCAACCCACAAATCTAAAATAAAACCAAATACAAATAAATACAATACAAAATAACCCTGTATGAAAACATGCTGCAAATTCAAGTGTAAAAACACCAGTTGTGCTCACCCTTCTGCTTTTACAATGCTATGCTACCCAATTTAAATGTATGGCGCCACAACATTGTCCATTCATAGCTACTCTAAAATCCCAACTTTTTACTGGAAGCTTATTATTCTTTCGTTAATGTCATTAGCAATTATTGAATACATAACCCTTCAATTCACATTTTGCTATGTCTCATTTCAGACTTTTACAAATGGATAAAAACAACCTGGATGCACTACAGATGCTAACACTGCATTCCTTATGCAAAAATGGAGATATTGCTGAGGTACAGTAGGTTCAAATAGTTCAAATGTGGAGCTCACAACTATAGCAAACACGACCTTAATCCCAGAATAATAATATATGCAGCTGTTATATAGGATATTAAAGTACCCTTGAAGTTTCATTATTTGTACTGTTTCTCTACTTCTGTTGGCAGTCAATCAAGCACCTTTCCAACCTCAACAGCAGTCTGGATCTGTTGGAACCACGCAACCCAGAGCTTGTTTATAGAATGTCTCTCCCATTCAGCCGAGTTGTAAGAGATACTGTTCTTGTTTGGTTTTGCTTTAATTTTGTCTTATGTGGAGTTTCACAATGTATTATGATGGGTTGATTCTTCCTAGTGTGGGCGAAATGACAAAATCCTCGAGCAGGTGTTCAGAATGGTGGAAAAAGCCAACTCCATGACACAAGGGAACTCGGATTTAGCCACGGAGCTTGGCTTCCTCATGGTTCTTCAGGGTAAAATCAAGGAGGCCATAAAGTGGTACAAGACAGCTATGACTTTGGATGAGACAAGCCTTTCTGCACTGACTGGTAAATTGCAAAGACTAAAGATGGCGCAGAGATCCACAGGAAAATGATGACTTACAGAAAGTCACACTACTCTTCAAATGTCAATTTTTTTCATTATAAAAAAAACAAAGATAAATGATTTGAAAACATTTTTTTCCCCACCACCAGTATAACCTAAGATCCGGACAACTCAATTGAAAAAAAGATACCTTTTTAAGAAGGCAAATAATAATAACTGACATAATGCATAACTGAGGATGTGGCTGTATTGAGAATTAACCTAACACATGTTTATGTTAATTACCAAACACAACAAACGCTTATGTGGGAGTCAACACACACTTGCCACCATTTAAAGTGTCTACTTAACCCCATGTACATTTAAATGTATATTTAATCTGGATATTTAGTTCCTTTGTAGCAGTCGCCTCAAGGTCTTGTGCAAACACGCACTACGATTTGGAAATGTTTGTAATTCCTCCCATTACGTCTAAGGCTGCAGTTACAGCGAAAGAAAAACACTTCCGAAGTATTATGTTATTCTCGCTACACATATCTGGCTATGTTTCTGGACCCCCAAAACATACCTTTTCGAATTATGGGCAAAAAGTTCAGCCTTGGTTTGAGAATGTTGCAAAAATACACTGGAAATCTCCCAAAAGAATGAAAGGAAAATAAGTTATGTTTTGGGCAAACACAGCGGTGCTTATTACCAAAAGAACACCAAACCTACAGCTAAGCATGATGATGGCTTTAGAAATGTATTTCTTCTTAGAGAATTCAGGCCTTCGTCAAGTGGTATCAAATTCTGAACAGTTCCCATTACCAGTTGGTGATAGTATAAAACCTTCAAGCTTCTGCGAGTAAATGTCTGGAAAAGCCTATTAAAACAACTGATATGAATTTATGCTTAAACAAAGCCACTGTAAATGGAGGAAATTGTACACTGACCGCCATTTAAGATGAATTTACATCTGACTGGTTAATTCTGAAGGAGGCACAGCCCCAATTATAAGTGGGTGTGCGCACTTGTGCAACTGCAAACTATTAGTTATTTTACTAATGGTGGAAATTATTTTTATATGATTTGTATTGGTCTCATTTTGTACATCACAAAAACCTAGAGGTTTTACATTGATTTGTACAGTGTACGTCTATTATCATTTTGTTGCGCAGGTATAATTCGATGCCAGCTGATAGAAGGCCGCCTTGATGATGCAGACCAACAACTGGAATTTCTTACGGAAATTCAACAATCCATAGGAAAATCAGGGGTATTATTATTAAAAATAATGCCATTTAAATGCTATTTACAATAATTGTCCACCATAGAGCATTTGCTCTTGAGTTCCATCTTAGTCTAGTTATACTTTATTTTTGGTCCCCATCTCATTAGGACATCCTCTACTTGCGTGCGCTTGTAGCAATTAAAAAGCGCAACTCCCAGGAAGAGGTAACCAAGCTCCTGAACGACGCCGTGGAAACCCACTTGTCTACTCTCCAGGGTCTACCTCTGGGTGCAGAGTACTTTCAGAAGCTGAACCCTGACTTCCTGCTACAGATTGTCAAGGAGTACCTTGCTCTGTGTCCCACTAAGGTACAACTTATTAATTAACGATGAGGTTTAAGCTTCCACCTTGAAGGTTTGTGTTAAAATTATTTTTGTAACATTCTCTTTTTGGCTGATGCTGTTTAGCCTCCAGCTCAGGGGCTGTCTCCTGCTCCTCAACTCAGGCACTGTGCGGCATTGTTGGATACGGTGGTCAAGATAGTGCCAGGCCTCCTTCAAGGAGTCTATCTGCAGGCCAAAGTCAGATTTCAGTCTGGTGAGCACTGCATTTTAAATGTGTTCAGTTTTTCTTGAACTCACTTTTGAATTATTGCATGTCTGTGTCCTTTCAGGAGACATTGACAGTGCTCAGAGCAGTTTACATCACTGCCTGGAACAGTGTCCTTCTCATATGGACTCTCATCTGCTCATGGCACAAATCCACTTGTTGCGGGGAAGCTTTACTTCGTGTTCCCAGTCGCTTGAACTCTGCCTCAGCCATAACTTTGAGGTTAAGAGCATTCTCATTGCCATCACAATTTTCTACAGTGACATGATATGAGCAAAGTAATTCCATCTTTAGCAAATATGCAACAATTCACCAGCAATCAAATATTACCAAGGTATTTTGTCCACGATACAGGAATTGGACAAAGAACACACAAAAATACTATGCGTTTGTATATGTTACCAGAAAAAAAAGATAATCTTTTTGTTACAGAGAGCTTCTTAAAACCCTTGTGCATTTTTTCAAAGATCTTGTTGAGTTAGAAGATAATGTTAATAATGAATATTAAACACACACTAATTTAAATTAGGTTAATAAAATTTCATTCAAATTTCTGAATCAGATGTATGGCATTGTCAGTCGTTTTTAATGGGAAGCATTATACTGGTTCGCAAACTTTTCTGTTCAGTCATGGAATGTATTAAATCCACAAACCATCTTTCGTAAATGACACAGAGAAAACATTTTGCTTTAATAAGCTACTTGCTCATTTCAGATTCGAGAACATCCCTTGTATCTCCTGATCAAAGCCCAGACAAAGAAAAAAGTGGGTGAACTTACTGAGGCTATTCAAATTTTGCAAATGGCAACGAGTCTTCCTGGGATCTGCAGGGCTGGATCATCAGCTAAGTCCAAGAACAAAAAGATCGAACTGAGTTCTGCCGACACTGTGTCTATATTTTTGGAGTTAGCTGAGGCCTTGTGGCAAAATGGAGAACAGGTATAATGAATTTATAGTTGTAATCTCCATTGTTTGTAAACTCATAGACCAATTTAATATTACAGCATGAAGCAGCCAAGGTAATGCAGGATGCCATTAATGAGTTCTCAGGGACACCCGAAGAGCTCCGTGTCACTATTGCCAATGCAGACTTGGCTTTGCTTCGAGGTGACACAGAGTTGGCACTGAGCATGCTCAGAAACATTACACCTGAGCAGCTGTATTACATCCAAGCCAAAGAGAAAATGGCAGAGATTTACCTGAACCACAAAAAGGATAAACATCTGTATGTGAGCTGTTACAGGTGAATAGTAAATTGTAAATTAGATCATGGTGTAAATGTGGAATGTTTATAGTTGTGAGAAAGTATACAGACACTTTTGCTTTTGTTTTATTAGGAATGTATTTGATGTAATCTTAGTCTGTTCTTCAGGGAAATGGTGGATAAAATACGTGGTCCTCAGACATGTGTCTTACTAGGGGATGCTTACATGCACATTTTAGAGGTAAGTACAATAATTGATGGTTTTGTTTTTTTATGTACCTTTTAGAAGTACTTTCATTTGATTCAGTTTTAAGTACATTTTTAACTATAACCCAGTTACTGATTTACTGAATTTACTCATCATATACTTCCTGAAAAATAACGTGAAAGTTGTTGGTACTTTGGAATTTTACAGGTACTGTATTTGAGAAAAAGGTAACTGAAACTCAAGTCAAACTTCATTTAACTACATTACACATTTGAATGGCGAGTCAGCATTGGCATCATGTGTGGGTATTCATGGCCACCCCCTGCCATATTTTTTTTTTATATTGGTCATCCAATACAAACTACAATTCTATGGCAAGCCTTTTTAACATCTAATAGTTAGACAGGATATTTGTTGCAGATATCTGTAATTCTTAGGTTGTATTTAATGGGGAAAAAAAGTTGATTACCCAACTATTACAAAATAATACATTTTAGATATATATTACCATGATACCATGATATTTTTTCCCAGGATTATGGTGGAATATGATGCCAACCTCTGCTTAGTCATAATTCCAATTGGGAAAAAAAAAAACATTAATTCACCACAGTTCAAGATGCAGTGGCTACATGCTTCTTTTCAGATATCTAAAAAATAAGTTTTAACTCTGAAATGATGTTTGTGATATCAGTGACTGGAATTATAATTATTCAAAATTGATGTTGTAGGTATCTCAAACTGGAATTATTGATATGTACAATTCCCTTGCTGACCTTTCTAATTTGCCGCGAGATCCTTGCAATTGAATTGTAGACGTATAATGAAAAAGAAAATCAACATTGATGGAAAAGTGACATCAATTTTACTAAGCAAAGTTACGTTGCAGATATTTGTAATTCAGTTTTGACTAGACAGAGTAATGTTCTTGACAAAATTTTGGAAAGAGGGAAATTCAGATAAATTTGGATAAAGTCTTCTGTACGTGAAATTTTATAGGTTGGCAGCTCTCCTTTAGTCAATATCATTGATCATCATACCATTATACATTGTGTTGAATTATCTTCTGCACTTAAAAACAAACCAAAAGAGTCGTGAGTGAACTGTGCAAGAGTTAATTCATTTCCTTCACTTTTTTAAAGCAGCTTTGAAAATAATTTTCAGAAACATCCACATATTCATTTTAAGGTTAAAGCATGATACCACTCATTGTTTATTGTGTTGATCCTCAGCCAGAAAAAGCAATTGAGGTGTATGAGCATGCTCTAGAGAAAAACCCCAAAGATGGTGCTCTTGCAAGCAAGTTTGGGAAAGCTCTGGTTAAAACTCATTTTTACGCCAAGGTTTGTATCAAAATTTACAGGAATACCCGTGATTGCCTCTCAGAAAGATCACAGTGTTGACACAAAGCTTCTTTTTACACAGGCAATACATTACTATGAAGCTGCATTAAGATCTGAGCAACAGAACTTCTTGCGCTATGACCTGGCCGAGCTGCTGATGAAGATGAAACAATACGAGCGATGTGAGAGACTTCTGCATGATTCTCTCTCCCATGAACCAGGTAACACAACGCAGTGTCACCATCACATCACAACAGACCCCTGGCAGGGAAAACAGGAAAGTGGATCTACACTCTTTTCATTTTTACACACTTTTTTTCAGGGAGATATGGGAGGGCAGGGCCAAAAGAGAGAGACTTACTTGGGCAAGTTAGAAGTGATCCGCATATAATCTAAATATGGCTCAAAATGATAGGGTAATAATGCCCTGGTCACTTCACTCGATTCTGAGATGTTCTTTTCGAAATGAGCTTCAGTCTCAGAAGGGGCGTTAGAAAAATATGAAAATCTCTCTTGTTCATCTAACATAGCAGGAGGCGTCTTTTCAATGGCGACTGTCCCAGTGTGACATCTGCAAATGACGTTTCAGGCAATATGGCTGCCACTGGGATGTTGAGTGAGATTTCCGGAACTTTGCGCATGAATGACTCGTTCTCTGCTCAATTTTTTTTCGGATAGACATTGACACGAATAATAGTATATGTAGTTTTCATAACAATATCTATTTTAAAATGTATATATGGATGTCAGTTGACCTTTAAGTGCCTTCATTTCCATCAACATTTCTGGCATAATTGCGATGGCCAGTTTTCTAGAAAGTTATGACTACACCCTGTAAATAAAATTTCCCTTCAGAGAGTCCACTTGTGTTGCCTCATCATTGGCCGTGAGTGTGCACACATCACCCAGAGAAAGGTGGAAGAGCAATTAGGGAGTTTTTGTTTTTCTTTAAAATTATACTTGACAACCATTGTGTGGGCTTTGCACTGGTGTGGTTGCTTTAGATGGCCTTGTTGTCGCCTATGAGTATGTGCATGTCATAGACAGAAGTCAGAAAAGCAAGTTGGTGGGGGAGAAGTCAGAGGAGATAGCGAGCGTGTATTTGGCCTTCGTGCTTGTGAACCCTTTTTGAGTGCCTGTATGCCTGAATATTGTAGGCACCGGAGAGTTTAAGATATATTTTCAGGAGTCAAACGTAGTTAGTTATGTCTCAGCAGAATAAAAATTCTAGACAAAATAGCGTCCATACTACCAGGTTGTAATAGTGGCATTTGATTTACTTTTGCCAGTTGAGTGGGGCGTGGTTTCAGCAAATTCAGCACACACACCCACAGCAATTAAGAGGGGTGATGATGATTTTGAAGTCTCGTTTTATATACTTGCCATTTTGTTTAATCATTCAAATTTGGCGGTGTTGCTAACAACACACTTCTCTGTGCTGTGTCAAATTAAGATTAGGCATGGGAAGTTGACATTTCCTTGATTGAAAATAGATGAAGTTGAAAAACAATTCCAGTTTTCTTTTATATTCACTTGACATAAAACAAAAAATATTTGAAAAATTCTCCACAATCTCAATCGTCCATTAATTAATTGACGAAGCAAAACTAATGCTTACGCCTCGGAAAATGGTGATAAAATCACATTTTTGCGCTTCTATTCCAATCTCACACATTGACGTAATGCTTTGTATGGAAAACCACTTTTTGCCTGTGCCGAAATAAAATAAAAAATATCCAGTGCAGAAAATTACATGTAAACGTGGCCAGCTCTTTTTTTTAATGGAATTATATGGTAATGGACTTCTTTGTAATTTCCTTTTTTTTTTTTTCTAAATCTTCCAACAAAGTGAATGAACTGACTGCCCTCTCAGATGATTGCCGCTATCTAATGCTGTTGGCAAAGGTCCAAAATAAGGTTGATAAAACCGAGGAAGCGTTAACATCCCTACAAAGAGTAAGTGGTCCTAGTTTGTTGGGTTCTCGATTCAGATTTGATATTTTGGATTAATTATACCATTATCTCTCAACAGGTCTCCATTAGAAAACGCATTAGTATTTCATTTAGTAATGTGTGCATAATACATTGAATGAAATATTCACGGCCATTCAGTTATGTTTTGCAAACCCAATTCCAATGAGGTTGGGACGTTGTGTTAAACAAATAAAAACAGAAGACAATGATTTTTCCAAACATGTTCAACCTATTTTTAATTGAATACACAAAGACTAGATATTTATTGTTCAAACTGATAAACTTGATTGGTTTTAGAAAATAATCAATTTAGAATATTATGGCTGCAACACATTCTAAAAAAGCTGTGACAGAGTCATGTTTACCACTGTGTTACATCACCTTTTCTTTTAACTACGTTCAATAAACGCTTTGTGGGTAATTCACTTCTTTCCCATTCTTGCTTGATGGACAGCTTCAGCTGTTCAACAGTCCGGAGTCTCCGTTGTCATATTTTATGCCTCATAATGTGCCGCACATTTTCACTAGGAGACAGGTGTAGACTGCAGGACAGTCTAGTACCTAACCCTTTACTACGAAGCCAGGCTGTTGTGACACATGCAGAATGTGGTTTGAGATTGTCTTTCAGAAATACATAAGCGCATCCATGAAAAAAACATTACCTGGATGGCAGCATATGCCTCTCCAAATTCTGTATGTACCTTTCAGCATTAATGGGGCCTTCACAGACATGTAAGTTACCCATGCTGTTGGCATCATAACATAGCAATCCGGATGGTTCTTTTCCTACTCGTTGGACCACAAAGCACTTTTCCACATTCCACAAGTCCATCTTAGATTAGCTCAGGCCCAGAGAAGTCAGCGGCGTTTCTGGGTGCCATTTGCTTTGCATAGTAGAGTTTTAAGTCTTACTTGAGAAATTAGCGGCAAAGTATATTCACTGACATTGGTTCCTTTAAGTGTTCCTCAGCCTATGTGGTGATATCCTTTACATACTGATGTCGGTTTCTGATGCAGTAATGCCTGAGGGATCGAATGTTACGCGCATCCAATGTTTGTTTTCGGCCTTGCCTCTTTCATGCAGTGAGTTCTCCAGATTCTCCGAACCATTTGATTATATTATGGGCCATAGATGATGATGATGTAGATAGAGGAACATTGTCCTTAAACTATTCTATTTTTTAGTCACTATTTTCTCACACACTTGTTCACAAAGAGATGAACCTCGCCCATCTTTGCTTGTGAATAACTGAGCAATTCAGAGAAGCCTTTTTTATACCCAATCATCACACCCATCTGTTCCCAATTAGTCTGTTCACCTGTGGGATATTCCAAAGAGGTTTTTGATGAGTATTTCTCAATTTTCTGTCTTTTTTGCCACCTGTCCCAGCTTTTTGGGAACGTGTTCCAGTCTTAAAATTGTACGTTAATTATGATTTGCTAAAATCGATCAAATTGATCAGTTTGAACAATAAATATCTTCTCTTTATAGTGTATTCAATTAAATATAAGGTTGAACACGACTTGGATGTAAATGTAAACTGTTTTCATTTATTTAACACAATATCCCCACTTCATTGGAATTGGGTTTATATAATGGATAGCAGTTTTTCTCATCATTGAATGATGTACTGTTCTAGGCCCGGGATGTGCAGGCGAAGGTCCTAAAGCGTGTGGAATTGGAGGAGCCTGACGCCATCCCCATGCAGAAGCAGCTCGCTGCCAAGATCTGTGCCGAGATCGCTCAACACTACACGAGCCAGAGGGGCTACGAGAGAGCAATCAAGTTCTACAAAGAAGCTCTTGTTTACTGTGAAACGGATCACAAGGTCCGTACTACTGAATCAAAACGTCCTATGTCCTCCCTGTTGCAGCTGCGGTGAACCGGCCTGAGCATCTTTTCATATCATCCCTACATGTATTAACCCTCTTTTGGATTGTTAGATTTGAGAAGAGGAATAGTATATATCGTTTTTAGTGTTTCACAAAACTCACTTTTTCTAGGTGATGCTGGAGTTGGCACAGATTTTCCTCACCATAGATGAGGTTGATTCATGCCAGGAACAATGTAGTGTCATCTTGAGGAACGACCAGTTTAATGAAGATGCAACTATCGTGTGTTAAGTCTTTCACTTCTTATTTGGCCATTATCTGTTTGGAATATATTAGTAAGTCTTATTTACGATGTTTGGGTTTAGATGATGGCTGACCTTATGTTCAGGAGACAGGACTATGAGCAGGCTGTCTTTCGCTATCAACAACTCTTGGATCGTAAGCCAGGTGCAAAATACACACGTTTTTCAGTTTTCAGTACATTTTTCAGTTATTATATACTTGTACGACTGTGCTCGGTCTTGGGCCACTACTATCTTATTTGTTTTAATTACCTTTTTCATAGCAGTTGTTGAACTGAAAAAGTGGCATGATACATGGTTTAAAAAGGAAGCCATAATGTTTTAGTGTGGCTCTGAATGCATTCATTTAATCAACTATCATAAAATTTAAATCTGCCAATATGCTACTGGTGTATCGTTAATTGTAAAAGCATATCAAGATTTATCATTAAAATTTTAAATTATTCCTTTTTTTCTTCTTACATTTTAGACAACTACCCAACTCTGTCACGTCTCATTGACTTGCTGAGGAGGGCAGGAAAGTTGGAAGATGTGCCTAAATTTTTTGATAGGGCAGAGAAACATTCTTCTCGGGCCAGGTTTGACCCTGGTTTTAACTACTGCAAAGGGCTTTATCTTTGGTGAGTCAAATGTTTTGTTTTGTTTTTTTTCTGGGGAAGGGGGGGGCATTATGGTAACATCTGCTTTGTACTTATATGATAAACAGTTCAACAAAAATTTGTACTCGATGCTCAGGTACACAGGAGAACCTAATGCTGCTCTGCGACATTTCAACCAAGCACGGAAGGACAATGATTGGGGTCAAAATGCAATTTATAACATGATTGAAATCTACCTAAATCCTGACAGTGACACAATGGGAGGAGAAGTATTTGAAAATTTAGATGGGGAAGTTGGGTGAGTGGAAAAGTACCTGAAAAAGATTTTCAGGAGAGTGGTGCCTTGAGATAAGAGGTTTTATTTTTTATGTCATAATGTAAGTTTATTAATGACAAAAATAGAGCTATATAATTATAATACTTTTTTAAAAACTGATAGTAATGACACTCGTAAAATGAAAAAGTTTTTGTCACACTTGGATATAGAAGAGTTGTCACAACTCCTTACCAGTAACATTCATTTCTCTATGCAGAGGATAAGGAATATATGACTGAATACTGTTATAATATAGTCCCCCTGACTTTGTTGCTGCACCATTTGTGTTCAAATATGGATTGTGAAATGTGTTGGTTATAGCAACTCCACATAGATGCAAATGGTTATCCTGTGTCTATGACCTTTTCCATTGTTTGTTGCTTTAAGCTAGTTGGCTAAAGGTTAAGCTTAATGGTCCAATAATAGACGTCTAATTTTCTTTTTCTACATTAAGTTTGACAGTAACATTCATCTATAAGTGGCAATAAACCACTTGCAGGCTCTTGTAAAAATTGACTTAATGACAAATTATGACTGCTTGCTGTGTAGCGGGTTCAGTCCTCTGCAACCATACAGCACTGTCATAGGTTCGCCCTCACAAGTCAAGGCAAAAATCAAAATCTGCCGAATGATATCTTGTATCCTTAAAACCGCAGGTTGTGTCTCAAGGTGCCACTTTACTGTAACCTCCTATGATGTAACTCAAAAGTCTCAATTAAAAACGCCAAAGTGTGTCAACCTGTCTGTTCAGGAACTCGACAGAGAAGAAAGAGACGGAGCAGGTTGCAGTGACAACTGCCGAGAGACTTGTAAAGGAGATAAAGCCGCAGACACCCAGTGGACATATCCAGCTCCGTATCCTGGAGAACTACTGCTTATTGGCCACTAAACAGAAAGGCAATATTGAGAAAGCGCTCGCTGTTTTCACTGAGTTTGCAACCAGTGAGGTGAGTAATCCATTATGACATGCTTGAGTGACAGCATCCTTCCCAGTGTTAAAAAAAAGCAAAACAGGTGTTGCTGCACATTATTTCACCGTCTCTTATCACCCATTATACGAGGGCTAAATTGGTAAACTAGGTAAAAATTGATTAAGTAGCTGCCTTCACAATGTTATGGTGGGTTTGTAGATTGGATTATGAAATTGGTTACCAGATAAGAAGCGATTGGGTTGGTCCTGCTGCTGCTTTGATCCTGTTTGACCAGGGTGTTGTATTTAATTTAGAAAGACCACGTGCCAGCATTGTTAGCCATGGCAACGGCATACATGATGTTAAAACAAACTCCTCGAGCCAGGAACCAACTGAAACGTATAGCAAAGATGACATGGAATATTGTTGATGCTGACGAGTTTGAGAAGAGTTGGCTGCTCCTGGCTGACATCTACATCCATTCAGGGAAGTACGACTTGGCAGATGACCTGCTAAAGAGATGTCTCAACCATAACAAGGTCTGCCAGTGCATTGATATTATTCATGCACAGCCTTTTTATAATCAAGAATGTTGAACAGGAAGAATTGAACTTGTTTTTTTCTCTACAGTCATGCTGTAAAGCTTATGAGTATCGGGGTTTTATAATGGAAAAAGAGCAGGCATTCCGAGATGCAGCATTCAACTATGAACTGGCCTGGAAATATGGAAATCAGTCCAACCCAACCATCGGTATGCTGACCAGAATCACAGCCTTGTCCACTTCTAGTTATGAAGATACATTTGGTTTCAGATGATTAGATTTAAAAAAATAATAATCTAATTTCAGGATACAAGCTTGCTTTCAACTACTTAAAAGCAAAGCGCCACTTTGATGCCATCGATGTTTGCCACAAGGTGAGATATTGCACGGTGCTTAGAGTTGGACCACTTCCTGTTATTTAGTAATCACAAATCATGTCCGTTAATTCACAGGTTCTTGCTGCTCATCCAAACTATCCAAAAATGAGGAAGGACATTTTGGACAAAGCTCGTGCTGCCTTAAGACCTTAGATCTTGAACACCTGTTTAAGTATGGATAAAAGAACACTAAAACTTTGGTTCAACATTTTGCAGTTACTTTCTGGATATTTGTGACTTCAGAAATTGTCCAACCATTAATGTGGCATATACAGTGCCCTCCATAATTATTGGCACCCCTGGTTAAGATGTGTTTTTTAGCTTCTAATATTTTTTTTCGAAATAATATGGGACCTTAATGGAAAAAAAGAGAAAAATCCAACTTTCAATACAAGTGCATTTATTCAGTGGGGGAAAAAAATCCCACATAAAGAAATAATTATTTGACATCAAATAATGTGTGTCACAATTATTAGCACCCCTAGTGTTAATACTTTATACAACCCCCTTTTGCCAACAAAACAGCACCTAATCTTCTCCTATAATGTTTCACACGATAGGAAAAGACAGAAAGAGGGATCTTTAGCCATTCCTCCTTGCAGAATCTCTCTAAATCATTCAGAGACCTGGGCCCTCTCCTCTGTACTCTCCTCTTCAGCTCACCCCACAGGTTTTCAATGGGGTTGAGGTCTGGGGACTGAGATGGCCATAGGCGGAGCTTGATTTTGTGTCTGGTGAACCATTTCTATGTAGATTTGGCCATATGTTTAGGGTCATTGTCCAGGGTTCAGTCTGAACCAAAAATTTCAAGGGCTTTTTAGGGGCATTCTTAGGGGCTGACACGAAAAATTTAGGGCCGACACGGAAAAAATTTAGGGCTGACACGAAAAATTTAGGGCCATCGTGGGAAATCAAGAGGAAGGAAAAAAGACTCATCCAATGGTGCCATCAACCGTTCTTGGTTCATCAAATGTTCCAGTACCTCAGTACCTGTGACAGTGATCACCTGTCGCCCCTTGTGGTAGTTGTCATTGATATGACCATTGTCAATGTCTTCACATAACAGTCTACAGAAAAACAGATTCTAACTACAATTGCAACTATATACACAAATGTCTTCTACTGATGTCTGTCTTAGCACCCCTACTCTAGCTTCTTGAGCCTACCCAGCGCCTCCTCTATTTGTTGCCGCAGAGGTGCCAAAGTGGCTCTCTTGTCCTTTGCTCTGCCTCTGAGTGCATTGGCCTAGGTGATAAACCTCAGATTCCTCTTTTCTTCTGCCTCCTCACACAGCCTGTCAGCCTTCTCAATAAGCATAGATATGTCAGTCTCTATTCCCTGTAGCTCAGTGGGTAGAGCACTGGTTTGGTAAACCAGGGGTTGTAGGTTCGTATCCCACTGGGGCCTCCACTCCCTGAGAAGGGTTGCGTCAGGAAGGGCGTCCGGCGTAAAAATTGTGCCAGACATATATGTGCGTTCATCTGAGAAGGGACAAGCCGAAAGAAGATGTCAGTCTCTATTCTGGCTTTTTTGGCATTGAGGAAGTACAGATGAAAAGTGGGCAGCAATGCCTAATGTAGCCAGGTACGAAGTCTTCCTTTCCCCACAGTGGTAGTTTTTAGCAATGTCACTGTCTGGGAACATGACTGCAAACACTTTTGAATTATTTTCACAAGATTTGTAACTGTAATGGTTGCAGATCACTCTTAAAGTCCACACGATCTCTGCCTTTAACGAGTCCGTCTTCATGTATTGAACTACGTTCATAAACCCTGACTTCCGGCTGGTTGAAGTCAATGACTGGACAACTGTAGGTGCGCATGCACTGCTAGTACCACTGCCTGAAATTGATGCTTCACTATCTTGATATTTTAGAAACAGATTCATACCAACAGAAGATGAGAGACTCTTCGCCTAATCAGCGTGTCTCCTGTTTTTCCGGTGCGACTCCAGCGCTTTGATGCCCATCTTTTCAAGCTGGTAACTCTGCTTGCACAGATGGCAGTAAAACATGTGCCGATCTTTTGCATCTGGACGAACCCAGCTCCCGAACTCCTTACTTTCAACCCAAGTATATTGAAAAATGCACTTCCCCATGATACAAGTTGGATCTATGAAAGAACTACGCTACGTCGTAACGAAGACGAAGTGAAATGCCTACTCACTGAAACAAACAATGGAATATTGACAAGATGGCGACAAGTTGTCAACACGGTGACTTCCGTTGACAATTTCCGGCTGTTTTGGACGCCAGACAGATCGCTATTTTTTTTAAAATAAAAGATGTTTTTTTTAGGGAGAATTTTGGCGGTAGAGTTCCTCCCTTTGATTTTTTTTTTTTTTTTAATTTAAGGCCTTTTTAGGGGCTTGACCGGTTTTCACGGATTTTTAAGGACTTTCATGAGCCCCTAAATGCACCTTCGAAAATTTAGAGGGTTTTAGGGACTTTTAGGGCCACGTGCGAACCCTGTTGTCTTGCTGAAAGACCCAGTGACGACCCATCTTCAGGTTTCGGGCAGAAGGCAACAGATTTTGATTTAAAATGTCCTGGTATTTCAAAGCATTCATGATGCCATGCACCCTAACAAGGTTCCCAGGGCCTTTAGAAGCGAAAGAGCCCCACAGCATCACTGACCCACCCCCATACTTCACAGTGGGTATGAGGTGCTTTTCAGCATGCGCATCTTTTGTAGCACGCCAGACCCACTTAGAGTGTTTGTTGCCAAAAAGCTCAATCTTGGTCTCATCTGACCAAAGCACACGGTCCCAGTTGAAGCCCCAATACCGCTTGGCGAATTCCAGACGTTTGCTTTTATGATTGGGAGTGAGGAAAGGTTTTCTCCATGCAGCCTCCCAAACAGCTTGTTGGCGTGTAGACAGATTTGATTTGGAGACTTTGTGACCCCAGGATGCTACCATTTGTTGTAATTCTGTAACAGTGAGCTTTGGAGATCTTTTGATTTCTCTTACCATTCTCCTCACTGTGCGTGGTGGCAAAATAAACTTGGGTCCTCGTCCAGGCTCGTTTACCACTGTTCCAGTTGTTTTGAAATTCTTTATTATTCCTCTCACAGTGGATATGGGTAGCTGCAGTTGAGTGGCAATCTTCTTGTAGCCTCTGCCTGACCCGTGAAGGTCGACGCAGATCTGCCTCACTTGTATGCTGTGTTCCTTTGTCTTTCCCATGTTTAAGAGTGGATAAGAGAAATGGCCTCTGTGTCACGTCATATTTATACCTCAGGGAAACAGGAAGTGATGAATGAGTAATTAAATGTTCCTACATACATATGAAACATACATACTACATATGAAAAATAATTATTTTTAGTCAGGCATTTTTTTATTTTCTTACAATTCATTTGAGTTGAAGGATACATTTTTCTAAAACTTTCAGTGTGACAGTATTCTTCTGCAATAAACACTGAATTTATTTTAAGGCTTTTAACAGATCTTAACCAGGGGTGCCAATAATTACGGAGGGCACTGTAACTTGCATTCTATCTGAAGAAGCCTGTCAGCTTTGTGGTTGTACAGGTTGTAGGTCACATCACTAGTGGAAAAAATTTGGTAAGTTTTTATTTTTTACAATACAGTTTAAAAATATGGCATTAGAACAAACGTCTGTAGACTTTTTGTAACCATAGTATATACCCTTATGTGACACAGGCGGCTCATGTAGTTGAAGGTAGTTCTTTCATAGTTTACTTTAAATTCTGTATTTTTTTTATCATTCATCTCCAATGTAAAGTAAATATCCAAAACACAATAAATAAAGATTATTTTTGTATTGTTTTATGTGTCATATTTTCATAGTGTCTTTCAAGCCTAGACCCTCTGGCCATATAATTAGCTACTTTGTACGATAGATATGATGAGCTCAAAGATAACATCTGTCATAATTCTCCATTTACAAAGATAGTTTAGCTTTGAATTATCCTGTTACAGATATATTCGTTAAACAAGATATTTATTCTAGTTTACACATGTTAGAACTTTTTAGTTGCATCATTGATTATGTTGTGTCTGTTGGGTCTGTTAGCATGTTTTGGAAATACATTTTTGCCTTTTAACCTATATTCTCCCACCCATTAGAAAATGTGAGCTTTCCCCTCTATTTTTAAGGGAACTTTTTAAAGATAAATCACATGGACAAACATAGCAATTGTATATGAACGAGCTTGTTTATATACAATTGCATAGCAAAATTCCTCATTTTTAACTTATTGTGAATTAATCAGTTCTGTTTTTTCCTAGAACCCGCACAGATAGCATCTATTTCAGAGAAACCATCAACTGGGTCAGGTGTCATCAGGAAGTGCATTTCTGGGCAGTGTTCCATCAACCCAGTTAAGAACAACTCCAGGTGCTTGTGATCAAGTGGTCCAACGGGAAGTGAAAGCAGTCATGGCGGAATAGCATGTGCTACTATTGCAATGGGAATTAAACAAAGAGCGTGTACACAGGCAATGGACCGCAGGATGTCGTGGTCCAACCTGTGGCACGCTGAACCCCAACAAATCAATTGTGTTTGTGACGTTCCCAACTCCATCAAAGCTAGCTATGGCCCAGCAGTGGATTGTCACGCGACCCCTCTGTGCCCCCCGTGTCCGGGAAGGGCCAAGGTTAAGGACATCCTCAGCTGCTGCCTCAAAGCACTGGGCGATGGCTGCTACCGTTGGGGTTACGACCAGACTTGGTGCCTGACATTTGAAATTGGCTGTTTTCGATGGTTTGTTGATTGGACCTTCTGCGAAACCTACCATCACTTGCGCATTACCACCACCACCATTTAAACCCTCTGTTAACCAAGCAGGGTTCCAGCTAAAAGGGGCCCTAATGTATCATGTGCAAAAATGCAACATGGGTCAACAGAGGGTTTTAACCCATTCATGGGCAGGGTGGCAATTTTTTGCCTTATTGAGCTAAATGTCTCATAACAGGCCACAATCAAGGAAATAATACAAAGGACAAAAAAGATGTAACTTCTCGCGGGCAGCGTCCCGAAACTGGGACGGGTATGTTATCAGTCCTAATGTACCATGGGCAAAAATGCAACATGGGTCAACAGAGGGTTAAACACATGCACGCACACGGTCTGCATTGGTTATATATTTACCCATAATATTTAGATTATTGTATTTATCGTATTTTTCATTGTATTCAGTGCATTCTTTCATTGCGTTCAAAAGACTCATCAGAGAGTAAGACTACAATTCAAGTCAGCACGTGTTGCTCCCATTACAGTGATGCAATGTAACACAAATTGTACTACAGTACTCCAGTATACCGCTTGTGCACCTACGTCATTAAATCCTGTAATTTTTATTTACATCGCCATATTGCCGGTCAAAGAAAGCATTGTTGCAAGTTAATTCTGTTGAGACGAAACAAAAATATGTCTTATAGCACAACACCCAGAGTTTTCCCCGATACCGTTAAACATTTAGAGGTGATAATAAACGAAGGTAAGTATAAAAATTAGAAACACTTGGCATAGAGGATCCATATTTAATGCCAAAGTCGAAGCTTTCGCCGAGAATAAATTTGACTGTTAATTCAATTCCCTGTCTTAGACAACTGGATCTACACATGTATCTGGTAAATGAGAAGCCAAGATTTACATAGAAGCGTTTGAAAGTGTATAAAAGTCTGGACGCATTCAAATACTTCGTTGCTGGATCTGTTCTCATACAGGAATAAATTCCACATCGCGATGGACCCCCTCAGATTTTTTCAATACAAATACCAATACCTGGTTTTACACAAACTCGCATTTAATAACAATGATTGAAAAAAAAATTTCCCTCCGTATATTGGTGCCACACGTTAACCTTCGTAAACCTCTCTGTGACAGACGGTTTATTTTTATTTTTTTAAAATATGCGTTGTTCTCAAATGAGTCAATTTGGCGGTATCAATACTTTTTGATCATTTGAGATTGAGAAGAATAATTCCTACCTGAGATGATCGCTACACAGGTGTGTGTATTTCATTGGGGACCATCCCGTTTAATTGTCGAAATCCACCGATCTTTTCTTGTCTTTTCAGATGGTATTCTATAGAATGAAATCTTTGAATAACTGTCTCATCAGTTGTGATATCCAACAGCACAATAGGTCTCGGGCATTGTCAAAAATCTTCTCCAGTTCAACGACTCCCACACTGCCAAGCAGCTAGGCTTGACCGGCAATATGGCGTCATGAAAAATTACGTCACGTTCACGAGCTCGATATGGAAGGGGGGGACACTCCCAGGAGCTGCTGCCATTGATGTGTCTGAGGGCATCGCAAGATTCATTTGAAACCTTACGTCATCAAGAAATGCTTACTTAAATTCCAAGTGAAGCTTAATCCCCAAACATTGAAAATTATTTTAAAAGATAACATAGACAATCATGCTTAGGCTTATGAAAAATGTCAATGTCCATTTTCAAAGTGTGGTAATCATACGACTAATGGTACAGGGACTCTCTCTAGTGGTAGATGAAAGAATCACTGCATAACACTTTTGTTTTATGGGTTACCATAAAGATTACTTGTATTGACATTCACACCTACGGGCAGTTTTAAGTAGTTTTTGGGATTTGGGGGGAAACTGGTGTACCTGGAGAGAAAATCCGCGCAGACATTGGGAGAACTTTCCTACAGGTGAGGTCAGATTTACATTTCAATTGACTATTTTAAGTATTTTCCCTCCAGTAATCACAATTTAATGCTCAAACTACACAGTAGTTTATAATAATACCTTTTAGGAAAAAGACAAATTATTTTTAGGTGAACACTTGTCCCTGCTAAAAAAAAAAAAAAAAATCTATAGAAATCTAGAATTTGTACAGAACAACTTGTTCTCCAGAACTTTTGTTGTCATTTTTCTATAGTTTCTACAGCACAAAAACGTTTCTATAGAAATTCTGTAGGACTTGGGTCCTAAAGTTCTATAGTTCTTGAGAAATTCTTTAGAAATGCTCTATAGAAAATTCTTAGCAGTCTACTAAACAACTATATAAATCACTTTAGTTATGATTGTGGCTCTTGGTGAGCTAAATATTGTTTTTGAAAAATTTGTATTATTTATTTTCTGAGAGCCATCGTAGTACCATTTGAGACGAGGATACTTGCAGTGTGGGAGGCAGTCCAGTTGAAGGCAGACACACTCCACAGTGGCCGAAAGCAGTTTCCCCACGGGTGGGATCCACGTCGCTGCTCCTCTTAACATCAAACACTTCATCTCGACCACCATCAACTGAAGGAAATAACTGGGGGTGGGGGGGGAGAGGTTATGATCCATCTGCTGGTAACTGTCAGGTAATGAAAACACAACACACCTAAATGTATGAACTTGTTTGTGCGATTTAAAAAAAAAAATCTTTTTACTTTCGGCCATTTCTGATGAGAGGAGCCGATTGGATGCGGTGCATGATAAAGCGCGTTCCTCCGCTCTTTGTATCCCGGCAACAGTGCGGATGAATGCGGCTCTTGAGCAAACCCCCGCTGCATGGCGGGCGTCACCATTCTTCATCGAGCCACGCCATAACGACCCGTGAATTGAAACTTTCGGCGAACGCGTTCCCGTGTGCTTCGAAGTGCTTTTTGCAGCAAAACAAACACATGTAGCTGATAAGGGACTTTCCATTTCCCATGTGTTCCTCCTTTCTTTTTTATTGCAGCCATGGAGTTTGACACGGTGGCTTCGGCTGTGCGCATGCGCACGGTCCGTCGCCGCCTCCTACCTGAGAGCAACGCACCTGGATCCAACGAGACGGAAGTTTCCTGAAGTACAAATCTTATTCGGAGTGTTTGGCGTCTTCGCGATAAACAGCAGCTTTTCTCCTCGGCGTCAGTGTGGGTGGCCATGGGCGTGTTGCCCCGTCGGAAGGCGACATGAATTCGGTCCGTGTGGTTTTTGTTGGAGTTGATTTTGGAGTCTTCTTTTTTTTTAACTGCACGTCTAGTTCACTGACTCAGGGTAAGTATTTTCAATGCACCCCCCCCCCCCCTTTGACGAAATCCTCAACGGTGGGGTTTAGTGATTGATGACACCTTGACTTTTATTGTGATTAAATATTAATTCTACAGTTACTTGCTGTACAATCATTGTAGTTGTGCGAAGTCATGTCACACTTTCATCTGTTCTCTGACACTCCACTTTAGGGTGCCTTTGAGAATTTTCCATTTTACATAGAAAAATAAGAAAATGTTTTTTTTTTCATTTATTGAACTTCATATGTATTGTATGGCAGATGATATGACGTTGGAAATGTGCATGCTGTTAAGTTCCCACACAGTAAATGAGCTGCAAGAAGAAAATACAAACATATGTGTGTGTCTTTTTAAAATGCTAGTTCAATGATGTAAATATAGCTTTGGTTGTGATAAATATGAGGAAGGTTATGGATCTTTATAACTTTTTAATATTAACTCAGTACGGGGCACAATTGTATGTTTTATAAATCTTGTTAAAAGTTTTTAAAACTTTCTTTCCACTGTTTTTTTTGAAGCAGCTGATCAGTGGCACCTCCAAAACGTGTGTGTGCGTGTGTGTGCGCGCGTGTGTGTATATATACATATACATAGCGTGCAGGTAATTTTTTAATGAATGGAGTAACCCTTTCATCCTCACATACCTCATCTTTCTTAAGCAACCCTCTTCTTTCTTAACGACTAATCTTTCTTTTGATGGTGAAAGAAATATGAAGTACATCAAGTACAATTTGCAGCGTCAAAGGCCCAGCTGTACATCCTGAGCGCGCCTGTCGTACACCGCCCACTTTCTTTACAATGTAAGACTGAGTACAACCATCTTCCTGAACCTAATTTTAGGTCAAGCCATGCTGCAGTCAAACCTGATTGGACCAGCCCATCACTTAAAAATAGGAGTTGCCGATTGACGTAGTTAACCGACTGTATATCTTAATGCCGACTCGCGCTCTGGCAGAAAACGGCCAGGGCGGGTCATAGAGCATTTCCTCACATGCTATAGGCTGCTTGCGCTAAAAGGGGACATATTTTGCCAAATTAAATTATTTTAGTGTTTGTTGATGTATTATTGTCTCTGCAGTGCCTCAGTAAATGTGAAATATGAATTAATGTCATCTAAGCATTCCTCAGTTCCAGCCATTTTTCTGCATAGAAGCTTGAAAAAGGGTTGTTCAAATGTCTTGACTTTATCTAGGGAAAATGTATGACAAATCAAAGTGTGTGTTTTATTTTTTAATACATGGAACTGACTTATACAAAGTTCATGTTATGGAGTCACTCTATGGAAGTGTAAATAGTCAAACTATAGGACCTTTACCAAACCATTCCATGCCAAAATCAAGTACTCCTTGTGGGGGGAAAAAAAAGTCAATGGTTTGGACACTTTTCTAAAAAAAATAACTTCATGGTATTAATTGTGTATTCATTCTATTCAATACAGTGTTTCGCTGTATTCTAAAGCCCGACCTGGGACTTACATGTAATGTTTCAAGTCTGCATGTGATGGAAAGCTACATTTTCACCATAACTAGGTGATCATGTTGAGGACTTGAAAGACACTTTTATAGTAACATTGGGCCTAAATGTTACACTGACTTTGACACTGGTTCTCTATCACTGTACTGCAGTTTAAAACCAGTCCGGCACTCCACCAAAGAAGAATGACTTACCTGCGCAAAGTACTCAGAAGACGACTGCACCCTCTTAAACTGGCCGCAGTGGCTCTGGTCTTTGTCACGTTTGTGTTCTTCATACAATGGGAAGTGGAAAGCCAAAGCCAACAGAAGGACCCATGGCTGCAGGAGATAAAAGAGAAACGGGATACCATGCTGGGCATGGTGATTGGGGCAGTTAATAACCTCAGGGACGCCATGCCAAAGATGCAGATTAGAGCGCCTGTACGTCAGCAGCACAGTGAAAATGGTGCATCCTGTTTGCCGGGTCGCTACACAGCTGCAGAGCTCAAACCAGCCCTGGAGAGGCCTCCCCAGAACCCGCTCGCTCCCGGTGCCGCTGGCAAGCCCTTCCACACGGACTCCCTGAGCCGGGCAGAACAGAAGGAAAAAGAGACTGGCGAGCAGAAGCACTGCTTCAATCTGTATGCCAGTGATCGCATCTCCCTGAGCCGAGACCTGGGCGCAGACACAAGACCGCCAGCGTATGTTTGCTTGTGCACTCTTCATCCTGTTCGTACAAAAGACCTCATGTTTACCTAGATTTTAAACTCAGTATGGAGTTGGGGATGTTTGTGCCAACAAAATGTTGCTCACTCCTTTCCCAAATAATTGCTTTGCACCGATGCTGCATTCACATCGACGTGATTGTGCTCGGTCCATTAATAGCTGAATAGTCTGATCAAAATGGAACTGGCACAATATGGACACTGCTACGTCCATTTATAGGTGAATAGTCTAATAGTGGACCTGTAGAGTACAAAACCTCCAGGTCCTCATTCTGAAAAGTGCCCTATTGTAATGTTAAAATGAGTTTTTCACCATTCACGGAAGTTTGGTTAAATTGGACAAACTGTAAGTGACAAGCAAAAAGGAAACAATGGAATCAAGGTCATTTTTCATTTAATTTGAAGTAACCTTTCAACATTAACTGTCATCAAAAACCTGAAAAAACAACAACAATACTAAACACTTAAAACATAGTCCCCGTAAAGTAAAATGAATGTCTTCTAAATTTGACATGCTGCAGATAAGTTTAACCCTGCCAAATTTGAAAGATTGTAAAGAAAAAAATGCTTCCTATATAAAATGTGGCTTCAAATTTGTGAAAAATCAAGCCATTCTTTGTTCTCAAAGGCTGTGCGCACATTTAGTGAATGCGTTGAAACCACATCCTGCTCAGTTGTTAATCAAATCCTAGTATAACCTGAAAATGGATGATGCTACTCCACTCCTTTTGATACTGCCCTTTCTTTCAAATTAAGTGTTGCCAAAAAAAGAAAAAAAATCATCCTGAACTCTCCTAGGGTAGTCTGAGGTCTGGGACAAATATCTACATCCTGTGATGTCAGCCACAAAATTGGGTCATCGCTTTCAAATTATAGTGATTTTAAAATTCCCAAAAGAAAAGAAAGCACACCCTCATCGGTTATTGTTCAATCTCTGTAGCGTCATGTGACTTTCAAGCATATTTTTTAACCTTTAGAGCTTCCACTAACTTCCTTGGTGCAGGTAAAAAAACACTTGTCTTTGCATAACATAGATGAACAAAAAGGGTTCGGGGGGGGGGGGGGGTGTTACAAGACTAGAGTCTTCGCTCTTTAAAAAAAAAAAAAATCCACAATGTTTGGTTTTTACAAGTGGAGTCAGTCAGAAACCACAGAGATGATTGCGCTCACCAAGACTTTGTTTCAGCATGCCTGCCCAGTTACTGTGGCCAGCTAAGGCAAAGGCACACATTTGGGTAATTACAGCGCCCCCTAATACTGCATCTCAGTGCTGTACGCAGTATACGGAACATCGAATGCTGTTTCATCTAATTAAATCAAATCGTTTGTCCCGTTGCCTAATAAATGTTGCTATGTAGGGTGTGTCGCAGCAGTAATCAAACACGCCACAGAGGAAGCTTTCTTGCTCACTCAAGACAACTCGACCTTTGTGCTTCTCTCTGCAGATGTATTGAGCAAACCTTCAAGCGGTGCCCCCCCTTGCCAACCACCAGCGTGATAATCGTGTTTCACAATGAGGCCTGGAGCACCCTGCTGAGGACCGTGTACAGTGTCTTGCATACGTCCCCCGCCATTCTCCTCAAAGAGATTATCCTGGTGGACGACGCCAGTGTTGATGGTAAATGGGGCTCACTGAGAGCCCATCACTCTTTTCTGGAGTGTTTAAGTTCTTGTGGCGTGGTGGAGAGGAAACTCTTTCTGTGGCTCAGGGAAGAGAGGACCTCTAGTGAATACTTTCCTAAAAGGACTTCAGAGTCAGAGCTTAGAACTAACTGCTGTAAATATAATCCTAGGAGGGAAGTAATAGAATCTTAGTGGAGAGTTCAGTCGATCTCTTGGATTCGGTTACGTATCGGGAGCCAGGCAGGCCACAGGTGGTGCAACTGGTTTGACTAAATAGCTTGCAGTTTTCAGGGTTAGCAGAAGAGCTTGTTCCTCTTTTATTCTGGACGAGTCATGCATGTCAGACCCTTTTTTTTTTTTCTTTTCTTTTTTTTTTTTTTAATCACTTTGAAAGTCGTTGCACCTTTTTATTTGGGACTTTACCAACTGGTTCATAAATGTAAATCTCATTCACACTCCCATTATCATATCTGTAATATTTCCCTTTCAGATGTGCTAAAGGATGAGTTGGAGGAGTATCTGAAAGCCTTAAGTATTGTTCGGGTGGTTCGGCAAGTAGAGAGGAAGGGCCTCATCACTGCTCGGTTACTGGGCGCATCCGTGGCTACCGGTGACACTCTCACCTTTCTGGATGCCCATTGTGAGTTCACACAAGGCTCGCCAGCCAAGACACACTCACAAATGTATTCCGGGAGCTGGGTGCGACGTGGTTTCATGTGCTCACAGGCGAGTGCTTTAACGGATGGCTGGAGCCACTGCTTGCCAGGATAGCAGAGAACTCAACCGCAGTGGTCAGTCCTGATATATCGACCATTGACCTTAACACCTTTGAGTTCATGAAGCCGTCCCCGTACGGCCAGAACCACAACCGGGGCAACTTTGACTGGGGCTTATCCTTCGGATGGGAGGGTCTTCCGGATCATGAGAAAAAGAGGAGGAAGAATGAAACTTATCCGATCAAGTAAGCCGAGCATCCTCGCAATATCGACTCTGTGAAAATGTCTTTTTAAATTAAAGTGTTCTGTAGGACTCCCACGTTTGCCGGCGGGTTGTTCTCCATCTCGAGGGAATATTTCTACCACATCGGAAGCTATGATGACGAAATGGAAATCTGGGGTGGCGAGAATATTGAAATGTCTTTCAGGGTAAGACATTGCCAAGCCATCAACATGCCTCAAATCCAGCAAGTAATGGTGTATTTCAGTTGTGGTACTGTGTGCATTTTATTGTGACTTTACAGCACAGTGCCTGTCCGGTATGTTCAGTAGCCTTTCATCGACGCGTTGGTAGACTTCAAATCGGTGGAGCTGTAGACACTCGGCTGTCCATTGATTGGTCAAATTTTCTGTCTCGTTATGAATAAGCGTGTCACTGCCGTTATTTCATGGTCTCAAACTGTTACAGCAGTGATTCTGTGTGGTCCACAATTATTGATTAACAAAACAGATTTTTTTTTTTTTTTTTTTAAGTACAGTTCATTTGGAGTGACACAGTGGTCAATGGGTGAGCACATCTGCATCACCTGAATGGAGTTTCTGTTAGACTCCTTGGCTCATTTTCTGTGATGGACATGTATTGGAAAACATTTTCAACACATTTATATTTCTGACCTTGCCCTTGTAGCGCACGCATTGTTATAAAATTCAATGACTTTCTGCTCTCATATTGTCAAACATTTTAGCAGAGGTAAATTTCAGTCCATTTGTCAGATTTCAGAATTGAATACAGATTTCCACCAGACCCATGGACACTGGTTAAAATTAAAAAATCTGAACACTGCACCAGGATTAAATATACAGTATTTTTAGGAATAGTACCTCTGCCTTGTTTAATGAAATCTTTAGCATACTATGGGAATTTTTTTTTTTAAGTCACTATGGTGTTTTTTTTTTTTTTTTTTTTTTCAGGTGCTACTTGGTGTAAACACTATTGCTGAATATCCAATCCAGTCGACACAGTGGCAAATGACTGGATCTGTGCTTCCTAATGGAACCTAGACCTCAAATGTTTTGGCATTCTTATGTAACCTGCAGGTCTGGCAGTGCGGCGGACAGCTGGAGATCATCCCGTGCTCTGTCGTCGGTCATGTGTTCCGCACCAAGAGCCCCCACACTTTTCCCAAGGGTACGCAGGTGATTGCCCGCAACCAAGTCCGACTGGCTGAGGTCTGGATGGACGAGTACAAGGAGATCTTCTACCGTCGTAACCAGCAAGCCAGACAGATGGCCACAGATGTATGTGACAGCGCTCATCAATATTTTCCCAGTCACTCATTTTAAAAATGTAGTTTTTTTGCAAGGTGTAGGACCTCTCTTCTGAAGGCATGTTCAAACATACTGTATATTTTTGTTAATTACTTAGCAAGAGCACTCCGTCTCAGTGCTACATACTAGGGGAAATACATTCTGCAGAGTCAAGTGTAGGATTACAAAGACTTCAAAGTCCAGTTCTTAAGTCATTCAGTAGGAAGAAAGCACGTTGTTTGAAAAGAAATAAATGGCTGCGACGAAAGCTTGCTGACAGCAGGCAGGGACCAAAGAGCCTGGAGGAAGGCAATGCTGGTAAATGACAGGCTCGTAGCATTTCCTGACAAAGGTGCCATAAAAAAGTTCCCTAAGGGCTCCACTTCAAGTAGCCTTCAAACACTCATTTCTCAAGGAGTCCCCCGTACTAGCTGTCAGTGTGGAGAGAAGTAAGTAGCATCCTCATTATGGAATTGCTCCCCTATTAAAAAATAAACCACTTTGTTCAGTCTGTCTTGTATGACACACTTCTTCTGCTTTACAGTATTTTCAGCAAGAATCTGAATTTGACCAAGTTAGCTTGGCTCTGTTTCTTGATGTTGTTGGTTGTTTATCATAATTTTGAGAATTGTCAACATTTACCGTTAAACACTTTTTACTGAACAATGCTCTCTAGAGCAACTGGTTTGCGACAAGGCATTGGACCAGTGTCAGATTACGATGAACAGATTTCCATTCATTTCAATAGGGAAAGATAGGAGAGCTCTCAATGCTCAGTTTTATTTGGACCATCATTCAAAAATGTATACAAATGCATCTCAAGCCTTGGACTGTATTTAACTAATTTTAAAGTGGACGTCATTGCTCTCTTCCCCCCCCAACTCCTCGACAGAAAACCTTTGGCGACATCTCAAAGCGGATCGACCTCCGTGAGCGGCTGCAGTGCAAGAGCTTCTCCTGGTATTTGAAGAACGTCTATCCTGAGGTCTTCATGCCTGATCTGAACCCTCTGCGCTTTGGCTCGGTAATATTGGGCGCCGACCTGTCAGCCATCTCTCCAACTCTAATCCTCAGAGCTCAGTGTGGCCGCTGTGGGTTTCTCCTCAGGACCTCTGACGGGTCTAGAAGAGTTCTAATTTGATGCCACTGACTCTCCCCCAGACACTCGGGTTGTTTGAACAGCTTGCTCGGGTTTGTTGGCTTTCATTTTGAGTTCATTCTTTGTGTTTAGGTGAAAAATGTGGGCAAGGACTCATGCCTGGACGCGGGCGAGAACAATGACGGGGGCAAACATCTGATCATGTACCCATGTCACGGGCTAGGAGGGAACCAGGTTTGGAAAAAAATTCCTTTTATCGAATCTGGTTTAATCTTCAAATCACAGTTTCTCTATCTCACCCCTCTCCTTTTCTTGCACCTCTAGTACTTTGAGTTCTCCACACATCACGACATTCGACACAATATTCAGAAGGAGCTGTGTTTGCACGGATCGGAGGGGGCTGTCAAGCTGGAGCCCTGCCAGTATCAGGGCAGGGATACAGTTGTGGGTCCGGAGCAACAATGGGAGTTGCAGGATGTATGTTTGAACCCCTCTCATTTTGGTTGGCAATTTCAGAGCTCAAAGATGTGTTTTTGTGTTTTTCTTCAACTAGAACCAGTTATTCTACATGCCGAGAATGAACATGTGTCTGACTTCCCGTCTTGAGAATCCTGCTTTGGCTCCTTGCGACCCCTCGGACAGATACCAGCTTTGGTCCTTCATCTGAATGTAGAATAAGTTGTTCAAAATCCCTTTTTTAAATTATAGATTCGGGACTGCATTGTTTTAATTTATTTTTAACACCCAGAAACAAACTTTCGCTGCTTGAAAGTCTGGAGAAAGCAAGGTGGGACCTTGTGTCTGTGTGTGTGTGTGTGTGTGTGTGTGTGTGTGGGGGGGGGGGGGTTGATATGTTGACCTCAAAGATGCTTTGGAACAATGAAGATGCACTTTGCTGACCGGTGCCTGTTTTGGGGTTTGAGATCAAATGTATGGACAAATGCCCATCATAACATTCAATGTAAAAATGAAGAGATACGTAATTTGGTTCACGTACTTCCACTTTTTTTACACGATTGTACCTGTAGCTGATGATATAGGTTCTCATTCATACTAAATGTGTTTTGTGGGTTTAACATAAGGTCTTTCCCACTAATTTGGAAGCACATTGTTGAAAATGTTTGGGTAAGATGATGAGTTAGGGCTCCCCTAATTGCTAAATACTTGGGACCTGTGTATTTTATCCTCTCCTTGTCAATGTCTTGTCATAGGCTATATTAGCAAAAACAAAGCCAACATTGACTTGAATGTCAATGAGTAAAAGAAAATACAATATGTGCTCCAAGACTGAATTCAAAAAGCCAAAACATAAATATGTGCCTAGTTCTTTAAGAATAGATTTCCGACAGCTTTCAAACCAGTGCCTTACATGTTGTCTTATTCTATATGAGGTGGAAAAAGATGAACTACTGTTGGAATGGATGAAACTGTGCAGGGAATGCTTTTGTGGGTCATCATTGTCAATGCTTTCTTGGTATTGGAGCTAGTTTGAAGTTGGCTGGCTCTGAATCCATGTGATGCAATGCATCATGTAAATGTCTGATTTAATTTCACTGAAATTTGGAACACCACCACACTGTGTTATAAAAGGCTAAAGCACACAAGTGCTTTGTACTAGATGTCCTAAGTACTGCAATTTTTACCAGCCTTACTGTATGGTTTGTCAAATGGGAACTTGGGAAATAAATGAGCGGTCATTTGTCCAGAAGCTCCCGATATGCTACATGTGATCATTTATTCCTCCCATGGTGCTTCACAACTTTTCGGTTGTGATTGTTCAGAAGAGATGACGTTGATGTATTCATTTTTTTTTTTAATTCCAATTAAAGTTGCCTTATTTCATATTTTGAGCCCGGTGAATGAAGCGGAGGATGAGCAATAAGCATCTGGTCGGGAGAGGGCGCTGTAGACTCAAGATATTTACACGGAAATAAAACCACCAAGACCAAATGACATTTATTTCAAAACCATGTAAAAATGAAAACTAATCAAGTTCTATCTACAGATAAAAATAAAACATTTGTGCAAAACATATGCATTTCACATAATTGAAAAATGAAAAGGAAATCAGGCACATGAAGCTTCACAACTCACAATCAGCATTAAAAAATTGACCATTTAAAAATACTGAAGCAATTTACTTAATACTGACTTTACCACAATAAATACACATTTCAATATCACTCAAATACAGGGGGAAAAAAACTATTATTAATCGGATGCAACATTATAGTGTCTCGCCTCCACTGTCCTGTATGCTTTGGCAAAATAAATCAATAATGTTGATTCCCTCCTTTGCTTGAAAGCAGTCTACACATGCACAAGTTCCAAACTACTCAAGACGACCACTAAAAAGCAAATATTCCTGCATAAGCAGCGCAGCACTTACATTTCAATTCTTTTGATTTTAAGTGCTTACTTAGCAATTTCCTTTGTCATTTTCAATGACTCAATAATTAATATGAACCATCTAATATCAAGCTGTGATTGTCATCCATTTTTAATGTATGTATTGGCAATTAGAAGAGAAATATGCAGTGTTGAGCCATAGAGGAAACAAAAAGAATTAGTGAACTATCTTTAGTAGATAGCTATTGCACACAACAACTTCATTTAATGGATCCACATTAATAAATCTCATTTATTTAAATGACTAGACAGGAAACTTGTTTGTACTGCGTTTAAATCAGAAAACAAAAACAACAACAAAAAAACTATAGCCATAAAAGACAATACATCTCATATAAATATTTAGTGGTTACTTTGTGTTCAGTATGAATTTGAATAAGAGCTTTTTGGAGACATTTAAAAGTGCTATTTAATTAATATCCCTGTTTAATGAAACATTTTCTACTGTGGTGAATCTTCACTTTTCCACCATTCAAGTATTGATTAAAAACAATGCGGCATCGAACACTTCAGCCCACCTTTGACAACTGAGTACTTTTTCATGCTTCTCAAATAATAGAAAAGCATATCATAGTAAGGAAAAAACAAGCGCACATTTTTGTTTTGTATAAAACTTCTTGTTCCCCTTAAATACTGCTGCAATTCCCAAGAGCATGCGTATTATCAAAACTTTGACAATATATACTGTACGTATACATATAATTCCTAAACAAACTTGACAGTAATCGTTTTTGCACACATTTGACACATACGATAGACATAGAAAAGTTCCATCTACAGTACAATATTTGCTCAAAACTAGAATTTGATGCCTGAAATTACAAGATAACATTGCACAGCGTGACATAATTGAGCTTTGTTCTGTGGTAACGGTGTCATTTGTGAGGCCTTCGAAACATTTCTATGATGAAGCGATGAAAATTTGCCGCGGCGCTTTGAAACCGAAGGTCAGACATTGCAAAAGTCCATGAATGCAAAGCACTCCCGAAAAACCCAGGTCATGGTAATCAGCAAAGGTTGAATCCAGTCAATGAAACTTTACTAGTTTGTTAAAGATGTTCCACTTTCAATCCGAAAGGCTTCTTTCATTAAACATTTTAGATGTGGACTTTCCTAATTTATTCTTTCACGTGTGGGATCCCTGCTGATGGTCCCAATACGTTGTTGTTGCCTGGGATGTAACTCAATAGAATTTTATTCATAGAGCACTAACATAATTTTAGAAGAGGGGAAAAAAAAAGGTAACCAAGTGTAAGACCATTTTTAAAAAATTTAAAGGCGGGTTTTAGAGTTTTAGATAGGGGTGGCGAAGAGGCTTGTCTCGTGTGCACCGCAAGTCAGCTGACTAGTCAGCAGACCTGAGGAGTGTAAGATAGTGGAGTGGAGTGGTAAGGGGGGCTGGGGGGCGGGGGAGAACAGTTCGAGATTCGAAAACAAATAGGAGCAACTTCAAATGAATTCCAAAGTGCACAGGCAGCCAGGGGAAGGAGGCCAGAAAAGTGTTCCAGTTAAGAAGCAAGCAGCTGCATTTTGAGCTGACTGCAAACATTTGAGGTAGGACCGGCAGGCTACAAATCATTTTGACGTTTTGAGAGAAATAACAGAAAAGAGGAGCAGAATCTCAAAATACAGTGTGCAGGGAGACAGAATCAGAATCAAAATCAGAATCAGCTTTATTGGCCAAGTGTGTAAAAACACACAAGGAATTTTTGAATTCAGAATCTGAATAAAGGCCTCCTCATTACTCAAACCAGTTCTGTCTAGAGAGGCCTTTTGGAGTTTGACAGACTGCTTCGTTTACACTGCTTTCACACCAGCGACACCTTATATCTAAAATTGGGATGTCATTGTCCTTACAGCCTTATTTTGTTTTTACCAGGAATATCTTCTCTCCTCACAAACATTTTTTTGAATGCAAGCAGAAAATTTAGGGACACAAGCTTTTAAATTCACAATTCCTCTCTTCTTCATGTATTACCGATAATACACAATCTCTTATCTCGAAAATCAAGTTCTTGTTTTTTTTTTTCATCATGACCATTTCCTCAAAAATAAATCCATCCGTTATCTGAACTGCTTAACCTCACAAGGGTCACGGGAGTGCTGGAGCCCATGTCAGCTATGTTCCGTGTTTTTGGGATGTGGGTGGAAACCGGGGGGCCCAGAGAAAACCCACACAGGCACGGGGAGAACATGCAAACTCCACAGAGGCGAGGCTGGGATTTGAACCTCGGTCCTCAAAACTGTGAGGTAAGTGCTCTAACCGGTCGTCCACTGTGCTCCCTCCTTACAAATCGAGTCAAGGATTTCGGGAGAGAATTGAAGCATAATCGCGTTTATCGTGAAAGATTTATGTGAAAGCTGTAGCTTTTCACACTAACGATTAATATTTAATAATAGTTAGGGTCAGCAGTCGAGTCCTTTTCCTCAAAAGAATATCCTTTCAAGATGCAAATGAACTCTGGACTCGGAGAAGCCTCTCGCCGATGTTGTGCCATGCCCCTGCTCAAAGGCTGCTTGGTTTCTCCAATTTAAAGGTGACTGCGCTCCTCAGAACACCGCAATGCACTGCGACCACCACAGGACACAGCCTTCAAGGCATAAAAAGTGAACCGTCAAACCTAAAACGTAGAACTGAACCGTCTTCCAAAATCGAGAGAAGTTCACTTGCCTTGATTCAACCTTTGTGAGCAAATAACGATGCAGATGTGAGGCCTCCTACACGGCTGGTAAAGAGAGATTCTTGGTACTTGTGGCAAGTAAGTTCAGATCGGGGTGTCCGTTGACACTGGACTGCTGCGGCGGCTCGGCTGTTGCACATGACCCGTGAGTGCTGAACGGACCGTGGGCATTATTGTTCAGGTAGTTATGAAACTGACTCTCAGGAGGGTCCACAAAGTCTGCTTTGGACAGCATCTGCTTGTCGTTCTCATGGGCGTAGTGGCTCAAAGAGGCCACCGACGGACTACTGCCCAAATTAAAATTCGTCGGGTATTGTTCCACCGGTTGATCTGGGAAGGCTCCCTGGGTTTGGGTGCTGATGATTGGCTCTTGGAATGCTAAGGCTTCCCCGTAGGGTTGACCCGATTGGGTGCTCGGGCCACTGGGGCCAGAGCCAGAATTCCCAAGCTGATAGTACTCGGCCGAGGGGGAGTTCATTAAATAAGCGTTCCCGTTTAGGTGGTTTTCATCATCGCCATAACACAGCACCGAGGCTAAGGGGACCACCTCGGTGTGACACAAGTTCTCCGACCTCTCCTCATCATCGTCTTCGTCTTCGTCCTCCTCCGAGTCGGTGTTGGCTAAACTCTGAGTGCTGGAGTCTGAAAGCCCGCTGAAAACGCTGCTGCTATCCTCCTCGTCTTCGTTGTCCTCTTCCTCGTCGTCCTCCTCATCCTCGTCTTCGTCCTCCAGCGGGTCGTCCATGTCGCCGGCCGTCTGCAGGTGCACGCCGGCGCTTTGCGGAATGGCATCGGGCAAAGCGTAGTCCAACTGTTGCTGAGACTGAACCAAAGGGTTTGAGCTCACTGCGTCGTTGCCGTGGTAACCGTTTGTCGGGGAAGCTTGCTCCTGCTCGCGACTCTTCTCCAGCTCCAGCTTCATTATGGTGTGCAGGAAATGGGTCCGGACGCGGATGGGGTTAAACTCCACTCTGCCACTCGAATTGCTGCAGCCTTCTTTTGTGCAGCCACATGGAAATGACATGCGGTCCACCTGGAGAAAACAAAGCATTTCCAGTCATGGGCTACACTTTGGAATCGTTACATGAATTTAAAAGCAGCAATGCTGGACAGCCATGTTTTAAAACCACGTTTTAGGATAGGAAATATTGTATAATATTTATGTTTTTTGGTGTGCTGTCAGATTTTTCCTAATGTAACATATGTGCCTTGACGCAATAAAAGTTGGTAATCACTGATAGAGACAACAGGCACCAGATCTAGCCCACCAGGTCATTTTATGTGTCCCATAAAAGTAAATAGTCTTCTTCATGTTTCTTGATAATTGTAATTTTTCAATCAATGTGGCAGAATAGATCTACACCAATTCTCCACTTTTAAGCAATTACTACAAGCATTTTCACAACAAATACCCTCATAAACATAAATTGGATAATAGTTAAATTTTATCTTGCCACTATTTTTCATGATTTCTGTTTCCAAATTTAATTTCTTGCTAATTCTATCTATCTATCTATCTATCTATCTATCTATCTATCTATCTATCTATCTATCTATCTATCTATCTATCTGTAGCAAAAATCAAATAGAGAGCCAAATCTGTTTTCATCACTATTGGGCTGAATCCTCCAACTTGGATAAATTCCTCACGCTTTGTTATTTTTAAGCCTTATTAGCAAATGTAAATTTTAGCAAGGCAAAGTTAATGGCTGATTTTAAAGATGTGAGGATCCTGCCCAATGCCACCGGTGTGTAATCCTAACAGCTATAACCATTAACAAAAATTAATGGTGTCCCTTCGAAAATTGATCTCATGTCAGAAAGAAAAAAAAAAAAAAACAACAACCAATAACTGGAGCAGACTGCATCTAAAATCTAATTTTTGACCACTCTTATATGAGCAGTTCATTCATGCTGTGCTCCAGCACTTCTATCCAGCAGCCCAGATGGCGCGCAATGTTCATGTGACCACAACAAGTTGCTAAGGTGTTAACATAGTAGCGAGAAGTTAGCATCTATTTTGCTTTGCCACAAAGTTATTGACACTCAAGTGGAAGTTGACTGCAAAACTAAACAGACAAGATTACAGAATTACTCAATTACAAATAATGATTGTTCAAATACATCATTGACTTTCTCCGTCTTTGTTACAAAAAAACTAGCTCAAACCTCAGATACAATTAATGAAAAACACCATTGACAAGGTAACAAAAATTACCATGGAACTTGTGGCACTTATCTATCTCAAAATAATGAATACAGAAATACAAACAGGCAATAAAACAATACCTGGCATTTATTCTTCAAAACTGGTTATCATAATATTTGAGTGCAACTTTATGCAAGTTTGGTTCAAGTAAGGCAAAGCGGTGGGGAGGACACGAAGAAACATGACATAAGTCGAGATTCAAATGAAATCTCAACTCGGGTGAATTGTTACAGCCCTAGTAAGACTATGAGGAGGTACTTATGCATTTATTTGATTTTTGTCGTCACTTACCTGGCACTTGATGCCCGCATTGCTGCAGGCGCAGGTCTCGGGCTCACAGAAGACTCTGCAGTCACACCCGCAGTCCTCTCGGGACATGCGAATGGCCCGAAGTTCGTGCTTCTCTTCCACGTCAATCTTCTTCACCCCGGAGGTACGCAGCAGGGCTCGCCGCTTTTTAGTGGTGAGCGGCTGCAGGAAGAAGTACTCATCCACCTCCGTGTTGTCCAAGTCGATATCGTCATCGGAAATGTCTTCAGCAGTGAGTGTGTTGGCCTCGTCAGACTCGACTGTTCCATTTTTGGTCAGCTAGAAAACGGAAGACACGGTGACACAGTGAGCACAGCCAAGCAGAAGCTGCTGTAGGCCTCGGCTCTCTCTCAAATTCTCGTGTACAGTATTACTTATACATTTTATGTATATAGTTTTTTTTGCATGTGTTGAAGTACATTTACAGTGTGTTAGAAATGTATTTTCACGTGACTGAAGCATGTGGGGGGGGGTAACTATAATTTATTTTTTTTTTTTAATAAAATCTGTCCTATCACTGAGTTTTACTGATAGCAGATTGGTCTGGAACGTATCCCCTGCAAAAAAAATAGGGCTCACGGATTTTTACTATAACTGTTGTATTGTAAACTAATAAGTCTTCACTTTGGTAAAACAAAATTATACACCTATGGATATGCGTATGTGTTTGCGTGTGCGTGTTCGTGCTTATGTACTGTACATTTGTTGAAAATAGCTTGAGAATAAATCTGTTAATTTTGGAGTCTCAGGTGTGCTCAAACTATGCCAAGTGTGTGTTGTACAACACCGCCTAATCCCCCACTCTGGGGAAGCCATGTGGAGTTAAGTTGCCTCAAGATTGTATGTTTGGGTGTTTTCAGTAAGCCTGTTTTGTTAAAAATGTATCGCTGTAATGCTGTATTCATTCCATCACGTATTGCTTTAGTGGCTTTGAGAAAGAGTTTGGGGAAGATGATGTAACCACAGTTGTTTCCCTTTGTGAAGTATTACAGGCTTTTTGTCAGGTCTGGGAGGATTGTCACTCGTTGATGAGGTGCGACAACATGTCTGTACCATTTTTATCAGCGACAGGGTAATAAATTAACCTCACAAGGGTCACAGGAATGCTGGAGCCTATCCCACCTGTCAACTGGCAGGAGGCAGGATACACCCTGAATTGGTTGTCAGCCAATGGCAGGGCAGCAATTTAACGTATAATTTCAAATTGGAAGGTGTAGTGTATAGCTACTCAGGCAAGATGGTGCTCTTGTGATTTCCTTAAAAGTAGTAATTTTGAATATGCAAGGTTTTCAATAAGTGCATAAAGAAGTTCAAAGCAAATCAGTGTAAAATTGTGACAGGCGTTACTCCAGTTAAGCCAAATGTGGAATTAAACTTTTTTTTAAATTTTTATTATTTTTTTTTACCTTGAGTTTAATGGAGTTGAGCTTCTCCTCCTTCAGGTGGTCCCTCAGCATGTCCCTGTGGATTCTTTCCTGCTCCATGGCAAACTCCCCGAGGGAGTACTGCTTGACCCAGCTGTGCCTGTTGGACATGCCCAGCGTGCTACCACCCTGGCTGGGCACACTGGTGAAGCCCTGCCTCCTGCTGAAGTAGTACACGGTCACCTTCTCAAAGTGCACCCTCCTTGTGCATAGACGCTTTTCTCTCTTCAAGATGGAGTCGGCTGCGGAAGAAAACACAGGGTTAAAACCATCATGGTAGGAATATCAAGAGCACAACAAAACATTGCCGGGACGTTTTAAAGATGAGATACAATACAATTCTGACTTTTTAACTACGTTTATACAAATATGTACAGTATTGTCATGTTTTTTTAAGCATCGGAAAAGAATTAAATTGTAAAAAGATGGATTATATTTTTCCTTTGTACAATTTAAATGTACTTGCATTCAGAGAGAACTTTTTTTTTTTTTTTTTTAGCTGTTATGATATGTGGGGCACAGATTTCCTGAGAAAACCATCCCTAAAACCGTGGAATGTGGAAAACACTTCTTCATATAAGGAGCTTTGCACAACTGTGCTGTGAAGAAAATGTCATCCCAGTTCTGTGTCACTACTACGGAACTCTATGAGGGGGAGGAGTACAACAGCGGAGTATAAATTCCCCACCCAGCCCTGAGTTTAAGAATACTACTTCAAAATAAAGTGACGTCCCTTATCAAACATTAAAGTTCTACACAAGGAACAACGCTCTGTTGTTCTATGCGAAAGACACCGCCCACACTGGTTCACAAGGAAAACAAATGCTAATCAGCTTGTTTTAGCAGATGTTTCAAGCACGTTTTAAGTGTGGCTGAACGTTAGCAAGTGATTCACGAGTTCTCCCCGACTATCACACGGCGCTGTGACAACATGACAACCGACAGAAGGTCAGCCTTCGCAGAGCCCCGTCCGCTGGCAGCTGTGGCTGACAGAAGCCACGCTCTGACACCAGGGACGCACTCGTCCCCTTTGGTCAGCTCTCCTGCCACCGACCCTAACATTAGGTACACCTGTATTTGCATCTGATGGCATCCAATAAAAGTGCTTTATTAAAATAAGTTTTACAAGAGCTGCACACACATTTTCACTTTCTACTCTCGAAGATACTAAAAATGTCTATTTGTTACCAGGGAAAGAACATTCTGGCTATACAGTGTCAAATCACCTGTGTTTCAAATCATCTTTTCCCATTGAAACGAATAGTAACATCAACAATCTGTTCCAGCCTTCCCCACAAAAACAAAAAAAATTGTCATCTGTATTTCAATGAGGAAAAAAAAGCACACCAATGTATTCTACTTTAGAAAAACAAGACATAATTATGTAATTAAACAATTTAAAAGAATTCCACTTTTATTGGCACGCAACATCAATTTAAATGCCTCTTGTGCTGCTCTTTCTCGGGGCATTATAAGCGATATATATATATATATATATATATATATATATATATATATATATATGCCATACATGCAGCAATCGCTCATTTATCGCTTGGGTTACATTCCACAGCATCCTGCAAAGATGAAATTTGTGAGGTAGCAAACAAGTATTTGTTGTATGTTTTTCAAAAATGTTAAAGATTCATACTTATACTGTAGTACTATGTATGTATGTGCATTGTGTACCTGCTTTTAAAAGGCGGGCCTTGCCTGTTGAGTGACGTGGAAGTGAGCGAATGAGGACGTTCAGACAGATGGGTGTTTGCTGGCTTTCGCTTTAGTCACTGTGTGTGCAGAGTGACGGCGTCAGTTGAGGCCGTCGGCACTACAGGACGAATGTGTTTGTTTCTCCTGTATTGTGTTACCATTTGTTCAAGAAAGCACTGTAGAGAGAACAAGTAGCTGTTTCCATCATCCCTCTATCCAAACCACCTGTTATAGATTACAACTTGTTCTAACTACAGTTGGTCCAATTAGCCAAAGATGTTTACTTTTCCAGAGATGAGAGGTTGTGTAAATTGAGTCAGTTGTACGTTGACATACGCAGTTGGTTCTTTAGGTTATTTTGTTGCGTGTGAAACGATACCAAACTTTATTGTCTGTGTTTAAAGAACCCTTTCATCCTAGCTTGTATTTATTGAACTCCAGTTTGTGTGGAAAAACAATCACAGCAAAATCCGTTAATATGGCAAAAAAGCTCCAAAAGTACAAAGGTATAACAAAAAGTGAACTGCAATATACCAAAAGCTGACTTTCTGATTGTAATTTCTAATAATAATAATCACAATAGATTTAATGTCATGCACCTTTCAAGAAACCCTCGGATGCTGAACAATAAAATAGTGGTTACAATCACATGAAAAGATTAATAAAGTAAGGTAAAATTGCATGAAAATGCATCCAAACGTACATACACAAATAACATACAATACACACGGCAGTGGAAATGCAGGCTCAGGAAAGTGAGTGTGGAGTCATGTAAACGTGGATTTCGACTCTGGATTTGAAAAGGAGAAAAGAGTCAATGATGCGGATGGCAGGTGCCTGGGATTTTCAAGGTTGGAGAGCAGAGTAGCTGAAAGCTCAACTTCCCAAGATGCTGAGGCATACAGGGGAAGCAGTGACGTGAAGAGAGCAGGAGGAGTGGAGGGAGTAAATTCAAGTGGGAATATGAAGGAGGTCGAACAGAGCTTGAGATGAATTGAAATTGAGACACTCTTAAATCCTGCAGCTCTTCAGTACAGTAGAAATATTAGTCATTCTTTGAAGAAGACAGATAATATCAGAGCGGTCATCTGTATACATTTGTTGCTGTACCATTTGTGTTCAATCTGTTGCTCAAAATGTTGTACCACCTCATGATAGATGTTATTTTCTCTTATCATTGTCCAGCAGACTGAAAGGCTATCCAATATGGTTGTTTAAATAAACTAAGTAATTATCTTTGTTTTGTCTGAGGGTAAACTGCAACTGACAGTGGTGATTAAGAGCGTGAAGCCTTTTTTATTATAGAACAGTTCACTATCCGTTAGTGGTGCTCATGTGAAGTGAGTCGAGTTCCCTGTCACCATACAGTATCTGTTGTCTAGGCTCACAACTCAGAGCAAAAATAGTAGCTGAACAACAGCTCGTGTCTTGAAAAATTCACAAGTCGCGTCACTTGTATCTCAAGGCACCACTGTATTTGTATTGGCGCTGCACGATGCATAGTGTTAAAAATCTACTTTTGTCCCACCACTAGTTCCTGGACACAGCACATTTTAAAGGGGCACTGACAAGAAAAGCACGATTTTTAGTATGTTTTAAATTAAAAAAAAAAAAAAGAAAGGCAGCCGGAATGGACCTATTCGTTTTTTTACCACTTCTTTTTTTTTCCAGCCACAACGTTATTTTGACGTATATGGCTTTTTGTAACTCCTGCCATGAAAATCCTCTCGAGGGATTTGTTTTGGAGAAGAAGCAGGAAGTGACATTATCAGCAGGCGTCCACTCAGGCAGCCTCATGTGTTTGTACCAGTTTTACCTACTTTGTTCCTTCATGCTAGCCAAAATGCAGTCTCATTGTATTGCTGGATATTGTTCAAACACTTGGGAGGATGGATTTACCCTTCATATGTTTCCAAAAGACCCGGTTCGTTGTGAAAAATGGATTGCACAGGTGCAAAGGACGAGAGCTTTGTGGGTTCCAAATGACAGCTAGGTGTGTGTAGAGCTACTAAAAAAAACAATAATAATAAAAATTGGGGAGGGACGTAATCTTTTTCTCAGAACGTAACAAAAGATCCGCGTACGTAAGTCAGGGGTGCTAAATGTGTTGATGTGCGCATCGGTGCCGCGTCCGCCGATCACGGCTTCGGCCGGGGTGGCTCATCAAGGCGCCGAGCCGGGCTGCTTTATGGCGTTGTCATCGCTCGCGGCTGACTACGCTACATACTGTCGGGGAGTCTGTTGTTAGTTAGAAGTGATCCACATATCATCTAAATATGGCTCGCAACGATAGGGTAATATTGCCCTGGTCAATTCATTCGATTGTGAGATGTTCTCTTCTCTGACAAGAGCTTCCGAGTCAGAAGCTACGTAGGAAAAATCAGAAAATCTCTTTTGTTACGCTCCCATAGCAGGTGCCACTACGTGTTTTTAATGGTGAATGTGTCAGGGTGACTGAGGTCTGCTGATGACGTTGCAGGCAATATGGATGTCAAGTGAGACTTCCCCAACTTTGCGCATGGATGACACAGTCTGCGCTCATTTTTTCGAATAGACATTGAAGTGAATAATGTTTTATGTTTTATTTTATTTTTCATTACAATATCTATTTTAGAATGTTTTTAGGCATGACAGTGGCCCTTAAATATAATCCAGTAAGTGCAAACAATTAAAAAAAACTGGCTATAGGGACTATTTTATCCCAATATGTTATTCCAAATAGCTACCAGGGGCTATTCTTAGAAAGAAGGTTGCAGGGTTCATGCACAACACAGCTCGAAAAGTCATCGCCCATTCATCTGGCCAGGCTGGTGTGATGATTCTGCTCTTAATAAAAGAAGCTGCCTGCACATGCCGCTTTTCTATTACACCAGTGGTCACTCAGCATCACTTAGCCTATCCTCTGCACGCCTCTGACTCTGCATTCATATCACACTGTCTCCTCTAAAGACCAGCTCAGCCACACAACATTGGAATAATACCATTAGTTGCATCTTGATTAAAATTACCTCCTTTGTTTCCTTCCCTTTAATGAAATGACAACATTCCTTTTCCGGCTTGGAGATATATATATATATATATATATATATATATATATATATATATATATATATATATAGAGAGAGAGAGAGATAGAGAGAGAGAGAGAGAGAGAGAGAGAGAGAGAGAGAGCAACTCGGCGAACAACACTCACGGGTGAAAGGGCCAGAGGCAGACGGGTTGATGCTGTCACTGCTATCCCCACTCTCACTGCAGGATATCTCATCATCAGACTCCCTCAAGGAAGAACACGGGGAGGAGGAGGCTTCCACCTCCTCGAATTTCCTCTTCAGTATTCCGGTCATGGCCTGACACATCTGCACCTGAAACACAAAGACAACGGAGGGGGCCATGCATTATTTCATATCCAGTTTAGGAGGCCTCCGTAATCCTCAACACACTCAATTAGCACCACATCCATAACCACAAATACACACGTACACAGACACACACCCTCCCCCAAATCCTCCCTCCAACTCTCCTGCCGCTCTGCCTGGCGCTCCCCCGGCAATTGATCACCTTGGCACAAAGGAGCAACGATGGCCAGCAAAAGCTGCTAATTGCATTCTCGAGCTGATGTAGAGGAAGTTCATTTGGCTTCATCAAGGAGAAAAAAAAAACCAAGCAGGCTTGACCAACAGCGTAATGCGATGCATTTATGACAATGCACCTTTTTGGAAATATGCGTTCCGAATATTTAGTTCACGTTTGTGCCACACAAAATTGAACAGTATACAAAATGACTTGAAAATAAATCTTGTCTTTTGGGAAAATAAACCAACTAAGTTATATACATTGACACAAGCTTTTATACACCCTTCTTCATATGCCAGGTTCTGTGATATAAGAAAACGGAGAAATAAACTGAACCAATATGGTTGGCCAAGTGTCCGCGTGCTCTTCAAACAGGAGAAGTGGCTGTGTTGAGATTTTACCGTTCACATTCAAACTCACGTTAAAGTGGGGTTATTAATTCATGTTTATTGCTCAAATATGATTTTATTTGGATAGAATCTCTTTCGATTCATCTGAAGTTTTTTTCAGTTATAATTATGCTCTGAGAAGTTCCAGTAATGAAGGTCTACATGCATGTATTTACTGGTACTATGTAACTCAACTTTTCCGTTTATGTCCTAAATGTTTATTTTGCGATCGTGGCTTGTTTGCTGTCGAACTAGAGTGAATACAAGTACGGAAGAAAAGATCCTTGAGTGTTCATTAGCAATTACTCAATACTTTTTATTTCTTCTTTTCCCAGATTACATATTGTTTACTCAGGTAATTCATTCCTTGTAGGACTGCTTTTCACTTTTATTTGTGTCATATTATTCTGGATTAACATTCCTCTTTTTGGCTACTCTACCAAACTTTGCTTACTTTGAGGGATGAATCATTTTACGGAGCGACCTGCAAGGTAGTTGATAAAGAAGACAATCAAGTAAACAAAGGGTGACCATGATGGACAGTAAACATTTTGAGGCACGTTACAAACGTTATATGCATCATGTGCAAGGGAATTCAAGTGACGGTACACTCGTGACCATTATAAGCACGGAACCATTGTGGGTCTTTTGGGTAAAAAAAAAAAAAAATGCTTGAACAAATCTGAGTCCCTAATAAACCCGGCAAAACCGCACTGCTGGTTTTGTGCACGAAATGACTGGCAGCTCCGCAGTTTCCCTCCTTGGAAACAGCAACGACGGCCGGAATCTTCACCGAGCCTCATCCTGTCTATCTGTCAGAGCAGCTTGTGGGGGAGTTCCATTCACAGACGGCCACCGCGTTTCATCTGGGGGTGTGCTATTGAGTCATTACAGATGCAAATGCTTCCTGGGAGATGTGCAGCCTGAGAGAAGGGACGCAAAGAAGAGGTGCAGCCCAAGCGGGAGAACCGCCACTGCCAGAAAGAGAGGCTCATTGTTCCGTGGGGGTTATTATTTTATTCTTTCCTTCAATTGTGGGGGTGCTGCAACTGCCACCAGCTTTGTGGATTAATCGCCGCAAGCTAAAACAGAGGTCTGCAAGCTACCAATTGAAAATGGAGGTGTGGGTCAAATCAGTGTTGGACTCCCTTTTATAAATTTAAACAGGAGTATAGAGGGTGTGCCGTCACTTCAGAATCACTGGATTTCTCAAATGGCTGCGTATTCACTTCAGTACTCGGTGGTATAAAGAAACATTCCTGCTTAACTTCTTGTGGTGGAAATTTCCGCCAGAAATAGCGTGGGCAGTGTCCAAAAGGTTCTAAATTAGACACCATTGTTCGCAACCTATGTGTACGTTTCAGCTCTCTGCTGAAGCTGCATTAGGCTTTGATATTAAAAGTGGTTGCCATGGAGATTCCCATGTACTCTCACAACTAGTGCTTTCCCATGTGACAATGTGTCCAGAGCACCAAATTGGATATGGACATCCCTCAATTATTATGCCATCCAATATGCATATTGTACTATCAAGGTATACAAGTGTTTAGATATGTATACATCTATATAAATAGATCTACAAATGTATACATGTACATGTACATACACATATAAATATGTATACATGTACACAGAAAAAAAATTCTATAATTATAGAAATACTGCATTGTATGAATATATGTAGATACTATATCTAGGTATATATGTACATACATATAGTAGCTATATACACATCAAAATCAGCAGATAATTGGCATTTTTAGCTACTCGGTTGACTGGTTTTGATGTTATAATTCGCCGATCCCTCTGATAAAGACATTTACTCTGCATGGCCGTCGTGTACAGTATATCTGAACCAAAAAGCTAGTTTATTTTTATATATTACACCAAATAAAGTAACTAAAAAAATGTCAGCACAATGACAGAGAGAACACGGCTGAGAGACAACACAGTGCGAGGGTCAGACTACAAGACAAATTTTCACAATTGCACTATGTCAGTCTACTGCAATAAAATCTTGTATTCCAATACAACCACATCCCAATTTTTACAATCAGTGAGCTTTATCTTGTCAACCCATATGCGAGCGATAACACTCGTTAATGTGAGGATGACAACACAAGTGGATCGTGTAGACTGTATTATACGAAAAAAAATAGGGAACATTTCATGTTGGTGGTCAATGGTGCTCAAGACTGGAAAGGACGTTCATGTAAGACTTGCTTGAGGCATGTTCAGATACTTTTAATATGATACATCTCTAAAGGAAAAAAACAAAACGTTGTGTAGCCTAGCAGGCTAGTGCTACCCTTAGTGCTATCGCTCGTGGTAAACATGCTGCTGTTCAGTTGAACAGATGATCTGAGCAGAGCAGTGAATTCCAACGTTTTTTGCAGCCAATGCACATACTTTACAATTGAAAACTCTCACAACACAGCAACAAACAAAAATGTCACATAAATTAGATTTAGATTAATCGCTGCATGTACTTACTGACATCTCAAAGAAGTCCATTCATTTATCACTATGCCTCACTGGCATAAATAGAGGAACAAATATACATTTATTGTAAATATATATTTATGAGCAATTAAGTACACATGTATATCCAGTAAATGAACAGGTAATTTAAATACTCATTGCTCCATCTTGTGATTGAATTAGTGATCGATTAGCTTTTTTTTTTTTAATAAGCCCCAAAAATCCTGATTGTGTAAAGCTTAATATATATATATATATATATATATATATATATATATATATATTATATATATATATACATACACACATAAACACGCACGCACGCACGCACACACACACACACACACCCACACCGTAATTACCGGCCTACAAAGCACACTTGGTTATAAGCCTCACCCAGTACATTTTTAAAGGAAATACCATTTGGTAGATACATACGCCCCAGCTGTGTAAAAGCCGCAAGTGCTCACATTGAAACCCACATTGAAACACAAGATATTTACAAAGAAAGACAGTTAACAGACTTTAACGCTAGCACCGCCACGCTAACAGGGCCGGACCCGTAATAGTCACTTCCTCGGCACATACCCGTATAGAGCTCGTGCACCTATGTCATCAAATCATGTCATTGGCTGCAAGTGTCAGTCAAACAAACCATTCTTCAATGCTAAGTCAGTGGTTGACGACGTGAAAATACGTCTTACAGCACGATGCCCAGAGTTTTTTCCGACACCTTTAAACATTTAGAAGATGATAACAAACGAAGGTATGTGGAAAAATGAGACACTTGGCATAGAGGACCCATATTTAATACCGAAGTCGATATTTTCACCAATAAGAAATTGGACTATTAACCAGCATCTGCTTGGACAACTGGATCTACACATGAAGAGTTTGTTTTCAAAACGCGACATTGGCATTTTTTTCAGATTTACGAAACTCGCGCCAAAATTATCCAGCTCCGAATGGTAGTTATCGGGATAGTCTGATTTTTGTTGAAAGTGCGACATATCGTTCTATATCAGCCAAGGAAGATCGCGTTTTATTTCAAAATGCGACATATCGAGATCTTATTTAGAGCAAAATGCAACATAATTTCGTTCAATCAGCGTGCGCTGCTGAAGCAAGCAGCATCCAATCAGAATTCGTCTAGAGGGAAGTTCCGGTATCTTCCACATCATCATGCAAAATAGCTGCGCCCGCGTTTGAGAGAGATGCTAATGCCGAGTTTGATTTTATGTACGAGACACCGGAGAGAATGAAGCTGGGAAGGAAAAGAAACCCAGCGGAAACGGGGTCAGAAAAGAAGAAGCGCTTGCTATGATAGTAGACCCTATTTTTTCTCTTTGTGAAGTTGACCTATTGTTTCCTTTTTTATCACATTTGGATTTTCTTTTACATGAATTCTATTTTCTACTCTATCAATCTACTGATGTGTGAATCAGTAATGTTTCTTTTCTACTTATGAATTGAAAGAAAATAAAGACTTTTGATCTTTGTAGATTGTTTTTGTTTACACTGAAAAATATCCAGTACAGTCAGTAGCAAACTTTTTCATTGTTTTGCCATGTGATACATTTTACCATGGTTTTTTATTTGGATCCTTGGCATGCATTTTTGTCGATTTTATCTTTACAGTGTTTCTTGCTTTCAAGCTGAACTAAGTCTTGTATTTTGTTTATCAATGTTTAATAATATCGAACAAATGAATCAGTGATTGTGCTGGTTTACTTGCAGGCTGTCCCATTGTGAGGGTGCTTTTCCTATTTAATTTTAATTCTTTCTGAAATTATTGCAATTTAATACTTCAGTTCTCATCCAAGTACCATTGTATCTGAATGTTATAAACATACTGTTTTGTCTATGATTGTGTAATGCTTGAATAGTTTTTTTGTTGTTCAAAATATTTCACCAACGATCATTAATGAATGAATAAATTTTTATAATTCTAGGCAATCTTTTTTTTTTGCCATTTTTTATAAGGAAAGTTATTGGCTATGACTTAAGAAAAGTTGACATTAAAAGGAAATCAATACCCTTGGAGTAGACTCAATTTCTGTCTATGAGCATTATGTATACTGTTATTATTACTACAGACTTATATCCTATTCTGCAGTGTTCTTTCCCCCGACAGCGACAGCTATAAATAAAATCAAAAGAAAGCAGACTCAATGAGTCAGATTTCAAACAGTGAATTTGTGAGTTTGAAAGTGATTTCATTTTGGAGATGTGTGTACTAGCGGGCGAAAAGATGCCTGAAGAATGGAGGAAAAGTGTTCTAGTTCCCATTTTTAAGAACAAAGGGGATGTTCAGAGCTGTGGTAACTATAGAGGAATAAAGTTGATGAGCCACACAATGAAGTTATGGGAAAGAGTAGTGGAGGCTAGACTCAGGACAGAAGTAAGTATCTGCGAGCAACAGTATGGTTTCATGCCTAGAAAGAGTACCACAGATGCATTATTTGCCTTGAGGATGCTCGTGGAAAAGTACAGAGAAGGTCAGAAGGAGCTACATTGCGTCTTTGTGGACCTAGAGAAAGCCTATGACAGAGTACCAAGAGAGGAACTGTGGTACTGCATGCGTAAGTCTGGTGTGGCAGAGAAGTATGTTAAAATAGTACAGGACATGTATGATGGCAGCAGAACAATGGTGAGGTGTGCCTTAGGTGTGACAGAGGATTTAAGGTGGAGGTGGGACTGCATCAGGGATCAGCTCTGAGCCCCTTCCTATTTGCAGTGGTAATGGATAGGCTGACAGATGAGGTTAGACTGGAATCCCCTTGGACCATGATGTTCGCAGATGATATTGTCATATGCAGTGAAAGCAGGGAGCATGCAGAGGAACAATTGGAAAGATGGAGACATGCACTGGAAAGGAGAGGAATGAAGATTAGCCGAAGTAAAACAGAATATATGTGCGTGAATGAGAAAAGTGGAGGGGGAAGAGTGAGGCTACAGGGAGAAGAGATAGCGAGGGTGGATGACTTCATATACTTGGGGTCAACAATCCAGAGCAATGGTGAGTGTGGTAAGGAAGTGAAGAAACGGGTCCAAGCAGGTTGGAACAGCTGGCGAAAGGTGTCTGGTGTGTTATGTGACAGAAGAGTGTCTGCTAGGATGAAGGGCAAAGTTTACAAAACAGTGGTGAGCCGGCCATGATGTACGGATTAGAGACAGTGGCACTGAAGAACAACAGGAATCTGAACTGGAGGTGGCAGAAATGAAGATGTTGAGGTTCTCGCTCGCAGTGACCAGGTTGGATAGGATTAGAAATGAGCTCATTAGAGGGACAGCCAAAGCTGGATGTTTTGGAGACAAGATTCGAGAGAGCAGACTTCGATGGTTTGGACATGTTCAGAGGCGAGAGAGTGAGTATATTGGTAGAAGGATGCTGAGGATGGAGCTCCCAGGCAAAAGAGCGAGAGGAAGACCAAAGAGAAGGTTTATGGATGTGGTGAGGGAAGACATGAGGGCAGTTGGGGTTAGAGAGGAAGATGCAGGAGATAGGCTAAGATGGCAAAAGATGACACGCTGTGGCGACCCCTAACGGGACAAGCCGAAAGGAAAAGAAGAAGAAGAAGAAGAAGAAGAAGTATGAGATCGACTACCTATTTTTTTTCTGCTGGTATCCCTCGCAACCCATATTAACCTTGGTAGACTGGTTTGAAGCAGTTTACTTTCTTAATGATCTCACATCAACTTATAAACAAAATTAATCAACTGAGTGACACATGGCTGCAGATGTCGGATTGCAGAATCGCATACAGATACACAAAATTACAATGATGTAAACTCAGCCTTTCCAAGACCTCATACTGAACAAACAAACAGTTTCTAAATAACTGAAAAACACCTTTTTAAAAGAAATTCCCATTTTTTCATCTCCTTTTTCAACATCTGACATTAGTGAGTTAATTGTGAAAATTGTGACTGGTGACTGACCCTTATTTCTGATACCTAACTCTCTAAATGTGGTGGTTATGGTCTTAAATATTATTTTAAAATGCTTGAAATGTTGAAAGGCAAATAGTTTTCATGATTGCCTATCAAAAGCAACTGATTTTTTAAAAAAAATACAGCTACTCCTGAAGGTTTAAGTCGAAATTCGGATATGTCTCACTTTGCCAAGAATAGAATGTTTGGATATGTCTCATTTTGGAGAAAAAATGAAATTTGTCATAAAAAAAAACTTGGTGAATATTAAAGCCAATATTTTTTTGTAGTATGGTGTTTAGTTACTTTTTAGCATCTCTTTCCATCCCCCAATAGTTAGAAACATAAATTGAGTTTATTGTTTTCACTTCAATACCAAGCCCTTTTCTCAAAATGAAAAAAATGGATATGTCTCATTTTGAAAACAAACTCTTCACATGTATCTGGTGAGTAAGTCGTCGAGATTTACACGGAAGAGTTTGAATGCGTAGAAAAGTCTGGACGCACGTAGATACTTCGTTGCTGGATCTGTTCTCAATCAAGAATTAATCCCATATAGTGATGGAGCCACTCAGATTTTTTCAATACAACTACCCATATTTAAATAAATCACCCCTGGTTTTACACAAACTCGCATTCATTAACTATGATTGGAAGAAAAAGACAGCAAGTCGGCTCCTTCGTACACGAAGCGTGTTCCGGCCACACGTTAAAATTTTGGCAGACATTTTTTTTTTTTTTTTAAATATGGATTGTTCTCAAATGAGTCCAACGCGTATTTTAAAAAAAGAAAAACTGCTGGGATTGGTTTCAGCCCTGTACATGGAAGCGTGTTGCGGCTACACATTCAACTTCAGTAAACCTCTGTGTGACTGACGGTTTATTTTCTTTTTTTAAAATACGTATTGGACTCATTTGAGAACAATGCATATTAGGAAAAAAAGGCTGTCAGGGAGAGCTTTACCGAAACTTAGCGTGTGGCTGCAACACACTTCATGAATGTTGAAGACGACTCCCGGTCACTTTTTTTTTTTTTTTAACGCATTGTTTTGAGAACAATGAGCTAATTTGGCATTATAAATACTTCTTGGTAACTTGAGATTGAGAAGAATAATTCCTACCTGAAATGAAGTGATCGCTACACAGGCGTGTGCGTATTTTGGTTTGGCACCATCCATCATGGTTAATTGCCAAAATCCATCGATATTTTCTGCTCTTTTCAGCTGGTATTCCATAGAATGATCTCTTTGAATATCTGTCTTGTCTGTTGTAATAACCAACAGCACAACAAGTCTCCGGCATTGTGTATATTCTGCTTCGGTTCAATGTCCCTCAAACCGTCGAGCAGTTTTTTTGACCGGCAATATGGCGCCGTGAAAATGGTGACGTCATGTGCACGAGCTCTATATTCCACAGTTTTACTCTTACCTTTTCTGCTCAAGTGCCCCCTTGCGGCCGTTAGAAACAATGCACAAATTAGCCGGACCACCACATAAACTGCAGGGTTGAAAGCGTGTGAATAAAGTCGTGGCTTATAGGCCAAAAATTACGGTACATATACTTACACACACACACACACACACACACACACACACACACACTAATTAATTGAGTCATGAATTTATATCACTTATGACAATTCTTAAAATTATAAACTGTTGCCGACTCTTCTTACTCTATGCCACAAGGATAGATATCACAGTTTAAAATAAAAATAATAAGATGAATAAAAAGTGAATAAAAAATCAATCTTGGAAGGCTTCTGGGCACACAAATGAACATACTCTCCAATCTTTAATTCAACGATCACTCTTTGATATTATTACATATACATTTCTGTTCAGCCCATGAATCACAACGACAAGCACACGTGCGCGCACACACACACACACACAAACACACGCGCGCACACACACATACACACACCGATGAGATGACAACAGGCAAACATGCATGCAGCATAACGACAACTCCCACCGGCGCCGGCCGGTCGGCCCTCGCGGGGACCACTGACCTGGATCTGTTGGCGGACTCTGACTCCTTTCACCTCTTCTCACAGCAGGACTGCTACACAATCATTTATGCGGCAATTCACACATGATGGATGAAGGGTTCCCATTTTGTTTCAGTCTACTGACTTGCAGCAGCCCCAAAGGTCCATGAGCACGAGGTTTAGGAAAAAAACAGCGAGAGAGGTAGAGAGAAAGAAAGAGGTGGGGGGGATGCAGACTGAGAGATGAGTCTGTCGATACTGTATGCTTTATTACGAGAAGCAATAACACAATCTTTCACACTTTAGCTCCCTCTTTGTCATAGTGTTGCTCTCCCTACTACACAAAGGCTCATTAGCGGCAGCCGGCTGGTAGGCAAAGAGGCTGAATGGAGCTGAGGCAGAGTCAGCCTGAGAAGAAGTCACATGGGTGGATTGTCTGAGAGCAAGCGAATGCTGGAGGGAAACAGAGAGAGAGTGAGAGAGAGAGAGAGAGAGAGAGAGAGAGAGAGAGAGAGAGAGAGAGAGAGAGAGAAAGAAAGAGAGAGAGACTCTTCTCCTGCTGTCTGCAGATATTTTTACCAACATGGTAGATGGGAAAGGGAGGGTGTGTGGGTCGGGGATAGCAGTGGTGGTGGCGAGGATGCAGGAGGCAGAGTTATGGGGGGCATCGAGGGAACGTCATAGAAATATGTATTTGGCCAAGATGGGAAAGGTGTTCAAGAAATAGTGAGAAACCATTTGATTGGAATAATAAAATAGTGGCACTGCTACATTCAAACGGCAAGCGCAAAAACCCGGGTGGTCCAAAATGTCATCATGCATGACATGACGGCCACAGATCTCACAGGACCTTAGTTCAGTGAACAATAACGGTTCATTATGAGATGCATAAGTAGACTACAAAGATTGAAAAAGTTTTCATTGCAATTTGGTAAATGGTCTTGTGCATCGCGCTCTCGACAGTTTTCCCATGATGTTGGAAGTCAACATGTTTTGTTCCAGTGTTTATTGAGTGTTTGAATAGAGAATCCTAATCTCAACCGGTAAAATAGTCGACCAGCAAAATACCGATCACAAGATCAAAAACCACAAGCATCGGGAAATACAAAATTAGGGTAATCGACACGATGACTGCGATTTTGTTCGCTCTAAGCATTTTTGCTCTTGTTTGTACAATTAACATGACATTAATTTGGTTTGCAGTGACATCCCCTTGCTTTTCTATTTATGATTGTTCTCAAGGTAAAATACTCATTTAAAAGGTATTGTAAAACAGATAAATGTTGTGCCTGTGATTCACATCTTTATTTTAAAAGTTGTGTAATTGTCAATACAGAATCATCTTCACTTCATCACTGCAAAGATGAAGCAGTTTTGTACTGTATGTTGCTAGCTAAGAAAGGCGTGTTGACATCAGCCTCACTCAGCTGTCATTTGTAAACATTAACATTCATGTTCTTCCTGGAACAGGAAAACTTAAAGCCCGGAGTTGTTTGCCTCTAGGCGGATTAGAGTCATTAAAAATAATGGGATGCATAATACTGTAATAACCCCTACAAAGAGGAAAAAGAAAATTGCTTAATTAGCCCATACATTCGGCATTTCAGAATGTATTTCATTTTCATTCAATCCAGAACAGCACATGTTCTAAAGCCCTGAAGGTTACTACAGGTGGCTAAAGCAGTGTCAGCTAATGTCAATAATGGCATCGTGATTAAAAACCAATATTAGCTCTCATTATCTCTGCTTTTGGTCTATCTTGCTCCCCGGGGAAGCGTCTGGCTCTTTAATGGCTAAATTGTGCACAGTGCTCACCAGGCAGCCACTAACCGTGTCGGTTTGATGTGGCGCAGGAAGGTAGTGAGCTTTTAGTGCTTTTTGTCAGAAAACAGCTGCCTGCTGAGCCAGAGAGCACGGCGTGGGAGCGCTGAGAGTCAAGACAAACAGGAACGTCCCAGCAGGTCGGATCAACACAGAATATTGTTAGGAAGGTTTCCCCAAAGCTAAGCCAAGCTGCTGGTCTTTCAGCGTTATAAGAGATCAAGGATGCGCAGACATTTGCTGTGTCATTGCTCAGAGTTAGGGACCATGAATTCATTTCTTTCTTTGGAAACACATTTTAGAAAAAAAAACATTAATGAGCAGTTCCTACGTAAATCAAAAACTGTCATTCCACAGTCAATCAATGCATTAACAATGACAAGGAGATTTTGTAATCATACCTCAAAATAGTGAATTTTAAGCACTTTTGACTGGGAAAGGAGAGCCACTTTTCAGCTGCTTCAAGAATGAAGGAAAAACACCCATCCATTTTCTTAGTCACTTATCCTCACAAGGGTCGCGGGAGTGCTGGAGCCAATTCCAGCTGTCATCGGGCAGGAGGCAGGGTACATACACCCTCAACTGGTTAACGGTCAATTGCAGGGCACATAGAGATGGACAACAGCCGCGGTCACTCAAACCGTAGTGCCCGGAAAAAACCCATGCAAACTTGACACAGGCGGGGCTGGGATTGAACCCAGATCCTCAGAAAGGTGAGGCCACCACTTTACTCAAGTAGTGTGCAGAGTGACAACATTTATACAGATTCATTGGTGAATGCTTTTCAATGAGCACACTCACGCAGGAGCTGCTGTTGACCACGGCTCACGCCCAGATGCTCATACATGAACTCGTCTCTTTGTACTGCCTTCAATGTATTCTTCCCAGGGCCTTCAGAATCACTAATGCTAACGTATGCAAATTAAACTGTTAGCAATGAGAATTTCTTTAACCCAGTGGTTTTTAAACTATTAGGGGGTGACCATCAACTATCATAAAAAAATGTCATTATTAAAGGAGAAATCCAGTACTTTGCATGAACAGTGTATCCAATAGGTCACGTAATATGTACCCTATTTTGACAATGTGATGCTAAATCCTCTTTCATTTAATAGAATTTTGAGAAGATTTTTGTTGACAATTACGAATTTTCAGGGACGCTGCCATTTTTGTAAGTCATATGATGTATGTGACGTGTACTGTGCCGCTCCAAACACTGGATTACACCATTTATGCCCAGCGCTGATTTCTCGGATTTATCCTCATCTGATGAAGAAATAGGAGTATCGGTGGATTGGGAAGACTGAGGAATACTTCCATACAGATTTGAACCTGTGGCTGTAATTAATGTTGAATATTTGGATGGTTCTTCGGGCGGAATGACGTGGAGTCTGACTACTCGGAGGCCTCCGCGCAACATAAGTGCGTAAACAAAGGCCCCCGGGAGCTCCGGGCCAGCAGCCACGGATGGTTCTTCAGATGGGAATGACGTGGAGTCGGATGAGCGAGCTCCAGTGGCGAGCCACGACCTGAGCTTTCAGGTGGTGGAGGCCTTTACCCGCGCTTCGGTGGTGGCGGAGGCCTTGAGCCTAGCTTCGGCATCCAGGGCGAACGAAGCAGGTTAATATTTTTATATTTATTTTATATTTCCCCGGAGGTTGAAGCTCTGCTCGCGACATGCTGCCGGAGCTCGTGGTCCGCCTTCGGTGGTGGCGGAGGCCTTTAGCCTAGCTTCGGCATCAGGGGCTAACGGCCACCGCCACCGGAAACATCGGCTCGCGGCTCCACGTCATTCCCGTCCGAAGAACTACCCGAATATTCACTATTAATTACAGCCACAGGTTCAAATCTGTATGGAAGTATTCTTCAGTCTTTCCAATCAACCGATACTGCTATTTCTTCATCAGATGAGGATAAATCCGAGAAATCAGCGCTGGGCATAAATGGTGTCCCATGTAATCCAATGTTTGGAACGGCACGGTACACGTCACATACGCCTATGTAGATCATGTGACTTGTGAAAATGGCAGCGCCCCTGAAAATAATAATTGTCAATAAAAATCTTCTCAAAACACTATTAAATGAGAGAGGATTTAGCATCACATTGTCAAAATAGGGTACATATTACATGACCAATTGGATACATGTATGTTACATGTTCGTGTAAACCACTGGATTTCCCCTTTAAGTTACACCCAGCTGTTGTCGTCCATGTTTTCGTTGATTCACAAGGAATAATGTTTGCAAGCAAGGGTGGGGGGTGAAATTTCAGTGCCCCCTGCTTTAAAATTGCAGCTGGAAAAGGGCGTGGGGGGGGTCGCTGCTGCTGGTGGTGCTGAAATTAAAAAAAAAAATTTTTTAGGAACCATTGGTTTAACCAATCAGCCAGCCAGCCTTTTTCCAACACCAGCATTGTTTCAGTCTCAGATTTTTTGATCAGCAGAAAATTACAGACGATTAAGCTCATATAAATCATAGCAGGCAAAACCGTGATCGCAATGAAAATTCGATTAATTGTGCAACTCTTGTCTATTTCGTGTTCTTCGTCGAAGCAGTGACTATGCGTGATTTAAAATTTGTTTTTTCATAAACGGTCCACCCCGTTGAGACGTCACCTTTTAAATATGCAGTTTGAAAATGAGGCCAGAGGAAGTGCACCGCTGAGCGCTCCAAGATTACACGGCTGCATCACAAAAGACCAAAGAGCAAGTCAGGCTAATGACAGAAGTGCAGCAGACCACGCTCACTGTTGCTTATCTGTTGATGTAAATCATGACTGATTCTTTCATACAACAGTATTACTGGCTTTGTGCACATTAAAATCCTTCTTTCTGTTGTTCGTTTCCCCCTAACGGGAATTCGGTAGCGGATATAGTATTTATATAAGCTCTGAAATTCCCAGTGAATCCATGCCAAAACATTAAAACACATGTAATGTAAACACCACACGACTTGTTTTCTTGAATATTAGTGTAGGACAACAGGGACTTGTTCTCGCGGAATATATGGAATTCTAATGATATTCGATAGGTCTACGTGCCTCCTGCATTTGTAAACATTTTGCATCAGTGTTTTCAATACCCGGCTTCATTTAAAATATTTTTGATGCAACCACAGTGTCAATAATTAATGTTTTGCTCCTGCAACAAAATAAATATCAAATCATAACCTATTATTACTCATTTGTCTGGTCAATTTCTCCTCAATTTGCCCATGGAAGGCACCTTGTGCACGTCTATCTGAGTATCACATTTATATTCTGTTCTATTACATAAGATGCAAAGACTAGAGGGATGCCATGCATTTGCTTCACCATGCGCTGACCTATATTTCCTTTCCTTAAAATGATGAAGGCCAACTGAAGACGGCTAGCATACACAAAGAAGGTTTAAGAATAAATATTCTTGTGCAGTCATAATAATAGAGAGGTCATATGCAAAATAGTTGGCTACCTCGCACTGTGGTGGAAAAAAAGGTACCTTTCAAAAGACGTTTGGAATGTTCGCTTTAAAAAAAAACAGCAAATGAGGATTACTTGAAAGCCACTCTAGTTCTTGAATATTTTAGCTCTTCAGATGAAAGATATTTTTAATGCTAAATGCACTGGTGCCTTGAGAAAGGAGCTTAATTTGTTCCGTGACCATGCTCGTAGCTCCAAACAATCATCAACTCTTAAATTATGTTTTCCAAATGAAATAAATGGAAATACCAGTTTGTCACAACCTTCCAAAACACCAATAGTTTTTTGTAACCTGTTTTTTATTTATGAAGACATAATTAAATAAGAGTTTGTTACTCGCTATTTCAAAACTTCAGTCAATTAACAGTCTACTGATCATTAGGGTATGTGCACCTTGGCCACCGGGGGGCAGTACATATTTGTACAAACATAATAAAGAAGAGTCAGAACGAGGCCCGGTCGATTAATCGGCCAGCCGTTTAATTGGCCAATATTGGCCCTTTTCATATTGGCAAAAATCCGCCCATCTCCCAAAAATAAATAAATAAATAAATAAATAAATAGATAAAACTAGTATGGCAAAGTTATCCTACTAGTGTGCAGATATAATCAGTACATGTAGTGGAGAAAAAATGAAAAAAACTTACCTCATTCTAGGAGTACACTGAAAAGTCTTATTAGTAAGAATAAAGAGTGTACTAGTACATGGACCTTAAGATGTATTTTAAGAATGAAAAAGAAATAATTATTTTCCATACAACTATGCATCCATCCATTCATTGTCTGAGCCACTCATGCTCAAGAGAGTCGTGGGAGTGCTAGAGCCAATCCCAGCTGAAATATAAAATATTAACCATTGACAAAGTTGATGTTTTTATTCCTAAAAATACCACAAATCCATCCATTATCTGACCTGCTAATTCTCACAAGGGTCACGGGAGTGCTGGAGCCTATCCCAGCAGTCATCGGGAAGGAGGTGGGGTACAACTTGAACTGGTTGCCAGCCACATAGTAGAAGCAAACAAGCATTCGCACTCACATCACACCTAAGGGCAAGTTACAGTCGACAATTAGTGCACATTTTTGGGATGTAGGAGGAAACCCACGCAGGCAAGGGGAGGACATGCAAACTCTACAAAGGCGAGGGTGGGATTTGAACCCTGGTCCTCAGATCTGTGAGGCAGAGACTCTGACCAGTCCTTCATTGTGCTGCTCTATACAACAAACTATAATAACAAAACAGTCAAACCTAAAGAAAATTATATATAAACCTATTGCATGTTTAACGTGCAAAAAGTTTTTTTTTTGGTTTGTTTGTTTGTTTGTTAAACTTCAGTTAGACAGACATTGATTATTGTAAATCACAGGTGTCAAACTCAAGGCCCATGGGCCAGATCTGGCCCGCCACATAATTTTATGTGGCCTGCGAAGGCGAATCAGTGTCAAAATATGTCCCAACATTTCAAATTGTCATATATCATAAATGATAATGTTGAGATATTTTTGTTGCAAAACATGAAGAATGGTTGAAAAACCCATTAAACTTGATTTATGATTCCAAAAGAAATTCATAAATTTCATGTGTAAATATGATGAGTAAATTCAGTATTTCTATGGTTTCACGATCATGGCCCTGAGGGAAATTGGAACTACAATGTGGCCCGGGACAAAAAATCAGTTTGACACCCCTGTTATAAATGATCATTGCCGAGAAGGCTGACTTTGGTGCGGGCAGCGCAGGTTCAATTCCCGCTCAGTGATTGTGTCAATATCTGCCTTGCGACTGAATGGTGACCAGTTCAGAGTGCAGTCCGCCTTTCGCCCGAAGATCGCTGGAATAGGCTCCTGATCTAGGTGATCCTTGAGAGGATAATGGCTTCGGAAAATGAATGGATTACTGCCCTCTATCAGAATACTGTTGTTTATTGTATGCAAAATATTGTGCATTTAAAACAGTGTTTTGCGAGTCACTGCAATTCACTCTCCTAACATCCAACATTGCTGGTCTACCACATCATAAACAACTTGTTTTTACACAGGGACACATTACAGCAGATCAGGTTGTTGTTTTTTTTTCTTAATAAACACTTTTTCATTCTCATACACTCAGAAAAACTGAGGGTGCATCCCAGTGGGAGCAGCTGATAGAATTGAGAAGCCTTAAAGACAAAATCCTGAAACCACAAGAGTTTGGATTCAACCTCATTTATCATCTATGTCATGCTTCGGCCATTAAATGTAGCCTTGGAAGAGGCGATAGAGAGAAACCGCGGCAGAGAATCTGATCATGCGTGATACACACGCAGGCACGCACACACACGCACGCGCGCGTGCACACTCACAAACAGTCTGTCTGTCTGTCTGTCTGAGAGAGAGAAGGTAGGTCTCAGCTGGTCGTCGCTGTGGTAGAGGTGATTACGGAATACGGCAACAGACGATTACCGTGCCCCCACCCCCAGCACCCCCTTCCCCCACCAAAAAGCTCGGACATTCATCAATGCTGTTTTGTCGAGGTTTGGCCTTAAAATAAATGGCGCGGGTGCCATGGAGAAGTCAGTTAGTCTTCACCGGGATGCATTAGCATCACTTACAGGAATGGTGCAGCTTATCTACACCCTCTATATTAATTTAGAGGAGTCCCAGGAGATGGGAGACCCAACTTAAGAGTTTGGGGAGATAAGAGCAATCAATTTTAATTTTTTGACTTGTGAGCAAACATTTGAGCCCTGTGAATGCAAGACGCTGAAAGAAAAAAAAAAAAAGGAAATCGTTAACAATTCCTCAAACAAGTCGTTGTATGCCCTGGTTGTGTGTTGCTGCTCCATGAGTTTAAAAGTATTAACTGGATGTTTTTCAACTCCCCAAACATTTTTACTGATTTAGCTGAATTTTCCATCATGTTTTGCATTATTTGTTAGTATTGAGCTATCAGACTTTTCTTTGATGAAATGATATGGTTTGATTAAAAAATTTGGGTGTTTGCTGCTTGAAGCAAGCACGCCGTGCATCTTATTTGAAGGACGGTGAGAAAAAGGTGCTAAGGAATACTTTGAAAAGTGTGTTACTGTTTAAGTAAGGTTAAGTGTATTTCAAGAATTCTATATGTGTTCAGAGAATGTTGGAAAGATAAAGCTATTAAAAATGCGTTTTTGATGGGATCTTACTGTCTAGTGTATTTTATTTTTCAGGAAAGTATCACCCACGATAAACGATAAAGTCAATGGACAACTTGCTTGATGACTCAGAATAAAAAGTACTGAACAGTACAAAATCTTTGACATACTTGTAAATGGTCTTTCAATAATTTGTCACGTCACACTCACAAAACTCACACCTGATCATTTCTGCAAAATGCGTGCAGCAGGTGATTTCATCCACGCAGCATGATAAAAGATCAGAAAGTGTACCTGAGCAAATAATTAAGCAAAGTTGTCAAATGTCCTCGTTTCGATCTCAGTCAAGCTCCGCAAAAGAAAATGACATCTCCATTCCCCAATTACACACAAAGGAATGCAGTTATGGAAAGGCGGCGACATCTACGGATTTATGCAAATTGGACTTCACATGCTCACTGTACATTTGTTAAGTTGCGGTAGCCTGAGGCTGCAGACAGATCTGCTCGGCACACATTAAAAGGAGGGGCGGGTGGGTGGGAGATGTACGGGTGCAAGTGGGCCGCTCAGCCCTCACGGACGCAGGAGCTGCACTCCCTCCTGCAGCTACGCCACATAGTGCTGGGAACCATTGATCTGTTCTTCTTCCACTTAGAACACTAAAGGAGAGGAAGCTTGGCTCTCTATATACAACAATTAACAAACAAAGATGACCACTGTGGCTTTAGATTACCGCCGCGTGCCTTGTAAAGAATTTTGCAAGATGTAGCACAAAGGCGCAATCACAAGGCACCCAGTGTACTAGAAACCAGTCCCAGAGTCGGGATCGTGTTTTTGATTTGCTCTAATTCTTGCCACAACCACATGCATCCCTAATCAGAAACCCTCAGCCATCATGTCAATCACAAAGCTCAGCTACATTATTCATGCCTCTATTTCTTATTTATGACTGTATTTTCCCATGTTATCGCAAAGTTCACAAAAGGCAGCCTCGCCGGCAGAAACAGAGCTGCCAAAGCATTTCATGGAGACGGGGATGCTTTCATCTCGCACACAGGATGAGAAGGCTGTGGGATTGGGGGTGTTCACATTCCGCAGACAAGCCTTATTATTTATATATAAACGTCTATCATGGAGTGAATGTGAACCTTTTTTTTTAATAGATGTAACAACACGTTGAAAGATACAGTATTCAAGTAGGTGCTCATTTTCCTATTAATGACAATTTACCTCACTGTTGCGTTTTTGTATTATGCCACATGTTGATTAATAAATGCACGTTTACCGATATCAGTTCAGACTTACTGTCGCGCTCTGAAAATCATAGTACACTCAACAACAGAAGAGAGAAGGCAGGAGCAAAATAAATAAATAAATAAATAACCAGTTGTATTGATTCAAAAGGGACTGTTCACCAGATATATAACAGTCTGCCACAGTCATTAATAATTTCTGCACTTTACGTCGTGGCGTCAACAAAGGTCAAATCAAGAGAACAAAGCTAAAGGCAAAGAGTTTCATCAGAGGATTGACAAACTCTATTACATTAAACATCCATCCATATTGTATACCACTTATCCTGTACTTAACAAAATACTGATAGTTGTTTCAGAAATCTTGATTTTTGTATTTTTTTATCTGCTAACACAGTAAAAAAATTAGAGTCGGTATGTGAAGGAAATTATTCTATTAGTGCAGAAAAGAGAGCTTTGTTTTGGGTCAGCGTAATTGCCTGCACAAGAAGTGAATGTACCTTAATTTTTTATTTTTTTTTAAATGACCAATTTAAAAGCACTTTTTCACAAGAGCATTTTCAATGCTTTTATACTGACGATGCAATCCGTGGTTTGGGAGTGCAGTTCGTAAACATTCTACAAACTCCAATTTCAATGAAGTTGCGACTTTGTGTAAAAAGTACATAAACACTGAATATGACTTCCAAGTCATTTTCAACCTCTACTCAATTGAATACACTTCAAAGGCAAGATATTTTAATGTTCAAACTGATAAATGTTAGGTTTTTTTTGTTGTTCTTCTTGCAAACATTGTCTGATTTTGAATTTGATGCCTGCAACACCTTCCAAAAAAACTGGGACAGTGGCAACAGAAGACTGAGAAAGTCAAAGAACACCCCCCCCAAAAAAAAAAATACAACCACCAGTCTGAAACATTCCACAGGTGAACAATTGAATTGGAAACAGGTGAGTGTCATTAGTAAATGTATCGCATATACGGTATGAATAAATATAAAAGGACCAGCCCCGAAACGCTCAGTTGTTCACAAGCAAGGATGGGATGAGGCTCACCACTTTTCGATAATACTGACCAGAGGTGGGTCATAACGTTACATTTACTTAAGTAACTTCTTGGATAAATTGTACTTGTCAGAGAAGTCTTAACGTAAGCATGCTTTTTAATTGAGTGTGACTGTTGAGAAAAAAACGCTACTTTTACTCTGTTACACTGACTATCTTCAGGTATTTAATCCTATTTGTGCAATCTATTCGAATTGAGCCGGCACGGTGGTTTGGCTGGAGAGCGTTGGCCTCACAGTTCTGAGGACCCGGGTTCAGTCCCGGCCAAACTTGTGTGGAGTTTTCACCGTGCCTGCGTGGGTTTTCTCTGGCCACTCCGGTTTCCTCCCACATTCCTAAAAACATGCAACATTAATTGGGCCCCCTAAATTGCCCCTAGGTGTGATTGTGAGTGTGACTTCTCTGTCTCCAGGTGCCCTGCAATTGGCTGGCAACCAGTTCAGGGTGTACCTCCTGCCCGTTGACAGCTGGGATAGGCTCCAGCACTTCCGTGACCCTTGTGAGGATGAGCGGCTAAGAAAATGGATGGATTGATGGATATTCTAATTGATGATGATACTACTACTACTAATAAAATAAATACTTTTCATTGTAATTGTCAGGGAAATTTGTGTCATCACATGACTGCGTTTATCTGATCCAACATGACTACAAGTAACTCGGATGGGGAAATCTACTTAAAAAATATTGATTGGCATAGAATTTCAGTTTATTTACAATAGTAAGCACTAGCCTGCTATTGCTAATCGCATGTGCTAACTGTTGAGCAACCATTTTTAGTTTCAAAGTGATTGATTTTGTTGGGCAATATTTGAATTTGCATATTCCCATTTTGTATGACATCCAAACGCTACTTAAAAAAGTAAATCAGAAGTTTTCAAGCAGATTTTACAGAATTACAGAAATACTTTGACTTGAGTCCCCGAAGTTCAACATTTTTCAAGTTACAACGCTTTTTTTTTTTTTTAATCAAGGTAATTAGCAATAAAAGTACTCTCATGTGGGTACGGAGTGCTATCTAATTTGTATGGGAGAAAAAAACGTTTATGCTTGAAAATGAAACCTTTCCTTTGAATTAATGTTTGACTCAATTCCCACATACGCAGAGGAAAATGTGTCAACCTTTTGGGATTGCTGAGGTTTTTGTATACATTAGTCAGAAAATGACTGAGCTACATCTAAATCACAAGAATACACACAGTTCACTTAAACTAATCCCACACTATTTTTGTTCATATTTTTAAAGCACTTTGCATGTGAGGGAGGACAAAGTACGGGAAGTGAACCTTTGCATTTAATAACTGGTTGACCCTCAGGCAGCTATTTTTTGGACTGTTCCTCTTTACAAAACTTCTGCAGTTTAGCAGGATTGGTGGGATGTCTGTGTGGAGTGTCTTGAGGTCACGGGAACGCATCTGAATCGAGTTGAGGTCAGGAAGTTGACCGGGCCACTTCTGAACAACATTGTTCTCCTCGAGTGTTCTGTTGTTAATTTGCTTCTGTGTTTTGCATAAAGTCCTGTTGCAACACCCATCCACTGCTACACTTTTACTTTTGGACAGATGGGCTCAGTTTTTCCGTGACACATCTTGATAAACTCGTGTATTCATTTTTCTATTGATGGTAGCAAGTTATCCAGGGTCGGTCAGCTGGTAAAGCGTTGGCCTCACAGTTCTGAGGTCCCGGGTTCAATCCCGAACATGCCTGTGTGGAGTTTGCATGTTCTCCCAGTGCATGTGTGGGTTTTTTCCGGGCACTCCGGTTTCCTCCCACATCCCAAAAACATGCAACATTAATTGGACACTCTAAATTGCCCCTAGGTGTGATTGTGAGTGTGGATGTTTGTCTCTATATGCCCTGCGATTGGCTGTCAACCAGTTCAGAGTGTACACTGCCTCCTGCCCAATGACAGCTGGGATAGGCTCCAGCACTCCCCGTGACCCTTGTGAGGATAAGCGGCTATGAAAATGGATGGATGGATGGGGTATCAGTTGAAGCACTTTGTTTATTGTTGTGATTTAAATTAATTTCAGATGACATTTTATGACATGTTAATGCAGAAATCTGTGAAATTACGTAGGATTCACCTCACCTGTTATTCTTCTCGCTGTAAATTCTGAGGAAAAGTTCAACTGTGGAATATTTCTATAATTCCCCACCTAAACATGCCATGCAAACTCAAGAGAAAATGCAACTAGCAATGATGTCACCAGTGTCAAGCTAATCTAAAATGAACACTGTATTTCTAGCATCATTGTCATAAATAAAACATATTGAGAAAGAAACATCTTCAATATCCGCTCGTCTGTTCACGCATCACAAAAACCGCTGAGCAATGATTTTATGCCACTGATGTTGGATTCATAACAAGGGCAACATATCAAGCTCGCAATAAATATTCTAAAAAGTCTTCTTTTAATCAGAGTGATATCAAATCACACCACATTTTGTGGTGAGACTGGTGCAGATGTCTGTGTTGACTTTACACTGCATCTTCACATCATCTTGCGTTACCACAGGATCTTTTGCGGCACAGGAGCAACAGTTTTGCGCGTGGATGTTCATGTAATCACCAATTCAGCGTCATAACAATGCAATCTTACCTTTAGAAAATGATATTACGCGGCAGCTGCCTGCTCCTGTCCTGTAGAGGCTTAAAAAATGAAGGGGAAAAGAAAATCACCATTAGCTTCTGCAGCAGGTTGCATAACAGAAGACAGAAAGAACTCGTGCAACCTGATGTAAGAAACCGAAATAAAGAGAAATAACGCTAGGAAACTTTGGCACCGATAAGAGAGATAAGGGAGATGAATAGTAGTGGGGGGTGGGGTATCCTCATGGAGGCAAAGTGTAGGGAGGTGGGTGTTAAGACTAACTGTACTGCAGTGGAGTCGGCAGGGATCCAGATTCTCTTTAGGATCAGGAAACTACCATTGCTGTGTAATTGTTACGCTGTGGCCAGGTTGACACATATGCGCACCCGCTCCAGAAATGAAAGGGGGGGGGGTCTATGTAACGCAAACACATCCATTGTATAGAAAAGGCGAAAATGATGCACTGTTCAGGCAAGACAAAGAAAAAGGGGCTGCATTTTTTGGGGACAGACTCCTGGTAGAGTTTGGACAAATGTCATGTAACACAGTGCATAGCGAGGGGTGGGGGGGGGGGACATGTAAGACTCACGTATTAAATGTTACATGCAATGTGCAACTAACTTGTCTTTCGACTCACCATTCATGTGATTGTGAAGCCAGCCAATTAAATCAACGCCCCTCCCTCAATTCCATGCAGTGTCTCGGCGTGCAGTCCTCCATGCATGCATGAAGAGCCTCCTCCGGTGCGGTGGGCTGTACTGGGATCCGGGGGAGGGGGGGTCGGCCAAAGAACCGGTCCAGTCGAGGCGCGCTCCGGTGCCTTTTCAGCAGCGGCAGTAGCAGCCTTCCTTCCGGCTACCGGGGAACAATGGTGTGGCATCGGACTGACGGGCTCCCGGGGCAACGTGACTTCCTCCGTCCAATCAGCGCTCAAACACCAGGAATCAGCCGCAGAGCTCTTCTTGCACGCGTCTTGTGTGTTGTTTGCGTGCAACTGGAACGACCACATGTGCGCTGTGTTTGGATGCCAGCCAACGGTGAGAAGTAACAAAGAGCAAACACGTTAGTCTTAAATTTGTCAGCAATCCGAACTATACTTCACTTTTCATCTTCCTGACAACCGTTAGCCTTAATTGTGAGACTTTTCATATACCGCAAGCTTTTTCGGCTCAACCAATTTTCCATTATTCTGAAAAGGACATAGGTTGTTTTGTTTCAATTAGCATCGGCTAATTTAGCATTTCAGCTTTTTTGTTTTATCTGTTGTCGTCAGAGGTTCCAGTGGAAAAACTCGTTGGGAGGCGGGGCTAGGGGTTCGGGGGGCTGTGGGGGTGTTACACATTGCTTAAGGGACATTTCCAACAAAGAGGGTAACCATTGTCAAATTAATGTTTTTTTTTTCACGTTCCTCTTTGATTGCTACATGAAATTATCCTACTGGTAAACAAGATTACCTCAGATGGGCCCTGCAAGCCATTGCTATAATAATCATAATAAAGAAGAATTGTAAAAACATACATGATGGAAGGAGGGGATGGCTGCCCTCAATTCGTCCCGGTTGGCCGCCAATGGTTGTCAATTCATTGTCTATCAGATTTTGGGCTGACCACCTCTTTCCTTTTTCAATACTGCACTACATGCAAGTTAATTAAAGAAGGAAAACTGTAATGTTTGTTAAATGTACATTTTTATATAGATAAATAGAATCTTTAGTAAAAACTCTGTTACTTTTGCACCGAATAGCTTTCACTCTTTACATTTTTACTTTTATGTACAGTAAGCTCTCCATTCTGCTCTATCTATCTATCTATCTATCTATGGTTACGTCATTTAGCGACATGACAAACATAAACACCTCTCAAGATAATACACCATTGTTTTACACCACAAAAATAAACATTAAATTTATACTGTATGACTCTGTCAACTGAAACCAGGAGGCGCATCTTTGTCATTGCAGTTATTTTATTCATTTACGTCTTCAGGTGTTCCTAATGATTTGCCAGTCTAGTTATGTATGAAACTAAAATCTAGTTCTGTGATTTTCAACCTTTGTTAGGCCAAGGCACATATTTCACATTTGGAAAATCTCACGGGATACCGACTGACTAAAATGCTACAAAAACACGGACACATCTGTCAATTATGTACTATGTGCTGTCTAACACTACAGAAGAGCATTCATTTGTTCTGTCACTTTGCATCACGGTCATGGATGGATGAACAAAGATCCAGGAATCTTTGTGAATAATAATCTTCTGATCAGTTAAGTGAATTTTGATAATTTCCCGCGCCACACCTGCAGAGTTCTCACGGCACACTTGTTGGGAATCACTGACCTAGTTCATCACATTCACACAACAGACGTCTTGTTTTGCACGTGGTATTCAACATTGGGTAAACGTTCACCGGCTGCTGTGGCCTAGATTCCTGCAGCACACTGCCACCCTTCGGTCAAATCGACGAGCGACAACTATGCTACAGACACCAGACATTGAATGTTTATTGGTTTACTTTCTGAAGAAAGATGTCATTTACGTAGTTAGTGTATGTGGCCACACGTCCAGTATTGCCATACATTAGGAAAGCATTTACAAAAAGACAATGGAGCACGGATGTTTGAAAATATTTGGAAAGGCCCGTGGTTCTCTCATTGAGCACCAGATGGTGGTGTCGTTACGGATGCGTAAAATAGCCTGCCTCAAAATGTTAGCGGCGTTACATTGCACGATTTATACAAAGGTTATGTAGCTATATGACGTGGGGGGGGGGGACGTTAAGGGGAAAAAAAGTTTAATTATTACCTCTGACAGTGTCAATAAGAACGAAGCATTACTAACCTTTTAAGGCAGAATCTGTCATACAGATCTTGTACTGATGCTAGAGAGGGTGTTCCTAACAAAGTTCTCAAAGAACAAATACAACATCAAGTAAACATGACCTGAGTAAACTCCAGCTCTTTTCGAAGATAAGCATCACATACAAGGACAAACAATGGTATGTTTTTGCATCCAGCCATCCATCCATTTTCCTAGCCGCTTATCCTCACAAGGGTCGCGAGAGTGCTGGAGCCTATCCGAGCTGTCAAAAGGCAAGAAGGGGGGTACACCCTGAACTGGTTGCCAGCGAATCGCAGGGCATATGGAGACAACAGTCGCCCTCTCCATAACACCTACAGGCAATTTAGAGCATCCAATTAATGTTCCATGTTTTTGGGATGTGGGAGGAAACCGGAGTGCCCGGAGGAAACCCACGCAGGAAAGGGGAGAACAGGTAAACTCCACACAGGCAGGCCCGGGATTTGAACCTGTGAGGCCAACGCTCTTCAGCTGCACCACTAATGAGAATGTAGTGTTTTATGTAAACGCAAACCTTTAACCAACAGAAGAAATTTACCGCTTAATATCTTCTCTCAATTAACACAAGTAGTGATGCACTTGAGCTATTTCTTTTTCTTGCTTTACTGCTCAAATGCCCTCGACACCACCTTATGATTTGTTGCAATAGCAATATTTTCATGGCCATTTTACTAGAACGTCACTCAGTAGATGGAAGATCAGTTCGGGTTCAACTTTAACGGAAGCGAAAGAAGTTACTGGTTCATTGAGGATGATGACAGTTTTAGTGATGGTACAGTGGTTCTCAAACGTTTTACACCAAGTACCACCTTAAAAATACTCTCCAATTGACCATGACCATGCACATACATTGTATTTAAAATCATCCTTCCCAATCGCAATAAATGGAAATTCCATTAATGTTTTCCTGCCTTTCCCCCCAAAAAGACCATCGAAAATTTTTGTAATGTTCTTTCAATAAGAATAATATCACTGTTATTGTACTGAGTAAAAACATACAGAATAGCATAAAAACAGAATGTAAAGATTTTTTCTTTACTTCAGTTCAAGAGATATTGTACTCCTCCTTCTGGTTTATGTGTATCTTGGTGACCTGGAGCACTATAATACAGACATACGACGATGGTCTCAGATCTTCAGTAACCCACAGTAATATTAGTTGTTCTTTGGAGAGAGCTGTGTATATTGTTATGTTATCTCGCTACGTGCTATCTTCATATGTACATTTCTGTAAGAGTTAGAATATTGCAATTCAACTGTGATTCTCTTCTTTCGCCCCTTCGATGGACTTTTGCATTGTGTGTCAGTATTAAACGATACAGACTTTTCCAGGGAAAAGCTATGTGGTTGTTTTAAATACACAACATGTACTTTTCTTTGTTTAATGTTCAGTTTGACCATGAACCTCAACTTGAAGCCTTTGTTTTCTCAAGTACATCCATCCACCCATCCATTTTCTTAGCCGCTTATCCTCACAAGGGTCGCGGGGAGTGCTGGAGTCTATCCCAGCTGTCAACGGGCAGGAGGCGGGGTACACCCTGAACTGGTTGCCAGCCAATCACAGGGCACATCGAGACAAACAGCCTCACTCATGATCACACCTACGGGCAATATAGAGTGTCCAATTAATGTTGCATGTTTTGGTATGTGGGAGGAAACCGGAGTGCCTGGAGGAAAGCCACACAGACATGGGGAGAACATGCAAACTCCAAATTGCACCCGGGACCTCTGAACTGAGAGGCCAACGCTTTCCAGCTGATTCATCGTGCCGCCCGTTATTAAATACAGTAGTTATTGATTAATCTTTTTTTGATTTATTTGTCATTTAAATTATTCACTATTGCCAAACTGCCTCTTCTTGTGAGCCGAGTTAAGTTATACTCCATTTGGGGCTTTGAGTTGTACCTCAAATTAAAAAAAAAAAACATGTAAGTCAATTCCTTTATATATCGAAGCATCACTGCACAATACGTTTTGTGACATTTTTGTTTGTTGTTGGAATTTTTCCAATACAAAAGATAGTACAGGTATATGCTTTGGCTCAATGAAGGTTAAGAAACAATGATATGGTCCACCCCCAAATCAATAATCCCTGAGGGATACCAACCTGTCCAGTTAAAAAGGGGTTGTTTGCACAGTTCACTTGCTGTTGAGCAATTAGATCAAATAACAAGTGGAAAGGAAATGCAATTAGAAAAACAGCTCCTATTAACTAGCAGTTTTAAAACGGGCCACTTTTCTGTCCTCTTGCTCTCTGGCTTTCTGAATAGTTTAGCTATGAATGTGGTCGCATGAGTGAAGCGATAAAACTGTTCCAGCGTAAGAAGAGATGCAGATCCTCCATTCTGCTTGGGTTAACAGCTGAAAAGGACAAAATAATAATAATAATAATAACAATAATAATAATAACAATAATATATAATCGCATGAGGGTCTATCACAAACCCACTGAAGTTTCACAAGAAGAGCAGGTCATCCAGAAGCTTTGCTGTGTCCACTCGATAGCATGTAAAAGATACCAGAAGACAGGTCAGTGCCACCAAGAGAGATAGAAGGGGTTGTAGGTGGGCAACAACCCAGCAACATGAAAATGTCCCGGCCACTTCTTTGTACAAAAAAGAAAGTGATCTTCCACCTTTGTAACCTGATGGCTTGGTGATGCACGAGCAGGCTTTACATGAGACTCCGCTGTGGCCTCATCTGAATAATGCATCTTTCTCAAGTTAACACAGCTCATCCAATGTCTTTCAACACAAGCACTTTGTGTCACAAATGTTTTGACATCCTGACAACTCACTAATAATCAGCTCTGATCGATACTCACTGCGTTGCTTTCTTTATACTACATATTGGTCTTCTATTTGCCATGTTCACTTTTAGCACCACTAAGTGCATCTCTTTAGGGCTATTATGTGTCTCTAAGACCTGCCTCTTAGGCTGCAAAGAAAGTAAAAGCCGCCCAGGTGTAGTGACCTGTGTCCTCTTCTTCCTCCAGTTATCATCCTGCGATACAGTTGCACGCCTGTGGAAACTCAATCAAGAGATTAGAGAGACCAACCAGTGAACTGCTACCGCTCCTGAAGGCATTATTTTAAGATGGAACTTCAAACAGTGGGGATAACATCAACTGTGAGTATGCTTATTGTTATGTTGATGTATGCATGTGTTTTGCTTTGTTTTTGAATGAGGCTTGGCTGAGGAGGATGCAGACAGTAAAAACACTGGCAAATCAGTTCATGTTTGAAATTGCCCCAATTGATTACAACTAACAAGCGTTAATCACTAATTGGAGCATCCGTACACTTACATGTACAGTACGTCCTTTTATCTGGCAATTCCCTTTTGTGGAATTCATTTTGAATGTGATTGATTGACTTGACTTAAGAAAGATTTTATGGAAAAGTTTGTAGTAAATGTTAAAAAGATTTTCTCTTAAAATGTAAAGACCAAATCCCTTCAAGAAGAAATTTGAAGTGGACACGAACCCATTATTTTTTTTCACAGATTACTACAATTATACGTATGCTGGGGTCTGGCCCCTCGGACTTGAAATAGACCAACCGTGTCTTGGTAAAATGTCCACACGAATGTGGAACACTCAATTACGAGGAATCAAAATAAGACGGGGCACTGTTTTGAAAATGCATTTAAAATGATGATTGAATGGAATGGGAAAGTTTTAACCTGCTAGACCAAAGATTAAAATTCAAAGATCAAAATTAAATTATTTTTTAATGGAACTATACATGCGATAGAGTATATACTATAACTTATAAAATCTTCAAAATGTTGGTTTTTATAAAAGTAATTAAACAATTCCAATTTAGAATTTACTTACTGGCTATTTTAGTTGTTCACATTTGGAGTGTATTGTAGCATAATAGAAACAATTTTGTAAAATAATCTAATTAAAAAAAATTATATATATATATATATATATATATATATATATATATATATATATATATATATATACATACGAATAAGAAATGTATTCATTTTATCCTACAAGAGATTACAGGTTTTTTTTTTTAAACCCTTACAGGACACTCAGGTTTAGTATATTTATACATGATTATTTAAACAGACTTCCGTAACTCTTTTTTCAAAAGTGAAAACTATTATCAATATTTGTACACTATTTGTTTGTGTATTTTTTCACAGTACTGTGTAACGTCGTGATGATTCCCTTTCTCAGATGATTGGCTTCGCCTGTCTTTTGTAAAGTATTTGAGTTCATTTTACCCTAAATTCGCAAACTGAATCAGCATATACTTCTACTACTAACGGCTGCTCTGGTGATGTATTATGGTCGAGTTCAGATTATAGAAAGAAAAGGCAAGAAAATGATGACAATTGCATACCATACCTATAGGGGACGCCGGTAAATCATTAAAGTGACAAAGTGGGTGGCAACTAAATAGACAGTTAATGCAATGGGTTTTCGACCCGTGAAATCAACCCTTCTGCAAAGTTTTATGATAATTGGCTGTGTATTAAGACCTTCATACAAGCAACGCGGGTTCCGTTCGCACGCAGTGCTGGTGTGGATGTGAGGGAGAGGTTTTTTAATTATTTGCGATTGTGACTGTGAACAGGATAAGTGGTGAATAAAGTAGATGGATGCATGGTTAAGTTTTTTTTTTCCCCACTTTTTTTTTTTGGTAGGGGTTGGGGGTTGTGTGTGCGTAGTGTAATCTTAGTAAAAATAGTAACCGAGTAATAGTAAGCCTTCAATTTCTCCTCGAGGGATAATAAAAATATACTTTGTTTTTACTTTTACAGAGAATTTATAATAGTAAGTTTTTCTGATGGATGCCATTAATGCATATCAAATGAGTGTAACCATTAAAATGAATTGAAATGCTAATAATCCATTCCAACACTACCATCTTTTGTAATAAACAATAACACTGTATTGTCACAAAAAATACAACATGGTAAAAAAAATTGTCAGGAAACAAATTGTTTTCGTGAAGTCCAATAACTGAACATCATGTGCCTTTGAGGGGTGTGGCCTTGTGAGAGGCGTGAGGAGCCAGAGTCCCGTTGGCCAGTTAGTCTGCTTGGAAGTGTCTGGCTGTGAGTTGTGGCTGACAACAGCTCCTTGGGAATGTTCTCATTTAGTATTTCTGTGTTTCATTGTTTTCTCCGGTTCAAAACACAGCTCAAGGTGAATCAGTAACTGTGACTCTCCTCATAAATTCATTGCCTTGGCACCAACATGCCAAAACATCTTGGAAATCAATAGATTTGTCTAATGAAATTCCACAATTAATTTAATCAACGGTCGTTTGACACCAAGATGCCACACGATGGGAGCGAAGCAAGACTTGTGTTTAAATGAAGTTCCTCACCTCTTTTCAACAAAGTTCTTTGGCACCAAGATAGTACAAGATGGCGGGAAATAAATACATTTGTCTGATGAAGTTCCTCAGCTCAGTTTATCACAGTATCTTCACACAAAGATGCCACACGATGGCAGCCAACCAATGTTTGTCTAAATGAAGTTCCTCATCTCATTTTATGTAGTTCCTTGACATCAAGATTCCACAAGATGGCAGAAAAGTAATACTTCTGTCTGAATGAAGCTCCTGAACACACTTCAACACAGTTCCATGGCAGCAAGATGATGCAAGATGGCGGCAAAGCATTACTTTAATCTAAATAATGTCCAAAGTGAGCTAGCTTGTAACTTGTCATCCAAAGCTACATTCATAGTATTTGCCTTGTGAGAAAAACAATGACGAGCGCGGTTAGCGTGAATGACTTACAAGGATGCAAATACAATCTGCCAGGACAGAAAAATGTATGATGAGTGGCGTATGTGTGAGGCAGTGTGTCATGTTCCATCACAGCGGGGCAAATGATAGCGTATCCATGACAACGTTTACAAATGAGCTTGTAAATCATCCCCCGGTACGCAGGAATCAGCGTGAACGTCAAATGGGCCGTGAGGCATATTAGCGTCCCGGATTGACACGTTTCGCACTTCTGCAGCCAGTGAACGCTCTGTTGCATAAATAATGAAAGCAGGAGTATTAATGCGTGTGGGGCCTCGTAACGCTGGCTGAATTATTGTTTCATCAGACTGGATGAGGCTCATTTGTATTCCGAATCTATAGTAAGAAGGAAAAAGTATGCGGCACAGATGCCTTTACACAGCCCAGTCCTGCACTGTGATTGTAATCACTTTATTCCATCAGTGTATGGTTAATTTGATGCTGAGTGATGTGTCCAAGGAACTTAAATTGGAAGGAATTAGTGACACCTGAATGTCATTGAATGTCTTTTTGCCAAGTCATTAAAATACTGTGCAATCTGGATATGGCCACAAGATGGCACACATTGTTCAATAAGGTGCAAAGTGTGAACCCAGTGGCTCTTAATAGTTCTTACATTACATAAAGTACCACCTCAAAAATAAAAATAAATAAATCTCTTGCACGATTTTTTTTTTTGTCTCACACCAAAGACTATCTCAGAGTGAGAGTAATATGGTGTGCTTTAGTATCCTTGCATTAAAACAAAAAATATGAGCTGGTAGTTATCGTAAACATTTTATATGTACAAATGCATATTTTTCAACATTACGCTCCTGTTTGTACTTGTGAAATCAAAAGTACTAATACAAATGACTGTTTGATGAATGTGATCTGCAGCTGTGTTGTGAGCATTTGCCCCTTTCAGGAGCATAAAACGAGAGCGCATGCTTACTGTGGAAGAGACGATCAAGCCAAACGATGAAAAATGTCAAATCTGTCAAAAATACGGTGTAGTAATGGTTACCCCTTATGCCTCACATTTCGTAAGGTTCTGGGATCGATTCGCCACCTTCCTGTGTGATCTTTATATGTTCTTGTGTGGATTTTCTCTGAGTGGTCACCTACCACATTAAAAAAAAAGGCGTTTCACTGAAACATAATTTTAAATATGTGAATGTGAGGGTAAATGGTTGCTTTGTCTTATGTGTGACCTGTGATTTGTTTGCAATCAGCACATGGTGTAACAGTAAACTGGGATAGGCTCAACCCTGATGAGGATAGGCGCTATGGAAAAGGGATCGATGGATTTGGAAGTGTCCTCCTATACGCTGTGTGTTAGGTTACAGTCCCACCAGGTAGAATGACTTTCATCTTTAATTCAAAAAACAAAAAAAAAAAGAATTACAAGCTATAGCAAGCAACACTTCGAATGAGATTGACTATAAATCGAAAAATATTTTTAATACACACAAACATGATGCTGATCCAACATTAATAAAAAAAAAAACATTCATTAAGGCTCGACTCCTGACCGCCTGACTCTGTTATTAATCTCTAAACAATTGCAGGTTCTGCAGTTTGTGTGACCTGTGATTTAATATGCTTACATTGCAAGGCCCCCTCGCGGCAGTAGAGATTAATTAAGCATGATATATTTTGCATAATATCCGCTCCAGTCTAATAAACAGTTGAAAATAAATCACTACTGGTCAACTGTGAGTTATGAAACGGAGAAAAAATGGAGGAATCTTTTTTTTTTCTGGTTCTCCTAAGTCTGTGTTGGAAAAAGTATGTACAATGAAAACGGTGGCATTCAGCTGCATTTGCAGCTCTCAGGTGAAATTAAAATAAAAAGACAATGAAAAGTCAGAGAAGTAAGAATATCTCAGGAGGTATATAAACACAATGCGGAGTCAAGTGTATCGTCTATTGCAGTTTTACCCAAACATTTATTGAATGTACAGCAACCTTTTTACGCATTACATGCTATGATTTCTCAATCTTTATGGCAGAAAACCAATAATTTTGCCTTTATGGCTCACTTTAATTGTACAATACACCAGGGATCTGCCTCCTCAAAGAATTTTTTTGCAATTTAGTCAGAGATGATAGAGCGCTGACAAAAAAACGTGCACTTGCTTCAATATTTGACCCTGAAACACATCGTGGAATTGGCATTGTCATCAAAGTCTGAATCGGTGGCAGGATGAAGAATACTGGATCTCTTTGAGCCTTGCAACTTTGTGCTAAGGAACATGAATTTTGATCTTACATCCCTTGCCTGCCTGCCCTGTTTTGCCAAGTGGGGTCTCTTGTTTCATGTGTGGCCAGAACTATACATGGGTAGCGGTTTTTGGAGAGGTGCATTCTTGACTCGGCCCGCTATTTTGTTTACAGACAAAAACAGGCATGACCCTCCCACTCACCCCAACGTGTGCACATTAACAAGCGAGGGTTCAAGATGGTGGTGACATGTTGCAGCACAGACATTGAAGCCGATAAGGCGTCAAGCTGCTTGACACGGCAAGAACGAGGACCAGAATGGCACAATGGCGTGTAACTAGATAATTGACGGGTCCCACAGAAGCCATTAAGGCATTTTGCAACCGTCAACCCGAATGTTATACCCGATGCGTTTGTTCATTCACTGAAGTGCAGTTTGTAGAAAACACCGAACTTGGGCATGACGTGCACATTGACCCTATTTATTCTATTCGCCAACTGCAATGCGGGTCAGCCTACTTTAGGTCATGGGGCCTCTTCTTTTGTCACTTGAGACATTTATTTTTAGATTTCTTTAGCGTGTCCGTGGTGTCTTTTAATGCCGATATTGAGTATCAGACACAACGATGCCATGGCAGAGCTGCAGATGCTAAATATATACCCTGTTGCCACAAACGTCGGTAGTGCTGTTTTGCTTGGCCATTGTTTCTTGAAGGCAGTATTTGTCTTACACGACACATTGTCAACATTCTGGTTATCTCGTTTCGCTTTATCTCAGTACATAGGCTGCTTGCAGGTTCTGGAGTTGGGAAAAGTGTTGTGGTGGTGTGAATTGTCAGATGACGGCGACCGGCACACTGGCGGATGGCGTTTGATAGAGGCGGACGGTTCCCGGCCCCGTGTTGCAGTCGGCTGCGGCCTCTTATAACTGTCGCGTAGCTGTCATTCGGTTTGCGTTAACGTGTGTTCTCTGCTCAGAGGTCAGCGAAAAAGGTGCTTTAATTGTCGACAGAAAATGTTGGGAAAAGAGCAGGCCCGAGGGCAAAGGCTTTTTTATGTGCCTCATAAAACCTTGTCGCAAATGTTCCGTGATTTCTGCCATCGGCGTTAGTCAATAGTCTTCCCCCAACCACACACACGCACACAGTGCCACCACATACACAATCTTTGAATGCCAGTCATGAAATGTGTAGGGCCTCAGAAAAATTCCATCTTTTTATACAGTTTAAATCATCTTGATCCAAAATGAAGTCCCTTACTTGTAAATCCTCCTTTAAATGGCACAGCTCTAATTAAAGGCCACTGCAGGTTTGTACTTTACTTGGTTCACCTTGAACTTGTTTCTGCCATGCTGTTGTAAATATGCTGTATTTGAAAAGATGTGCAGTTTCTGGCAAATGCGGATTGATGTGTACTTTCTCTCTGTAAAATCTAACATGAGTGCTTAAGGGCAAAATGCGGACGGTCCTTTATCAATAGTATAAACAGCATTTTAACTTGGCAACATGAATGAAAATCAATGTGAAAATTCGGCAGTTTGTATTTTATTTAAAATCTGTTATTCTCAGTTTCTTTCCATTGCATGAAAACGTCAACTGAGGCTGAAATCCATAACCCTTTCAAACCAGAACCTCAGAACTGTAAGGCAGACGTGTTAACCACCAGCTCAACGCGCTGCTAACTGAAAAACTCGTTTAACCAAAATATAGGCCAAACATTCTTTACTGAAATTAATAGTACTGTATGTTGTTGTTGTTTCACACTTAAAGGGGAAGGCCACGCATAGAAAATAACAATGTATCAGATAGGTCATGTCATTTGTACTGTAACTTTAAAATAAATATTTTCATCAGCTATCATTTAAAGTTCTTTATATCGACAATTTTGAATGTTCCCGGTCACTGACATTTTGGCGAGTCACATGGCCTACATGCGGGGTTGTGACGTGTCATGTGCTCAACCTGAGGGTCGGTTACGTTCCTACACAGTTATTGTCAGCGCTGATTTCTCAGATTTATCCCCATCTGATGAAGAAATAGAAGTATTGGTTGATCGGGCAGATGGAAGAATACGTCCATACAGATTTGAACCTGTGGCTGTCAAAAGTGTTGATTATTCGGATGGTTCTTCGGACAGGAATGACGCGGAGTCTGATTAGTTGGAGGCCTACGCGCGGGACATAAATGTGTAAACAAGGCGGCCCGGAAATTGCTCGCTGGCAGTCGGCTGCCAGCCCGGAGCACGCTCGCTCGCGGCTGGCTGCCAGAGCTCTGGGGGCCTTTGTTTACGCACTTATGTCCCACGCGTAGCCCTGCGAGTTGTAAGCCTCGGCGTCGTTCCCATCCGAAGAACCTCCCCAACTTTTTTTTTTTTTTTTTGCACCACGGACCGTTTCACTAAAAGTCATATTTTGACGGCAGGCATAATATGACTTGTCAGCAAGACAACAATCTTCACACGGGTCCATGAGTACGAAAAGAAGATGGTGGTGGATAAGAATAGCAGTTAACCTTTCAGATCGTCTCTCGTCTTTAAAGATTCATACCGACGACGGGACCTCAGGCCTGCTAGCGAGGAACGAGGGCAGCGGCGGGAAGTGAAGCATACGTGCGAGTTAAAAAAAATTAATCTCTGCATTGACCATTTGGGCGATGAGATGCCAAAAAGCCGTTTGTTGATGTCAACGCCTGGTAGTAAAGTTGACTTGTCAAGAAGTTGATTAATCAGTTCAACCTGTAATACTTCAATAATTTGCAATCATGTTACCATAAATAATCATTTTCATTGCCAACGAGTATTACGAATACAATTATAAACAAACAGAAGTAAAATTACATTGGGCAATTTACCATCGTGGCTGGAATTGTTTCATCGTTTGTACGACATCATGCCGGACGACAGTCAGATCAAGTTTTGGCATAACTTTTGGGGTGTTGTGCTTGTCCATGATTTGCTCAAAACTACTCTGTAATTGCTGTATGTATTCCCTTATCCACTAATGACACGTTGCGGTCAGGCGACTGACACAAATCCTCCCAGTTCTCTGCAGGAGTCCCAAGCCCTGTGAAAACATCAAACAGGAAGGTCATTAGGATAAGTCCAATCAGCGTCACATACACGATGCAAGAGCGCAAGGACAGAATCGCAAAAGCGCCACGCTGAGTATCTGAGCCACAGAGTCGCAGCCAACACTTTTTTTCAAAGTGCTTGTTTGTTTGTCCGTCTTCTGGTATTCATTGCTGTGTGGTGGGGTGTTTAATAATAACGCGTATAGGTCAAATGTCATGACATTAATGAAGGATCTCATTTGAAGGTGTGATTGAAAAGTTCCTGGGTGTGGCGGTATTTATTGTGCGCTGTAGATTGCTGATGTCAGCTTGTTTTACATTTGGAGTGAGAAATCCGGAGTGCAAAATAACCCGGTCGTGTGTGCGTGTGGCTGTGTGTGCACAAGCAAGTGTGTGGAAAAGTAAATAAGTATTCAATTGGAAACATGCATCATAGTAAGCTAATTAATTTAATCAAACTTACCATTATTTTAAATTTTTAAAAATTTTTACATTTATTTCAATTAGGGTAATACAGTTGCAGAGCACGCGCATACTTCGTTACCATGGATACATCGGCTTACATCTAACAGCTCCAAGGCCACTCACAATAAACGCAAGGTACTTCATGATAACTTCGTCAATCAAAAGAAAGGCACACACAATTACACTCAAGTCGAATCCGTCACATTAGCATCTCCTCATCTTGGAATGGAAATCAATATCCATTCAAGGGTGACCCTGTTGACACCGTAAAATCTTTAGTTTAAAAAATAAATAAATAAAGTGAAAATACTCAGAAAATGGATGGATATTTAAGTCCCCGTGAAAGGAAAATTACAGTATGTGATTTTTTTTTTTTCAAAATACATCGTTGGAAGAGGATTTCAAAAATGTGCATAGCCTGAGAACTATGTACTCAACTGTGGTATGTCAAACTGTTTTTTACCATTTCAGTTTTCAGATTTTTTTTTTTTGGAAGCTAAAACAGCACCCAATGATGCACTTCAGAATCTGACAAGAGTCACCAGTAAATAAGACCTTCAATGCCTTTTTGTAGTCAAATCACAGATCTCTCACGGAGGTCGGACCCAAATGCAGGACTACACAGGAGACGCAGAGGTAATTCGGAAAAAAACGTTTATTGTTCCACGGCCGGGGATCGGGCAGGCAGTTAGGTGCAGCAGCGGTAGTCAGGACGTCGGCCGTAGAGAGCAGGTCACCGGGCAGGCAGGAGTCGGTACACGGGAGATCGAAGCAGGCAGGAGTATCAAAGGAGTCAGGCTGACAGGGTTGGTCGGAGGGCAGACAGAGGTCGGTACACACGGGAATACGATCAGAGATACGGGAGTGCTGGAACGGGGCATGAACCGCAACGATCTGGAGCCGGACCAGTCGTCTCCATGGTCCTATATATACCGGGGCCAATGAGCCAGCATGAGGTGCAGGTGTGTGCCTCCCAATCAGCGCAACCGCGGGGGCACCCGCCCAGCCAGGGCTGGACTGGCAGGATCATGACAAGATCTAACAGCATCTATATATTCCTACTTACGTATCCAGCATACTCTACGTTTTATGTATCTCATTTCTTCTTTGTGTCTTCTTTACGGTATGCATTCCTTGAACATAATGGGCCCTAGTGCGGAGACTGCAACCCTACATTTAAGTACAATGTGTGGCAAGACTCTTGGAAAAAGGTGCAGGTCAATGTTTAAATGTCAGTAATAATAAATTGTTGTGCTAACAAATGTTATTTCAGTGAAACCTATGCCCCATTGTTTGGAACAGAATTTGATAGAAATCAAACATTTTGTTCGCATTTCCGAGACCTCAAGTCCTTTTCACACATCGGTTCAACTTGTTATCAGCAAATAGTAAGATGTAATATTTGAACTCGGTCTGACAAAAGTGGTATTGTTGCATCCTTATTTTCATCTATCCATCTATTTCCTGAGCCACTTATCTTCACAAGGGTTACGGGAATTCATGAGCCTATCCCATCTGTCATCAGGCACCCACTGATCTAAATAAAAAAAGACTGGATAACACATACGCATCGAGCGGTATGTCGATTGGTTGAAGCCAGTTGGCCGCCACCTTGGTACTCCCAAAACGTGTGGAGGACATGGTTTATAGGTTGGATTATGGTTGGGTTTTTCTCAAAGTTTGGCATGTAGAATTAAAACTGGTCGTGTAAGATTGACATTTGTTCAGTTCTGGTAACATGAAGGATTTTTAATTCAACTTGGTAAGACAAAAATTGTTAAGTGCAAAGGAAAAACAGATAACAATGTGACTACCAAAAAACCTTGCATATTACTTAGGGCACGATTTCCGTGACATGTTGACTTTTCCCAAAATACGCTGTGAAGCACCACCTTCATAACATAGTAAAAAACTCAGCATTTTTTGTCATAAAAATATTCAATTTTAAGTCAATCAGTTAGATATATTTTTGGATATAAGGACTTACAATGGGAAAATACATGCTAAAGGCATTGTTCATTTGTTGTCTCTGCGATGTCCTATTTCAAACAGAAAAGTTAAAGTTGTTTCCTTGTATTTGAAAATCAAATTCAATTTGCAGAGTCCTGTATTATGAAATTCATCAAAAATTTCTGAAAAAAATGTGTTTTATTGCTTAGCCACTGATGAAGTTTGGGAAAATATTTACATCGCTTTTTCGTAAAAACCGTCGGCCTATCAAGGTGAAACACAGCGTGAACAACAAACAACTGTAAACAAAACTTTGTTCAAGTGAATTAACCTCATCAGAAAAAAAAACTCGCAGGACACATGGAGAGAGACATCAGTCACACCCACAATCACACCCAAGGGTAATTTAGAGTCTCCAATAAATGCATATTTTTTTGGATGTGGGAGGAAACTTGAGTACCTGGAGAATACACACACAGTCATGGGGAGTACATGTAAACTCCACACAGGCAAGGGCAGGATTTGAACTCCAGATCAGAGACCTGAGAGGCTAACGCTCTAAGCAGTTGCCACCATTCCACCTCCTTAATTTCAATTTATTTTTGGGTGGGTAAAGGTGGGATTCATTGCAAATTACTGCAGGTGTGTAACCTTTTCGAATAAATACAATTTGCCACATTGCTGGAATCATTTTGAGGGCAACAGCATAAACGGCCCCATTGCAGTGGTTAAGTTATTCCACAGATGTGAAGATTTGCTTTGTTCATCGGACTGAGTAATTGCGGAGTTCACAGGTTAAAAAAAATAAATTCAAATTTGACTCATTTGCATAGCCAATGTCATCATGCAGAGGAAGCAGATACGCAGTGTGAGCTGCTTCAGCACTCGATCTGCGAGCGTTAGCCAGGTGACATCATTGAGCAGTGATTTAGTGGCATTTGTGTGAACATGACGCCCCATGTAATTCCTTCCTTGAGTTATCACTTCAGTCGTCCCCCGCCCATCACAGTACTATAAACTAAACGCTGCCTGATATACAGTACGTCTCAATCTGTACAGCGCACAGGTAAAATGTTGTATTCTTCTTGGCACTTAATGTATTCATGCTGCAAGCAACAGGACCATATTTTCTGTTAGCTGAAGTGAGAAACTTCATGAAATCACAGTGTCAATTTGAAAGTAAAATACATTTTGACCAGCGTGGGGAAATACATTTTGAAGCAGCGTAATCATCCTCAAGGTATCATTTTCATTCTCTATTTCCTGTTCCTGCTTCTTCTTTCATGGAAAATGTTGAAGGATAAAACTTTCTTTGCTGCTGCTTGCAAACAGATGAATGGCACTGCATTGACTTCAAATTTTTGTAATCTCGTTGAACATCGAATGAGCCCGAGATGCACCTGTGGGAGTTTTCAAACACATAACTTATTTGCAAATAATTAAAAACAAAAACTATTTACAGGTTTTGAAAATGTAAAGTTTGAGAGCACTGGAGTGTCGACTAACCTCACTGAGCAGTTTCTTTCTGACGCCCCCAAGATCATTTGCATAAATTACAATAGTGAACAGTGCAACAATAGCAAATATGACAGTTTTACCTATTTCTGTGTCCATAAATGTTGCAGTACTTTCCTCATCCCAATTTATTTACTGAAAAATTTCAAGGTTTGCCTGTGTGGCATTTACATATTCCGTCTGACTTTTCTCCATGTCGTCGCTCCATCCCTCATTCCAAAAACATGCCTGTTAAATTCAGTGAAGATAAGATAAAAGTACAAGTCATCATTTGACAGAATTTTTGCTTTGTCATGTAAGTAGAAACAAGCGATACAAGCACAATATTGTGGCAGTGAATTCAACTCAACTCACGTCAGTATAGTTAGCAATTTAGCTGATCGTCAACAAGCTATTTAATCCAACCGCCATCTGAAATGTACTGCCAAACTAAACATCAAGTAAAAGAGGATTGCATGTTTTGTGTTTTATGTAAAAACTACACTCACAGATGTTTATTCTTTATCCTCTATGAAAATAAGAACAATATTATTGCAACTGCAGAATTTGTCAGCAGAGGTGACTCTTACTTGTTTGGGTCTGTATAACTATTGTACTACCCCCCGAGTGGGCAAGGTGGGCACACCGGAAGGAGCAGCACAGTGAATTGATTGAAGCATTGAATCCCTCCATCCATTTTCTGAACCGCTTATCCTCACGAGGGAGTGCTGGAGCCAATCCCAGCTATCCTCGGGCATGAGGCGGGGTACACCCTGAACTGGTTGCCAGCCAATCACAGTGCACATAGAGACAGACAACCATTCACAATTTAGAATCTTCAATCAACCTACCATGCATGTTTTTGACATGTGGGAGGAAACCGGCGTGCCCTGAGAAAACCCACACAGGCACGGGGAGAACATGCAAACTCCACACAGGTGAAGCCGGATTTGAACCCCGATCCTCAGAATGGTGAAGCAGGCGTTCTAACCAGTCGACCACCGTGCTGCCAAGCATTGAATCACATTTTAATTGTTTATTACTTCAATATGTTATTACTCTGTACAAGCTTATTATTAGAGATTAATTTCCTCATTACAAGTTTCTTAATAGCATTTCCAGTCAAGGCACCAATGGAATTGTTTTTTTTTCCCCGTGGTTTTTCCTGCTCCCCCCTAGAGTTATGTGGACATTAGTTTTAAGCGATTGCGATTAAATGAACAAATTGCAAAGAAGCAATTTCAATTTGTAAACAAAACATATAGCCAGATGTCCTCTCTCTTTTATAGTGAATATGTAAGCACCATACACAACCCTACAAAATAATCAAAGCGCAACATGAGAAGTGTCCTGGCTGGTTCAACATTTAGTTCGAAAGGGTTGCCATGGCAGTGTAGTTCTACTTATTACACGCTTCCAGCGTGCCATCAAGATAATTTACACGCTGTTATTTCAAGGTACATTTTCATTTATATTACATTGAGATTATCATCCATTGTAATTATGCGAGTCACTGCCAGTGGCGGGCCATCAATGGGGATTTACATGACCTAATTAAACCCCCCCTTAATACCACCAATTATTGAAACCATCAATACTATACAAAAATACTATGGAACTGCACACAACTGTTGGAGACGTAGGTCAGTGCTTCTGCCGTTGTAAGAGTGGTTGACTCTTTTAAATTCCCACTCAGCGATGACGTTCATATAAATTGTTGTCTGTCCTTATATTTGCTCTGTGATTGGCTAGCAACCAATCCAGGGTGCACCCTGCTTTTCACACCAAAGTCAGCTGGGATAGACTCTAGCTCCCCAGAACCCTCAACCAAATAAGTGAAAGAGAATATTGGAAAATACATGGATAAATGGATGTAATTATGTTGTCCCCTAACAAGACCAAATTATCCAATTTGTGGATTACGACCTTTTTATATGCTGCTGCAACATCATTAGCCTTGCTGTCATCATGGTTCTCTATTATCCATTCGACTTTGTATTTCTGATAACGACCACAGTGTTGGGTAAATATGTATATTGTAAGTGTCACAATAATTACTGGAGTCTACATTGAGCAGCTTGCTAAAGATGAAAGCCTTGAAGATAATGAACAAATAGCTTCCTGTCACGCATTTTACATTGTCACACATTGTTACACCATTAGGCTATTGAGCTACTCGAGGTGGACATGTGTCTTCCATCAATGTTCCGCTTACAAGGCAGTAGACCAGCACAGATACCATCATGTGCAGAAGGGTCTTTTTTCCTCTCTCGCAAACACACACACACACACACACACACACACACACACACACACACACCACTTTTTGCATCACATCACCTCCATCATTCTCTCTGATCTACGGCCCTCGCTTCAGTTCACTTCTCAGCATCTTTTACACCCGTACCGCAGACAATCCAAAGAGGAAATTAATTTTCTAAATGCTTTGCATGAAAGTGGAGCACTTTTTATCGGTCAGATAGCCACATTATAGTTTAATTAATTAAAGCTCAGTTGGCTATTCAAAGTATCCCAATGCATCACTGCACTAAGTGCGGGCACAGATAAAGAATAATAATAAGAAGCGGTGTTCCAAAATGAATAGAAGCTTTGATCGCTGCGATGCACGGCCTCACTTCTGGTGTTACGTGGAAGAGATGCGCCTCATTGACATGCGTCCCGTGGCGCATCTATTGGCGGTCGGCGTGCAGTGCTCACTGGACCACGGGGCAGAAGTGATGCCAAGTCTCCACAGAGCATCGACGAGGAAAGCAGATTGTATTTTTAAAATTGATCTCTCCCCTTGGAAAAAAAGAAATACAACAGCAATTATACATTGTTATCATTCTTGCAATAGCAATAGTAGATTTCAAATTGATTAAATAGTCTTCTGTCACTTATGTGGGAGATAATTATGCCTAATTATGTGATGAGAATTTGTGAATTGGATAACTGGGATCTGAATTAGCTGTGGCTTTTTTCCAAACCCGTCATTGGGTTTTTCTAAACAGATGAAAAGGTGTACAAATGACCTTCTCTCAAATCAGTTTTAACTTTGATTAAATTTCTTTATAGTGCTCACTGCTTTCAGTACATGTATGTGGAAATTATATATTTTTTTTTATCCAATAATATTTCAGCCTTAATGTGCTGCTTTGTCAAACTAATCTTCACAATCAGTACAACCAGCTAATTTAAACTAGATCAATAACGGGGTCTCTATTTTTAACCGATCAGACTTAAAACTCTGAGCTGGCCCTCAACGACAGCAGCCTTTCTCTATCCCCTGATTGGTCCGTCCGAACAAAACTTGGTACCATCAAGTTCGCTGACTAAAACATCGGTAGCTCATGAAATTGTCTTGCATGTACAGTATGTCTCTATGTCTTGCCCAGGTGGTCAAGGCATGCACGCTAGAAGGAGCACCATAATGTCAATTGAGATGAAGCAAAATATGTGGTGCAAAACATTGAATTCACATTTTATGACATTATCGTACATTTGTAAAAAATTATTATTTTTTTTTTTGCGGCACGGTGGATCAGCTGGTGAAGCGTTGGCCTCACAGTTCTGAGGACCCGGGTTCCATCCCAGCCCCGCCTGTGTGGAGTTTGCATGTTCTCCCCGTGCCTGGGTGGGTTTTCTCCGGGCACTCCGATTTCCTCCCACATCCCCAAAACATGCAACATTGATTGGACTCTCTAAATTGCCCCTAGGTGTTATTGTGACTGTGGGTGTTTGTTTCAATGTGCCCTGCGATTGGCTGGCAACCAGTTCACGGTGTACCCCGCCTCCGGCCCTTTGACAGCTGGGATAGGCTCCAGCACTCCCCGCAACCCTAGTGAGGATAAGTGACAAAAGAAAATGGATGGATGGATGGATGGATGGATGGATGGATGGATGGATGGATGGATGGATGGATGGATGGATGGATGGATGGATGAATAAATTTTTCAAGAGGTTAGAACAGAAGAATTGGATTTCACCTCATTTCATTGGGGAATGATGATTTGAGATACAAGTGTTTTGATTTGAGAACAAGTGGAACATAAAATGGATGGATGGATGAATGTACCATTACCTACAGTGTATACTATTTACTTTAATATTTTTCTGAATGATATAAAATACTAGCCCAAGGTTGGGAAACATGTTTTAAGTTATCTTCTGTCTTCTATCTGAAAGATAGTTACTTAGTTTCAGTTGGCACAACCACAATTAGGGATGAGAATCGATAAGAATTGGGATCTGTGTCACAACCCATGTTTATTTAACTCATCTCGAAACTGACTAGCATAAGGGCATCCAAAACAGTAATACCACAACCGTCTCCTCTTTAGCACCCCATCAAGTCTTACCGATTTACATTCAATCCAACTCCCAATGTTTCACTAATGTACTGCACTTCAAATTGACAGGTGTTTCTCATACAGTGTAATGGAAAAATTAATGAATGCAGCCCTTGCACCTCATTACATTGGGTAGATAATTTTTGTGACTGGTAAGTTTTGAAACAGTTGAAGCACTACACTGCTCTGTTTGATGCAAAAATGTCTGACAGCTACAGTGATTGGGTTTCCTGGAAGCACGATGTAAACAGTTTTGAGGCATCTCTCTTATTTAATCAAGCACTGTTACAAAGAGCTCAGAGATAATAACCAGCAGCAGATTGGGTGAGTAAGAGGAGCGACAATTTAGTCATTCACAGTTTAAGGCACTCCAGCAACCACTTGTTTGGGCAATGAGTATTGCAATAGCGGGCTGAGAGCCAAAACCCCCAAAGCTGACGTTAGAAAGCGAAGACGATTTATTCACTCTGGATACCAACCATGTTTGCTGTTGCTGGTTCTTGTTTGTATATAAATTGTGGTTTTCCTTTTGATTTTAACATAATGTTTTTGGACTTTGTACTTCATTTTGCTAGCACTTTGATTCATCACTGTCATCACCTTCACTTACATATTGTAGGTGAGATCCCAGTCTTCATCATCTAGGTAACTCAGCGTGCTTTACATGATGAAAAGCATTTAAAAGCTCAAAAACAAGTAAACAATTGCAGCTCAGCACTTTTCTCAACCTCTGTTCCGCATGAAGAAATTCTGGTGAATTAAATCACTGAGAGCCTCATCCAAAGAGACGGGTTCATCAGTCTCATCATCAGCTGGAGTTTGAGGCAGGTCAGATACCCAGTTGAGGATCTCGCTCGGAGTGAGCGGGTTGGATAGGATTAGAAATGAGCTCATTAGAGGGACAGCCATAGTTGGATGTTTTGGAGACAAGGTTAGAGAGAGCAGACTTCGAGGGTTCAGACATGTCCAGAGGGGAGAAAGTTAGTATATTGGTAGAATGGTGCTGAGGATGGAGCTGCCAGGGAAACGAGCGAGAGGAAGACCAAAGAAAAGGTTGATGGATTTTGTGAGGGAGGACATGAAGACCGTGGGTGTTAAGAGAGGAAGATGCACGAGATAGGCTAAGATGGAAAAACATGACACACTGGGACAAGCCGAAAGAAAAAGAAGAAGAAAAGCAAAGATTTAAACCAAAGAGAAAAATAAAACCCTAAAGCACAGATGTGTTCAAAATTGCCAATATTCTGAATGTCATTTGACGGAATTTAAAAATCCTCAGCCAGATTGAAGATGTGACCTTGAGTATGGTAAGAGTCTTTGGAGTCTTAACATACTGAGAGATGTTAAATGTGTCCAGAATAGCAAAGTGTCCTTTTGATTCTTTTCCATGTTATTGTCAAGATGAATGCTAAAGTCTCCCATTAAGACAAAAAAAAAAAAAAAATAGCAGTCAGCACAAATAACTAACAGCGGTTCTGAAAATTCCTCTAAAAAAGATTGACATTCCATGCTGGAAGTGTATAAATTCTCAAATAACATTTGGATCACCTTTTACAAAAAAAAAACAAAAAACAAACTTAAAACAGCTAGAATCATATATCATATCATCTTGTTCTTTATTCGTTCCTCTGATTGTTTGGGTAACACTGATGACTCCACCTGCGCCTCATGCCTTCTTGTTTCTGCTTCTTCTGATTGTTTTGGTACAACCGTAGACTCATTCTGCACTTTTTGTCCTTCAGAAGCGTCAACAATGTTTTCCTTTCGTGCGACGTCCAGAGGAAAAATTTTTTTAGCCAATCTTGTTTATTTAGAAAGAAACCGCTCGTCTTGTAAAGATGTATGCGCAAAATGCAGTCAATAAAGCTCACAGATAGCGCAGTTCTTTTTTGAGCCACTTGTTTAACTGACTGAGCCTCCTGAAATATTCATCTTCAAACCCTTGGAAGAGGTCCACTCATCAAAAGCTTCTAAATTGTACTTTTGTTAGGACATCAATGAAATCTCCTTCCAGTACCTCTGATTGCTCCTTGGTAACATACAGGGCCCCTGTGTGTATAAGAACTGATTTCACAGTTGGGTGAATATTATAATATATCAATGGTCAAACAGAGTAGTTTGGTGTTCTTCTCACTGCACAAAATTTCGCATCCTTGACAGTTCCATCACCAATTATTAACGTTAGCACATTTTTAACATGCCATTTTTTTCTTGGGTATTTTTGTTTCCAACCTTTCCGTGGTGACCGGGATGAGTACTTTTGGCTAGGGTCAAAGTGGTTCAGATCTTTTTGTAAGTACAATGGCAATGTTTTGCATTAACTTGCATCCTTGTGGGTTTTTTTTTTTTGCCCTTGATTGGCACGATTGTCTGTGACCGCTCTCTCTGGGTTGGACCAGCACACAATGCTGGCCAGCCGGATTCCTCAGTAATCTGCTGGTGTGCCGTCGTCCTTTTTTGATGTTGTCCTATATGTTACGGGTTTGCTGCCAGGAAATTCCAGGGAGAACTGCTGGATGATCAACCGTATTACCGTTTCCACTGTCCACATTCATCCTCTTTGTAGAGCTAAGTAGATGTCTGTTAGCATGCTTCTGCTAACCATTTTGAGACATCGGTAGAGCACTTTCATTCCCCAACTGTACATTTACAGCCACATACACTTCAAGATGGTGGATTTTCATTTCCGTCTTCGTAAGCAGTCTGTGATAGTCTCCCGTGGAAAAGGTGGACATCTTGATTGCTGGTCTTGTTACTAATAGCAGGTCTGTACCAATTGGCAGGCCATACTCGGATAATGGTGAAGCACTATCTGAAAGTATTGGAACGTGGCAGCCACTGACTGTATCTACACAAAAAAAAATTACGTACCGTTTCAAAATATCTAGGTGATGCTGTTTCTCAGCAAGAAAATGTTTAAACAGGAGCAAAGCAAAAAAAAAAAAAAAAAAGACAACAACAAAATAGTACAATCATTCAGCAAATAAACTGTCCAAATGTTCCTTACAAGTGGTGGGCAATGAAGTTTTACCATCCAGATTCTGTTTTATTTTGTTTTAAAATGAAAAACGATGATGGGACATCAACTACTCAAGTGAGGTAAACCAGGAGAACTACAATATAATTTCAATACAAAGTACATTACTCTCAGCCCTTCTCTCTGGTTTGTTTTCTTATCCAATTTCTTATTCCATGAGCAATATTATAAAGTACACATACAACACAAGTCTGTCAAGTAATATTTAATTCCATTCATCTTTACTGTTCTTGTCCTTATGAGAGGCCCTTTCTTAGCTACCTTCATGCAAGAGACGGTACAACCTGGACTGCTAGCCAGCCAATTGCAGGGCAAATGTAGACAAACAGCCATTCATTCACACTTATATGCACACCCGTGGGCAGCTTAGAGCTTTCAATTAATCTAATGTGAATGCTTTTGGAATGTGGGAGGAAGCCAGCATACTGGGATTTACCAGTGAATTACTGCTCTGCGTTATCATCAGACTATGTTAAAAAATGTAACAAAATCTTTGTAAGGTTGCAGTTCCGACTCGCCTGACATTGGACCTGAATCCTTGGCTGTGCTCTGAAAAGCCTCAAAGCTTGCTGAATTGTCTGCCCAAGTTGCTTTGTATCATTTAAAACTTCACAAGGTCATAGCGCAACTAATATCCACTACTCTATATTAGGTTAGTGTGTGCACGCAAGTATGTGCGTATGTGTTTAAGTGGGCCTGTGTGTGCACACTCGTGTGTGTTTGCCTCACGATCCAACTTGACCCCACCACAGTGGATCATTGCGTGCAAACTGCATAGATCAGGGTCGTCATTAATAACTTCCAAGTTAATGATTTTTATCCTGCCTTTAAATCCTGTCTTGTTCAGTATGGTTGAATTCCAATTGAAAAATCTAACATCAGTGAATGAGTTAATAGATTAGATAGATAGATAGATAGATAGATAGATAGATAGATAGATAGATAGATAGATAGATAGATAGATAGATAGATAGATAGATAGATATAGATAGATAGATAGATAGATAGATAGATAGATAGATAGATAGAGATAGATAGATAGATAGATAGATAGATAGATAGATAGATAGATAGATAGATAGATAGATAGATAGATAGATTAGAAATTAAGTTATTAGAGGGACAGCCAAAGTTGGATGTTTTGGAGATAAGGTTAGAGAGAGCAGACTTTGATGGTTTGGACATGTTCAGAGGCGAGAGAGTGAGTATATTGGTAGAAGGGTGCAGAGGATGGAGCTGCCAGGCAAACAAGCGAGAGGAAGGACCAAAGAAAAGGTTGATGGATGTGGTGAGGGAGGACATGAAGACTGTGGGTGTTAGTGAGGAAGACGCACGGGATAGGCTTAGATGGAAAAAGACGACACGCTGTGGCGACCCCTAATCGGGACAAGCTGAAAAGAAAAGAAGAAGTGAATGAGTTAATGGGGTTGAGTTTAGGGCTCTCATATTCTGCCACACTAAACTGACTTTATGGACCTTGCTTTGTCCACTGAGACAGAGCCATGCTGGAACAGAAAAGCGACTTCTGGAAACTGTTCCCACTAAGTTGAATTTTCCATGTTGAATATTTCTATAAAACAGGTGGCCCATTAGAAGATCAGAGGATTCTCTCACGAGATGCCATGGCAGACATTAACATTAGTTTTGCTTTTACAAGATAACAGAGGCAGACTGGCGCCGCCGTCTCCGTCTGGACCAAACAAGACGAACTGCAATGCACACAAGACTCTGAGGTGTCTTGTGTTGGATTTACTGGCCCCTTATGCCCCGATAGTTTTAACATTGCATTACATCACTGGCGCCACTTGAGACCCACCGCAGAGCACGACACTGTTTACCGTCACCTGATTTGACGACTGGCAGGTGTCCATGTAGCGCTGAGTAGGAATGCTCATGATGGATTCTGGGAATTCTCGAATTTCATGACAGATTGTAGCAGCTGCTGTGTGCCATGCAATGCCGGGTCGTGATGATGAAACTGGGTTGACCTGCTTAATGAGTATACAGGCATCAGGAGGGAAAATGATTTTTTTTAAGGGGTGGCTCTAACAAAATCAGACATGGGGCATGTTTTGGGAGTGGGCGGGGGTTCTAAAATAAAATCAGCTGTCACACTCCATTCATCCGCCAGAGGTGGATACGCTATTGGAGCTGGTCTCCAACACTGACTGGGATTTGCTTTGGATTTGAAAGGACCCTGCTGGCTGGGGGTGCCGTGGCCATTTGAGTGGGATTCTACCTGTTGAGCTCTTTTCATAGATATATAACTCACCTTCTGTTTTTACCTGGTAGGTCATGAATGAATGGGACTTGACTGCGTGTGGCCACATTAGTTTGCCATTGGGAATGTTTGAACTGAAGGGAAATAGAAAACGAATAAACACCAAATTAACTCTGCAGTTTTAAATGCCACTTTGAGGAGAGAAGTGATTTGTTCTGCTTCCAAACAGACGGAGCTCCGCAATACTGCAGGTGTTGTGTCGCTCTGCTTGGGAGATACTTGACAAGCTATGAAATGGCCAGTACAGTGGAGTCATTTCCAATAAATCCCATGTTTATCGATAGCATTTTCAGACAGGAGCACTGTGACCTCACCGCTTTCATAAAAGCAAGATGGCCCTTCATGGCTGCGTTTAAAATAGGCTACACTTATTTTGGTGAGGCGCCTGGATAATTTCACTTTCTTGTTATTTGAGCTTGCTATCCAACATAACATGTCATTAGATAGCTTAGGGTTTTTCTGGTTGCAAATTTTACTATCTGCTATAACATTTAATAGTTTCTATATATAAAGTATAGCCCCTCAAGGGATAACTGGGAATTTGTCGCCAGTTACATAGTCATTGGCAGTAATTGAGTTTCATTCATTTATTAAGTTTAACTGTCCGTTTTATACAGTACACTTTCCTCAGAGCAAATCAATTAATTAAGCCCCCGATCAATAACGGCCAGCAACGTTAATTAATTCAATAAAAGGAGGCTATAAATGGTGCAGTGCTTCATTGCAGCACTTGCTTTGATTGTTTGTCTATTGACTTGATTGAAATTTGAGAACTTGATGTCTTGATGTTTTCTACCAAAAACAAAACATTTTTGAAACCTGGACACATAAAATCCTGAAGCTATAATAGACTGACAAAATACACTTGTGCCTTGAGTTACAAGTAAACCAACTTGAATGTGTTTTGAGATACAAGCTACCATTTGGCTGTTTTTTTTTTGGCCTGACTTCTGAGCACAAACTTGAGAAATGAGCACTGTATGGAGGAATTGAACTCAATACAACTCCCAAAATAAGCAACAGTTTGCCACTTTGTTTTATTATTTGTCAAAAGCTGTTTAACACAACTCACAGTTGAAGTTTATTGTCACGCTAAACATAAAACGAGAATTCCACATTGTGTATTTAAAACAACCATTTAACTTTTTTTTAATTGCCCTAGGAACAGCGGCTTAGCTTGATCCTTACAACCATGCAAAATACCATTGACGTGCTAAAAGTTAGTACTGCGGTTTTAGAAGCAACGAATATTTCACCACAAACAGTGGAGCAACAAATAGACATAGGATATAACAATACTCACAGGCATATATTATTTACATGTATTTATTATTTATTGTAAAAGGAATAATTACAGCATCTGAGTCATGAGAGTAAAAGAGTCACGTTCATGACAATAAAAGCTTCTTCTTCTTCTTCACATTAATAACAGAAGAAGAGGTACTATTTTTCCTTTTTATGTCTGCATCACTTTTTTTACTCTCATAGTGGTAAAAGCAGATACACTAAAAAGACCAGCACAATGAATTGGACTAGAGCACTGAATCATGATGCACAAGCTGTTTAATTCTTTACATTCTCTTGAATTATGTCTGTGTTTTTATAAATTGTATTATGTAGTACTAATTGAAAAAAAAACTTGTGGGGATGGAGGTTGGAACTAATTATTGGCATTTCCATTCATTGCAAAACAGAAAGATGAATTGAGATCTAAGAGTGGTCACGGAACAAATTAAATTTGTATCTCAAGGGAGCACTGCATAAGCAATAAACTATTATTAGTTTTGAGTTAATATGTAGGGCGGCACAGTGGATCAGCTGGTAAAGTGTTAGCCCCACAGTTCTGAAATCCCCGGTTCGATCCCAGACCTGCCTGTGTGGAGTTTGCATGTTCTCCCCGTGCCTGCGTGGGTTTCCTCCGGGCACTCTGGTTTCCTCCCACATCCCCAAAACATGCAACATTAATTGGACACTCTAAATTGCCCCAAGGTGTGATTGTGAGTGCGGCTGTTTGTCTCAATCTGCCCTGCGATTGGCTGGCAACCAGTTCAGGGTGTACCCCGCCTCCTGCCCGCTGACAGCTGGGATAGGCTTAAGCACTCCCCGCGACCCTCGTGAGGATAAGCAGTGAAGAAAATGGATGGATGGAGTCAAAATGTTCTTTTCCTTGCTTTTGAGTGAAATACTTTTTTTCTGAGAATGTTCTCCCAGTATGAGGTGACGATTGCCAATTGACTGAAACATGACAATACCTGTAAACAAAACCTGATAACAATTTCATGGCTGTGTGTGTGTGTGTGTGTGTGTGTGTGTGTGTGTGTGTGTGTGTGTCTTCAGCTGCTGGCAGCAAGCGTTTAAGCCGGGCAGGACCTCCTGAAACATTTTAACAGGAAGAATCAAGCACGGACTCGCTGTAGGGCCATCATGTACCAGGCCACTGTCGCCCAGCGAACAGACAAGACCATCCCAAGCAGGGTACTTTTTTGCATGGGCATTTCATATGCAACGTGAAAGCACAGCCGTAATATGCTGTCGTTAAAGTGATGTTTTTGTCGCTGTTCTACACAGCAACAATACTCTATCTGAAGTTGTCAGGTTGTATTCGTGGAGGTGGTGACAGTCGTGCAGGCGGGAGTGAGTCGGCAGAGGGGTCAACAGCCTTTCAAAAGTGTTACAAAAAGAGAAGCGAGTATAAATAGGAAGGAAACAAGACTCACTGAGCAGCTGTAAGGCGAGTGCTGAAAAGAGAAAATGTTACCTTCGTGGCTTTTCAGGAGTGAAGCTAGAGCACAGTTTAACATATGAGGTCAAACTCAATCTGTTCTAGGGCAGCCATGTTCTGATTGCATGTAGGAAGCTTTGTCCTGTAAATTAAGCACAAGCATTTAAAAGGTGGATTGTAATCTATGGGGACAAAAAGAAACAAAAATAAAACAAGTGCTTCCTCTACAGCAGTGGCCACAAGCAGGTTGCACAGAGAAATTGGATCATACATATTTTATTGCTCATTAAATGCTGAAAGAAGTTTTGTTTGAAAAGAAGGAGAAGCGGTTTTCCGTCTCTCTAATCTGTACACGTCAAAGAGCTTGTCTTGGTCATGTGATACAATTAGGCATGGGCCAGGGTAAGATTACTACAGTATAATAAGCATAGGGGGGGGGGATGGTTTCACTGCACCAGTGTTGCATTTACAGCTGTAAAATGCATTATTTTGAAATGTTTGAGTAAATAAAAACAACTTTATTTTCCACTGAATGCCCTCCGTGGGTACATTAGTAATAGTCAAACGGAAATAAAGAGTTTAATTTTCTAAAGAAACTCACAATGTAGTACAAAAGTCAAAGTACCTATTTCTCAGAAAATGAACTGCTCTTCTCCACTTTGTGAAGTAATGTCACAGCAGAAATGAATGCCACGCTAGAGAGTTATCTGCCCATAGAGTGAGTCTAGTATTTATTTCAGTAATTGTAGACACACCAACTCTCACAGCCGGTTGCAAGCATTCATTTCAAGGCAGCATGATAGAGGAGTAATATATTTACGTGACCGTAAATTTGTCAAAGGTTGATGGGTAACACAACTAAATGTGACAAAGGGAAAAGTCATGACTAGTTAAAACTGGTGTATACTTTGAAACTGGTAACTACGCCATGCCTGGAGACAGTATACAAACCCCAATTTCAATGAAATTGGACATTGTGTAAGATAAATAAAAACAGAAAGCAATGACTTGAAAATGATTTTCAACCTATATTCAATTGAATACACTACAAAGACTTAGATTTATTTAATGAGCAGCTTTATTCTTTTTCTTACAAATATTTACTTATTTGAGTTTGACTACATGACTACAAAATGTTCCAAAAAAGTTGAGAAAAGGGGATCTTTACCACTAGATTTCATCAGTTTTTGTGTTAACAATACTGAGTCAGTATTTGGGAACTTGAGACTCTAATTGTTGAAGCTTTGTTCTACATTCTTTCCATTCTTACTTGATGTACAATTTCACTTGCTCAACAGTCCAGTGTCTCTGTTGTTGCATCTTGCACTTCATAATACGTCACACATCTGTGGTCCTTTCTCAAGCTTTCTTTTTTCACAAAATTGGGTGTTGAGTTTTTTCTTTCCCATTTGGGAATTTAGATCAGGGGATGCAATTGAATGCCATTTCTGTGCATTTCAATGGGAAAATGTGATTTGAGAACATGACCCAGGAACAAATCAAACTCGCATCCCAAGGCACCACTGTCTTGCTTTATTTGAAACTAGTCAGGTTGGAGACTTCTACTTTGCAGCATGCTTAGCAGGCTGAAGATTAGCCTCGTGCGGGGTTGTGTCAAAGAGAAGCCCATTAATGATATTTCCTGCTTCAACAGGTCATGGAGGAGTCTGAGATCTGTTCCCTGCCTGGGGGACTTGCCAGTGTTAGGAAACAATTTAAGGCCCAGGAAACTACCTCGACTACCACATCACAAGCAACCCAGTTCCATTTCCAGCACAGCAGTGGGCAGGTACATATATTAGAGGCCAGTTTACGCAATTATGGGTGCCTATGCATGAAAGAGAATGAGATGTCTATCATTAAGTGAGGGGGAAACATTACTGGAGACAGGAATCCTGATGGCGTGCTTTCATTTAGCTCACTAATATGCATGGTTGCGCCCCGCGAAAATATGCCATTTATCCAGAGAATGAACACGGAGGTTTGTGATACATCTTACGTCGTATGCACCAACACATTTTGTGGCACAGTATGAGTGAACAGCACTGCATGTTCTTTGTCATCTCACCTCTCTCAGCATAAGTCATACTGGATTGCGTTGACGGTTGGGTCCCTGCTTGGTCTCAGCATGGCATACACGATAACGCTTCACCATGTGGCGCTGACTTGCATCAGATGAATACTAGGGGAGGGTGCGCAGATGGATGAGGCATATTTTTCTATATCGTTTGAAATACAAATAATATCAAGGCATGCAGTCTGTAGCAGAACAGTTCTCAAGTGTTGAATTACTTTACAGTGACGCACTGCATATTCACATTTCTGCACTAGCCAACTCCTACATTTCGGGATATTTTTTTTTTCATTCACTGCAATTACTGTTAGCTGATTTTGTGCTCAGGACAAAGCATTGTTTTGGCAAGGAACTATGTTCGAGTGAGCCAAGGACCTTCAGTTAAACAACAAGTGTGATCTGCCACCATCTCGTGGTATCAATCGGCAAGACTGCCCTAAATGGGCTCAAATTTGAGGCAGTGCAAGTACATTTTTCGTCTCCTGGCTCATATGTGACCAGTAAATTTGCTGAGTAAGCGTTTCCGCACACTCGCTGCATATCTGACCATTATCCTTGTTTTTACAGTTACAAGAAATGTCACACTCAGAGGTCTCAGTGTCAAGCGGCAGGCAACAGATGGTCACAGGCACTCAGCAGCTACTATCCAACGAAGAAAAAATGGTACAGTATTCATTATTGGATTCACTTGTTGACAAAATAACTTGGTCTGTGCCTGATTTAATCGATTGTGTTATTCATGCATTCCTTGGTGACAGAATGCATCTCCACAATCACACAAAAAAAAAGAACCCCCTTTTTTCTATTTATTATTTCCATTACTTCTGATGAAATGCTGATAGCCCAATTTTCTTTTCAATAAACCCAAAAAGTTAAAATACTTTCCAGTGAATGTTTACATTGCATTTAGCATAATATATAGTTTCGTTAATAGTTAATTTACACAGTTTTGATGTGCATGCATATCTGGAACATTATTTATACTGTACTGTAAAATATAACGGTAAGGTATACCTCAATTTGCTTGTGCATAACTTGCTAATGCTGTGCCCAGGAAATGTATTACTTTCTATTGGATTTGGCAAAATTAAAATTACTGGGGACTAACTACTCTTTGCTTCTCGTGTTAAATATTTATAGGTGTCAGACAGTGACAAAAACTTGCATAACCACCTTGATAGAAAGCATGAAGGTAAGGCATTGAGTCGCATTGTGTGAACACAACATTGCTCCCAACCTAATGGAAAGTGTCTTTATTGTCATTTCTATACTGATGAACAGAAGAGGAATTTCCGAGGTACACAACAAAAGAACTAAGGGCTCACTTTGAAAGAACTATAGAGGAAGCAGCTCCACATAAACCAATTAAGGTAATCACGTTAATTTTATATTTTTTAACAAACATTTTTAACACACAATTTTTCTGGACCGTTGGGGAATATTGGTTCAAGTGACAGCTACTTTGTTTTGGTAAGGTCTCATTTGACTGATGCTTTATCTGCAGATGTAATTAAAGATATGGAATAATTATGTGAGTTGTTTCAGGTTACTCACAAATATCACTTTTCAACTTACCCATTAATGTCACTTTTGTTCTTTAAAAAAAGATTGGACATGACATCAATCGCTCAAAGTGGTCCTCCTGTGTGACCCAAAATGACACAGTGACTAATGAGGTGCACCAAGAGTCAGCAGTCAAAGTAGAAGAGGACACATTGGATTCCATGATTGATTACGAGGACTTTCCACCACCTCCACCACCACCAGAAGCCATAGAAGACTTCGATTACCTTCCGCCTCCACCGCCGGATTTACTCCAAATGTCATCAGGCATTGAAAATATTCCCGCCACCCAGTACTCATCTGAAGATCCTCAAGGTTTAGTGAACTCATCCATAAATGTTCTCAGCAAAGAAGCTTTCATCAAGCAGAGGAGCATGTCTGAGTTGAAACGTCTGTACAAACACATTCATCCCGGAGTTCGGAAAAATATCGAAGAGGAGCTCTACAATGAATACAATCAATCTGTAAGCAACCACCATGATAATCAAGCTTACTTATATGAGGGTGAAGCTGATGTCAACAATGAGGAATCTGAACAGGAAGAGATAGTGCCTGGAGACGTCCAATCAAGGCGCTGGATGTTTGAAAATAAGCCACTAGATGCCATCAAGGATGAATCCCTGGCTGGATATGAAGACAACAATAATATTACAGAAAAAGAGATAATTCTTGGAAAGGATGTGAGACGGACGGCATGGATGTTTGAGACAAAGCCGATGGATGAGTTGGGTCCACGTGAGATCAACTCGATAGAGTACAGGAACAAGGTCAACAAGTTTGACAAGGGAGATGTCCGAGCTGCAGCATGGCTGTTTGAAACCCATACGATGGACAGTTTGAATAAAATGCACAAGGAACAGGAGCTCACCAAAGAGGTCGTATTTACAGAAGAGGACGGAAATGCCACCATTTACATGATTGACAATAAGTATATGGAAGGTCTTGGAGACACTGAGACAATCGATGAGACCCATCTTCTGAGCTTAAACTCGGTTGTGGAAGAACTCAACGATAACGAGAAAACCATAACAAGTACGTTTGACACTCAGTTTAAATGCATCATCATGGGACAGTCCAGTCAGATGCTAGAGATTAAATCTGTGCGCAAAATTGAAACTGAGTTAGAGAACTCAATTGCTTCACGTTGGCTTTTTGATACACAACCTCTTAATGTGAACAAACCTCTTTCATCTTTTAAGCTCGTGTGCAGTCTTTCCATGGAAGATGGTAACAGAGGAGACTGGGGCCGATGGTTGTTTGAGATCAAGACATTGAATTCCCTGACTGAGCTGGAAAGCTCAAAAACTGAGGGACTATTAGGGACAGATGTGCGCAAAAACTGCTTGGTGTTTGAAACCCAACCAATGAATACTCTCAAGGATGATTCAGATTCCACGACTTACTCAGTTGAAGAAATCATTGGGGGTAATGTTAGATTGGCGAGAAACTTCTTTGAAAGCAGCCCCCAAACAGAGAGGAAGAACCGCCCCGAAGTTGGAAAACTTAAAAAGGCATTGGAGAATGAAGAAATAAAAGGTGATGTGAAACATCAAAAGTGGCGGTTTGAGAGTCAACCTCTGGAGCTTATACAAGAGGACAAGAAAGAAATAACTCGAACAGTAAACATTGAGGAGGAACTCACACAGGAGGACGGGACAAGTTGCAGAGCAGATGTTCGTAAGAATTGCTGGGTGTTTGAGACTCAGCTAATGGATATTTTAAAAGATGATTCAAACTGTCTTCCATTGTCAAAAGACGAAATCATTGCAGGAAATGTAAAATCTGCCAGAGATTACTTTGAAACCATCCCAACTCAGGAGCCTAAGGAGCTTACAGAAGTGGGCAAACTGAAAAAAATTGTGATACCTACTGATGATCCTAAGGAACTTGCAGAGGTGGGCAAACTGAAGAAAAGAGTGGAACTTGATGAGGAGAGGGGGGATGTCCAACATCAGAAATGGCGATTTGAAAGCCAACCTTTGGAGCAGATCCGAGATGAGAAGAAGGAAGTCGTCAGAACAATCAACGTGGAAAAAATCGACAAAGTGGATGTTTTAAACTATAAGCAAATCTTTGAGAGCACAGATTTACACAGAAGAGATGAGTTTCAAAAGATCCATATTGAGGGTGTTACAAGTGGTTCAGTGCAATCCAACAAAAAACTATTTGAGTCCGGGCTCTTGTATGCCATGGAGGACAGCTCAGGACACTTCCATGAGGTGAAAACAGTACGTCATGAAGAGATGGTTCGCGGGGATGTGACAACATACAAATGGATGTTTGAAACACGACCAATCGACCAATTTGATGAAAGCATTGACAAATACCAAATAATTAAGGGTGTATCCAGACAGGAAGTAGAATCTGGTGATGTTAAGACTGCCAAGTGGCTGTTTGAGACACAGCCACTTGATGCCATCAAGTACTTCAGCAACATTGAAGATGAGGAAATAGAAAGTAAAGAACAAGACATTGTGAAAGGAGATGTAAAAAACTGCAAGTGGCTATTTGAGACCCAACCAATGGATGTCTTGTATGAAAAAGTGGACATAAACATTGAAAATCAGTGTGAAGAAATGCTAAAGGGAGATGTTAAATCGTGCACATGGCTTTTTGAGACGCAAGCCCTTGATACAATACATGATGAGACAGAAACTGTGTTCAAACCATGCACTGTGAATCAAGAGGACATTCAAGGGAAAGATGTCAGAACGGCGTGTTTTCTCTTTGAGACTGAAAAACTAGAGAATCTTTCTGAGGATGATGCAAGCTCCTTTAAACGAGTCACAGAGATTGACGTTTCATCTGGAGATGTGTCAAGAAAGAAACACATATTTGAACACAGCACCTCCGATATCATGACATCAACGTCAGAGGAAATGATGCAGCATCTCAAGAGAGCCCAGACAGCGGATATACAGAAAGGAAATGTAGTGACCTGCAAATGGCTCTTTGAAAATCAATCAATAGATACTATACATGACGGTCAAGAGGTAATGCTGACAAGCCGTACCGTAACTGACGTACACGGAGGGGATGTAGACAAGGGCCGCTTCATCTTTGAGACCTACTCCTTGGATAAAATTAAGGAGTCAGCGTCTGAAGCTGAGCAGTCCACAATGCAAAAGATTGCTCGCAATGATGAAGAGAAGGGGGATGTGAGAAATTACACAATCCTCTTTGAAACTCAGCCTCTTTATGCTATTCAGGACAAGGAGGGCCAATATCATGAAGTTACCACAGTCACCAGTGAGGAAGTGACACGAGGAGATGTAATCGGAACCCGGTGGTTGTTTGAAACCAAACCCCTTGACGCTATAAAGGACTCCGATGAAGTTTACATAATTAAATCTGTCACACAGCAGGATGACCAAAAAGGAGATGTCATTTCTGCCAAGTGGAAATTTGAGACACAGCCACTTGATAGGATTTCGGAAGAAAAAAAGACGTTTACAAAGACTGTAGATGACGTTCAAGGCGGCAATGTTAAAATAAATAAAAATTGGTTTGAATCTGATACGCCGCTGGATTTTGTCAGAACAGTCAATGTAAGTGAAATACAGAAGGGTGATGTCAGATCAGCCAAATGGAGATTTGAGACCCAGTCAATTGATAAAATACGGAGCCTGAGTTCGGAAAACCTGATTGAGACAGTTAAAAAGGAGGTGGTGGAAAAAGGAGACGTGAAGCGTTCAGTTTGGCTGTTTGAAAAAAATCCTTTGGATCACATTAAAGAGGTCGATGAGGATGAGGAGACACATGTCACTCAAGAGGAAATTGTCAAAGCAGATGTAAAGTCAGCAACATGGCTGTTTGAAACAAAACCTTTTGATGACTTCAATGTGACAAAAACAGAGAAGACGGAAATCTTGGGCAAGAGCATTAAGGGAACACTTGAAGAGCTTTACAGTCAGAAAATGGTGACATCAAAAGGAATACTCATCCAATCTGATGAAATCGGGGATGTTAGGATGGCAAAATACAATCTAATGAATCAGCAAGCTCCTGAGATTCAGCGGGAGGAAGTAATCAGAGGCGATTTGCAGACCATTATGATGAACCTCCTGAACAGACAGGAACAACAGGGGCGGCAGGTGGTTATTGAGTCGGAAGAGAAGGGCAATATCAGTTCAACAGTGCAGCAGCTTTTCAACCAAGAGAGCAAAAAAAGTATCGAAAAGGAAGAAATTATACGAGGGGACATTCAGGAAGCCATAAATAGCCTTTTTAATGATAGTGGCTCACTCCAACATGGACTTCTCATTCAGGAGGATGAGAAGGGCGACGTACGGATGACAATGTATTCCCTTCTGAACAAACAAGACTGTGTTAGTGTAGAAAAAGAGGATGTGGTAAGAGGGGATATAAAGAGTGCCATGAAAAGACTCACCACCCAAGATCAGCCTGACCTCACAAAGAGAATAACCGTCGATGAAACCGAGAAGGGAAATGTCAATTTTTATTCCACATGTATTGAATCTGGAGCCCTCAGTTATCTAAAACAGCTCAATCTAGACCCCGATGAAGCGTTACCTGAAACAGTAGAAAAAGAAAAGATTCTTGGTGGTGACGTTCATAGCATGAAAGTCATTCTGAGTGAAGACCAAACCCTGATAGAGCGCACAGTGGATGATATCATACCGGGTGATGTTCACAACACGGTAAAAGTTTTCATGACGGAGCCGACCGTCTCATCAGAGAGTCTCCTAAAGGAGGAGATTGTTAAAGGCGATTTGAAAGCTACATTGACTTCATTGTCAGAGTCAGTGAACCAGAGATTTGTTGTGGAGAAAGAAGAGGTGGTGAAAGGGAACATACCCAAAACAATGCGATGCCTAGAGAGGGCACAACATCGTCTCAAGGAAGTAGAGAAGCCACATATCATCCCTGGGAACATCAAAGGAGCTCTGAGATCCCTTGAGGAATCTGCAACTCCACGAGTCGAAGCCATCATGGAGGATCTAGTTTCTGGAGATGTTAAGGCCACATTAAAATCTCTGGAACTGGCAAAGCAAACAGTGCATGAGGTGGAAAAGGAAGAAATTGTGAGGGGTGATATTCAAACAGCAATGCAATGCCTACATGATGCTTCTGCTGAAAAGAGAACATGTCAACGGGAAATAGATGTCCAGGGGGATGTTAAAGGAACAATCCAGCTCTTTACAATACCTCCTTCTTCTACCAGAATGCTAAGGAGCTTGAGCACTGAGGAGGAAGAAGTGAAAGGTGATGTCAAGATGTCAATTAAGTCCTTATACGAAACACAAGAACAATCTTTGATAGATAAAGAAAAAGTGATAAAGGGTGATGTGAAAGGCATGATTAAATCACTTATGGAAACAGCACACCGTGAAACTCCCAAAGGTAAACCCGGCTCCCACAAAAGAGCTAGAAGAGTTAAGCAGAGTCCTCCTGTTGAGAATTTGAGTGCTGAGATACAGAGGAACGCACAAAAAATCAAAACTGCAGTTTCATCTGAAAGTCAGTCTGGTGTTAATGAAACAAAAACCATTCAATCCAGGTTTTGTACAGTGGAAAGGAGTACCACGCAATCAAAAACAATTCTCGAGCACAAAACCATAACACAAAATCACGGCATCAAAACATTAAAAACAGAATTCTGCAATCTAAAGCCAAAGGGAATGATACAGTTAAATAAGAATAAAGTACAAACAGATGTTTACACCATCAAAGGACAAGTGCTAGAACCAGATTTGCCTCTTCCTTCTCCGCCTCCACCTGTGGTAGATATTGACCTTCCTCCACCACCTACGCCGCCCCCTCCATGTCTGGATTCTGACATTGATCACCTCCCTCCTCCACCGCCACCAGCTACCAATGAGCAGGACATCCTCCCACCACCACCACCTCAGCGAGAACTGGAAAGAATGCCAAAACAAGCAGTTCATGTTTCACCAGCAGATGCTAAAAAGATGGTGGTAAAGAAAGTCAAAGCTCCAACTTTGTGTCCTGTCCCAAATCTTAAGCCTGAAGTGGAAGCATACCATGCAGTAGAGTTGACCCAGCCCATAACGGCAGCATGTATATCCAAAACAACGGAAGCCCCACCTCCACTGGAATTGCCACAAGCAGCGGGGAAGGTTTGCATCTCTCCTGTAAGATTCACACCGCCTTCTTCCCCCTTGCCTCAAATGAGAGCGAAAACGAGTAAATTTAACACCCCTTTGATAAAAGCGGAGGAAAAGTACCGGAAGCATAAAGAGAATAGCACTCCTCCAAGCACTCCAACTCCTCCTCATGTAAATGACTCACTTTTTACTACACTTCAGAATATTCCCACTGAAGACGTAAAGCACACAAATAATATACCCAAGATAAAACAGGCTAAAACTGAAAATGCAGCTTTGATACTTAAATTAGACTCCTCATCATGTGATGCATCCAAGCAGGTTGTTATCTCCAATACTATTCAGAACAATGTCAGCACCAGTCATGAAAGAATTCTCACAGGGTCTGCCGCAATATCATCTGCCAAACAGGAAATGGTTTCTAATGAGTCTTCTAAGGTCGTCACCGTTCAAGAGAGCTCTTCCGGCACTGCTGTGAGACAAAGTGTACGCAAAACAAAACAAAAAATAGTTTCACTTTCCTCCCATGTGTCAACTCAGGCTGTCATTGCTGACCAAAGTCATACAACTTTCACTGATTTTGCAAACACTGAAAAAGAAACTGCTATTGAGAAGAAAGATGTGAAAAATATGATAGTAAGGGGAGCTGATATAATTGAAAGAAAGATGGATGATGGAACAGGCATAGATAAGACTACAGACCTTGTTAAAATGGTGAAACCTGAAACCACGGAACAGAATGCAAAGAAATCTCATTTACAGTCCAAGAGAAATGAAAAAACTGAGTTATCTACTGATCAATCTTCAACCAAAAACCATGGCACTGTCTCCGATGAACCAAATCAAACGGAAAAAACAGAAGCCACTGGGACTGTAAAAATGGGCAAAACAAACCAAAAGGTGAAAAAGAACAATAAGCAGGAAAAGCAGGTTGATGCAAAGTTGGAAGAAGAGAGAAAGACACAGGTAAAAGTGAATAATGCCACCGCACTGAAAATAATCAATGAGTCAAATGAGATAAAGACAGAATTAAAGCAGGAGATAATGAAAGAGTCTCCCTGCCCAATTGATGATGTTACGATGAATTTACCTGACAGCCAAACAGCAATGTCAACACTAACAAAGAAGAAAAAGAAGTCCAAAAAGGCTAAAGGTGGGGCACAGTGGAGTACACAATTAACTCAAAGTAAAGATGCTGGCACAGAATCAAAGACGGCCATCACAGAAACATTGAATGAAACAATTGCTGCTTCCCAAATTCAAACATGTGTCACAGAAAGGAATGCGCAAGGAGCCTTGATGACAGAAAGTAAAGACGACAAGAAGTCCCAGCAACTAGAAGAACATGAAAATCATCTGAAGGGATTACAAAAGAAGAAAGCAGTGACAATTGCTCAGAAGAATGCACAGGCGTCACTTAAAGAAAGTCATGCTGACCCAATTAAAGGGCCATTTAAGTCAGAACAAAATGAAATGGTAACATCAGTGAGAAAAGTGGTTTCTAAAAAACCACAGGTTTCAGCCTTAATCCCTTCTATCACAGGGATGCAAATTGTTTCCAAAACTAGCCTTAGTACATTTTCAGATTGCCTCAGAAGCCCACAGGTGCCTCACAAATCAGGAAATTCTGTTGCACCGACTAATCTGCCTCCAAAAATTGATATGAAGGAAAAGCACGAATCAGAGTCTGTTGCTGAGATAACTGCATGTACGAAAATATCCAAGATCAGCACTGGTTCTACAAAAGTACAGAAGCAAACAAAGAAAGAGACCTTAAATGAAAGCAAGAAAGAAGAACAAACCGATCTTCGAGCTCCCTCACCATCTCTGAGAACTCGGTCTCCCTCTCCTACATTTATCACCATTGAATCCATTCGGAGGACTGACTCGCCCCAGAGAGTCACTCCTTCACCTCCACTCCTTCACAGGCCGGCCACACCTCCTACCCCGCCACCCCGCCACTGTGACACCCCGACGTCACGTCGCTGCAACACACCAACGTCTCGACTGACAAGAATCACACCCTCGCCGACGTTTGACCTCGCTGAGAATTTGCCGCGTCTTAAGGAAACCGCGGCCAAGCTCTCACGTGGCATTACCCCACCACCGTTACTTTCCCCACAACTAATATCTGAAATCGTGGAAACACCTGCGTCATTCCATCGGCAAATCAAACTTGAGGCCACCAATACCTCAGAGGAGACCTCCACAAACAATTTATTAGAGGCTGTAGAAAAAGGTACACCTGAAGATCCAGAGGCTATAAATGCAAATATAACCCAAAGTAGCTCTGACGTCAAGCCACCACTTTGTAATGATGTCCCTGAAGAGACGTCAGAGTTGTCTTTGGCTTCAGTCAGAGAAAAGAGGGAGTTTTTTGAAGAGGCCCGAAAGGCTGAAATAAATAAAACTTATACACGGAAGGAACCAATTGCTATCCCTGAACGACTGGGTCCAGACCTGGAGGATAGTGATGAGGAATACGTGTTTAAAGAAAAGAAAGATCTACCCAAAGCAGACTTGGCTGGTCTTGCAAATAATTTTGAACCAACGGATGAAACGGTTGTCAGCAAGGCGTTAGTCCCACCTGCAGAATGGTTTTACAATGAAGGTGAAGATTGCGTCAAAAAGAAGGAAGATCTTTCAGAAAGGGCAGTGGCAGCTTTTGACATCCAGGGGCTTAAGAATGTTTTTGAAACGAGTGTGCAAAAGTTCTCTTTAGATGAGCAGAAAGGGGGTCGAGAAACGTCAGTCGACACATCAAAGTTGCAAAGTCCTCCAGAGATGCAGGAAGGCTTAAAGGAGAGCTTTGCCCTCCCTCCTCATGGAAATGTGGTAGAAATTGTACAGACAGATCCATCAGACTGCTCTGAGAGCAAATCAATCACGGAGCATTTTTCAAGCGTTGATGTTTTTGGGAGCAAGGTCACAACGACAAGTGTCAGTCAGCAGTCTGGCAGCGTGTCAAGACAGCCGGCTCCTTTTTCCTATGCTGACGCGGTGAAAAGGAAAGGGGTGGCGGCGAGGAGAACACAAACCCGTGACGAAGACGCCACCGAGAACATGCTGAAAAACTTCCACCAAACCCGGAACGAGAGCTACACTGTGTCAGAAGTAAGGACGTCACAACCAACAAGAACAACAACTCATCAGGCTCATCAGACAACCATTGTCTCCGGTAAAAAAAAAAAAAAAAAATAGGAAGCATGAACCATGCGGAAACTGGGGCACGGATGGAAAATCTGCTTTTGCTTGGTTAGAAAAAACAATTAACATCTGGATTATGTGGTCTGCACAATTTATTTCATCCTCTGATTAAGATAAGATACTAATATCATGAGAAACTACACAACATGGGCATTTTTTTTATCCTTTTTAGTGGTGCATAGGCTTGTCATTTCAACAACCCAGAAAATTCCACTGATGGAAGGAATTACCGGTATCCTGTATATTTTCTAACTCAAAGCAGATATGAAATGCATTTTTTCTTGGATTTCAAAATATTTGCATAAATGGGCCGGTTTTGTGCATGAGGCATGGACTACTGATCTTCAACTCCCGAAATGCTTGAGTGACAAACACGTTACCATGTACATTGGGGATCTAAATTTTGCCCGTCAAAAAAGCTAGCTAGTTCACCAAAGGTGACCCGCTCAGTCGCTGAGATTGTATGCGCCTCAGCCAGGGTCTACAGAGGCCTTTAAGGTACAAAAGCCCATGCGATGGCTAAGCAGTCCACAGCAAATATGGAACTTTGTTAGCTTAATAGGCTGCTTGTTTCTAAAACTGTAATATCGTCAGTAGTCAATAGCGGTGTGTCAATGTATTTTATTCAAGAAAATGAGCTGAAACTCATTGCTCAAAAGAATTGCTACAGTATATTACTCAACATTTCATTATTATTGGGACTTATGTTGAATCCCAGATTCACACATGCTCACCAATCCAATAGAAAGTACTTATTTGTGCATAGTGCCTGGCAAGCAGTTCAGGGTGTACCAGGCCTCTCGCCCAAAGATTGCTGGCATAGGTAAAGTGATACAGAAAATGGACGGCTGAATGGAAGGAAGTCAGATTAGAAATGAGTTTGAGTACAACGACAATGATGGAAAGTGTTTTACATGTTTTTGTGTTTTGTTTGTTTTTCATGAGACACACTGGCCGCATAAGCATTTTGATTTGCAGATGAGTGACGCATGCTTTGCTCTGCATGTGCTCACACAATTATCAAACACAATAGCTTTGGACAACAAATTAAAGAGTTTCAATTTGTCATTTTTACCCCAACAGGCTCGAGTTCCCAAGTCAGAGCTCTGCACAGTGTGTCGAAGGAGGGTTTATCCAATGGATGGATGGCTAGTGGACAGAAAAAAATACCATAAATCCTGTTTCTTCTGTGAACAATGCAAAAGTAAACTAAGGTAAACGTGGTCGTCTTCATTTTAAAAAATAATGCACCTTTTATGCTGCGCTGAATGGAAGACACCCCATGTCTATTGCAGCCTGGGAAATTACGTCTCTCTCCACGGACACTTCTTCTGTCTGCACCACTACAAACAACTCCTCAAGTCCAAAGGGATGTACAATAATGAACTCGGCCAGAAAGCTCCCACAGGAACCAGCGGAGTCATCCCACTAGACCCGAAACTCAAATGGAGATATTCAACAAACATCCCCAATTCAGTTGACAGGAACAAAACACACGCTGGTGAGATTGAAACGACAAAAGCATTTGATGAGCGCAAACCGCAGGGCAGCAAGATATCACTCGTTTGGCCTCCACAGGGTGATTCCCCGAAGAAAGCCTTTAAAATAGAAGAAGACATTCAAATAGCAAAACCGCAGTGGCCCCCGCAAGACAATTCCCTAGAGTTAACCCAGCAACAGCATGAGGAAACCGTTCCAAGAAGTGTCCTTTAAAGTAATCCTCCAAGTGTGGAGAAAAAAAAAACCTTCCAAAGGTCCAAATAAGGAAGTATTTAAGGAGTTTGAGTTAAATAATTGAAAGAATGAGAAGTATGTTGTTCTGAAGTAAGGATGCATTGCTGTGTGAGCAGCTGGGCATGTAGTTCAAATATGTAAACGGAATGCTTGAGAATGGGGATGTGAGAAGACACGGTGTATGTTTCATTCATTGCATATATTGCAGTTTTTGATCATGTTAAAAAATGAAACGTATCAACAATTGGCAGGCATAGCCAAAATTGATTTGTTTTTCTGTTGTGGGGATCGTGGAATTTGATTTTTCTCCTAGTGAATATAAATACAGTAATGGATCTAACATAAACCATAAATATTTGACAGTTCAGTAGTCACACATTTATTTATTTTTCATTTGAATAGAACTATTTTGTAGTTTGATGCCCTTCTGGCTCAAATTACACGAGTTATTTATATTAGGAAAGTATTTTGGCACCTGGTGTGCACAACCAAAGGGAATAAGGATTTTTTTTTTTTTTTTTTATAATTCAAGTGTACATTATGTCCAAGACAAAGTGGTAATAGTTACACATGTGTAACCTATTTTGAACAAAAACATATTTTTCAAATAAGATTTTACTTTTTAGGTTAGCTGATAATATTTACATTTGTTGTCAATTCCTGAATTTGTCGACGTTTTCAGGCTGGTTAAATTGCATTATCGTTGCTCAAAAGGCAATAAAGTGTTGTTTTTCTGTTGGACTTTTCTTCTGTTTCCTCGAATTTTCAATGGCGGTCCATGCATCTCATCAGGAATTCCACAGATCACTGATTCATCAACAGTCCTATAAGATCTAGAGAACGACACCCTGCTGAAAAACTAAAACCTGCTGAAAAATTACTTTAAAGGCATTCCTGGGCCTACTCAAGACAAATTCAACTTTTTTCTTTACAGCCAGACACAGTAAAGCGTTGGTAGGAAAAAACACACATGCAGCTTGTAGAAATGACCTTAATATGCGCTAAAGCACAGGTGTGAAACTCAAGGCACAGGGGCCAAATGCGGCCTGCCACATCATTTTATGTGGTCTGCGAAAGCAAATCATGTTCATCAACTTCAAAATCTGTACCCAAATTCCAGATTCCATAATTCCATAATAAACAATAATGGTAAGATACTGCATTTTACTGTTGTCAACTCATTGTACTACAGTAAGTGAAACAATACTTGAACAAACTATTATCGTTGTCTTCTTATTTCTAAACTAGTTGTCTGATGAACAACTAACCAAAATAAATATCTTATGGAAGAGAGGATGGACAAGGAACCGTTTACATAAATCAATGTATCAAATTTTCTCTGTTTTCTTTTGAAAAAATAACCCCAGAGCATAGTGGTACACTGCGTGACACACCCACCTCACAGTTCTGAGTTTATGGTTTCAAATCTGCATTTGTGTTTAGAGTTTGCGCATTCTCACTATGCCTGCGTGGGCTGTCTCGGCATACCCGTGTTTCCTCCCACATTCCTAAAACACGCACGCTCATTTAATCGAAGACTCCAAATCATCCATGGGTATGAATGTGAGTGTAAAAGGTTGTGTCACATTCAGGTATTTCGCTCATCACAATACGTCAGATAATAATATTGTACTCGCCACAGTGGCGCAGCCTTCTTTGATGATGCAATCGGTATCGGAGTGTCAGTCATCCATGCGTGCCGTAACACTGGTACTCCAGGAATCCACTCAGCTTTCCGTCTGCGACTGGACTATAGCTGCTCACGTTTTTGTAAATTACCCTGGTATTGATCTCTTTGAATCCTGGATTAAGACAACAATAAAATCAGAGTATTTCCTGACCTGCTATCTGTGTTTTACTGAAAATTGCATCACTTTGGTCCAAGACAAACTCCCCGATCTTCAAAGCCTGACCCTCTTGACTGTGAACTGCTTTGAATTTGGACTTTGAATTGACCTGTCACGTCTTTTCCTAAAACTTTTGCAGTGGTTCATTGTTTAGGACTAGGATCCCTCACCATGTTGAAATGTCTAATTTTTGTTCAAATTGGTAAAACCTTGAGGGACTATTAATATCGAACCAGAATCAGAATCAGCTTTAATGGCCAAGTGTGTAAAAATAGAGGGAATTTTTCTCCGGCACACGGTGCTGCCCTGGTACGACTTTCAGAACAAAGAACATCAAAGCAACAAGAGCAAAGGACAAGAGACATTTCTGTTTAGAGGAACTATTCCTTATAAGTTGTGCAAGATGTAAAATCGTATTCATTTAGAACAGGTAAGAGAAAAGTGTGCTAACGTCCCACATTGTGTTAAGCTTGTGCAGAGTGCCTTTACCCTTTCGCGGTTATAGACCGGTGCAATGACAATTGTGCAAAGGGAGTAGTTTAAAGTGATGAATCGTGCGATAGTCTACAAAATAAATTAGTTAATAGTTATAGTTATTATACTTTATACTGTACTATATATATATATATATATATATATATATATATATATATAGTTATAGTTAGTTATACTAATCCTGATTGGACCAGCAAGATGTGAGTGAGTGTCCTAACAAAGGCACAAGGCAGAAAAATAGTAGGTCCGCTGATCAAGAATTTAATGACGTAACTGCCAGAGGGAAAAAACTGTTCGAATGCCTGCTAGCTTTGACTTTAATTGATCACTAGCGCTTTCCCAAAGGAAGGAGCAGGAAGAGCTGGTGACGAGGATGTGGAGGATCCGAAAGGATCCTGCCTGCTCTGGACCTAGTTGCGTGTCCTCAATAATTCTGTCCTCAATAGTGGGTAGAGTGGTCCCGACAATCCGTTCAGCAGTTTTGATTGTCCATTGCAGTCGGAGTTTGTCCTTTTTTGTGTCGGCCCCAAACCAGACTGTGATGGAGGTACATAGTACTGATTGGATGACCATTGTGTAGAACTGTCTCAGCAGCTCTTGTGACAGGTGCTGCTTCCCCAGAAGCCGCAAGAAGTACATCCTTTGCTGGGCTTTTTTTTGGATGGAGTTGATGTTCGTCTTCCACTTCAGGTCCTCTGAGACTGTAATTCCCAAGAGCTTGAAGGTCTCGACGGTTGACACAAGACAGTTGGACAGCGTTAGGGGCAGCTGTGGTGAAGGATGCCTCCTGAAGTCCACAATCTTTTCTCCAGTCTTTAGAGTGTTCAATCCCAGGTTATGTTGACCACACCAAAGCTCCAATCTCACCACTTCCTGTTGATACGCAGACTCGTCGCCGTCTTAGATGAGGCCGATGACCGTGGTGTCATCTGAGAACTTCAACAGTTTGAGACTCGGATGCCATTAGGTGCAGTCGTTTGTGTAGAGCACAGATGTCAAACTCAAAGCCCGTGGGCCAAATCCAGCCATGATTTTATGTGGGCTGGGAAGCCAAATCTACAGTATCAATTTCCATGACCCTTGAAAAAATCGATAGCAAAATTTCAAATTGTCATGTATCATAGAAAATAGCGTTGAGATGTTACAAGAATTTTTGTTTTACCAAACATGAATAGTTGGAAAAAAACATTGCCCTTGCTTTCTGATTCCAAAACTAGTTCATAAATTGATGATGTGAATATGATGAGACAATTCAATATTTTTGTTTCACAGTCGTAACGACCCTCTGAGGGAAACCAGAACTAAAATGTGGCCCGCAAGAAAAATTAGTTTGACACTCCTGGTGTGGAGCGAGAAGAGCAGAGAGGAGAGGACACAACCTTGGGGTGCCCCAGTGCTGATAGTTCACATGGATGGGGTGGTCCCCAGCCTCACCTGCTGTGTCCTGCCCGTCAGGAAGCCGTCGATCCTCCGGGAGATGGCAGCCGAGACGCTGAGCTGGAGAAGTTTGGAGGAGAGGAGTTCAGGGATGATGGTGTTGAACGCAGAGTTGAAATGAAATGAGTTGAAATGCATAGTATTAAAGCACTTTATGATGCGTGATACTTTTTTTCATGACAGGTAGTATAAAATATGGCGCCACGGTGACTCAGCTGGTAAAGCGATGGCTTCACAGTTCTGAGGACCCGGGTTCAATCCTGGCCCTGCCTATGTGGAGTTTGCATGTTCTTGTTGTGCCTGCCTGGGTTTTCTCCGGGCACTCCGGTTTCCTCCCACATCCCAAAAATATGCAACATTAATTGGGCACTCTAAATTTCCCCTAGGAGTGATTGTGAGTGCGGCTGTTTGTCTCGATGTGCCCTGCGATTGGCTGGCAACCAGTTCAGGGTGTACCCTGCCTCCTGGTGTTGACAGTTGGGATGGGCTCCAGCACATCCCGTGACCCTTGTGAGGATAAGTGGCAAAATATTATAATTATAATAATTATTATAATTAATTACAAAAACCGATAATTAAAAAAAAATGAATGGATGGTATAAAATATTTCAATCAATTTCTGAGGTGCTTATCCTCATTAGGGTTACAGGTAAACTGGAGCTTCTCCCTGAATTCGAGAGAGGGGTGGAGTACACCCACAACTGCCCGACAATTGCGCAGCAGGTGAACAAAATGAGCATTCACAACTATAGAAAATGTAGTTTTCATTCATTCATTGACTAAGCACACTTAATTTTGACCCATGAACCTCAGAATGCGAGGCAGACAAGCAAACCACTGTTCCATTTCCGACAATCTACCAATAAAATTTTTATTTTTTTTTTCTTTTCAGAAATGGAAGTTAACTAGAATTTGACATATTTACGAATAAATATTAATGTCATTTATTCCATTTTCTACGAATTGTTTCTTAAATTGTGTACAGTACAGTACTCTACGTATATTTTATAATTTAAAATATAATTTCAGTTGAATAGCTTCTACTATTATAGAAAGAAAAAAGACCAGGTCTGTTATTAGGACAAGAGGTGGCCTAAACATCACATTGCGTGTTTGTGCCATAAATGTATTGAGGCCAGTATGTAAAACTTCAAGGTGGGTTCGTACGTTGTCAATCTACCTTGCTGTCTGAATCTGCCAGGGGCGGGTCATGCCGTTAATGCCGGCGGGCGATTGGCCAAGCGCGCTGCGGATTTACACGCCGATTGGTCGACGGGCTACGTCAGCAGCAGTGGTCCTCACACAAGTGTTTGTGTCGGCGTGATAAGAGCGCCGCAGCACGCCGCCGTGTGTGTCCAGGATGAGGCGTGCACGAGAGAGGATGGATCCGCGATGGGGTGAGGTAAGCACGGATAAATATGCTCGCTTCATCGTCGTCTGATGTCATGCGCCTACTTTTTTTTTTTTTTTTTTTTAATGCTGCTTCACCCTCCCGCCGAATGTCCTTTGCTTTCCGCGAACATTTCCACTGTAGTTTCCTCACGCGTGCTGTGATGTATTTGTTTTTTTCTTCCCGAATTTAATTGCCCTATTGTCATTGATGCACTTTGGCTGCGTCCCACCGATGCTGCTTGTGAAAGGCTGTCACCACCTCAGTGCTCTTCATGAATTGGCAAGGTTAAACCCAAAATAATGAGGGAAGCTAAAAGTTGATCGAAACCCCATCATTGCCAAAACTTTGAACGCGTATTATTCATTAATTTTGAAGTAATATCATTGGAATAGATGGTCATTTGAGGCATACATTGTGAATCTGAATGACCGATATTAACAGCATATCATTATCAAATCGAGTGGGAAGTGTTTCTCACTTGTGCTTCACGGTTCAAGGTTTGATAGTTTGAAAACGGAGTTGTTTGTTCTGACCTGTGCTTGGGTCATCTCCGGGTATGCCAAAAACCCAAATTCAAGAAACTCAATTTTCCATGGATGTGAGTGTGAAAGGTTACTTGTCCATATGTGTTCTGTGATTGGCTGGCGACCAGTCCAGGGTCCTGCTTTGCTCTCACACAAATCAGCGAGAAAGGCTCAGGACCCGACTGAGGATAAAAGCTGTCGATGGATAAATTGCCTTCTCCTTCAGCGATTACAATGATACTATTAATAATGTGTATTCCCATCGTGAGTGGCGTATGTCCCCCCCCCCCCCACAGTGGTGTCCAGCATTATAATATCCTGCATTATTGATATTAACAGACCCCTTCAGTTCTCCTTGAAACACTTTTGCGTATACTGTACTAACAAGCTATCAAAAATGGTGAATACACATTGGAAGGTGTAAACCTGTGATTAAGTGGTGGCCGATCAAGTATGTAGTACGCCTTTTGCCCACTCAGCAGGGATGGGCGCCAACTCCACTTGACACACAAAATGCATGGCTGACATCAAAAAAAAAAGAGTTGGAGTGAATGTTTTGCTTTAGTATTTAGAATAAAACACCTTGTCAGTAGATGTCCTCTTTATGGGAGTTAGCCTTGTTACAGTTTTGCATGGATTTCACAAACATTTGTCAGCATGATGGATTTTTTTTTTTTAAAGGATTACCATTCAAGTTACTTGGTTGACTTTGCATTTTTGTGGTGTATTTTTGTCATAGATAATTCATCAATTGTCAAATCACTTCATTCATTCAGTTCTTTTTGAAAATCATGGTACTCTTCTCTTAAAATTTAAAAGCAGATTAGGCAACTGTACCAAAATAAACGATCACTAAACCGTTTCTCTACGTGGCTTCTTGTCAAAATGATCTCCCAATTCCCAACTGACCGCTCGCAGATTTATTGACCTCTTAGTGTGCGCTACGTTTGGTTGTTCTATGCCCCAAACAACTGGAACGATCTACAACAAAAGAACACGACTCAACTCATTCATCCCAGTATCATTATTTAAAAAGTTAATGAGGGTTACTGTAAGGTTACATGCTCGCTGCACCTGTTTTAGGCTGTTACGAACCCTTTGTTCATCATATGTTTTGATCTATTTAGAGGTGCAAAGATTGACTGATTATAAAAGTAATCTAATGGTTTTTGATTAATTGTTTAGAGACTTTTTTAACTGAAAATTGTCCAAACCCTTGAAATTTCAGCCTCTGAACAGTAAATATAAAAAAAGTTGATTTATTACCGGTATATCAATTGTGTCAATATTTATAATTCTATAAATTATATTAATAAAGCAGATTGATTATCTTTGTGTTTCATAAAAGCAAGACATTTGCAAAGAGCTGCTTTTATTTTGGAAAACAGCGATCACCATTTTTACTCGTTTTCTGACCAAACTACTATTGCAGCGTAATCATAATCAATCTATGTTTTTGCGTTTTCTGCACTGTCAATTTGAAATAATGCCCTTTAATTTAAAGATTCTGATCTGATTCATCACTTAAAAAATTCACAAATTAATTGATTATTCAAATTGGTGATTAAAATGATGAATCATTTGTTGCAGCCCTAGAATTATGTAAATATCAGAATTGAGAATCATCTTTATTCACCAAATGTGCCAGAAACATACAAGGAAATTGATGAAAGTTAATGCTTGAAAAAATTTGATGGAAAAAAAATAAGAATCAAAGCTCTTTTGGTGTCAGGCCAAATATAGCAAATGCCAGGAGGGACAAAACTCAGAGAGCAATCCAATACTTGCTTCAAATAATGTCATTGTCATTTGCTTTTTTTTCCTATAAGCTCAGGGGTAAAATCCCAGATAAAAATCTAAAATCAGATTTTTGTGAAAATAAACCTGAGATTTGATTTGAAGACCATATGGCCACGCTGTGCGATCAGTGAATGGCTTATTATGTCCTTCGCTACCTCGCATCCAGCCAGTGAAGGCCGGCAATCCGAAATTGACGCAGCGCTTTCATCCTTCCTGTTACGTGGACATTTCACATCAGTACCTGGATCACAAGCTAATCTACTCCCCCCAACCCTTTCTCCCACATGGCAGTTTTCTATTACAGGCCCATCTGGCAGAACAGGGATGACGGTCCAAAGCCAGACTTCCTGTGTATCATGAAGAGTCTCCTCGTTATTTTATTAGCTGTTGAGCTCGTGCGCCAGCTCTAACAACCTGGCCTGTCGCAGTCGGTGTCCTTCTTACTCTGGCTGCTCTAATCACATTTCCGCAAGGTGTAATTAGTTAAGTGAGTTGAAAGCCGCACTGTAATCCCCTGTTTAAGTTTTGTGCGTCTTTGCTTAGTCAGTCATGCTCACGTGGTTTAGCGTCTCCTACGAAAGCCATGTATGGTAGTTGTTGTCAAGAGGCTCAGTTGACTTGGTTTGCTCGCTTATCAGTACCAAAGACTGATACTTGATGATGCTATTGGGTCTTGCAGTTGCGGTGGGAAGTTTTATTTTCCGCAAGTATTGTTCAAAAACACAGAGCAAATATTTTTCTGGAACATGGCATGAGTTTCATAAATTTGTTTTAACAGTCTTGCCACACATCCATCTAAAAGTAAGCTTGTCCTGTTAGGAGTCGCCAGAGCGAAACGCTCATTTTTGTTCAACTCAGTTTTTACGCTGGATGCCCTTCCTGATGCAACACATCCATCTATCCAGTCATTTTCTTAGCCGCTTATCCTCACAAGGGTCGCAGGGAGTGCTGGAGCCTATCCCAGGTGTCAACGAGCAGGAGGCACGGTACACGCTGGATTGGTTGCCACCCAATTGCAGGATACATAGAGACAAACAGCCGCACTCACAATCACACCTAGGGTCCAATTAATGTTGCATGTTTTTGAGATGTGGGAGGGAACCGGAGTGCCCGGAGAAAACCCACGCAGCCCCCGAGAGAACATGCAGTTCTCTACAGCTGTGTCACCGTGCCGCTGAAACATAAAAATTATCATCAAAAACTGTTTGTGATTAATTTGACAGTCAATTGTCAATTCATTGATTATTGGTTGGCCCTCTGGTTTGACCTGAATGTCTCTGCACACTGACTTTGCTCATTACTACTTCTGCCCGGAATTTATATATCTGGCAGGAAAAACTTGCTACCAGTGTGGGAGCATCTGAGTATTTTTGAGTCTCGTTACAAGTAGAGAAATGTTACACACGTTAATTTTCCAAATTAATCAGTGCTCTATCGTCAGTGTAAAATTATAAAGAGGAAACCAGCATCCCCCATCAATTACATTTAATAATACCTTTTGGACTGTCTCAGTCTTTTGAGAGTTATTATGATTTTCAAGCCCAAATGTTTTTTCTACAGGTCTTGTATTCTCACTTAACTGTTCTGTGTTTCCCAATTAATGATTAAAGCCAAGATCCAACATCGAGAGATTCCTCCATCTTTGTCGATCAGTAGTTTGCTTAACTGGCCTTGCCTCTTTTTTCTATGTAGCGATAGGTTACAGATTTAAAATAATCGGAAATAAAAGTATGGAAATAATTAGAGAGGCCATGTGCAGCCGAAGATCTGAACCCATCTGAATTGCAAAATCTTTTAGAAACATAGTATTCACTTCGATTGGCTGGCGACCAATTCAGGGTGTACCCCGCCTCAAGCTCGAAGATAGCTGGGTACGCCTGCAGGACACCCATGACCGTAGTGAGGATGGGCGGCTCAAAAATGGATGGATGGAATAATGGTATTCATCCCATGTGTGGAAATGCATTGAAGCGTTATATCAGGTGTTGGCTTCTCCCCTTCTCTAAAATCAATTTAGCATTTATGTTTATTTTCTGTGGTTCAGTCATTCTGATCTTCCTGCACTGTTGCTACAATGACTTTTTCTATTCATGACGGGACTCTGGCAGCTTTTTCCGCTTCAGCTAAAGGCCAAAGCTAAAATCCGGGCTACACCACAGATTTAGGGAGCTCACTTGAATACTCCAAATTAAAATGCAATTTGATTTGCCTTGCATTTGTACCAGTTTCTTTGATGCATCTTTTTATGTGCTCTTTCTAAATAGACTTAATTAAATTACCAAATGGGAATGGACGAGAGGGCAGCACCAGGCATCGTAAGGTTGCCGCGTCTGCTGGCGCTTCAGAGTCACATATATTTCTGTGTTGGAATCTCAGCTCGGGTCCCTCTGTGTGGAGTTTCCATCTGGACCTCGTGCTTGTGTGGGTTTTCTCTGGGTACTACCGTTTCCTCGCACCTTCCAAAAACACGCAAGTTAGATTAATTGAAGACTCTTAAGTCTCCGTAGGTGTTTATGTGTGATCGTGTATGTGTGTGCCTTGCGAAAGGCTGGCAGAAAAAAGTAATTTTTTCTTTGTTTTGGTTCCATTTGAAGCAAATTCACTCTCCAATTCAGTCCGACTTCTCGCTAACTTTCTTCATTCCGCCCCAGTGAGCCTCTTCTCGTCAGTAGAGTGTTCTTTTTGTTTTCTTAGAGCGGATGAATATATTGTGGGTCTCTGTTACTTGAAACGGTATCAGATTTAGCGGAACTTCCTGTTTAAACTCCATCGTAACCTTCAGATTTGTAGATGCCAATTTCGTGCTGTACTATTTTGCAATATCACCAATCACCTTTCGCCATTGAAATGAATGGAAAGTTCCTCAATCTGTTCCAGTCTCCACAAACACCCAGAAAATTTGATGTGGTTTTCATTAAAAAATATATATTCCATTTTATAGAAACATGATAATTCTATAATTAAGTAGAATACACTGAATGGAAAAAAACATTTATTTAAATTCAATGGACACACCCACACGGGCGGGGCCAGGATTCGAACCCGGACCTCAGAACTGCAAGGACAACACCTGACCAGTTGCTCCACCCTGCCTCTGTAGTAATTTCAATCTAATTTAAATAAGAGAAAAACAGGAAGAGTAAGATACATAGTGGTATGTGGTCAGTAATAAATGTAGTCTGATTATCCGACTTCAATATTTGTGCAATTAGTGCAAAATGGAAAAAATTAATTTTGAGGACGATGTAACCGCGAAGCCGCAGTGCTGCTGTGTTCAAATCAGATGTATGCAAATGCATTCAAGTGTGTGCCTGCAGCAGTTCTCATTGTACTTTTATTTTGCCCATCTGAAGTACAACAGATCTCCGAAAACAGACTGTGATTCAATTATTTATTATCTTGAGAAATTAATTAGCTTTTTGTTGATTATGCCCTAGAAAGGAAATGATAATAATAACTCCAGCGGTAATCAAGAAAGCAGTCACTCAGACAATGGTAATGATGTACTCCTTTTGCTATTTTGGGCCAAAAACAATTCCTCTGGATTTTTCCGGTCGAATCGGCCCAGTAAGTCTGAGTCTCTGCGGTCTCCACAGTTGAGCTGTGTTGTGATCCTTCGACACTTTGGAACCGACGCTCCCTCTCAGCCCGCTTGCCGACGAGCTTCATACGCCGGAAGAGCCTGGGAGCGTCGAACTGATCCGATTTCTCATCCTCTCGATTCTAATATTCCGAGGGCCTCAAAAGCCAAGTTGGACATTTGGAGGACCGAGGTTCCCCAACGGATGAGGGGCTGATGCAAAAATCTGCCGAAATGGTAAATCTTTTATCAGTTTATGATGAATAAAACAAGTTCATGCTTGAAGGCCTCAAGCTGCCGTCCTTTCTTTTTCTTTTTTTTTGTCTCCCAAAGCAAGTAGCCTTTTGCACACTATATGAAGTAACTTTGCAAACAGAGACAAAAGATATTTTTCATCCCCCATCGTTAAGCTAATAAACACACAACCGTTCATACTCTGCTGATTCAACACAGGCTGTTTGGAAATGATAGCCCTGAGTTAGTCTTCTACTTTTTCATAGGGTGCCGAATGTGATCATTGTGTAAATTAGCTGTGCCTTTGCCAGCGGGAATTCATCCCCGTGGACGTGGCGTCCCCTCATTTCAACTCTCCTTGTAATCACAGCATGTGAGAGAAGCACACGTGGCTGGCTGGGCTGAATATGCCACGTTGATATCCATTTCAGCGGAAAAACAGGACACAATGCTGATTTTATTTGATTTGACTGCCGTACTATTGATAATTGGTGTACGATTAAGATGAAAGTGCTTCATATCTCTAAAAATGTCTTAATTGAATGGAATTTTATTTGATGAAGCGTTATCTTCTTGCTTGGCTGCTTATGTAATCTTTCAACTGACTGCAATCAGCCACAAAATATCAGCTTTTTAATTTTTTTTTTATTAAAAAAAACCAATTGCTACCAGTTTGATATAGACTTCTGAAATGTACCCAACGGAAATTTAATCATACTCTGATATTATTATGCCATTAATAACTAATGATAATCATTTACTGAAGACACTGATTATGTTAATGATTTTTCACATTATTGGGAAACTGATATCAATTTGCAGCACTTTATTTCTATAAAACTCTTCCAGTCTTTACATTTACAAATCATCACTTGTACACCATCCATCCATCCATTTTCAGACCCGCTTATCCTCACAACGATCGCGGAAGTGCTGTAACCGAGCAGGAGGAAGGGTACTCTCTGAACTGGTTGCCAGCCAATCGCAGGGCATATAGAAACAAAGAACCATTCATACTCACAGTCACACCTGCAATTTACTGTAGAATCTCCAATCAACGCATGCTTTTGGGATGTCTGAGAAAACCGGAGTGGGCAGAGAAAACCAACACAGGTGCGGGGAGAACATGCAAGCTCCACACAGGCGGGGCCGGGATTTGAACCACGGTCCTCAGAACTGTGAGGCCAAAGCTCCAACCAGTTGCGTGACCGTCCCGCCCACTTGTACACCATTCCTAGAAAATCGCATGTTGCATGATTGTTGAGCTATTTTTAGAACAGGCCAGCGGGCTTTTCATGTGGTCGTCAGGCGCTACCTGGTGACTGCAGGTACCAAATTTGTCACCCCTGATTTTGAAAATATTGCAGTATATGACAACCCATATTCATGAATGTTCTATTTAAAAAAAAAGATGAAATTGCTCAAAAGTTAGTGTTATTTTATGTGTTCAAACTATGAGTCTAACTTTTTCAAAATCTCAGTTAAACAATTGACAAAAGGATTGCATCAAGGTCAGATTTGGAAAATGGCACATGATCACAGAGAGCCAGTCATATGTGACAACTTTAGAAGGAGAAAGTTGAATGAAAAAATAATCTGATCTTTTTTGCCTGTATTTCAAATGTAACTTAAAATTGTAATTATGGAAATTTCCAAAAGCAACTGCAATTTAATTACACAATTTCTCCCAGTATTGTAATGGATTGTTTGGCAATTAAATTAGGTAATCTTGTTACATGTAATTAGCTGCTCCTCAACACTGCATATGACCTGATCTCCATTCTCCTGATGATAGACGTGGGAGTCCATGGGCTCTAACAGGTTGGTCCTGTCTCACATCACTGTCACACAAGTAACGCACAGTGACAATCACAAACGTAATGACCATTTCCCGAGATAATGTTCTGTCATTGTTACAGCTTAAGTGCCACAATTACTGGTTCCTGTCATATAACGCAGGTGCATAATGATCCTAATTTGGTGAGACAGGAGTGAGACGCTACGGGCAGGCGAGCTGCAGGATGAATGCAATCAAAATGTTCCCACTCGTAACTCGTCGAAAATGTAACCTTGTAACTGCACGATGTGCTCGACACATAATGTGAACATTTTCAGACTGATATGTTACTGACGCAGTCCGGCGAATATTGTCCAACATCTTTTGTTCTTATTGTGTTTAAATCTAAGCAAAGCGCAGTAGTCACACTTGTTATTTATTTATTTTAAATGATTGAGCAGCACATAAACAATTGCAGACAATGGGGCTCGGCATAATAAATAGCGATATTAGCCAAGAAGAGGGTGGAAACTGGTTTCCAGTGTTCCCCCGTTATTCATGGGCGCAACGTAGTATTAATACACACTGGTTACTCTGTCAAGATGCATGCCAGCGCGTACGTAAGCTACCACATGATGGTGCTTTCAGGTGGTGTGATAATTTTAGTTTCCATATGACACTGTGAGTGTACAACATCGTCGGTAATGACCGTTCTACACGAGGAGTGTGTGGGCCAATGTAAGTTTCTGCTTACAGATGTAAAATGCAATTGTTACTCTTGCCTTGTGAGTGGCATCATGTTGTAGCTTAGATACATGCTAAAATATTTGCTGGCATGCATATTAATAGTGTGTTTAAGTGTACTTTGTTGGGCAAGTCACACAACATTTGCAACTGTTGTATCTTGTTACACCACATCGTAAGGCGCCAAGTCTCATGTGGCATCTTAAGACCTTTACGATGGGGAAAATACGGTAGATAAAAAAAATGGAGAGCAAAATCCGCAACTATGCGGGGCTGCCAACATTGAATGGCAAATGGGCAAGGGTACACTGTACTGACAATGTGGTTAAACTGTGCTACGCACGATGATCTGAAAAGGCTACCCGATAACTCAAGGTGACAAACAGCCTAAATGGTCACCAGACCTCAAATCGTGAATTAAACGGCACTCCTATTAGAGAGAAAATACAGACAATATAAGGTAACATTGAGAAACAATTAAGTGTTGCTCGGTCAACAACCCAGTTATTGTGAATATGACTGATTACTGTTTCACTTTCGCTACATCCTTCATTCCAGATGTTCGCTGATCCAATCCGCTTTCTTTTGCTATTCACCCCATTGCCCCGACTTGGACTTTTTCCCCATTCTTAGTAAGGCACCGTCTCTATCTGCCCCCAGTGGCGGTGGAGCACTGTAAACATTGCAACTTCCGAAAAGGTGGAAAGTAAATGAAGTGAGTTTCCCCAGGCTGGAAAAGTTCATCGCACATCTCAGTATGTTTGCATTCCTGCTACTTTGCGACCTTTTGGAATCACTTGCTGGCAAGCTCATTTTGAGCCATAAGAACAGATTAGCTCAGTTCACCTAAATGCTTAGAGTCCTTGGGCTTTCGTTTACTTTCTTTTCCAACCTTTTCCTTCCCACACCCTTTTTTTGTTCATTATTATTTCTTTGCTGAAAGAATTGGGAGAAAATAATTTATTTAAAAGTCCAACAAATATGTGCAAAGAAAAGTAGATTTGTCTTTTGGCCTTTCGTTCACACACAAATGTACGTTTTTGTCCTGAAAGAGAACTTTTGGAAAACTGGCACAGTTTTAAATATTTACCATAATAGGGTTTTGACAAACTGAGGCAGATGTCGCTTTTCTTCAGGTTTCTGATTTTCTCAAATGTGAGCCACACATGCGTTTTCATGGGTCAGTCCAAGCTGTGAAACACCACCAGATAAATTGTGGGGTAGATGTCGTGCCCGCTAAAGGAACGATGTGTACTATAATTCATCACGAGCGCCTCCTTTCCAGTCATCACTTGAACAGAAATTTAGACCGGCAGGTATGTGTTAAGTGTTCTCTCTCACCTTTCAGTCCTGAGTCCACTTCTGTCTTAAAAACCCACATTAGCATTTTAAATGGTGCTTTGGCGTACTGATTGTTTTTCCTCTGTGTCATCCAAGGCTCAGTGTGCCAAATGGACAAAACCCAAAGAGGTAGGGAGTGTGAGAGTCTGTACCACAAATGAGTAACCTCATTTTCTGTGTGTTGCGTGGTAATAATGTAAGCATCGAAGGTTGGCCATTATGACCTAAAATTAATATCACATTAGAAATTCATTCCATATGCAGTATTAACATAAGTTTAAAAATGGTAATGGCAGTAATTCTGAATGAGTTATGTAGTCCTTTAGCCAAGACAAATTGATTTTAAAAAATGTAATGCAACTTTTGGGGGGAATTGTACAAAATATTACAAAGCGGAGAGTCACTGGTTGTGTAGTGGTACGCACGCCTGCCTTTGGTGTGGGCAGCGTGGGATCGATTGCCGCTCAGTGATGGTGTTGATATCTGCTCTGCGACTGACTGGCGACCAGTTCAGAGTGTAGTTCGCCTTTCGCCCGAAGCTAGCTGGGATAGGCTCCAGCTTTCCCGCAACCCTTGTGAGGATAAGTGGCTCGGATAACGACATGACTTGCAGAGCGGTAAACACACAAAATTGCTGACAGAAATATTTCATCTACTTTTCATGTGAGGTAAAAAATATATAGTCAGTCACTCACATTTTAAAAATGTATGGGTGTGGTCAGTCATGCCCGCAGATATAAAGTGGGATTAGGGATGGAATCTCAAGACCTTAAAATAACTGAGTTGTTATACCGAGTATGTAGTTGTTACCTAATACCATAATCATAATTTATTGACACTGCACAGACTGAGACAGACATTTTTAAAGAGGTCAATAGAGATTCCATTTCAAAACTAAATATTCATATGATCAAATCATTTTATTTCATCATGGTGTATTGTTAATCTCGCGTAATTTATGGCACTACCTATTGTCAGTCCATTGATGAAAGCTAGCAGTCGATGATATATATCTTCGTAAAGCATGGAGAGGGGAAAAGTTTTCAACTTCAAGAAAACGCAGTACCACGGGGAAAAATGACCGTTTGCATTTCGATATATGAACAGACTAGACTAGACTCAAAGAAGAGGATGAAACCGGATCCATCGTCAGAAGAAAAAGAGGAATGCACAGAGCCTACAACTGAGTATAGGGACTTTGAATGTTGGGACTATGACAGGAAAAGCTCAGGAGTTGGTTGACATGATGATTAGGAGAAAGGTTGATGTACTGTGCATCCAAGAGAGCAGGTGGAAAGGTAGTAAGGCTAGATGTTTAGGAGCAGGGTTTAAATTATTCTACCACAGATTAGATGGGAAGAGAAATGGAGTAGGGGTTATTTTAAAGGAAGAGCTGGCTAAGAATGTCTTGGAGGTGAAAAGAGTATCAGATCGGGTGATGAGACTAAAATTTGAAATTAAGGGTTTTGTGTATAATGTGGTTAGCGGCTATGCCCCACAGGTAGGTTGGGACCTAGAGTTGAAAGAGAAATTATGGAAGGAACTAGATGAAGTAGTTCTGAGCATCCCAGACAGCGAGAGAATTGTGATTGGTGCAGATTGTAATGGACATATTGGTAAAGGAAACAGGGGCGATGAAGAAGTGATGGGTAAGTACGGCATCCAGGAAAGGAACTTTGAGGGACAGATGGTGGTGGACTTTGCAAAAGGGATGGGGATTCCTGTAGTGAACACATTTTTCCAGAAGAGGGAGGAACTTATAGTGACCGACAAGAGCGGCGGTAGAAGCACGCAGGTGGATTATATTTTGTGCAGATGATGTAATCTGAAGGAGATTACTGACTGTAAAGTAGTGGTAGGGGAGAGTGTAGCTCGACAGCATGTGTAGGATGACTCTGGTGGTGGGTAAGAAGATTAAGAAGACAAAGGTGGAGCAGAGAACCATGTGGTGGAAGCTGAGAAAGGAAGAATGTTGTGCGGCCTTTCGGAAAGAGGTGAGACAGGCTTTCGATGGACAGCAGAAACTCCCAGAAGACTGGACTGCGACAGCCAAGGTAATCAGAGAGACAGGCAGGAGAGTACTTGGTGTGTCTTCTGGTAGGAAAGGGGAGAAGGAGACTTGGTGGTGGAACCCCAAAATACAGTGAGTCATACAAGGAAAGAGATTAGCGAAGAAGAAGTGGGACACTGAGAGGACTCAAGTGAGTGAACGGAGTACATCGAGATGCAACGTAGGGCAAAGGTAGCGGTGGTAAAGGATGAACAAGAGGCATATGAAGACATGTATACCAGGTTGGACACGAAAGAAGGAGAAAAGGCTCTCTACAGGTTGGCCAGACAGAGGGATAGAGATGGGAAGGATGTGCAGCAGGCAAGGGTGATTAAGGATAGAGATAGAAATGTGTTGACTGGTGCCAGTAGTGTGATAAATAGATGGAGAGAATACTTTGAGAAGTTGATGAATGAAGAAAATGAGAGAGAAGGAAGAGTTGAAGAGGCAAGTGTGAAGGACCAGGTAGTGGCAATGATTACTAAGGGGGAATTCAGAAAGGCACTACAAAGGATGAAAAATGGAAAGGCAGTTGGTCATGATGACATACCGGTGGAGGTATGGGAACAATTTGGAGAGATGGCTGTGGAGTTTTTGACCAACTTATTCATCAGAATACTAGCGGGCAAAAAGATGCCTGACGAATGGAGGAAAAGTGTACGAGTTCCCATTTTTAAGAACAAAGGGGATGTTCAGAGCTGTTGGAACTATAGAGGAATAAAGTTGATGAGCCACACAATGAAGTTATGGGAAAGAGTAGTGGAGGCTAGACTCAGGACAGAAGTAAGTATCTGCGAGCAACAATATGGTTTCATGCCTAGAAAGAGTACCACAGATGCATTGTTTGCCTTGAGGATGCTAATGGAAAAGTACAGAGAAGGTCAGAAGGAGCTACATTGTGTCTTTGTGGATCTAGAGAAAGCCTATTACAGAGTACCCAGAGAGGAACTGTGGTACTGCATGCGTAGGACTGGTGTGGCAGAGAAGTATGTTAAAACAGTACAGGACATGTATGATGGGAGCAGAACAATGGTGAGGTGTGCCTTAGGTGTGACAGATGAATTTAAGGTGGAGGTGGGACTGCATCAGGGATCAGCTCTTAGCCCCTTCCTGTTAGCAGTCGTAATGGATAAGTTGACAGACGAGGTTAGACTGGAATCCCCTTGGATCATGATGTTCGCAGATGATATTGTGATATGCAGTGAAAGCAGGGAACAGGCAAAGGAACAATTAGAAAGATGGAGACATGCACTGGAAAGAAGAGGAAAGAAGATTAGCCGAAGTAAACCAGAATATATGTGCATGAATGAGAAAGATGGAGGGGGAAGAGTGTGGCTACAGGGAGAACTGATAGAGAGGGTGGAGGACTTCAAAATTTTCAACAAAAAACAATCCAGAGCAATGGTGAGTGAGGTAAGGGAGTGAAGAAACGGGTCCAAGCAGGTTGGAACAGCTGGGGGAAGGTGTCCGGTGTGTTATGTGACAGAAGATTCTCTGCTAGGATGAGGGGCAAAGTTTACAAAACAGTGGTGAGACCGGCCATGATGTACGGATTAGAGACGGAGACACTGAATAAACAAAAGGAAGCAGAAATGGAGGTAGCAGAAAGGAAGATGTTGAGGTTCTCGATCGGAGTGAGCAGCTTGGATAGGATTAGAAATGTGCTCATTAGAGGGACAGCCAAAGTTGATGTTTTGGAGACAAGATTCGAGAGTGCAGACTTCGATGGTTTGGACATGTTCAGAGGCGAGAGAGTGAGTATATTGGTGGAAGGGTGCTGAGGAAGGAGCTGCCAGGCAAAAGAGTGAGAGGAAGACCAAAGCAAAGGTTGATGGATGTAGTGAGGGAGGACATGAGGACAGTGGGTGTTAGAGAGGAGGATGCACGAGATAGGCTTGGATGGAAAAAGATGACTCGCTGTGGCGACCCCTAACGGGACAAGCCGAAAGAAAAAGAAGAAGTCCAACATTAGAACTTCTATCAAGTCGAAGTAAATCACAATCTCATACTTATTATAGCTAGATACTGAAACATTACCTGTTATATCCCAGAAATGTTTTCAGTATAACTCAGGGCGTCCAGATTTTTTTTTCAAGCAGCCAGACTCTCGCAATCGATCGGCTGGGGAAGGGGGTGCACGCGTGCATCGCCGCAACTGCTAGAACGCGCCTTTGTGTGTGTGCACTCGACGTATTGGCCACACCTTAATCAAGCGAAGAGGTGGATGATAGTCTAACGTCTTTTTTTTGTTTTGTTGGCACTCTGTCACACGATCAACCAAAATTGCCTTCCGATCGACGCATTGAGCACCCCTGCTGTGACCGAATGTCCTTTGACATGGCTCATGATGTTGATGACTTTCGATTTAAATGCGCTCGCAGCACGTGAAGCAGCTCGGAGCATGTCCTAATGGCATCCCTTCCCAACATGCTCAGTACGATTAACTTGCATTTCCTGTGTCCGGGTGAATACTGATTGTTTAGGATCAGGGTTGTTTTATTACCAATGTTTATGAAACGAAACGTAAATTAATGTCAAAACTACAAAAAAAAAGTGAGGTCTTTCAATATCGATTTTTTTCTACCAAATAAATTTTACGCACGTGATTTTTCGTGCTAAACTGTGCAGATTTGCGAGTGCGATGGAGCGCTGGCGTGATCGCGCATGTCAAATGAGAGCGACTATAGTATTTTATTGGATGATGTATTCAGTAATGTACTGATTAATTTCTGGTATTCAGATGTGTGTCTACTCTGTGTAGCTGTTTTATGCATTTTGTTCTCTCAATACTTAACACTGTCAGCATTCCCAGTTTCCATTGATGTTTGACTTCTAGAGCCGTCAATGGCAGGGAATGTGTTATATACCTGCTGAATTGCTCTTCATATAATTAACTGCTCTCCACTACAACACGGTTTAGACTATTAGCTATTAAAAGTGTACACCACAGGACTACCGTAGGACTTATTTTGGTATTTCGCTGCTCTACATTTCATGTTTAGTAGTTAGCATGGTGTCTCTGTGATCTCCTCTTATCTTTTCTTGCTAGTGTGTCTCATGATTAGCTACTCCCCGTCCACCTTTAGTATTAACTTGTCAAAAATGTAACTTATTTACTGCCATACAGGCATTTATATGTCCCATAAATCTTCGTACATCGGAAAAATAAACCATTCTTGACATAAACCATTTTTATTTATATAATATGCTCTATTGCTTTTATAATATGCTGACTATACGTCTTTGACCACATCTTGCTCCATCCTGAACATCTTATCTTGACAATAAGTTTTTAAATGCGGTTGCAACCATACGACTGCTTCCTGAACCGCCTATCAGGATGATTTCAATGAATTGCTCTTTATTCAAATGCAATCTTTGGGTTATCTGAAATACAAAGAAATATATGTTGCAGCCATATATGTATGTCTCCTGTGCGTGGAGGCTTATGGGACACCCTATAGGTAGGACAGTGTTCAGCGATCGCGATGCTAGATGCTTGAAGCCATTTTCAAACTGAGGCAGATAGGACGACATCATCAACAAGCGTTATTGCGATCGATCGGAATCTCTATAAGACGCAAAATTCATAGCACACCCCCCTGAGGCCAAATTTATATCGTATACCCCCACCCTCCCAAGGCACTGCTATCTCATAATACAGCACTGTCCTTTTGATGAAAATATGATGACATTTGTACGATCTCGGTGTCGTAAACACGTTCCCTACCCCGAGCCTTTTTGCGGTGTAAGACGCATGACACCTTATGTGAAGGTGACACTCATCAGCACCTAACACAGTCTGCCGGGGATTTATACTTCTCACAAATTTCCCTGACGATTATTGAAGTTGAGTCTGAAGGAAACGCATGAGGTTTGGCTCAGAGGGATGACGCAATCTCTTGCTGTTTGTGCACGAGTGTCTTCTGTGTGCCTAAAAGCACCTTTCAGCTTAAGACACTTTTTGTGTGAACTTGAGTTGAAAAGAAGTATTTTCGCTGAAGGTGTCGATAAAAATCTCACTACTGAATCTTTACCTAAAGGGATTCTCTCCCCCCCACCCCCACTCCCATTTTCTCTTCCTCTATCACTGGGGAGTTTTGAAAATCAGAAGCTCTTTTACTTTTCATCGTCTTGTTCACAGTATTAAGTCAGTTATTGTAGGTGATGCATTTGGACATTCTGTGAAAAACACAATTAGTCGCTCTCACATGATCGAGAATCAGGACAGAACTGAGACTTAAATGGAAGTGATATTGATTTTCATGTACTACACTTCATGCAAGGCAGCTTTGTGCCTTTTTTACTCCTCGCAAGTACTCTTTTTTACTTCGTCAGTTAGGGCATTAAAATCATGTAAGAGAGCAAAATTAAACAGCAAATGCAGCAATCATTTTTCTCTGCTCCTAATGGAAGTCTGTTGGTCACATTTTCTGACACAGGGAAGAAATGTGGCACTTTTTCTCGACACGTTTCCAAAGGTAGTTTTTTCCCCCCCAAACAATGTATTTTTTTTTTTTCAGTCAAATCTCATTTTGCAGCTCTTGCGGGGGATGATTGCGTGAGCCTGCAGGCAGTGTTAGGAAAATGTATTCCCACCAGCTCAAAACAACTTCCAGAGATTAAAAGGATATTTATCAAAACATATATTCTGCATATTAAATTAGGTGTGACACAGAGGAAATGATGATATGAGGTAAACGGCGTTTCAAGTTTTTACGCCATAAAAAAAACATGAGTAAAAATGAAACCAAATAATTAAACTTTGTGAATGAGAGAAACAGAAAGTTTGCTGAGGAGACAAGAAAATGTGTTTTCCGCGTTTAATTTATCTGTGAGGAGCAGTGGGTGGCAAACAGGTAGCTCCAAGGGACGAAATCCAGACCCTGCAGCACTTTAGTCAAAGAGGTGGCTAAAAATGAAGTTTATACCTTGTGTTGAATGCTACTCGATTGGGTCATCATAGATACTAATAATACTGAATGAGATGTAAAAGACGTCTTGTGGTGCATTGAGATAAATTGGTGGTGTCTTAAAGTTAAATTTGATCAGTGACCCCCGTTAGTATTAATATACTTGTATATCAAATCATCTTTACCCAGTGAGATGAACTGAGATGCCATTAATCTATTCCAGCCTGTTTTTAGTTTTTTTAAGAAAAGTAGCACTCTAAGACATTGTATTTTATGAAAACATATAGTAATTCATGATTAAATAGAATGTAAAGAAATTGAAGTTTTCGTTGTAAGACCAATGCAATTTGTTCAGGCAAAATTGTGCTTGTTTTAAATGGCATGCAATTTTGTTTGGTTTTTGTTTATGTTTCACAGTTAACGTGAGTTGCCGTAAACAACTTGAAGCCTCTTTTTTGAAGAATCTGGAAAACTGCTGTGATGTTGCTGATGTGATTTGAACTTACTACCATACAGCGATTGCATCTCAAATCTTTGCTCTTAAATGAAACCCAATAAAAAATAAAAAATTAGCTAGACGATTTATGAGGCACAATCTGTTTAATACTTTATATTTTATCTAATTATGTCATCACAATATGGTTTTGTAAAGTAAAAAAAAATATATAGTGTGCTAGTTTCACATAACAGACATTACAAAATTATTTATTGAGTTTTTTAGGGACGGCTGGAAGGATTAATAACATTTGAATGGGGAACGATGATTTGAGATAACAGCAAGTGCAAGTGCTTGTACTCATATTGTGTCTGAAAGAAATGGTGTCATTGCATCCCAAGTGTTTATATTTTGGATGGGATAGTGGTTGTAGTAAGTGGTACCGGTAAGTCCCCACTGAAGTCCCAGGTAAAAAACCCATGGCCCACCATGGGAATGTAACCAGAAACATTTTTTTTTCATCCCTTGAGGAGTTCTGGGAAATTACTACTTTTGCTATTCATAATCTTACGAGATTAAACATGTGATTATAGCTAAAATACTGTGGACGGCAGTGTTTTGGCATTGGGTACAGTTACGTTTTCTTTCCTTTCCCAGCTTTGCAAATCAATAATTTCCTTTCACATCACACATTAGATGGAGAATCACAATGAAACCGAATGGACGTTTGGGGAGAAATTGACTTTTTGAAATTGATTTTGTGTACATTAAGTCATGCATCTTGGTACTGCGTGAGCATTTGGAGATACAGTGCATGCTTTTCATTGCATTGTAGTCAGCAGAAATGTCCAATTCTGGTTTAAAAAATGTGAGGGCGGGTCAGAGTAATCAAACCTGGAAAAAGAACCCACACAGGATAATTATATGAAAATGAGCTTCACATTTGGATCTGTCAGTAAATTCAGGGAAAATATGGCTTAGAACCGATGTTCAGTCCCCCTTAAATAAATAGTGCCTCCCCTCCTAGCCCCAGTCGATGAAAAGTTTTTAGAAAATTAAGCGTTCACTCCACAGAAGCGGTACAGCGGCAATACAATACCCCATATTGCGTTAGGACATTTTTATTCATTTTGGGGTCACAAAACTTTGAGTACTCAGTAATTCTTCGAGCTGAATGATTGTTGCCAAAATATGTGAGCATGATGTGGACACCATTTAGTGTCACTTCACCATCTGAAAACATCCCAAGGTACCAAAGTTGCTGAGATTGGTATTGTTTGACCCCAATCTTTTTTTACTTCTGCCCACTTGGTTGATCATGCCTAGCTTTCCTCAGTTTGGTTCTGTACAAATATTTCTGTATAAAAAAAACTGCATACCAAGTGGACACGTCAAATGCTGTCTATCCGCTATCACTACCCTTTCTTTGTTGTGTTGAATTATTAAGTTCACGGAGTTGTGATGACAGACTTTTGCTTGGGTCGATGAACCTTGTGTGAATGTAAGCTGGATCAGACTTTAACCTTTGCAAACTGTTCCATCGGGAAATAAACTGACCTGAACAATTTATCATCAGGGATATGTTGCAGAACTACACACAGTGGCTGAGAATCTGCTCTATGGAGAACAATTTTGCATATCTATAGTTTTATTTCTTCCTTATGCTTTAAACGAGAGACTGAACAACTGAAAATCTCATCATTATATTCTCAGAACTTGCTTCTATTGCATGAAGACTGTGTCACTTTGTTGAATAGACATTTCGTTGTTCCAAAGAGTGTTGACTGTCGACTCTTGCGGAGGTAAGAGTCGAAAGTCCTCTGTCAATTTGCTGATTGGAAGACAAGTTGCCAATAATGCCAGCTGAGATAAGTCGACTTGAAGATAAAAATGTCGATGCGGAGTAGAGAAATCGACCAATATATTCTGACTACTATGAACACGAAAAAATCTTGGGACTTACTTTTTTGAAGTAGTGCCTATTCTCACTGTGTCGCTGTCAAGAAATGGGTAATTCGCATACAACATCACTTTGAGGAAACGAAAAGAAGACTCCTACGATTCTCCAAAGTAGATGCGCAGCGTGCTTGCTTCAGGCAGTTTATTTGTGTTTAGTTCTAGTTTATTGTAAAACTGACATAAAATGAGAATTAAGGGTCGGTTATTGTAAAAAAAAAAAAAAAAAAAAAAATCAACCAAAGCATATAATTTCATCCAACAAAACTAGCATAATTCTAACAAACATAATATGAAATGCCCTGGATGAGCAATGTAATGGTTGTTATAAACTTTAAAACAACGGCTACTTAAGCACACCTGGAGCTACGGCACATTTCTGCAATTTCCAAATGAGTGCAGGTGCGGCTGATGAACAGCAATATTTTCAGTGAACCCCTTGATAAAAATAAGTCTTTGGACATTCTGCAATCCCACACGCGTCCTCCACTTTTTGATTAAACGGATATCAGCGCAAGCCATAATTATAGTCTGTAACCATCTTAAACAGTCTACTGTAATTACCCTCTGGCTCAAGTTCACTTCACACTGACTGTCAGCGCCAATAAATGTCTTTAAAATGGGATAATCTCAGGGACAATATAGTTGGTAGGATTTAAATGAGGCTTATTAGGAAATATCTTAAGAACAATGCAATGTATAATTTCAAGTTCAACATAAATTGCACATTCCCTGCTTCCGTCTAAAGAGCTGTTTTCCGGGAGATTGTGCAGTGAAGCAGAAAAAGCAGCAGTCAATTACATTTCGCAAAAAGTGCAAAAACACCTCACTTGGATTTAACTTGTCATGTTTCTGTGACATTTAATTCCCTCAATGTCATGTTTTTTGCTGTCTAAAAAAATTCATTTTGAGTATTTCACATCGTCGTAGTCACATAGAACCAGCACAAACACTTACAATGTATGATTGTTTGCCCTGCACCAAATCAAGTTTATCATTCCTTTTTACAAAAAGATTAACAAGAAGAATATCAGATTTGATATACAGATACTCCGGATCTTTTCACCCCCTAAATCGTATAGAAAAAGCAGTGGTAAATGTTAACAATTCAAAAAGATCAAGTAGTGTTTTAAAACAGATAGTAAAAGATAATGGACAACTGTTGAATCAGATTAGATCTATTGATATCAAAATAGCCAAAGCACACTCCAAGTACACACACAAGGCAAAATATATTGACATTTTGTCTTTTCTTTTCAGGAGTGATAATGACACATGCTGCCGCCGCTCAGTTACAAACCAGAATAAATCTTTTCATAAATCTCGGGGAAAGATGAAGTTGAAGGATTACATTAAAACATCATTCACATTCTAGCAAAACTCACTCACGGTAAGTGTGTGTTTGTTTCCAAATCATGTTGGGACATGGCGTGAAACAAATAAAAACAAAGTGCAATGATTTGCAAATACCTCTATTTAATCGAATACACTATAAAGCAAGATATTTCATGTTCGAACTTTATTTTTAGCTAATAATCATTTCCGTAATTTCATGGTAGCACTAACAGGGTCGGTTAAAAAAAAAACATACCTAAATCACTGAGACGCAACAGTAATACAACAGCAACATGGTAGCACGGCTCTAACGCTAGAGCTGCGCTAACTGGGCTGGTTTGAAAAAAAAAAAAAATACCGGTAAAAGTCACTTCCTCGGCATGTATATTCCACCGATCTCACTCTTACCTTTTCCGCTCAAGTGCCCCCTCACGGCCGTTAGAAAAAATGCACAAATTACCCACTTGACCGCATATGCCACAGGGTCGAAAGCGTGTGGAAAAAAAGTCGCGGCTTATAGTCTGGAAATTACAGTAACTTGGAATTTTATTGCTGCAACACATTCCAAAAAAGCTGGGACAGGTGGGGGAGAAAAAAAGACTAGACCGTTGTGGAATGCTCATCAAAAACCCGTTTGGAACATCCCACAGGTAAACAGGCTTGTTGGGAACCGGTGGGAGCCATGACTGAGTATAAACGGAGCTTCTCTGAATTGCTCAGTCATGCACAAGCATAGATTGGGTGAGGTTCACTTCGTTGTGAAAAATTGCATGAGCAAATCGTCAAACAGTTTAAGGACAATGCTCCTCAACATACAATTGCAAGGAGTTTAGGGATTTCATCATCTACGGTCCATAATATAATCAAAAGGTTGAGAATCTAGAGAAATCATTACATGTAAGCGGCAAGGCCAAAACCCAATATTAAATTTCCGTGATCTTGGATCCCTCAGGCAGCACTGCATCAAAAACTAACATCAATGTGAAACGGATCTCACCCTATGGCCTCACGGACACTTCAGAAACCCAAAGTCAGTAAATACAGTTCAGCACTACAGCCGTACTTGTATATGCAATTTAAAACTCTACGATGCAAAGCAAAAGCCATTTATCAACAACACCCAGAATTGCCGCCGGCTTCTACAGGCCTGAGCTCCTCGAAGATGGACTGATGAAAAGTGAGGAAGTGTTCTGTGATCCAATAAGTTCACAATTCAAATTGTCTTTGGAAATTGTAGAAATCATGTCCTCTGGCCCAAAGACAAACCGGACTGTTATGGACGCAAAATTCAAAAGCCAGCATATGTGATGGTATGTGGGTTTGTTAGTGCCAATGACATGGGTAACTTACACATCTATGAAGGAATCATTAATGCTGAAAGGTACATACAGAATTTGGAGGAACATGTGCTGCCATCCAGGCAACATCTTTTTGACGGACACTCTACTTATTTCTGAAAGACAATTCCAAACCACATTCTGCTCATGTTACAACGGCGTGTCATCATAGCAAAAGAGTGCAGGTACTAAATTGGCTCGCCTGTAGTCCAGACCTGTCTCCCAGTGAAAATGTGTGGCGCATTACGAAGCGTAAAATACGCCGACGGAGATCCCGGCCTGTTGAACAGCTGAAGCTGTTCATCAAGCAAGAATGGGAAATACAAAGTTTCAACAATTATTGTCCTCAGTTACCAAACACTTATTGAATGCTATTAAAAGAAAAGGTGATGCAACACAGTGGTAAACATGACCCTGTCCCAGCCTTTTTAGAAAATGTCACTGCTCTAATATTTCAAATGAATGATTATTTATTTATTATTTATTTCCGTTTGAACATTAAATATCTTGTTTTTAATGTATTCAATTAAATATAGGTTGAAATATTTTCAAATCACTGTATTCTGTTTTTATTTATGTATAACAGAATGTTCCAACTTAATCAGAATTGGGTTAGTAGTAAGTGAACATTGCAATGCAGTGTTTGGTTTTGTGTCTCTTCTGAGTGGGGGGGGGAGTGAAAAATGTTACTTGTTATTAATTATACTTAATATTAGGAACATTGACATTAAAAGTTTATCTTTTTTTTATATGTAATATTTAGAGGTCCATTATTTTTTTCAACACATATCCCTTTTCACAGATGGGGCAATTTTGCAAACAAACAATTGAACAAAATCTGTAGAACGCCCACACAAAAGCTTTTTCTGACTATCACACCAATGCATCCTAATTAAGGCACCATACGGTCGGTCGCGGATGCACGGCATCTCTTGGGGATTCTCACTAGAAGTAAATTTGGGTTCATCCATCCCCTTGGGTGAGCTTGGAAGACAGCCCAGTGAAGACAAACATTAGCAAGCACTTTCCCGTGCAAAACTGTTTCTGTTCTCTTCCCAAATGAAGTGAAAGAGTTTTGTATTTGCAAAGTTCATATCTGACAGGACGGGAATAACATGATAACCATCGTCCACGTGACTAACCAACTCACCAGTTCCCACCTCTTAGAGGCGCATACATGCATCTAACACAGATACAACAATAGGAATAGTATTTTCTATACATTTTAAATTTCTCTATATTGTGGATTTGCACCTATTATGGGTGGGTCTGGAATGTATCCTCACCCATAAATGGAGGTTCACTGCATAGCAGAATTTCGGTTCACTGTTCGAGAAAAGATCGATTGACGAGCAACTACTGTTTCAGTTCCAGAGCAGTCTTGGCATTCACACAGAATGCTGAGTTATGTCATCGCTCAGAGCCCAATGTTGTTGGCTGTATGCGTCACATGCTTTAAGTATCTTTGTTTTTAACTGAAACTGTTTGCCTTCAGTATGGCTTCAGAGAGAGTGAAACGTGATGGAAAAGCCTGATTGTATTACTAATGAAAAAAATACCAGATTAGACAACAAACAACAAAGAGGTAATAAAGGGTTCATTCATTTCAATATATCTTTTTTAAGTAAAAGTAAACACCTTGGTTCTATCGCTGAATCAGATTAATTCTATTTCCATTCATTTTAATGGTAAAAATTGCTTTGATTCACTAAGAGTGTTTTGGAACAAATTAAGTTTGCGAACTGAGGTTCTGCTGCTGATGCTGATAAGCGCAAAATGGGAGCCCCTGATAGTAATTGCTAATACGTCAAATCCTGGGGTTCTTCTGGGCGAACTAGGTATTTAGCTGAGATGTTAGACTGGTCATCTCCCAATCCAGCGTTTGCGGATTCAGTTCTCAGGATCCTGCGATGTTGTAATCCAAAATCTCCAGTATGCAACAGCAATCTGTTTTGTTGCTGCCATCAGCCTTGTGGTCAAATAAAATGTGTCAAACTGTGTCAATGGATTTATGCCGATATTGAATTGCATTATACAAATTTAAGTAGAAAAGTAAACACACGGAGGTCTTGAAACGTAACAGCACTGTTGCAAATGATTACATCAGGCGGAATCAATGAATGGTCTTAGCGCACTTATCTGGAGTCGGTGGTTTGAACTTAATTTTGAACTTCAAGGTCTTATTTTATTCACTCACACTGCTTTCTGACATCTTCCCGCATTTAATTGTAGTTATATAAATGTGTTCAGGGTCTAAAGTAATAACTGGTGTTCTGTGCAGTGCGCTGTCTTCATGACTTAAGTAGTTCAGCAAGGTTGCTTTCTATTCATTAGGATGCAAGTGTGAAAATGTGTGGCTTCAACTATTAAATTGCAAGTCTTCATTCATAACACAATTGAGTTAAAGTTATGAAGAAAATCCTTTTTCTCCTCCATTTTTGTTGCTTGTTAGCATAGTCGTTTTCCCACTCTCCCACTGACTGATCTACATCAAACTGGGACATCGGAATGAGGGGTGCAACTAACGAGTATTATATTCATCCGTGCATCCATCCATTATCTGAGCCGCTTATCCTCACAAGGGTCGTGGGAGTGCTGGAGGCAATCTGAGATGTCGTCGGGCAGGAGGTGGGGTACACCACATAAGATTCTTTCATTGTTGCATGTTTTGGGGATGTGGGAGGAAACCGGAGAAAACCCAAGCAGGTATGGGGAGAACATGCAAACGACACACAGGCAAGACTGGGATTTGAACCCCAGTGCACAGAACTGTGAGGCAGATGTGCTGCCCACCGTTCTGCCATGAGTATTTTAATAACTGTCTATCTGTCTGATTAATTTCTTTGATTAATCAATGAGTTGGGTAAAAAAAATATTCTTAGTAACTTATGTCCTTTCCTTTACTGGTTTAGTCTGTAATGTCAGACAATAGGCAAAAACTTTGGTAATTCTCATTTTGATTAAAAATAAAGTCTACTTTCGGGGATGACTACAGGAATATGAGAATATTTGCTGTTGTGAGACTGAAATTCTAAGGATTTGGACAAGTTGATGTTAACTCAGTGGTCCCTAACCCTCACTCCATGATCTTGTACTGGCCTGTGAGGCATTTTTTACCGGGCTGCATATAAAAGAATGACCAATTTATATAATTGATGTGCACGTGAATCATTTTATTGATGCATCACTAACTATAAATGACTCATTTAAACAACACACTGTATTTTGCAATCGGCAATTGAAGAATTCAAACGCAAAAGCAGGCATCTTACAAACCAGGTTAAAGTGAATAATTTTTATGAAGGTTCTTTGGGTCTTGTGGACTAGAAACCACAATCTCTTGAACGAACCCTTATCATGAATTTAAAGTAGTCCGTTATGGTCTTCGCAGCTCCCATCCTCAAGCTCCAGTCGAGCCACTGGGTTGCAACCAAGTTGTAGATTCTGAAGACGTTATTACCATACTTACGCCAATCTCACCTACTGACGAGTTTCATGACATGATCTGTCTTGGGTTGTTTCGGGTAATTTATCATATTTTAAGATTACTTTCATGGACAGTCAAATATTAGCAAGGGGACATGTTTGAGGATGTACGGGACGAGTGGGTGTTTGCTTTCAGTGAAGGTGATAGTGACTGATCCGAAGCGAAACCTTCATTTGCTTAGTTTTATGCAGTAGTTGTTTTTATAGGCCTTCTGCTAGTAATTACAGGTCTATTTTTGTCTAAATAGCACTTGACGGCTTTGGAGTCTGAACTTTTCAATTCTAAACTTTAAGAATTAAGAGAATTAATAAGTGACTATCTCACATCAGAAAATTGTTTTTGGTAAGTAGAGAAACATTGTGGGCACTCAGTGCTTAGTGCATCTGATGTATATTATAAGGAACTGAGCATTCTGTTTCATTATTCCAAGAAAATGTACAGTACTTTGCCAGAACATTGTGTTTTTGCTCAACACCTGATACTAAGGCAAATTGAGGCAAATGAAGAATTCTGCTCACCTTTTCTAATCCACACTGGAGTCACTTATTTCTGTAACTGCTCTTGTTTGCCCTTGACCAGCACTAGCAACTTTTTGAGGGATTCTCACTTGCGCCTTGTTAGCTTCCTATATCTTGCCCCTATAATAGGAGCCTTGGAGCTGCACGCTCCCTATTAACTCCCTTTGTGTGTTGCTTCGTGCCCTGGAGACTCAAACTGCTCTGCTGGCTTCATGCTTTGTGGAAAAACCAGTCAAGGTACACGATGTGAAAGAAAGAAGAGAAAAAACACGAATCACTGAATTGTTAGTTGTAGGCATGGGCAATGAATTTGATTACCTTTATCGTATATGGGGGGAATTAACAATCAGTATTTAGATTAGGTTTTTTTTTTTTTTTTTTTTTTCAAGATATTACTTATAATGGGCCTGAATGTTCAATACTTTCACTGCTACTCTCATACATAACTAAAAATGATAATGATTCCCTGAGGAGTTTTGGCAGTGTGGCTGGATCTTAACTTCTCATTACTGGTGTCATGTCGTTCTTCAGATCACAAACTAGTTCTCTGTAAGTTGCAGTCAAGTAAACTCTATTTTCCATTAAATATTTAAAAAAAGATGCTATTGATCATTGATCGATTAAACACAAATAGTCAAATTGTCTTGCATCAGACACACTGAAAGATAAACAATCCGACCTTGTGAAAGTGCATCCTAATGGTAATCTGTCTACATTTACAGACTAAAGTCTACGTTTCATGAAATTCTATTACCAAGTCTATTGTATTCATTTTGTACATTTATTCTTGGCTGCGAGGCACTAATGATGTAGTGCTACACTTGCCTGACTTTGGTGCAGAAGCGCGGGTTCAGTTGCTACTCAGTGACGGTGTCTATATTGGTAGTCTGTCTTTTGCCCGAAGCCAGCTCAGATAGGCTCCAGCACCCCGCAACCCTAACCAGGATCAGCAGCATTGAAAATGGATGGATTCTTGGCTGCACTGCTTCCAATAAGTGTATTTGGAAATCAGGTTTTTTTTTCAAATCCTCTTCAATTTTCAGCATTTCTCCTCGCTACACTGCTTCCAATATGTTTATATGGATATGAGATTTTGTGCCCAATCATATTTCAACCCCTATAGAGCTCGTGCACGTGACGTCACCATTTTCACGGCGCCACATTGCCGGTCAAAAACAGCCGCTCGACAGTGTGAGGGACATTGAATCGGAGCAGAATATACACTGTTGTTACAACAGACGAGATAGATATTCAAAGAGATCATTCTATGGAATACCAGCTGAAAAGATCAATGGATTTCGGCAATTAAACGTGATGGATAGTGCCCAACAAAATACACACGACTGTGTAGCGATCACTTCACTTCAGGTAGGAATTATTCTTCTCAATCTCAAATTCCCAAGAAGTACTGCATTTATAATGCTAAATTGGCTCATTTGAGAACAATACGCACATGAAGCATGTTGCGGAGCGGCCAACATCTCCCAGACGGAGTTTTTTTTTTTTTTAATATGCATTGTTCTCAAATGAGTCCAATGCGTATTTAAAAAAAGAAAATAAACCGTCGGTCACACAGAGATTTACGTAGGTTAACGTGTGGCCGCAACTTTGTGTACGGAGGAGTCTCTGTCTTATTTTTTTTTAACGCACTGCTCTCAAATGAGCCAACTAGGCATTATAGGTACTTCTTGGGAAACGCTACGAAGGACCCGACTTGCATTTATTTAAATATTGGTATTTGTATTGAATACTATCTGAAAAGATCAATGAATTTCGGCAAAGGTTAACGTGTAGCCAAACACACTTCTGCGCGCACGAGCCGTGTCCCCGTTGAGAACACATCCAGCAACGGAGTATTTATATACGTCCAGACTTTTCTACGCTTTCAAACTCTTCCGTGTAAAACTCAACGACTTACTCACCAGATACATGTGTAGATCGAGTTGTCCAAGACAAGCAGAAGCTGGTTAATAGACCAATTTGTTATTGGCGAAAACATCGACTTCGGTATTAAATATGGGTCCTTTAAGCCAAGTGTATCTCACTTTTCCACATACCTTTGTTTATTATCACCTTCGAAATGTTTAACGACATTGTGCTATAAGACGTATTTTCACGTATGAATGACGAATGCTTTGCTTGACTGACACTTCCGGCCAGTGACGTGATTTGATGACGTAGGTGCACGAGCTCTATATGTTGCCATGCCAATCAAATCTGCCCAGGCTGTTTGGATCCAGTAGTGCTGCCCTATGTAACAACAACTACTATATATTATCCAAGGGACTGTTTCTTTACCAAATCCTGTTGCTAATTCATCGTCACACGGCCGACGCATTATCCTCTAATTAGTTGGTCAGAGCAAAACTCGTTAAAGCCAGCTCTGACTGGAAAAACACATCTGAAGCACTCAGCATATGCGCGGAACTGTAATTGTCTTTAATAAACAATTTTTACTTGGTCATAAATTGGGAGCAAGCTAATGAAATGAGGCTTCAAGCTAAAGGAAGAAGCGTTCACTTCTGGGACGAGCAAAGGAAGTGTCCTGTTCCGTTGCTTCCATGGAGGCCAACATATGGAATGTGACTGCATAATTTATGGCAAAGCTTTGGGAGTGAAGGAAAGGAGGGTGCAATGAGAAGATACACTATTTATTTTTTTATTTGATTCCCGAATATACACTGCGACAAAGCAGTGAAGCAAATGCCGCATGTCTGGAAAATGTGCTTGGAGTTTGCAAACTTCTAGATGATTGTTCGCCTCCATGAGCCTCGAGTTGTCGAGGCCACCATTTCATAAACAATGGGAAAATACATGCAGCCTGTGAAAATTCTATCAAGGGTCGCAACAGCTTTCGGCAACCATCTGGACTTGCAATTTGGGGGCCAAGCAAATTTTATAAACCGGCTTGTCGACATGCATAATTACTCGAAATAATATTTTCGTTGAAAAGAAGGCATGATTGTGAATGAGCTCTAGCTGAGGCGCTGTGTAACTCCCTTACATCTGTTAGACTGATCATTCACCAGACTTGTTGGTCCAGTTTTGGCCACCAACCAATATCAGACCAATGATTAGATTCTGAGTCGTCTCACCGTTGCTAATGGTTACATGCCATCTCCTTTCAGTACTGCACTCTCCTCTGTGTGGATTGTTTGATCCAAATCACTGACTGGTGACGAATGGAGGCAATTAACAAACTACAAATACCTTACTGTAGTTAAATAGATTTTTCAGGTTTCTGTACTATTGTAATAATTTTTCTGACAACTTACAACTCTTTGTTTTCCTCCCTACCATATATTTGAAAACATAACTTTCTATTAAACTTCCTTTTACCAGTAGTTTATTTTGGATAACAAATCAGACGCCAACCGTGTACTGAAACAGACAATGTTCAACCTTATAGAAATTTAATTGCACAATATTGTATGTATAGTATGAGTAACCCAATTTAGGAATTTATCACAATCAGAGCCATTACCCAGCTAATTTCCACCTTCGACATGCAAGTAACAATTTCTGCACTAGCAGGACCGTTTCAATTAAATTGAAACAAAGAATATCGGGAAAATTCCCAATTTTGTCACTGATTAATGGCAATTCCATTCATTTACCGTGTTTTCCGGCCCTATAAGCCACAACTTTTTTCACACGACTACAACCCTCCAGTTTATGCGGTGATGCAGCTAATTTGTGCATTTTTTTCTAACGGCCACAAGGGGGCCCTCGAGTGGAAAAGTTAAGAGTGAGACCGTTGGAATATAGGTGCTGAGGAAGTGACTTTTACCAGTCCGGTCCTGTTAGCGCTGCGCTAGCATGTTACTGCCGTGTCTCAGCGATTTTTACCGCTATGTTTTTTTTAAACTGGCCCTATTAGTGCGGCGCTAGCATTAGCGTGGCGGCGCTAGCGTTAAACTCTCTCTGTACCCTCTTTCTTTCTAAATATCTCATGTTTTAATGTGGGATTCAATGTGGGCACTTGCGGCTTTTACACAGCTGCGGTGTATGTATGTACCAAATGGTATTTCCTTCACATATGTACTAGGTGAGGCTTATAACAAGGTGCGCTCTGTAGGCAGGGAATTAAATGTGAATGTTATAGTGGCTGCGACAGGTCACAATTCCAAATGCGGCAAAAAGAAAATGCAAAAGGCACGACACAACATTAACCCACTACGAAAATGTAAACGCCGCACCACAACTCATTAAAAGTACAACACAGCGACATTAAGGTTCAATGGAAGTGAATATCGGAACTCCCTACGACTGTATATTTCATCCAGGTTACTGGAGACTCAATGCAGACGGACCAAGTGACTAAGTTTGGAGGTTGCACAAGTTTTCATAAATAAAGTTGGAATAATGATGATTTATGACAATACAAAAGTGCTTACTTTAATAGCTGCAATAATTTCTTACTTCACCAACTTTGTTCATTAACATTTGCGCTACTTTCCACCCCAGTTACTTATTTTCTCCCTCAACTTTAATAATTCAAGTCATTACATGGATAGATTTTGTTTAAGGTTTGATAGTTTTCATTCGCGGTTGTTGATATTGGTAGAGTGTGTTTTGTAGTTCCAATTCCAACATTTATTCTTCTTTAATCTACATGATTATACTTATTTTATGACGTTTCTTCAAAACAGCATTAGTAGCCTCTTATTCATGCCGCTCTTGTCTCCCCTACCTTCTGTGACGATGCACATGCGCAGTAGTGGCTACTTCAAAAGCTGTTAGCAAAGGAACCAAAGGTTTGAATATCTCTCCCCAAAATACTAAAGAGGGATGTGATACAAAACCTGACGAACAGAATTTTCCATTCTTGTCAGCACAGGACTGATACACAAGCATCTCAAAAGCAAGCACATTGTAACTGGTTTAATTACTGCTGAAAAAGGGACTATCATTTTGGTTACCCATTTGGCTAGTTAGCTGCTAATGTTATCCATTACTAAAGCCACTTTTTTAAAGCTTTAAACATTAACATTAGCCTATAGCTAATGAAAACGATTTCATGAGCATTTTTTTTTCATTGAACATAGAAGTACAAACAATCCAATTCACTTCTAACAAATATAAATATAATAAAATAAAATAAATAAGGGAATTAATATAATTTAAATTAAAAACTATAAGGAGAATAATTCTTGTTGTTCAGGTTCAATTCGTTCTGAATCCATATCAATAATTTCTGATTATTAATTAATTTAAGAGACTTTAAATAGTCATTGACTTCAATTAAGAATCATATGAATACTGGAGTCTATTTTAGAATTTCTTTTTAATTTTTCATCTTTTGACTCATAAAATGTAATAATAATGTACTTTCCAACTGTAATTTTCATTTCATTTCATTTTATAGAAAATGTGTTTTTCAATTTCTTTCCAGAATGTAACACTAAAAGGACACAAGCATTAAAGGCTAATTAGTAAATGTATTAAAAGCCAAAGTATCATGTTAATTTTAATTGGATATCATATATATACATCATAAAACCTGTCATGGATGCTTGTAGAAGCTGCAAAGTTTATGAAAAGTTAAATGTACAGTGCTACTAATCTAAATGTCTTAATTTTAACAACTTCAAGCTGGAAGCTAAACATGGTTATCCAAATAAGCATAAGTAGAATAAGATGCAATTTATGTATTAAAAATGTTGACCAAGAAACCAGTAGCCATAGTGGCTGATGAGCAAAAAAGAAATGAAGACTGGAAGAGTCATTTCTTGTAGAATTTTATATGCTTATATCCACAGAAAGTGTCACAATGTCTTTCCTTTTTGAAAAGAAAACTTGATGACGGCAAATTTTAGACAGCCACCTGAAAGTGACCCATAATTTGCTGCCCTCCATCTAGCCAGTCATCATTTCTGCCATGCCTGCTGCATCTTGTTTCATCCTAGAAAATGTGGCCGAATGAAACGTAATGGATGTTGAGCACCTAGAAACTCCGGCTTGTTCGTAGTCTTCTTGCCAGGTTATTTTGAGGTCGAGAAAATACGGCATCCCGTGTGATCCAAATGCGTCTGAAGTCTCATTGAGCGAGACGGCCGGCTTCATAATTTTTGCTCTTGTCATTTTTGCATGGTACAATCAGTTTGTGACGGAGAATAATAATAACGGAGAATAGTTTTTGCTCCGAAGATGGATTTTTCTCTGGGAGGTCCCATGAGACAGACTTGTCTCCCCTGCCACACAACGCATCATTTTGTCACATGCACACACACAGACAGATCTAATTTCCTGATCTAATGTTCTGTACCTGTTATTACCTTTCAAAGCTGAGTTACACTTTACTTTCTTTGACACGTTCATCTCGCATGACGCCCGTCTCCTGTGCTGAAAAATCGTCTTTGCCATGTACAAAACGGCATAGATGGTTGAACAGCTTTGTGTAATAAGAAAGCTTGCTCGGCACTTATATCGATAAGTAAATTACCAGCCTTAAGAGTCTCACTCCCAACCCGATAGGTTTCCGGCAGATTACTGAAGCATAGTCTGAATTTCTGACTATCAACTCTGAGACATAGTGCAGTAGTAGAGATGATATTTAAAAAAAAATCAAAATAATAAAACTCTTTCAAATAGGTCAGTGGAGAGTCCTATCATCCGCAGCACCATCTGTCTCTGTAATGACTACCTGACTGCTGTATGTGACGCTTGGCCAGCGAGGCTTGTGCAAACATCTTCCCATTAGGTCTTTACATTTCTTTACATGTATGACACATGCTCAGACCTGTCTTTTTTTTTTTTTTTATTGTAATGAATATTTCCCATCCTGCACCTTCATCAAACACTACTCTGAATGTAGGGCTTAATATTTAAGATTGTTGGCCATGATTTAGGTTCAGATCCTATTATTAGAACAAACTGACTGTTAACAAACCTCAGACAACAAACTCATTTTCTAGGATAATCTTGTAAAGCAATAAAATCTGGCATTCGTCATCCTTGGTCGGGAAAAGACAAAAACAGACCGATTATCTTTATATGCTGACTTTCAACCAGATTAAAACATATGGAGCTTTTCTAATGCACAGTACGGATGTACAATGTCTGGAGAATAAAGTAGAAGCGCATATGCAGAAGGAACCAGGGGTTTAGTATCATGCTTGTGAACACTTTGACTTTTCAGGGATCGAACCCACAAACTTTGGGTTGACAGATGTCCTCTGTACCGCCGAGCCTGACCAGACTTTGAATGCCAAAGTGTAGGACTTGCACTTTGATTCTAGACTTGCCTATCTCAAAACTCTTTTCAAGATTTAAGGGTAAAGAGACTTACTCTTGACATGGTGGTCCCATCTCTCCCGTTACGTTGTAATTTTGACATATACAATATATTCTTCAATTACTGAATGGTGGAGAAAGTGTACACTCCTGAGAAATGATCTTCGAGGTCCTGTATTTTTTCTGCGCCGTTAAGAGTAAAGTGGTTTGCTGTTTCATTGGACAGCACCGTCAGGGTTTTTTTTTTTTTTTTTAGAGTCTAAGCTGCAGTAAAGGGGGAGCCCTGACAATATATTACTTAGGACAAGACAGAAACAGACTGGGCTGGGCAGAACTGATCTCACAGAAAAGAACAACAGTATCTACCAAGCAGTCACATTTCTCTAGAGGAGGTCTAGACACTTTCAGTACAGCAAGTTTGGTTGAAAGTATGAACTGCAAAACAACAATTCAGGAACAGCTGCAAGGGAGGAATTGTTCAGGAATAAGTTGACATAAGTTTGACTGATTATTTCCATTTGCTTTATTTTGTATAGCGCTGCAGCTATCAAAAAATGCCTTGAAGTGAGTATTTTATAGATTATTCCATTGATTGATCTGATTGAAAATAATTTAGTATTCTTTAACAAAAAAGAACTATATATGATACACCTGAGGTGCAGTTTACCTACTACGAGTCACTATCGTTACGTTCTGCACTGTAGTATCTGTGGCTTTGAATGTGTGTGGCATTGAATGGTGGTGCCTAGCCTGGCGAGTGATGTGTGTGTCAACAAATAAGATTGTAGTTGGCTCTTGTTAGCTCAGGTTAGCCATTGAGCATGTTTAGTGCATGGGTGTCTGCTTTGGCTTTGGTTAGCATGTCTTTCTTTTTGTTATTGTTTGTTCCATAAAGCAATTGAAAGAACACTAACGGCTGCGTCCAAACTTGATTAGTTTCCGTTTGCAATAAATTCTAACAATGGTAGACTATATGATTATCCCTCACCTTATCACATTTCATTATACGCCGTCTCACTAGATTGAATTTTTTTTTTTTTTACTGTATATATTTAATATGATATCGCATTGTTTTCACTACATGCCCAGATTTTTCATTTAGCAATAAGCGCGAGCCAGGAGAAAAGGGTGCATAAGAGGACAGAATGTCCAAAGTTTGGGATCATTTTACACTTAAAAAAAAAAGAAAAAGTACAGTGTGTCCACTCCAATTGACCCCTCCGTACAGTGCACTTAACCACGCCTCCTGAAGTGACGTCACGCCACGTGCGCTGACGTAAGACAAACAATTAGTAAAAATAGCAAATACAATACAATACACTGTTAATTGAGACAGACGCCATGCTTCTGATTTCATTCAAATCAACGATATATTATACATTCTAAATACAATACATTCTGAACTGAGAGAGATGCCATGCTTCTGATTTCATTCAATCATTCACACGTAGCAATGTTATGCTAGCAAAGAACATCTCATTCATTTATACGAGACGTGTATTAAAAATCAAATATAGGGCATATCTTCGTGCAAACACAGTCTGGTTAAGCTTCGGCCGCAAGCCGGCAACAAAGCGACACGTTTGTGCAGTCGGATCATCACTAAATATCTCTCAACAAAGAATAAGTGTGTCAATCGTTCACACATAGCAATGTTAGAACTTCGAATTTATTTATACGAGTATTGAAAATCAAATATAAGGCATACCTTGGTGCAAACATATGTGTTCCGGTTGATATTAGATGGATTTAGTTGATGATGCGGTCTTCCACAAAGTTTGATCCATCGAAGGCATTTTTCGTACTGGGTTTTCGGTTTTGGAAAGGGTACGAATCGAACTCCACCAAGTAGCCTTTCAGGATACCTGTCGTCACTATTACAAAGTCCGTGACTACACCTCTTAACCATATTTTTTGTTAAATAACCCAAATACGCGATAAAACGCTAACAAAACCTATACTGGACCATGCAATGTTGTCTGAGAAAATGGCGGGAGCAAAAAGGGGCGTGGTTTATGCAGATCTCTGGCCTCTGATTGGTCAGTGACGCGGATTGCGCAATATCCACAGAAGGGTCAATTTGAAACAGGCTTGGTAGAACAAACTGTAATACCTCCATAGTTGGTCTTAGGTAGACACAGTCGCTAGTCTAATTTCAATCATCCAGCACACATCCATCCATTCATTTTCCGAGTCGCTTATCCTCACAAGGCTCGCGGGAGTGCTGGAGACTATCCCATCTGTCATCGGCCAGGAGGCAAGGTACAGCCTGAACTGGTTGCTAGCCAATCATTGAGACAGACAACACTCACACTCACAATCACGGCTACGTGCAATTTACAGTCACCAATGAATGCATGTTTTGGGGATGTGGGAGGAAACCGGAGTTTCGGAGAAAACCCACGCAGGCACGGGGAGAACAAGCAAACTCCACACAGGCGGGGCCGGGATTTGAACCCCAGTCCTCAGAACTGTGAGGCCAACGCTTTAACCAAGTTGGTCCACTGTTTCTCCCAATTTTATTGAAAATAACTAACATAAAAAGCAAATGCAAATGCAAAATCATAATTGACGGTAAGACCCACTGAACAAGAAGACGAGCTAAGAGTTAGCCTCTGACACTGTGCTGCCAACCTAAGCTTCAAACATCCAACTCTACACTCTTATTTACTGACTCAAACGTCACTCCACAGATCAGGCACTGCATTCTAGAGACACACACATTGCAAACCACAGATACCAGAGTAAAACGTGAGGATGGTGCCCCAAAGTGGATAAAAACAAAATACACTCTCATAATAATAATAATAATACCTGCATCTCATCCATATGCTTATTTTGTATGAACAAAGCTTTAAGATATATCCAATTTATTGGATCAGTTTGGTTGCACCTACACAGATTTGATCTCAAATGTGGGAGTACTGTTAAATTAGCTAACGTATGATATGTTACCTCAGGTTGGCATGCTCTTGTGTAACAAGTTCTGTTTTGCAAATGCAATGTGTCCGTCTACTTTTTGGTGTCTTTTTTTAGTGTGAAATGTTTGAAAATTTGGAATTTCCCTCTGGCTCATCACTATCACACCAACTTATTTTTTTACACGGAGTCGTGTATACGTTGGTTGTTTCCCCAATCCAAACAAATTGGAGGTCAAAGCAGACTATTCGACCTTTAAGTCACTGTAGATTTGGAGATTTACAAATTCTATAATGTTTCAGAACTCAGTGTGCAATACGTTACCAACACCAGCTTTATGATTTACTTTTATGTTCGTGATAGCAACTAATGTATTATCAATGAACATAAAACGTTGATGTATGCAACAGGTAACAACAATACACTCTGTGATTTATGGTAACAGTACCTGAAGTTATTAGTGCAATCAGGGTAATAGCATTGAAATGTTTTTCTCCAGGTCATTTCTGCAGCTTTGTGTGAACTGCTAAATTGAATGTGGCAATGTATTAGGCGAGAGATGTTGTTATTGGAAAAACACTTTGGAGGGCTGTCTACTGATGGCCTTGCAGCCATGAATCAAAACATTTTTGTTGTGTGTGGAGGGGAGTATAATCAGCCTTTTTAGAAAGCAGTCCACCAAAGCATTTGGGCCAGAGGCTCTGAGAAAGGAATGTCACGTTTTGATGAATGTTTGTCTTTATTCCCCTCACCCTATACAACTAAACTCTTGCAATGTCATAAAACTTGATAGATTGCCTCTCTTTTGGCGCTATCGGATAATTATTCTGCTCATTCAATGCTCTTTTGTGTTTTTCATTAAGTGTATACTATGCCCCGAAAGTCCAGGGGGGCTATAGACTACATTCATCCGCCCCACATGGCATTGACTGCAGACTTTATGACTGACTGAATTTGACATCCAATATTGCGGCTGATTGGAATAATAGCTCAGCACAGACCGAGGACGCTGCCTTAAGGCTCGGATGCATGCCACAGTAATATATAGCCTTAATACCTGCGACGCATGCTGAAACATTCAACACCCCTTAAAGCCCAAGCGACTTACCTATAAACATTCTAAAATGGATATTGTAATGAAAAATACATATAACATTATTCACTTCAATGTCTATACGAAAAAAAAAATATGAGCGGAAAGCGTGTCATCCATGCGCAACGTTGCGGAAGTCTCACTCGACATCCAAGTGGTAGCCATATTGCCTGCAATGTCATCAGCAGACGTCACACTGTGACATTCTCCATTGAAAACACGTAGTGGCACCTGCTATGGGAGAGGAACAACAGAGATTTACAGGGTTTTTTTTTAAACGCCCTTTCTGACACGGAAGCTCTTTTCGAAGAAGAGAACATCTCTCAGTCGAGTAAAGTGACCAGGGCAATATTACCCTATCGTTTCGAGCCGGATCACTTCTAACTAACAACACACTTCCCGACACCCCTTGCAGCTGGTCGCTTGCTGAAAGTAGGATTATGTCCCGCCCCCCAACTATTATTTTTTTTTTAGTAGCTCTATACACACCTACCTGTCATTTGGAACCCACGAAGCTCTCATCCTTTGCAATCCATTTTTCACGATGAACTGGGCCTTTTGGAAAACTATGAAGAGCGAATCTATCCTCCCGAGTGTTCGAGTAATATCCAGCAATACAACGAGCCGGCATTTTGGCTAACACGTAGGAACAAAGAGCTACCTTCCGCAGGTAAAACTGGTATAAACACAAGAACCTGCCTGAGTGGGCATCTCCTAGTAACGTCACTTCCTGCTTCTTCTCCAAAACAAAATCCCTCGAGAGGATTTTCATGGCGCGAGTTACAAAAAGCCATATATGTCAAAATCAGGTTGTGTGGTGAAAAAACGGATGGGTCCATTTAGACTGCCTTTTTTTTTTTTAATAAAAACGTACTAAAAATCATGCGTTTGGTGTCTGTGGACCTTTAAACTACTAATAATCAGGTGGGGGGGGGGGGACCAAAACATCTGCTGTTGTGCTGAAAAAAAGAGCTTAGCCAATATACTATAAATTGCCTTTGGTGTCCTCATCAAAATCACTGCCATCACGAAAATGTAGCAGCATAGGTCTTTTTAGGCTAAACACTTGCACACATGCCCCTGCAATGATATCTTAAAATGTGTTCCATTTTTTTTCCCCATAGAATGGATGTATATGCACCATCACCTCTCAGGATCATTCCAGATATGTTGTCAGAAACATTTGGATCTCAGCCAAAGCAAGCACACACCACCAGAAAAAAATCTGAACAATGCTAAGACTGTATTTTCCACACATTTTTATTATATATTTTTTTCTTTGAATCATTTTGAGTGATAATATACTAACAGCTTTTTAAAAAAAAATAATTTTAGCATTGGTTTATTCTCTATGATCTTTCAGCACTAAATTGCTAAATATACAATAATGTAGTGGAAGTTTTATTGAGAGAATGACACATTACAAGAAATATGAGGTTGCATGGTCGATTAGTAGTTCTTACCTTCTGCTTATCCCCACTAGGGTGTGCAATAGGCCTTTGTAGCAGGCGAGAGGCGGGGTACATCCTCAACTGGTTGTCAGCCAATCGCAGGGCACACAAAAAAACAACCATTCGCACTCACATTCAAACCTACGGGCTTTCCGCTTTCCTACATGAAAATATCTTTTTTTCCTCATTTGCCAACAATTCCAACCAAAACTGAGGTTGAATTGTCCCACGCTGGGAGCGTTCAGCTTTAGAGGTTCCACTGTACTGTACACGAACTCAATGAATACTTGCAGCGCGACATCTGCGGATTCACCAATGCAGATTTTTATTATTATTACTGTGATATATTAGACTCTCTGTGGTGTTTTGATGTTTCAAAAGTATTTATTGTCAAAATGTCTGTTTTGTCATACTAGAGCGGCTCCAACCCCTGGAGACAAAATTCCTTGTGTGTTTTTGACATACTTGGCAAATCAAGGGGATTCTGATTCTAGGGAGAAAACCTATATGAATAGTTGTGCAGACTTTTTATATACACTGTAATATAAATACATCCCTGTTCACATTTACTGTACATACAGTATCTCATTTATAGTTCTTTATTTTCCCCACTTAAACAGATTTGTCAGATTTTGTGAAAGTCGTGTGCAGATGTTTGTCTCCCAATCCTAATTTTTTAAATTCACAAGTTTGTGTCTCTATATGTGTGTGTGTGTGTGGACTAATAAGAACCCCCAAATACGCTTTGAAAAAGTTGTTTAGAAAATCCACTGAAGTTTATGTTTTACTTTCTGGCGCCCAAAAGCAGCAGCCACATAAATATTGGCTCCGTTCTGTCTCATAAATTATTACACTCCAGTGTGGAAAGTAAGATATCAACATGAAATGCAAAGCTGCTCACTTCCAGATGCCACCCCCCACCATCCCTTTTGCGTATTTGAGCCTGTGCGGATGCGCAATACACACCTTCTTGGTGTCGGTTTAGCGTAATCCCTCCCTTTCGTGTTCATCTTCTAACCTCACAGTAACCACGTCCCTGCTCGGTCTTTACGCTCTGCCTGACTTCTGGTACTGGTAAAAGCATGTGCCTGCACGTATACTTGATCAACATTATGAATCATGGCTTCGTTAGGTAAATCCTAAACAAGAGTTATTATTTTAAGAGGGACAGATAAGGTTTAGCTGATAGGAATGCGCTTAATGTTTGCCACCGAGAAGGACAACATTACTAAGAGCATGTCAGACTAATTTTCTGCGAAAGAGCACATACATTGAACTAGAACTCCAATCACGTGTGTAAAGTGAGAGTCATTTGAGTTGTGTTACATGAAATTCAAATCATGTCATCACTTTGTATCCATCAATGCAGAGCTATTTTTTTCTGGACTGTATTATTTGAATTATGGATATTCATCTGTGCCTGATCCACCGCTCATAAATTACAAATGACTTCCAGTTTTGGAGTGGAAGAAAAGCAGACATGACGTGCCGAATTTCTTTCAACTCACAAACTTTTCATACACCGAGATGGAATGTCGGTGCACATGTTGTAAAATGTCACACACATTGAACACTGTAAGTGTTGTAAAACAAGACCAATTCGCCGATTGAGTCTACTGTTAATGGTTCCTGAATGCTGACTAACACAAAAGGCTTCCCATTTGATACATTCTGAGAGTTTTCTTAATGTTATTAATAATAATGATATTCATCTAGAGTGAGAGGGAAGATTTTGTGAACCCTTTGGAATTTCTTACATTTCTGCATAAATTGCTCATAAAATTAAAAATCTGTTGCAGTTCAGCAAGATTCCAGGGATTCCACAGCATCTCAATTGGGCTGAGGTCAGGACTTTGACGAGGCCACTCCAGAACACAGAATTTCTTTTAATGAAACTATTCTGTTGTTTGTTTTTGTGTTTTGGATCATCATCCCGCTGCAACACCCGTCCTCTTTTGAGTTTTAACTGTTGGACTGAATCCACAAGTTCTTCTGCCAACTATCACGCTAAACATGTTGATAAACTCATTTTGCCATTGATGGTAGCCAGCTGTCCAGGCCCTGAGCACAAACTGCCCCCACGCCATGATAGTCTGCCCACCTTGCTTCACAGTTGGGATAAGATTTTGATGTACTGTACCATTTTCCCACCACACATGGGGTTGTGTATTCCTCCCCAACAATTCAACTTTGGTTTCATGTGTAGACATATTATGCCAGTAGTGCTGTGGAACATTTTAGTGATCATTTTGGGGGCTTCCTCCTTGGTGCTCTCCCATGAACCCCTTTTGTTTAAGGACCTATCAAAGAGGCAAAAAACTATCTTGGAAATTTCACACACCACAAGGAAGAGTGACACTCCGTAGTCAAATACTCATTGAATCACGTGCCGCTGTGGTTATAGTAAATAAACAGTTAAGTTCCCTGGGTTTGTGATGTGTGCAACAGGCCACACATAACTCAGAGGCGAGGTTCTGATATATTAAACGGCCCTGCCTTCGTCAAACGAGATGTAAGCTCATGGGCTAGCAAACGTAATAAACAGTTAATTTCCCTTCAGTGTCTCTGTTGTGTGGATCTACTATAAGCGTGCTGAATAGAACAACACCGAGTACTAGTACTTTTGACATCTCCGGTTATGACTTTGCGACAATCGAAAAAATGTTTGTCCCATGGTGACAACAGTTGAGAACAACTGCCAATGGGTTCTTTTTTTTCCCTTTTACCTCAATGAGCAATATGCGATGTGTCCTTGTGGTCATCTTTATAGGACGGCTACTCCTTGGAAGAGAAGAAAGTGTTTATAAAGAAAAAAGAAAAAAGTAACCTCTAACCTTTGCTAGCTTTATACAAGTAATGAACAAAAAATTCGTAATTGTATCACTAATATGAAGTTTGGTCACTATTTCTACATGTATGATGAATATTAAGTACATAAGATCACATATAAATGGTAGTTTTTTTCTTCTTCTTTCTCTTTCAGGTATAAATGGGAAGGCTGCAGATGAATTGGACATCCATGAAATTTCCAGCTGCTTTGCTTTGGAATGCAAACAGCATCACGCCTTTGTAAAGTAATCCATTACTGACAATTAATGTCAGACTGCACACCTGAGCAGCTCAATGCTGCTTCCCGGGTGAAATACTGTACACGGACAGATGGCCTTATAAAATCCAGCTCACCACAATACACTTAAATGCAGCATAATGCCTTCAAAAGTGTCCTGTCTATACCTCCTGACAGTAGTGTGCTGGGCAAGCGCTTTGTGGTACTTGAGCTTATCGCGGCCGACATCCACTTATGTCGGCCATATGTCTCTGCCTATACACAAGACTGTGAAACCTGCCAAAAACACGACATTTACTAACATCCGAACACGGCCACTTAATGAACACACCTACGAGTTTATCATCAACGAGCCCAAGAAGTGCGAAGACAGCTCTCCCTTCCTGGTCATCCTAATCAGCACCACGCACAAGGAGTTCGATGCCCGCCAGGCCATCCGCGAGACCTGGGGCGACGAGAGCACCTTCAGCGACCTCCGCATCCTCACCATCTTCCTCCTGGGCAGGAACACAGATGCTGTCCTCAACCAGATGGTGGAGCAGGAGAGTCAGATCTTCCACGACATCGTAGTGGAGGACTTCATCGACTCCTACCACAACCTCACCCTCAAGACTATGATGGGAATGCGCTGGGTAGCGACCTTCTGCCCCAAAGCGCAGTACGTCATGAAAACCGACAGTGATGTCTTTGTCAACATGGACAATCTGCTTTACAAGCTCCTCAAACCCACCACCAAGCCAAGAAAGAGATACTTCACTGGCTATGTGATCCACGGGGGTCCAATAAGGGACATGCGCAGTAAGTGGTACATGTCCAGAGACTTGTATCCCGATAGCAAATACCCACCGTTTTGCTCGGGCACCGGCTACGTGTTCTCATCCGATGTCGCCGAGCTCATCTTCAAGACTTCGCTGCACACCAGACTGTTGCACCTGGAGGACGTGTATGTGGGTTTGTGCTTGCGTAAGCTGGGTATACACCCTTATCAAAACACTGGCTTTAATCACTGGAAGATGGCCTACAGCCTGTGCAGATACAGGCGGGTCATCACTGTCCACCAGATCTCCCCTGAGGAAATGCATCGTGTTTGGAATGACATGTCCAGCAAGAAGCACCTGAGATGTTGATGGGGAATGTCCATCCACATGCTTGTTTGCCTTTTGCTCCTTTTTGAACCTCATCTGTCACAGACTGATGGATGGAATGACAAAAAACAAAAAAACACTGAAGGCTACTGTAATCAGATGAATTATGTTGAACATCCATCCGCGTGTTTAGCCACTAGGGATGGACATTTGACTTTATTTCCTCAAGACTATGGGGGGAAATGAATTACTGTACAATGTTTCCCCGCTATGCGTGGGGAACTTCCAAGTAATTAACATCCTCCTAAAACAATTTATAATTCCGGTCAAAGATGAGGACAAAGCTCTACAGGTACACAGAACTCCTCAACTCACTTCAACATAGTTCCTTGGCGCCGAGACGCCACCAATGTGAAGTCAGAATATATGAATCATGAATAAACGAGGGAACACTGTAACCAATTAATTCCTCTAAAATCCAAATAAATATTGGATTCATCAATCATGCCTATTCTTAATAGCCACTTTGCACCAATAGGCACAATTTGGTTTATCGTGGTTCAGATTGGGAAACCCTGCAGTGTGCCCTTTCCTTTTTGAATAGCTAGCCGATATGTTTTGGAGATGTCGTAATGCAGTTTTGCATGGACAAAAACAACATTTCAGATATCCGTAACGACATTCTTCCTATCCACAATTGTCATTTCACCTAGGACAAATGACATAACTTTTCCTTTTGTTATAAGAAACTGCAGCTATTTAGCCAGTTGTCCATTCCGGCTGTTGAGACTCAAAAGGGGATTCTGAGGTGGGAGTATCGGCGAGTCGGTCTATCGTCTTTAACGTAAGAAGCAGAAAGTACACTGAGGCTCGATACGCGTGGCAAATCAGTACCCAATTCAGATTTCCATGTACATTTCCAGTGACACATAGCCGATAAAACTGTTTCGACTACTGAACCGCAGACGTCAAGCTTGCATTGGCGGGGTTTATTTGATCTTTGTGTGTACGTTACACTCGTATTGGAAAATATCTGATATGCATCTCGTTTTTTCCTCATTTTGACGAGGCTTGACTCAGATCAGATAAATTGTCTCACTTGAACTGTGCCATGTAAATGCTAGGCGTCAATCGAGCCATTCATAAACCGTTAATTCATAAACTTATACATGTCGGTTTAAAGACATCAGACCTTTTCACCAAAACGCTGCTTCTGTTTTCGTGTGGCTACCAAATCAATGGCAGAATCTGTATGCCAAATACATTTTTGAAACAGAACTATGAGACCACCCTCTGGGTTGACTTCCAAGTGTAAATCATTTGGGATAACAAGTCCACCACAATGATCACGCGCAGTTGCATTCGGTTCTGCCATCATTAGATGACAACAAAGTGGATTTCGAGGAATCTAACCCTCTGTGTCTCTCCCTTTGATGTGGCTCAGCAATGGAGGATTTTGGACGAGCATGTTGGCAAAGTTACCATGACCATTCAAAATTGATCTAAGTACAAATTGCCAACTTTTTCAGTCGAGAATAGCTCCACAGCTATCTCGTTAGGTCATTGAATGATGTCAGACCGCAGAACAGCATGGTAATTACCATTTTAGCAATCAAAACACTTGGCTCAGTGTCCCTGGGATGAGATTACAAAACAAATAGTAAATAAATCACACACACAAAAAAGTCAGATTTCACAAGTCACATGTATTGGAAAGTATTGCTGAGTACAAGTCCATAATTGCAAGATGGGCATGTGACAATCTAAATCAGCAACTGAATGTGCCCCCCAAAAAATCAAAGATGTTTAATTAGCCTTTAAAAGTTAAGGATGAATATGCAATCTATTTATACATTACTAATAATTGTTGATAGATATAAATGTGAAAGGTTATTTTCTATCAGTGGTTCCAAAACTTTTTGGGGAGCACCCCCTTTTGGAGATTACATTATTTTCACCCCCCTGCCCCTCCAGCATAGTTTTTTGATTAATATACATAGCTTACGTTTAAATCAAAACTTTTTTTTCCTGCTAAAATTGAAAATTTAATCTTGAATTCCTAGTCATTTCAGTTCCTGGTGTTGGCCTGTGTAGTCCCCTTTCCCCCTCATCATAATGCCGAATCCCCCAAGGGGGCATGGCCCCCAGTTTGAAAACCAGTGTTATGTGATGACCCTGCAATTGGCTGCCATCCAGTATTATTACTTACACGGTTGAGAATGTTTAAAAAAAAAAAAAAGTTTTATCATGATGACTTCTTCTATTATTTCTCATGACAAATAGTAATTCTAAATTATAGATTCAGAAAGAAGACTGTGTTCAACCAGTGTACCTGCGCAGCAGCATGCTCTCAAATTTCATTGAAATACTTCACATATGGGCAGCACGGTGAATCAGCTGGTAAAGCTTTGGCCTCACAGTTCTGAGGTCCCGGGTTCAATCCCGGACCCGCCTGTGTGGGATTTGCATGTTCTACTCGTGCCTGCGTGGGTTTTCTCCGGGCATTCCGGTTTGCTCCCACATCCCAAAAACATGCAACATTAATTGGAGACTCTAAATTGCCCCTAGGTGTGATTGTGTGTGCGAGTGTTCTGTCTCCATGTGTCCTGCGATTGGCTGGCAACCAGTTGACGGTGTACCCTGCCTCCTGCCTGTTGACAGCTGGGATAGGCTCCAGCACTCCCAAGATCCTTGTGAGGATAAGTTGCAAACAAAATGGATGGATACTTCACATTTGCCTTTACCTGTCACACCAATTCTCCATTTTGAGTGCAGTTTTCCATCAGTAGTAGGACATTAGGGGAACTTTTTTTGCAAACAGCTACTTTGTAACAAAGGTCACGGATGATACATATTTCCAACTGCGCCCGGTCAGGACGGACTGAAATAACTATTTAGAGTGTCCACTTTCGACGTCCACATCCAGTATGTAATTTCCGCACGGTGATGCTGTTTCAGGTAGCCGCCAACGTTGGCTCCCACCCCCAGACTGACACCCATCTGCCCCTGCTTCAGTGTCCTTGAGTGAGACACTGAAGCTCAACTGTCGCTGAGTCGGCGCTTTGAGCTTTCTGGGGCGGAAAACCCTGCAGTGCTCGGAATGATTAAAGTGTCACATTGAGTTGGTCAGTCTTGAACATTAACCAGTTTAAAATGATCATTTACAAATCAATATGGAAGACATTCACTTATGGCAAAAGCAGACTTTCCTCCAGATCCGGATCTTAATTGCTCCTTTCACTAAATTGTCCAACTTTTAAACAATTTTGGAGTGAACTAAAACAGAAATGGTGAGACAGGCCCTCACTTAAAATTCTGACAGACTCCACCATCTTGGAGAACGTCTTCCCAGAAGAGTGGAAGCTGTTTTCGCTGCAAGGCAGAGAGTGGCAGGACCAATCCATATTTTATTCCATTTTTACTTGCTGTAGGTGTAAGGGCCAGGTTTCCCAATATTTTTTTATCCATATGGTGTTGACCTCATTCAATCAATATCCAGGTCACGTCTCTACTTCCATGGCTCCGGTAGACCAAAATTAAGTCCATCTATATAAATGGTCCCCCCAAAAAAGTGCAAGCATACAGTAATTCAATGTTTTCCAAATAACAGTATGGACTATCATCAAATCACATTCGTGATTTTACAGTGTTCCTTAGTTTATGACGTTGTCAGGGTTGTGATTATATCATCATTACGCAATCTCACCTTAATATTAAAATGTGTATTTTAGTCTCCAAATGCCCTTCTCATTGTTCTGTGCCTCAATAAAGCAGCTGCTCTTGCTCTTGTTCGTTTTATGGCGGCAAATCGATTTGTGCAACAGTTGCTGAGACGTTAAGAGGATATTGCAAATATAATGTACGGCATATCTGTTGTTGATTGCAGAAACTTTTGACATCTTTCGTGTGTCTCTATGCCATTCAAGGTCAAATGTTCAAGTCAAGCTCATGTGATATCTCCCACAGTGTTGTGATATATTTAAATTCTTTTTTTATATTAAAAAATACTTGAATAAAGATATATCACTACTTTTTACTTAGTGCCCGTTTCTTGTCCCCTCACTTTGCCTTTTGGACAACTTACCAAATTTATCAAACATGCCTTTATGAAGATGACAATTCTCAATGGTGATTGACACAATCAGTAGGATATTATTTGAACAATGTAAATTATTCTACCAGTGCTGCAGAATCGTACTGCATTGTCATACTGAAAAGTATTTCTAATATTTTGGTTACCTCACTAGCGGCTATTGGTGCTCTTGTTGAGCTCTCTCACTATGATCCAGCACAATTCTACATAACAGCAAATATTATCTACAATAATACAGTACACATGAATGAATACCACTCACAGTGTCAATCAAAACATAAAATGATACTTGTAAAAGCAACTCTTTTATTGGATCTCCAAAGATTGTGCAAGTGCTCCTAATGCTGTGATTGCTCCGTGCATTGTCACACCTTAACTTTGGATCGCAAAGATTACATTTATTTCTGCTGGAGACATGGTACCAATTTGAAAAATTCAAGTAAAATGATTACAATTAACACAAAATCAACATATCATAAAACATATCCTAACACGTTTAAATAGCAATTTATTTGTTGCTTCTTGTCAGAAACCAGTGGGTTAAATGGGATGAAAAGGTGAAATGTGCTAACATTGTGTACATAAAAAGTAATTATTAAATTTGGTTATTAGGTACAATTTTTAATACATCGACACGTAAAAATAATGTTGCGCTAGTGGACATGTTTGAGCACACAAGAGTCATTGCCGTTTCAATATTGTTGCCAGTAATCCTCTGGTGAACACAGCACATCTTAGCAACTCTTTTGTTTTTTTTTGCAAGCATTAAGTCTTGTTGTGCAGCAGGTTAGAGCAATGAAATGAAAAGTGAGTCTGTGAAAGTAGATAAACCAGAGCAGATCAGATCAGAGCAGATCACAACAGCTGCAGTTACAATATGTGGGGTAGGGGGACTTGTCTCCAAGGGCGCAGGCATCTGCTCGTCGGCTGCAGACACATCTCAGCCCAAAAGTGCATTAACATAAAGATGCTTCACTTGCTGGCGTGTGAAACTAAAATGGTCAGACTCTGCTTCGTATTTGTGGGCTTTCCCCTCTGACAATACTGTTTTAGGCACATGAAAATGAACAAGGCACCTTGAGCGTTTTGAAGCATTTAACACTGTCATGACTTGAGCAGCAAATGAAACAAGTCGCGTCCAGGTCTCTTTTTTTTTTTTTTTTTTTTTTTTTTTTTTAAACCCTTCTAGACACTCGACACTTGTTGACCATGTTAAAAGTACTATGAAGGATTATTAGGGCCAGCGGGAAATCGCAATTACAAGTTGTGATCACATGCAACTAAAGGTCACATTCAAATGAAAATACATTGACACACATATTTTGAGAACCAAAATTGAATGTTTTGACAAAAAAAGGTGCAAGTCCTAATTGCTGAGAAAGAGAAGCAATTATAGGAGTGGGAAAAGTAGATACTGTGAGAGTTGTTACAATTCCAAGTAAATCGGCTTTCAATTGAGAACTAGTAGTTGTTAGAGCTTTGTGCCCATATTGACATTCACTTTTTTATATTGTGCCTTTATTTCATCATGACGTAACTTTGTCGCAATGTTATGATTTATCTTCTCACTGTGGCCCTGATAGTCCTTCATAGAATACAATCCATTTTCCTTTCATCAAAGACATTCATTGTGTTATTTTTGAAAATGTGCTTGACATGAGAAATGCAGCGCATCACATGAGTTGGGATTTTGGAATGAAAGTTAAAGCAAATTTCATTTTGGCAGAAGTGGGGGGGGCAATGCAATAAATAATAATCAAGAGCTTTGAGAATAACGTGATGTAAATCGAAACATCTCTCTTTGAGAAAATAAATAAATAGAACATTCAAAGCTACATTTCAAATCACCTTCTTTCACATCCTGAGTAGGTTCTTGGGCTTCATCCTGATCCCTGTTCGTGTGCTGGCCGGAGGAACGCGAGGTTTGGTGCTTGCGGGAGGATGTTTTCTGGAAGCGGTGCTTTTTGTTCCACAACCTGTCTACCCTGAACGTTTAGGTCCCGTCTCACCTGCTTGAGGCATGAAGAGAGCATCAGCTAAGACTCAGCTGCGCAAAGCCGATCAGCTTCACCTCGTCTGGGACTTCGGTGTCGTCACGGCAGGAGGCCTGCCAGGGGAAATGGGGGGAAGTCAACGAGATGCGCGGAGCCAAATATCAACAATCCTTTTTGCTATTCGACTTCAAGAGGGGCCAGCACAGGGGATTGCGCAATTCAGGCAAATTTTCAAAGTAACAGTAAATCAGGGAGTTGCAAATTGGAAGGCTGGCTTGCGATAAAACTTTTTCACCACGATGTCAAACACTTCCCAGGTGGCAAGAACGAGACGGAGCGATTTTCGATGCCACCACGAAGAAACAAACCCCGTGGCTTGAATGATGATCGTCGCCTTCTTCTCTTCTGCCATAGTTTGAAATGAGAGTCGAACAAAAGATGTTACATGAGGAAATTGGCTTCCGAGGGACACGGGATGTCAGCTCTAATTTACATTTCAACACGTTAGTTGATTAAAAAATAGATGGGGTGGAAATTCACACTGTGAACATTACCATTGAGGATTTACTGGCACAGACAAGAGATAGTTAAAATTAATAGCGTGACATCGTTGCCATCTACTAGCAGGCTAGCCGTTCTCTCAATACTACTAATGGACATTTTAGTATTGTTACTAAGGCGCAGGAAGCTACCAGTGCATGTCACATGCCTACTTGTTAGACCTAGTAGTGTTACTAATGCAGCAAAGTCAGTTATTAGTAGGGGGTAATTGTGTAGGACAAAATAGTCACTTGTCATGGGAAAAAAAAATTACCTGTGAGACAGTCATTCTACTTATTTTATTAGTGAGCAGAAGGCAGACGGTGTGTACTAGTGTAGACACCCTAAGATGGATACCAAACAAATTGAATAAATCCTCCAATGCTTTACACAGCCCACCTCAGGTGCAACCCTAATGAGGACAAACACTTCTGAAAATGATTAATGGAAAATTCAAGCTTTCTGATTAATAAAAGATTTATGAGAATCTTCGGACATCCTAAATATTATTATTTCAAACTTCTCTGTGTTGAGTGTGAGTCAGGTTTCTTTAGTCATTATCAGCCCCCACACTACTACTAAAACTACTGCAACCAAAGGGGACCATTAAGTGCTCCAGGTCCCACAACTTGCGCAACGATTAATTATTGTCTGTGCTTTAAGGGTGACGTGGATTAAAATATTAGACAGATAAAATAAGCATCTTCAATTAAATCCTAAAACCAAACAATATTATCTTTCTAAAAGGGAGAATTTTGTACTGCATATAGCTCTTGTACTGGACCACATTTGAAAAACGAGATTGTCATCTATAGTGACAAGGGGGGGTGGGGGGGGCACACGTTGTTTATCCACATTTATGGAGTCATAAATAAGTTGCATGCATGTAGAAGCCAATCAAGTTACCAATTTCATAACCATCAATAAACGATCTCTGATGGACCATTAAAAAAGAGGATGATTTGAAAAGGCTTTAATCCACAGCATGCAATTACTCTTTGAAAACCCTGCGCAATGCTGTGCCAACTCAAGATTAAAATTTAAAAAAATAAAAACTGTCAACAGCGTGTAGACTCTGCTCGACTAAAACTAATTAGCCATGTGGAAAATCACTTAAGAAGTTGCTCGCGGTAGCGCATGTTAAAACATTTTCTTGGTGTTGGTCATAAAAGGGAACACATTTTCTACTAGTTGATCACATTAAAGTAAGCAAATAATACAACTACCGTGGTCATTTTCTGTCAAAATAAATTGGGCTATCAATGTTTTATGTTTGTCGTTTCCTTAAAGCAGTGAAACGTTTGATGTTCCATCCATCCGTTTATCATCTTCTTCACCATGAACAGAACAATATTAGCATACAGACACAAACAAAGGAGGGGGATCACAACTACAGTCAAATTTTGCATTTGCAACAGAGGCTAAAGAATACATCCCTGTCATGTAATTCTGTACATTCTATATTTAATTTGACAGCAAATCTAAAGTGGGAGTAAGCATTAAATAGCAGAAGACTTTTGGGGGGGATATTTTTTTTTTTTCTTCTGCCAAACTGCTGCTTATTGTGACGTGAGTACAGTTGAATTCACTGCCACTATAACAGCACAACTATCTTGCATTTTTGCTTGCAAGGCAAAAAATAAACACATAATGAATAAATAAACAATTTAACATTGGCCGAATGATAGCTTGTATTTTGAAAAACTCATTTGGGACACTTGTATCTCATGGAATCATAGTACTATTGGTAGTACCGTACTGTACTGTATTTTGTAGCTGAATCAGCGTGGCTCCCAGCATGCATTGCGCCACACATTTTGAATTGTTGCCGTAATATAGACGTTAATCCTTAATGTTCATGAATAATTAGGATACAACTAAAATGAATGTGTTTATGTTACCCACAGTGCGGTGACTCTGTGTGTGCTGCATATGTTGTTCTTTGTTTTCACGAAACTGTGACTGCGGGTTGTGGGCAACAGAAAGACATCCAGGTCAGTTCAGCTGTATGCTTAGGTGAAGCTAAACTAACCATTACCTAGTGAATTATCAAATGCATTCAGACTATTCACCTCCCACTTAAAAAAAAAATTAAAAAGGATCTTACAGTGTTGCTAGTATGTAACTATCAGATCATGTTTAAAGTAACATCCTCCCAACACTATTGACAGTAAGTTACTGTAAAAAAAAAAAAACCCTGTGAAATGTCTAACAATTTAGTAGTAAGGACTATAATGACAAAATTGTTAAAGACAACCATGATTTTTTTTAACTAAACAATCACAAAAGAAAGCCTTTTTTTCCAACACATCTTTCAAAATTGGCAAGAGCAACCGCTCCCTAGTCTTGGGGGAGTAGGCGTGACAATAAAATGGTCTTATGCTCTATAAAACCACAAGACAGCGAGGTGCTTCATTAATGTCTTGCTTGTTAGCTTTCTATGATTTGTGCTCTTTCAGTATTTCAGAGGGTGAGTCCCCCTTCCCAAATCAAGGTATTATAATATTACTGCTAAAATATGAGTCAGGGAGCAAGGAGACATAGTAGGAGATGCTTTTCTCAATGCGCTCTTTTTCAATGTTTTCCTTTCTAGTATCCATCCATTTTCTTCGCCGCTTATCCTCACGATGGTCGTGGGGAGTGCTGGAGCCTATCCCAGCTGTCAACAGGCAGGAGGCGGGGTACACCCTGAACTGGTTGCCAGCCAATCACGGGGCACAAACAGCCGCACTCGCAATTTTAGAGTGTCCAATTAACGTTGCATGTTTTTGGAATGTGCGAGGAAACCAGAGTGCCTGGAGGACACCCACGCAGGCACGGGGAGAACATGCAAACTCCACAGAGGTGGGTCCGGGATTGGACCCGCGACCTCTGAACTGTGAGGCCAAAGCTTTACCAGCTGATCCACGGTGCCGCCATTCCTAGTATGAAGATGATAAATGTTCTAAAAGAAAACACGTATGAATGTGATTATTTCTTCATCTCATACAAACATTTTTTTTTACAGAAGAACGAGAGCGTACTAGCATCTGGACCTTCAAGTAGATATTAAGGATATTGAATTAACTCATTTGTGGAATTATTGGATTATTAGCATCCCTGTGAGTTAAAACAAATGTTGGACATGCACGTGTCAACCCATGTTTAAACTTTTGCTTTCTTGATGTCTCTGCAAATATCCCGCTGTCACATGGCCTCTTTGCATTTTTAATAAACAAGTCGTTTATAGTCACACACTGGCAGGCACGAAAAAAATCAGTGGTGTTGTCAGCAGTCAATCATCTGGGAACTCACCAGCTTAAAGGTCAATACTTTGTAGGTAGTTGGGTCATCCACAATCTTTTGAAGGTTAGCAGCAACTGCAATATGGCAAGTGCAAGACAACAGAAATGTCAGGCAGATAGCAGGGCAAACATGCAATTTGAAAAGGACAAGACGAGTAAATACCAGTAATCACATCGTCTCCGTTGACGAGACCCGCAGAGAACAATTCCTGGGAAACACCATCAGCAGTGTCTAGTGAGGGAATAAAAACATAAATGCTGCACATTTGTTTTCAGTAAACACATACAGAAAAGAAACAACCAGCTCTGGTTGTACCTCGTCCAGGTGTGAATTCGAACCGGATGTCGTTCAGTTCCTTTTTGGAGTTCCTTAAAAGAGAAGACACGACACACGTTGTATAATTTAAGACACCACACTAAATATGTCTTGAATCATATCGTAAATGACTGAATATAATGTCATTACGCACTACAGCTTACAAGAGTCCATTAGAAACATCATGTAATTGGTGGCAAACAAGTGACAGATGAAAATAGAACACGCAAGGCACAACCAAATAGCTAACAAAATGGACATGGCAACAGAAGAATGGATGATACACAATGCAAGCCACAACATCTGCACAGATTTGTTTGCCACAATTAATGGGCATATAAGAGCCACATTGCAACTCAGTGTGTCATCATGGAAAATAATTTCTCTCTTGTTATTGTGAGACACGTTGCAATGCCGTTCTGAATGTAGCAGCGGTCAATGGTCATGACCAGAAAGGAGCTGCTGGTCTTAAGAGGCAGAATCAGAGGCACTAACCTAAATTTACCACCTAAATTTGGAGTCGTACCTTGAGTTATAAATTAAATTTGTTCCGTGACCAGATGATTACTCAGTTCACCTGAATCTCAAATGAATTTGCCTCTTTGATATGAATCCGAGCACCATTAATCTGTTCCAACTCACCAAAGCCCCACCATTGTTTTTATGCTCCATGTTTTTTTCTACAGAAAAATAGCACTCCTCTGCCTTGAAAATGTTCTAAAAATGTCTTTGTGCTTTTAAGAGGGTGTGACCCAGTGAGTACGACAGGAGCTGAAGTCAGCTGGATAGTTTAACGAGTGTCTGCTCAATTCACCTTGTGAGTTTTTTAAATTTATTTTATATTTGTGTGTTTATCCTGTTCATACATAAAAGAGCACTCTGCACCTTTTCCCCCACTTCACTCAGGAAGGGGAGAATCTGAGATTTGCTAAAAAGATACATTTTTGGTTGACAACATCAAAACAAAAATCGACCAAGCCACAGTTCGTGAATTAACAAGCTTGTAAATTGTGACACTTGTCAAAGTACCACTTTGTTTGTTCCATCAAATTGCATATATTTATTTCCAACCATCTCTTTTTTTCCTTTGCCTGTACTGCTTCCATTACATGTATGTGTGTATTGGATTATTCTTAAGAGTCCAATTATGTCCTTTTCATGTCAATCTACTCTACCCAGAGCCTTCAAACTCAGTGCTAACTGGTGGAAGTGAAACTTTATTCATAATGAGAATTTCTTCAAGCAACAAGATTTCAATTTCATCCTCAGAGGGCCAGTGACCTGGCCCTTCATGACATCATCATTATTCTATCCTCTGGTAGGTCAGAGGAAAACTGGGCAAAATAGACGTGGCAAGCCGCACACATTAATACATTTAACAAGCGGAATATTCGGTGTGTATGATGTGCTTTATTTTCATGATGATTTTGTAGTCTTATTAATAGAGATCTGATTCTGAACTGCTCCATATTGTCGTTTGCCCAGTTGCATGCTGTTGTATTGCCATTTGTATTGATTTTCTCAAAATGTGATGTGACGTGGTTTTATAGAGGTGCATTAAGTCTGGTAAGCCCAGGTTCCAACTGCATCTGACAGACCAAGGTAGACATATTTAACGTGGCAAACAAACAAAACCTTTCAAGCAACGTACCGACGATATGTTTTACACATCGCCTTGAGGCATTTTAGAAAGGCTAATTGATAGGAAGTGACAATAAGCAGGGCTATTCTTTAAGGGCTGCCGGGTGCAGGAAATAGACATGATGTTTAAGCATGGCACAACGTTGTGATAGCTTAACACCTTTATTATCTGTAATATTTAAACACACTGCGATTGGCTGATGACCAATTCAGGGTGTACCCCACCTTGCACCCAAAGATAGCTGGGATAGGTTCCAGAACGCCTGTGACCCAAGTGAGGATAAGCATAATGGAAGATGAATGAATGAATATTTAAACGGGTGCATGATTGTGGAATAACAAGACCAGATAACAAGATGAGGCCAAATACACACACCCGTGCACACACACACACAACCTTCTTCACTGATTGCAGCTGAACAGAAAAGCGCTATGTAAAGTCAATGTTAAAATTATGGCTGGCGATTTGATTTAATTTCCATAATTGATGGGAAAAAATTAATAATCAACTGATTTTAGAGTTTATATTATGTTTGTATTAAATTTCTAAACCAGCATGAAAAGAATGTCCTTGAATGTAAAGGAGCTACGCTTCCTACTACTGTCACTGTTTTTAAGTTGCAAACTACTGAGACTTGAGAAAATAATAAATTATTGCTCATATTAATCTTTAGGTGACTGCACATATCAGGTGAAATAAACAATTCAATACTACTGAATATCTATGACAAAGCCTTCCAATAACATATTTATCTCGTACATTGCTGAAAATTCATTGAAAATGATTTCACAGCTTACTCTGACATTTGTCGAGTGTCTGCCTGTGTGTTTCTTTCGGCTTGTCCCTTTCGGGGTTGCCACAGCGCGTCATCTCAGATGAACGCATATATATATTTGGCACAATTTTTACGCCGGATGCCCTTCCTGACGCAACCCTTCTTAGGGAGTGGAGGCCTCAGTGGGATACGAACCCACAACCCTTGGTTTACCAAACCAGTGCTCTAACCACTGAGCTATGGGGCCTCTGTCGAGTGTCTGCCTCTGCTCCCTAAATCTGAAAAATGCATGGAACTGTCACAACATGACAAAACAATAAAATCAATTTGGATATGTGTGCCCCCCCCTTCTCTTTGAGCTGCTAATGAAAACTAATATCCTAAGTCCTAAATGCTTCTTCAAAGTCGTGACAATGTGACTCTCAAGAGGGCCTTTGCGCCTTTAAAGAAGAAAAAAAAAGCCTGACTTACTGGCAAGTGAAATGACAAGAAGCCAATTATACTGCGACAGTATCTCAGTCAGTCCCTTGATATTATCATAACTCACGCTAATCAACTGCAACTCCCTTAGTAGTCGAGACCAAATTAGCTGCCGTTTTGTTCCCACAATCAGTTTCAAGAACACATTCTTTGAAAAAGCTGCATTTGTGCAAAAACCAAGAGTATTTAGAAATGTGTGATAAAATTTAATTTTCCCACTTTATACTAGGTAACCTCTGGTAGCCCCTGGGCTTCCTCGACAATTGGGACTTATAATTATGTGCATTTTGTCAACCAACAACAACGAATGAATGTACAAAGTAACCGCAAAACAGAACAATGATAATAATTTTGGGATAATTTTGGCAATGGAGGGTTGTATTAGAATTTAATATTTGCATTTCATTAATGTTTTAAAAGAACTATAAACTGAAAATCTCGCAGTTTTTAGGACGCTATCTGAAAAACGTATGCTGCATTAAACAGTGTTGGGAAATACTTTTAACTCTGGAGTCTGTTATCGTCCACAAAATTCCACGAACAAGAAAATATATTGGATTGCATTCACCTCATGGATTGTTTAACTCAAAAATAATTGCCTCATGAATAATCGACTTAGGTTCTTAAATTTTTCCAAACCTTATATACTAAGAAGAGGTAAGAGGAAATTCAGAAGCAAAACAGAATTCAGAAGTCGTGGGACCTATTTTTATATTATGGGCACTTACGTAAAAAAGATCTGTATATTTTCCTTTTTTTTCAAGTCGGCTTAGGAGAAAGGAGTATGATGTGTTCTTTTGTGACTTATGGCATGTAAAGCCTTGTGGCGAAATCCCATAATTTGACCCAAGCCGCATCAAACTTCAGAAATATGAAAGTAAAGAAGCCAGGAGAGTTATTGTTGAGCATTTCGATTTACTGCTAGGAGTACCCATCACATGCATCCAAAAATTTGTCATTTCCTAGTGGCCACTTTGCCTTGTCACACAGTGATGAGTGCTTTGTTAGCAATTACAGCTTCTCGGGGTCAGACCTGAAGGTGTCAGTGTGACCAGACTGCTATGAACCATCAGTTCCATCAGGGAACCCATGGCAGGCTTTCCCCTTCTAGATGAATGGACAAAAAATATCCACAGACACCCACCACCTTGCAAAACGTCACCCCAGAAAAGATGGTAATGTTTCCTAGGGCCGTGTTAACGCTATAGTTTCCTCAATGTACGCTTCTTGACGGTAAAGGCGCAAGGTGTCGCAACACCTTTGTACAAATAGTGTAGATGGAGCCCATCTTTCCGTTATCCTTTACATTTAAATTGAGAACTTCAGTGTTTGAACAGTAACATGCATGACAGGGTGCCTAATAGTGTTAGTCAAATCTTCAGTTGCATACATTTTTGTTACCATGCAATACAAAGAAGGAAGGAAGTGTGCGCATACACACACACAAACACAAACACACACACACACAGCAAGTGAAGTGATTGGAATTCCTTATACGATATTTGTAAATTCACACAGGCAGGAGCATGATTAACAATCATCTGTCTCACCTCAGTCGCAGGACCATGTTCACAGCACCTTCAATGTATGGTGAATCCCCAAGTGGCTCCACCTATATGAGAATTTGTACACACAACAGTCAGGTGTGTACTCTATATTTGGATTATATGCTCTTTTAAACTTAAAATGTCATTTTAATTTCATGGACCTTACATATGCCCGAGTTACAGTATTTGTAAAAATAGTGATCACCATTCATCGAAGAAGTTATGTTACAGAGCCACGTGATGTGAAAATCTGAAATTATAAGGGGATTAAAAAAAAATGAAAATCATTTGTTATGTAGCTTTAAGATGAAATCTCCATCTTAAAAATACATCTGTTATGTTAAAAGTGTCTCTCACTTGGGAGACATAGCAGACTTGCGCAAAAGACGACTATTGTAGTTTCTTTGTTGGAATAATTGATTCAGGTTATCAGCAAAAACTGTATGGGTATAATCGCAGAGGCTGCACGGCTGAGTTTGGACAACCACGGTAAACGTCAAGTCATTGTTCTCACAGAGTTGTCCCATAAGTTGATTACCTCTCTTATTTTATTCATTCTCCACTGCAAAAAATACAACATTAAATGGGTAACATTTCATGTAACATTGGGTGCTATTAGCTGCACTTGAGTACAACCCAGTTCACTTCCTTATTCTACCTGCGGCTCGGCGCACTAGCCTGGCCAACCGAGGATCACTCTGTGGTGACTCCGGCGAGCACAACAAGCTGCTGTCTTCCTGGCTTTTTTTCTCTGAGTGAGCTGAGGGCATTTCTTTGTGCAGACATATGAGGGGGCAGGGTCAGGGGCAGGCTCTGAAGAAGCTCGATTCAAATCTTGCTAACATTTCAACACTTGCATACCTTTCCTTTAAACCTTAAAATACACCTCCCACTTTTTTCTCTTCATATACGTTAAATAAAGGTCAATATTTATTTGCAGCTCACAGTTCTCCAAAATCAGGAAATGAAAAAAACGCCCTCATGCTTCAGTTACCAACTTGGTGTTAGACCTCATCTTGCTATCAGATACCACTGCGCACAAAGATCAACTTAACGCCAAAACAAAATCATGTTCACTTGCTAATGAACAAATTGATCCATATGACCACAATATTTTTACTCATCTAAAAAAAAAAAAAAAACATGCAAAATTTCAACCTTGAAGTGACATTATGACACAGAACTCCTGGAGAATGAAGAAAAAGCTGAGTTTTAAAACAAGACTTAAGAGTTAATATATTTGTTCTCAAGCTATGTTCAACATTTTTAATTCATGTGTAAAAATAACGGACTGTGTGGGAATAGACTGATAGTATTGATTTGTGAAAAGAATGTTAATTTGATCATATTTGGACACATGAGTTTCACCTTAAAACTGCCTTACATTGGATTGTTAGTTTTCGATCTTATCAAAGCAGGGAAAGTTGAGACCTCAGATTTATCACAACACAAAGTACTAAATGGGGTTTACTGCACAGCTCTAAATAAGAGTATTAGAGGTAGAAAATCCCATGTGATGGGTAGTTAATGGCTGGTGGGAGTACAAGACGCAACCCCAGGCAGCTTTGCTTCATTTCGAAAACGATAAAGCCTCTGGAAGTGGGTTACAAAAACGCTAAGAATGCAATGGCAATGAAGTTTTTTACAGGAAAGGAGTGAGCAGGAGGAATGAGACAGACTGTGACTTATTACAGTTGAGTGTATCCCTCCAGGAGACACACATGCACATGTTAATGTACACAAAAATTCATACAAAGGCTCTCAGACAAAAAGTGTGGTGCCAAGGTCAATGACTCATAACAAATGGATGCAGCTGTTGGATGTGGTGTTTTTCACCTGAGGATGCTGGATGGATAACCCATCAAGAGGAACATTCTTGACATTCTCCTCATTCTGCAAGCGACAAAGTGAGAGGTATAGCTGTGAAAATACCATTACACTAAAATCAAGTTAGGACTAATTCCATAAAGACAACACAGAAAAAGTAAATTGGCAGAAATCAGTGAGCACCAGCAAAGTGCTTGCTAGATTCGAAAACCAGCTTGGCTGTTTTGAGCTTAACTGAGTTCAACAATTTTCGTTGAAATAGGAACAATAAATGCATTTACAAAACCATCTTTTTCCAAGTGCTGTCACCGCGCAGAATAAGTGCGGAAAAAGCAGACTTATTCATCATCTGTGTCATCTGTTCACCAGAATATAAAGCAGCGCATTTTTATGAAGAAAGAAAATGGAATAAACTCACTTCTTTGGAGTCGTCCTTGACCCGCCGCGACTGCATGGAACAAAGAAACAAAAATTCTGTTATTCCAGACTGGACTCATCAGTCGCGCACTGCCTGTGCAGTACATGTGCACAATGCACATGACATGAAAGATGGTACCAAAAATGCCACTATCTTTGAAATATACAAAAACAGCTAAGCATAAACACACAGATTCCTTTCAGTTATCGCATGCGAATGAAATAATTTCTGTGTTCCATTTCCTGAAGAATTAGGTTGAATGAGATATATTTGGCAAGGCTCTCTATGGGAGTGTGTATGGATTCCCTGTACGCACCATACAACTTTATTCGTTATTATGTTACATTTTTGTGTATAAAACATACAGATTAGGAGTGCAGCATTTATTGTTTCCGATTATTAACACTGGATGGGTTTCTTTGTTGGTTTGTTTGGTTGTTAGTTTGCAGCCTCCTTTGTGACTGCTAGATCTAGTTACAATAATATTCCACTTTCCAATTAATTTTGGTGGGAATTCACACAGATAATGACCTAATTAAAATCCACCTTTTATTGGGAGAGAACACTTTACAAATCTCATCAGAGATTAACAAAAGGTTCTATCTGTGTGCAGGGTAGGAAACTGTATATGATCCAGATTGCTGCTCGGGCTCCAAATCCCATTTCACATTTTCAAACACATCTGTCACATCTCATCAGATCAGCTTGTAAAATTTTGTGTGCTTCTGCGGAATGTTATCTATTTCCCCACCTTGGATGTGGATAAAATTACTCTTATTTTATTAATTTATTAGATTGAAGCTGTTCACTAATTGATTCTGCAGGTGACAAATGTTAAATCCTTGGAGAATTGTGTTCTCTGAGTGCTCTTTTCCAATTTGTTAAGTGGATTTCAGAGGGAAATTGGATGCTCTTGTCTTGTCACAAGTTGAATCCAAAAAACTGATACCAATCAAAAAACAATTACCAATGTTTCCTTCATGTTTGTGTTTTCCTGGGTAAAATAATACAGAAATGAATCCTGCTTACCCTGCCCTGGTTTACCGCCGCCTTGCCTTCCTCACTACCTTCGTCCAGCTCGTCGTCGCTCCATTCCCAGTCGCCATCTTCTGTCTTGTGCAGGTGGCCACTGGAGCCTGGGACCCGCCTCACCTACACCACCAGATCATATGGCCAACTGAATACATTTGAATAACTTGAATAATTTTCAAATATGATTACAATGTGTACAAACTTTTAATTCCTAGGAAATTCCTGTGTATCATATTAACTTAATCCTGCTCCTTTTTGGACCGACAGTAAATGCTGTGTCAGTATTGTATACTTATAATACATTTTTCATTTCTTTGTTTTTGTGTACTGTATGTTGGAAATGTAAATTCCAATCATTCAATACTTACTAACAGGTTTTAAAAAGCATGCTTATAAATGGATAGACGTGGAAAAAAAAGCATAGAGAAAAATAATAGCAATACTACAAGCGACCTACAGTACTGAAAAGTGCTTTAATATTTTGCTTTCCTTTTACGAAAATATTAGAACAGCTCGGTATGATGTGGAGCAGTTCTACATCACAAAAACTGCAAACCACAATACATAATACACATAGTTACAAATAGGGTTGGACATTTGACAAAATTTTCTCAAGTTAAAATTTCAATTACCATTTTATTTAATTTAAAATATAACCTGCCCAAAGACAGCTGTAACAGGCTCAAGCACTCCCGCGACCCTTGTGAAGATAAGCAGCTCAGAAATTGGATGGATATATTCTTATACCAAACTTGTTCTTTTTCATCCAGACTTGATAAATAACTTATTCTTAATCAATAATTGCAATTTTACATCTATTCCTAATAATATGATTTCCACTCAAACCGTGTGGATGAAAAATAAGCACTACATTCTTATACTAAAGATATTTCCAATTCTCATCATGACACTCTTGTATATAAGCTTATTAGATTGTGCAGGTGTCACTTGTGTTGTAACCAGTCAACAAATAAAATTAGAGTGACGTTAAATTCAGTGATTAGTGTTGGTTATTTCAGAAGTAGTAAGCCAATTAAATTTTTATATATTTTTTTCTAATTGTAGTATATAAAGCACAATGAATAGGACAATGTAGGTGAAAACTCAATGAAAGGAAGCCATATCAAATATTCAACCCAGACGATTGGTAACTTACATTCTACCTCTACATAACATATAACAGCAACTCAGATAAGTTTTGGCTACGATTTCAATTTGAGAAGAAAGAAATGGAAGCAGCAGTTTGCTCATAAAGCAGTGTGAGGTGCAGTCAGTTATGGAATCACTACAGTGTTACAGGCAGCACACAAAATGGGAAGCGACGAGCAAAGTCTCTAGGCAACGATGAAATTAAAGAGGCACTACCCCTCTGCTGCTGCCAGCTTTAGTTTCCAAACCTGACACAGAACCCAGAGTCCCGCAGTTCTGCTCTGGCTCCTTGAGCAAAACAGATACAGATCAAGTCTGAGTGGCCAATGCCGACTGACATGCCCATCATAAAAATCACACAGCGGAAAAAAAAAAAAAAAAAAGCATTCTAAAGTCACGTTTGAACAATTGGTAGAAATTTGTGACAGAAATGTTTTGAACACCTTCATGAGCAGTAAAGTTGTATTTCGCTCATTAAATGAACGTGCTTCAAAACAGCATTAAATGAATGAATGTAGCGGAGTGATTTGGTGCAACGCTGCCCTCTACTGTTTATTCAGCTCACTACACACGAATTAACTCCCTCAGCAGTTGCGCATGACACTGGTGATTTCCACTCCCCAAATCAGACATAACTCCAAAATTAATAGAAGGTAAAAAAATATGTTTAAATGGCTATACTTTACAATCGATCAAAGGCCTTATTTTCCCATTCTGTATTTGTCCTTAACCATTAAGCAGGCAAAAGCATATAGAAAATGCCTGTCTTTAGGCCCCTCATGCCGCGTTTTTCCAGAGAATAGCAATGTGTGTTTATGAATATATACATCCAAAACAGAGTAGGGCAGACAAAAAAAAAAAAAAGTGTAAATATCTTGGTCACGCTTCGAAGCTCACGACATTCAAGGTGCTTGTGTTAATGGCTAAACTTAACAGGTTAGGAGTGATCGTACAGACCACAGAGATCGAACCATTCTGTGATAGATAGTGTGAAAGGACATTGATTGTCACTACAAGCTTTGAGAACCATTTGCTGAGTATGAAATGTAGCCAGCAGCAATTTTTCAAATTAAAAAAAAAAAGTCAAGATCATTCACTTTGTTTTTGACTCATTGGAACTATAAAATCAAGACAGTCACTAAAAAGATAAATGGGCAATATTATCTTTGATTACTATACACAAGGAGGGCAAGATAGTGTGGCTGCAACTAACGATTATTTTAATAATTAGTCGATTTTTTTTAATTCATCCGAATTTTTTTTTTAAAACATTTGTTTTCTACCGATGCTTTCGTCTCTGCATCTAGCGCCAACTCATTACCAGACTCCTCACACAAGGCCTCTAAATGATTAGTCAACTGTCAAGATAGTTGAATAATTTGATAACTGATTAATTGTTGCACCTCTAAAAGAAAGCATTTCAGAGGGGTGTGAACACTTGATTGGCCAGTAAGCCTTTGTAGGGGGCCAAAAGAGAAGCCATTAAATGGTGACGATTTGGACAAAGGTTTGTTGTTATTAAAAGGACAATACATCGCGAGAATCAACAATCCCACCAGTCCATCAATCATCCAGTAGAAATCAGGATATAGCTTACTACCTAGAAAATGCATAGACACTAATATTTATCTACGCTCTACTCTGAGTTTGGCTCTGTTGTACTTTGAACTAATCTTGAATATCACTGTGTTGCTATTATTTGATTGTAATCAGATACTAATCCGGTAAAAGGTAGCACGCTGTATTAGTGGTCAGCATATCTCCTTCAGAGTTGAGGTTCTGGATTTGATTCTCAGCTGTTTTTTGGTCAGATGTGCCCTACAATGACTAACGGCCAAGTGTGGACCTGCTGGGATAGAAAACATATCAACCACAAAACTAATGGAGAAGTGCTCTAGAATATGGATGACTGATTTAAATCCTGTGTATATCCCACAAAATATGCCATTTTTGCTCGGTAGCAGTTTTAGCGGTTGCCCCTCCCCTTGATTGACTTGTCCGTTTTGATTTCATCCACAATAGGTACAATGCTCTCTAGGACGCCCTCCATTTACTCTGAAACGTGTCAGTGTTTTTCCATCCCTGCACTTACCCACTCTGCCTCAAGGCAATCGGCCTCAACTGGTCGACAAGCCGAACTTTTAGATAAAGCCAATATTATGTGAAACTGTGTCTGAAAACTGCACTTCCTCACAGGAAAGAGTCAAGATCATGTTACAAAACTTATTTTTCCATAGTCAACCCTGCCACTTGAACCCAGTTTTCATGCAAAACGATACACTGGGGGTAAAAACACGTCAACACAGCTACACGGTGAGACTCTTTTGCGACACAAGCCCATATTTTCACTCGATCGACAAAATACCTCGTGTTTGAGGTGTTGCAAAAGTCTAGCGCATCACTCATGTTGACTGTAAATGGAGCATTGTGATGGAGTGCCTCTACTCAATCCCAGCACTAACATACAATTTCTTATGTTTAGTCAATAACAGTTATTTAACAGAGAAGTGTAAAGTATCAACATACCTTCTTTGCTCTCTGGGATATCTTTGGTGCACGGCACAGTAGCTTTTCAACCAGATATTCTTTGTTCTGTGAGACAAATTCATCAAGCGAGACAAGACCATTTATAAATTGGGTAATGGAAAAAAATGAACAGTAGTATTTTGGATCTTAATCACATCCTTTTGAAATCATCATGGTGGGTGGATGCGAAAAGACCAGTGAAGGATGTTCTTTAAGTAAGAATCAATGCAATTTAGTCAGCGTCAAAGCTGAAGGTTTTTGCATGACTATTTGAACATTAAGACCAAATGAGAAATGTTTGCTCTGGTTTCATATTTTAAACTGCTTTGCCCATAACATTATTCAGCAATGTAACGATATAGCATTTCAAATTTTTTTTTAATTTAAATTGCCATTATTTTTTCTAAAGCAATTCACATAGGATTGGCGGAAACTAAATGGGTAATAATATTGTTTACAAACTAAAACCAGGAAGAATACGGCTACTAGCATATTACAATAAAACCAAATAGGGACAATAAACTTTGTGGAGAGGAGAAATAAATAAATACCTTAGCCTTTTGGAAAAATTTACTCTTCAAGAGCTCTGCAGCTGCAGGCCTGGGGAGAGAATTGTTTAAACGTATTAAGGGAATAATTTACAAGACATTTAAAAAAAATTATATTAATTAAAAGCCCTCCTTGGAGACTTTCACTTGATAACTGAATGTGAGAATAACCTTTTGCCAGGATCCTTCTGAAGGCACATAGTTATTAGCTTCCTAAACGATTTGCCGTATTTCTTTAGCATTTCCTTGTCCTCTATACCAGTCTCCAGTGTGGGTGGATCGTTCTGCAGCGTCAACATTAAGACCTAAACAAAGGGCACAAATAATTTTCATCTGCAAGAGAAACAATAGTAGACGATGAAAACATGGTTATAGCAGGAAACCGTTTTTAAAGGAACTGTCATGTGAAGCAAAACGAACAAGTTCCCCAAGAGGAGTTTTTGTTCCTGGTTAACAAAGGAAGAATCTCATCTTGGCATGTAGTTGTTTCTCATGATGAAACTTCACAGCAGACAACATGGCATAGGGGTAAGGACAGTCCAGTCATACTTTCAAGACACCGACCTTCATTGGGGGATAACGGTGATAGGGCGCAGATCCTGTCGCTAGTTCTATGGCCGTTATTCCGAAACTCCAAATGTCTGCTTTAAAATCATAACCTCGCACCTGTGGGTAAAGGATAGGACAAAATATTGGTCTAATTAGCCCATTTTACTTTTTCATTTTTTACTTCACTTTTTGTTAGCCTGGTTAATCAAACTTAATGCAACACAGTGAGCTTTAACTGACTCCCTAAAATCCTTCAAAGATGCAAAATATATATTCCAATTTATTCTGCTCTTCAAATTCAACATGTATGTCGTAGTAAGGTGGCACCAACTACCAGAGACAAATCTCTTGTGTGTTGTTACATATTTGACCAATAGAGCTCATGCACGTGACGTCACCATTTTCACGGCGCCATATTGCCAGTCAAACAGAGCTGCTCAACATTGTGGGAGACATTGAACCGGAGGAGAATATTTACAATACCAGAGACTTGTTGTGCTGTTAGATGTCACAACAGACGAGATAGATCTTCAAAGAGATCATTCTATAGAATACCAGCTGAAAAGATCGATGGATTTCAGCAATTAAATGTGATGGCTGGTGCCCAACCAAATAAACACGCTTGTGTAGAGATCACTTCATTTCAGGTAGGAATTATTCTTCACAATCTCAAATTACCAAGAAGTATTTATAATGCCATATTGACTCATTTGAGAACAATGCGTATTTAAAAAAATAAAAACTGTCACAAACGTTTAAGGAGGTTTACATGTGGCAGCGATACGCTTCCGTGTACGGAGGAGGCATCTCCATCCTTTTTTTTTTTCCCCAATCATAGTTAATGAATGCAAGTTTGTGTAAAACTAGAGGTCATTTATTTAAATATTGCTATTTGAGTGGCTCCACCACTACGTGGGATTTATTTTTGATTGAGAACAGATCTATCAAAGTATTTGTATACGTCCAGACTTTTATACACTTTCAAACTCTTCTGTGTTAATGTTGACGATTTACTCACCAGATGCATGTGTACATGCAGTTGTCTAAGACAAGCGAAAACGAGTTAACAGTCCACTTTCTTATTGGCGAAAACATCGACTTCTACATTAAATATGGATCCTCTATGCCACGTGTCTCTAATTTTTCCACGTACCTTCGTTTATTATCACCTTCTAAATGTTTAACGGTACCAGACAAAATCTGGGTGTCGTGCTGTAAGACATATTTTTGTTTCATCTCAACGGACTTAGCATTGAAGAATAGTTTGTTTGACTGGCAATATAGCCAGTCACGTGATTTCGGTGACGTAGGTGCACAAGCTCTATAAAGCTGATTCTGATTTATATTGTTACATCTTTCAATAACTTTTTGTATGTTGGTTGCCCCCTATTGGTTGGAGTAAACTATTACACACAAACTGGTGAAGATTTGTAAAAACAAAATACAATCATTAATATTAAGAGTTAATTTCATAAAAAGGAATTGGGATTCACCTGTTCCATCACCTCTGGTGCCATCCAGCATGGCGTGCCCACAAATGTTTTTCGAACTTTGTTTCTTGTCATATCACCCCCTGTGGCCAGGAATGCGCTTACGCCAAAATCTGTAAAAAATAAATAGTGATACAAAAACATTATTTTTCATGTCTGATAGAGTAGTAATTTCCAAAGACTATCATCAGGTAGGTGATAAAGCAAATTACGTTGAGAAACACAAGGGTTAAAAATATTGCCTAAAAAGCACCTTTTTATGAAAATGTAAGTTGAAACACTCAACAACAGCATTTTAAAATAGCTTTAAAGCAGTATTTAAACATCCCATCTGGCTGTAACAGGATTTCAAATAACAAAATACTAACAGAAAAGAGTAGTACATGTGCAATGCACCTGCAATTTGAACAGATCCATCTTCTCCCAGTAGAATATTCCCAGCTTTCACATCCCTGCAGCCAAAAAAACACAAAGGCAGTCAGTTAAGTGGCGAAAACATGTGGCGCAGCATTGATTCTTCCATCTGCAGAAACGGGAACACAAACGTCATTGAGACTGTTGCCCGGGGGGGGGGCTTAAAAAGGTCAAGCCTAGTTCCTGGTGACCTTGATGTGCAGTGAGTTTATGTCACAGCTGCACAAACGCAGATCAATATTGACATTGATATTGTATACTTTAAACTACAGCCATTGAATAGCATATTTCACAAAATAAGTACTGACTGTATTATAACAAAAGATAGACATGAATTCAAAGAATTATTACAATAGTTATGAATAGTAAATTCCTAGCAATGTGTATTCAGAGAAAGAGTAAAACGTGTTACCGGTGAATCTGTCCATTTCTGTGCAGGTAGTCCAGGCCCTCAAGGACTTCTTTCAGAATTGAGGCAATTATTGGCTCATCGAGATTTTTGTCCTCTTCTTTGCTTGTGTGCTTTATAATATCCAGCATAGAACCTAAAAAAAAAATCCAATCACTGTCTGGATGAAAATCTCCCTACTACTACTGTGGTGTAAGATGAAGAAGATGGAAAAAAAAAGGTTCCAGCCAAATTTTATACATTAGAGTAGCCCATAAGAAACGTAGATGAATCCCGACTTGAACAGGTTAAGAAGGTAGTACTGCAAGTGGGATAATCATGAAACAACTGATTTTTTTTCCTAAAGAGCGCTCAAAGTTGATCAAAACTGAGCAAAAATCATCTTCCCTTGATGTTAAATACAGCTTAGCAGGTGAAGCTTACCTCCACTAAGAAGCTTCATGACCAACCACAGTTCATCCTTCACCACAAAGGAAGTGTAATAGGTGACAACATTAGGATGGTTGCATTGGCTCATTGCTTGAATTTCTTTCTGTTGGGAGAAAACAAAATATTTCATGTGTATTACTTAGTTCACGCAACCCCTCATGCTAATTCAACACAAACCATGTTAACAGCAAATTGTTTGTAGTTTAACATCACAGAAGCTCGGTTTTTGTGATTAATCAGTTCCAGAAAGTCAGATTAAAACCAAATAGTACAAAATTCAAAGAAATATTTCCTATAGAAAATAATGTCTTGGATAAATTAACATTAATATTACGTTGACTAAAAACTTAATTGTGGTATTCCACTATGAAAACTTTGATTAAAAAGTCATTGAGTCCCGGTTTGCTTGACAACATATCATCCTCTCCAAAAAAAAAAAAAAATCTGTCACTTTGAATAAAAACAATGCCAGCATAAGGATGTAAGATGTATGTACAGGATGTAGCCCAGGAAAATGTGACGATATTGTTATTATAGTGCATGCTTTTACGTTGAAGGTCTGAGTTTTGAAAGATGTGTTATGCAGATGATGCCTGAAAGTTGAAGAGAACAATGGGAGCGATATTGCTTTGAGTTGTTATTTACAGTCATTTTCTTCACACCATTTGTCACTTGTGGACATTAAAAAAAGCAGTTTCTCATTCCTTTGAACGAGCTGCAAATACTTTGGCACACCCATGCAAATGATTATGTACAATTCTCATTTTTTTCCCTACATTATCAATTCATGATGTCATGTTGAACAAAATGTGTTCTTTATTGAATACTCACATATAACATTTAGGCATAATTTCATTTATGTCGTTACAGGCAAGATGGATGAAAACGTTATGTTAAGCATATTTCTATATCATCCATGGACGCCTAACCACTGGTTTTAGGGCCATTTGGTACTGGCTGCCCCCACCAACCCCACCAACTACTGCATTCCATCCACTTTCCATCAGACCTTTTCTCCCAGGTGAGTCTAGACATTCTCTGACAAAGGAAAATGTGTGAAGCGTAATATCAACCAATGATTCAGCAGTTTTCTGAAATAGCTCACCGTGAGAGAAGATTTTCACTTTGATGTAGATGGGAATTTGTGGTCCACAAAGATTGTACTTTAATTCCTACAGCACTGCATTTACAGTTTTCCCTGACTCAAGTCTATTCCCATTTCTACCCTTGTTTTTTTTTTTGGCTTTGTGCTATACAGTGCTGTCATTTTCTTTTTTGTATTGCATTTACATGACTTGTCAACAAATCACTTCGCAAACAGAACACTAAAAGCCTAAAGGTGAATTTTGTCCAGTCTATTTTACGACCACATGCACTTAGGTGTAACCTCCAATTTAAAATAATTATAAAACTTCAGCTGCAGTTTGCATTAGAATAGCCCTCCATACATAATGACACAAGGACTTGTCATTCTCCTTGCAGTAACATGTTTAGTGACACGGATTATTTTACTTTTGAGAGATTAATTTATGATTTTGAGCAAGAGACTCTTTTGCAAGTAATCCATGATGTTTTGCTATTTTTACAAATTGTTTGAGAAATGCAGTTATGATTTTAGAAATGTCAAAATTGATTTGAGAGGTATACCAAAATGACAGAGAAAAACTGTAACATAAGCTTGCATTGTAGAATACGCCTTGCTCTCTGTTGAACACTTTACACACAATTTATGAAATGTTTCAAATGCCGGTGTGTTGATGACGGGAAATGAATGGGCGAGTCACCCGTTTTTTGATTTTTTTTTTTTTTTTTTTTTAAGAAACCCAAGCAGATGTTAGAAGGCCCTGACAAAAATGAGAACAAATTTTAAAAAAATAATAATTGAAAAGCAGATCACATGTGATCTAACCCTATGAACCTACATGATCAGAGGGACATCTGGGGTGGGCGACACGAGCACCAAGACAACTAGGACAGACATGGCCCTTATTTATTCTACTCACCAGTAATTCGTCCATGCTGGTCTGGCATTTTTCTAGGTTGATTCTCTTGACGGCAACGCGCTCCTGTCTGGGGGAACAAAGGGCCGCCTGCACCACCGCTGTGGCCCCGCTACCTGAATCCCAGGCACCACAGAGAAAAATTACTTACACACACATCTGGAAGGAAAAAGGTGACATTTCAGCCTCTTTCCACTTTTTACTGTTTTTATTGAAAATAGACTAGGAAGTTCATTCGAAATCAGAACACATTGAAGTGGTGAAATGCTTCATGCTGTGTGACTGACACATTGCGTGTCAAATGCGAGTGAAAGATAAGCAGAAGTATTGAACACGTGATCTCAGCGGTTACCAGTAGATTAAGAAAACAGAGGTGCACGGGAGCGCGGGAGTGTGCGTGGGGCAGCGAGGGTGGGGGTCGTGGGGGGTTCCCGCAGCACAGTGGGCAGCTGTGGTGCTGTTTCTTATCTACAACGATTAAGACATGTCAGCTGGAGGGTAAATGCTTCTGCCACGAGATTCAGGCAAATTCCATTTCAGCTTTCAGCATGTATTTGAAGTATTGTACCTTTTGTTATCGTACATGAACAGCATTATAGGAGAAAATGATGGGACTGAAGTAACTGGAAGATGTAACTAAGAGACTCCATTTTATGCAGAGCAGACTTAAATAGGTAGCTAATGTGCAAAGTTTGAGAGCGAAGGCAAGAGATGGCTAGCAAATGCAATGCAGTTTTGATGAAGATTTAAGTATATTTACTCACAGTGAGAACCACGTCTTATATTTTAACTGTCACCACATGTAAGTTACATGTAAAGTTAGAAATGTTAGAAACACAGTATGAGTCAGCAATGGTCTATGCAAAAGAAAACTATTCAATTAATACTGCTTATAATGTTGACTCAGACTTGTATTTTATCTTTTTAGAATGAAAATTTTTAATAAATAAATCTGATACTGGGATCTAATATATTTTCTGGCTATACCGTAGTTTAGGTTTTGGTCAGTAGTGTATAATTGTGCATCTGGGATGAAAAATGTAATTGTTAACTTAGTATAAAAATATCATTAGAATAAAAAGAAAATATGTTTGCTAAAAAAAAAAAAAATTCTTTATGCCTGTGTAGACTGTCGGTCGTCGATGTCACCGCAAAAAGGTTGAATCGGGGCAGCTGGGATGTTTGTTTTTTCATGTTTTGCAAAAATTTAAAATTGCCTAATGCAATTATGCTATTAGGGTGACAAAATGTAAACTACACTACTATCATAAGATAATTATTGTAAAAACCCATAACAGTCTAGACACCATGTCTTAACCCCCATCCCCACTCCTCCAGACTAATTAGCATGAACAGTCCTAGTATTTTAAGAGAAAAATGCATGTCTGTATAACAGCATTAATTGTAATAATTCGCATTAACCCTAGTTCTGGTTCGAATCCATCCGCTTTTCTCTCTCTGGTCGATATTGTCATGTTCCTGTCATAAGGCAAGCACATTGTCCACTACTTTGCATGACAGAAAACAATGATGTAATTTAACTTCCAGCATCTGCCCTGTATATTAGTCATCTAACATAGTGGGCTTAATGCCACGGCTCGTCATCTGTCTGCATGAGTGTGTGAAGTACTACGATACTAAGCAGACTCCGAAGGCAACGTGTTACGTCCAAGTACGTACATCTTATTTTTCACACGGAATATAATGTAAGCCGGTAGCTTCTTGTCAATGAGTTCACATCCGCAGTAGCTATTTCACGTGGAAAGGGGGGTTGGGGCGGTGGGCCTTCTAGTTCTTGCTCGGAATACGCGGATAATAGTTTAACGGCAGTACAAAGCCTCCCCCTCAAATGACATTTATCGCCGTGTACTAACCAATGACTTCCTGTAGCTCGTAGGACTCCCTGGTAATTGGCCAGCTAGTTGTCGTCGGTGGCGGCGGTTGCACAGAAAGCGGGGTTTCGCCTTGGTCCGCCATGATGATGGTGGTGGTGATGCTGCTACGCCGGTTAGCCGCCTCCCGCTGTCACGAGCGAGCGACAGACACGAACAGAAAAAGAGAGAGGGAGAGAGACAGTCAGCTTTGACCTCCCCTCCTCGGCGAGTGTCAGCTGGCAGCCGCAGCCGAGCAACCCGGAAAATAAAAGGGCTAGTCGAACTACGCGCGTGGCGTTCTTGCCAGACTTGTCACGTTTCCGCACATTTAAAAAAAAAAAAATAAGGGGGGGGGCACTCAGTACTTGAATAAAAGTAGGAAATAATGATTCACATCCATCCGTTTTCTGAGCCGCTTATCCTCACGGGGGTCACGGAATTGCTGGAGCCTATCCCAGCTGTCATCGGGCAGGAGGCGGTGTACACCCTGAACTGGTTGCCTGCCAATCACAGGGCACACGGTGACAGACAACAGTCGCACTCACATTCATCCCTACGGGCACTTTAGAGTCTCCGATTAATGCAGGTTTTGGGGATGTGGGAGGAAAACCACGCAGGCGCGGGGAGAACAGGCAAACTGCACACAGGCCGGGCCGGGATTTGAACCAATGTCCTCAATGTACTCAGTTCCTTTTGCCCTACAATGTAAAACAGGACAATATACATTTTGCAACAAACCTCAATTTGATGTCGTCAAGTGACAGACGACAGATTGATAGATGATTTAATAACTATTTTGGTGTTAAGTATCTTTTGTTAATTGCGTTCAAAACTACAACAGTGCTTTTAAATAACTGTCTATGACGACTTGATGACCGTCATTTCATTGACGTACATTTCTTAAACAATGCCGGAAAAGTCTCAATCTGATAAAGGGCGCATCTAGATTATGGATGAATAACAAGGAAATTCGGGATATTCTTCTTGTATTTTTTATGTTTGGAATTAGAAGAATACAACAAGAAGGCAACTCAGAACAAAATCATGTGGCTAGTAACCTCAAACTGTACGCTCAAGTCTTGAACATTAGGCTTGCTGAACTTTTGCTCATTCACCAAAAAAAGTTCGCAAACGAACAAATGTAAATGCTGTCTAAACATTTCAAGCAGCCAAATACAAACATTCCAATACCTTGGTCTCATATTTGTTTTGAAGTTTTCCGCAAAAAAGTATGACGTTTTTGCTTTATTCCTGCAGTAGCGTATCAATCTTCTTCGTTTGTTTATTGACGGTTGACGGGAATAGCCATTGGTGCCCTTTGGCGCCCTCCTCTGTTTAGTTTATTATTTGTTGACCGCAATCGAGATCAAGAATGACGATTCAAGTATTTTATGTATATTTATTTTTTTCAGTATGGAAACGAATAATTAGGTCTGTACATGATGTATTTTTTTACAAATAAAAATAGATGTATGACTTTAGCTACATGAGTTGGGTAAAACATGGGCAACAGCTTCTCGGTGTTCAGCCCGAATAAATATTTTTTAGTACTTTACTTTTTCAACGTTTTTAACCTCAACATTCCTCAAGCAATAACTTACAGTTCGAGACCTGTGCCGCAGTTTAGTGAAACAAAAATATATGACTACAGCGCATAACTTTTATCGTCACAGAAAACAAAGGTTATCACGTCATAGTCAGTTGTAATACATAAATCTGTCGATAGGTGTCTCTGTGTACCAACCTTCATAGTGCGGTGAAAATAATGGCGAAAATATAAGATTTACTCCATATCTCAAGTGTACTAAGTTTCACAGTAAGCAGAAATATTAAAAAATACACAGGTACATCTCTTTATTCACAGTTAGTGGTATTGAGTTGTAAGGTATGAAGACCTGCAATAAACCGGTCCATTGGTTCACCGTGTGGATGAGTCGAGGGACAAAAACAAGTGAGCGCGCACGTCCTGGTTTGTTGTGTGACATCTGAACGCACCAATCGCCTGCGAGGAGAGGACTGGTCCACTTCACCACACTGGAGGAGCTCGGCGGACACGGGCGGCCGCCGATTCAGTAGCAGCCAGTCATTCAGCCAGTCTGGCAACCCGTCATCGCCACCGTTAGCCGCAGCAGCCACCGAGCGAGGACTCGATCTCGTCGTCAACGTCCATCGGAACCCTGGTGTGTGCCTGTCGGTTGGCGTGGAGAGATGGCCGGTATCCTGGCGTGGTTCTGGAACGAGCGCTTCTGGCTCCCGCACAACGTAACGTGGGCTGACTTGAAGAACACGGACGAGGCGACGTTCCCGCAAGCCGAGGACCTCTATCTGGCGTGCCCTTTGGCCTTCTGCATCTTCATGGTGCGGTTGCTCTTCGAAAGGTGAGTCCATGTGTGTGTGTGCTTTTAATGTTTTTTTTTTTTGCTCCTGCTGCATGTGCATTGTGCTGCTTCTTCCACTTTCAACAATGGCACCCTTGACTGGTGCTTACCCCCCGCCCCCTCCCCACTTTCCTCTCGCACCGGTGTGCTTCATCCCTCGTGCAGGCCTGCAGCGCCGCATTGGAGCTCCAAGTAGTTGTCCCATCATCAACTTGCTGTGTACTCTGCTTTAAAATGTACCCCCCCCCCCTTGCCCCCAATGTTCACTACGAGCTCCAGTATGAATGCGTGCACGCTGCAACCTCTCATGCTCTTATCTCTGCTCTCTTATTTATTTATTTTGTGCGGTTGGTAATATGACAGAGCGGTGATGGCCATGCAAATATGCTGCCTCTAAAGCATAATTTTTATTTACCTTTTGCAAAATGACAACACCAGTTATGGTCAAATGTAAAGAACCAAGCCAGCTGGTAAACACTGTATCAGCTCTGTTGTGGTACATGGTTTAAATCCAAGAAGCAATTCGTCCATGACACTTATCATCTAAAATTCATATTAGTAGACACATAGATACATTTTTTGCTTAACTGATGGGTTGTTTATTGACCTTACATCACAGGTATCAAACTGTATGCCAGTGGCCCATCATATCCATTTATAGAGGCTGTAAAATCAAATCATGTCTCCTTCATGTTTCTTGGTAAAATCTGTACCAAAATTGCACTGCATCTTCGCTTAAAAAAAAAACTCAAGAGTAGTTCTATATCAATTTGTTGTGTAGAGCTCATGATATGATGAAAGAATTACAAATTTGTGTGGTTCTACAGTCTTAAAGACCCTCTTGCAATGTTACCCGTGACAAAAATTAGTTCAACCCTCCTTCTTGTCATTGTTTATGCTTTGTAGGGCAGCACAATGGCACATCTGCCTTATACTTTGGAGATTTGGATTCTTTCTATTCTTCTTCTTCTAGCCTATGTAACTTAGCTCTGGATACTCTGGGTTCGACCTACATTCCCCAAAAAATACATACAGTATTACGTTCATTGAACCTCTATTGGTGTGAGCCAACAGCGCTGCTGTGTTCCCAGCAATTGCTGCCAACCCAATCCAGCGTGTATTCTGAATCTCGCCCAAAGTTAAACCAGATATAAATGATTAATTGATTTTCAAAAATAGATCTCTATTAATTTGATCATTTATTAGTTTTCTATTAATACATTTGTTGCACCTCTGAAATAAAAGCCAATTAATTCCATATTAATGAATTCACTTTTTTACGTAGTTGATTTGGTGTTAGTCCTCTTATATTTTCGAATGGGGTTTCTTTTTTATGTAATTTTTGATTAAATACTGACAAGTTCACATAAAACAATGAATGGCAGCAGGAATTTAAATAACTTCTTCTACTGTTGAATCACCAAAGACTTCCTGATGCCTAATCTCCTTATTTTCCTTTTCAGGTTCTTTGCAAAGCCTTGTGCTGTGGGCCTGAAGATACAAGCCAACGGGCCACAGAAAGCCCAACCCAATGCTATCTTGGAGAAGGTTTTCACCGCCATTACCAAGGTGGAGCTTATGCAATCTCATTATTTTGAATACTGTGCTTAAAAAAAAAAAAAGATCTAAGCTCTGTCTCAAGGGTCTCACGTCTCTTTTTGTCTAACCAGCACCCAGATGAAAAGAGGCTGGAAGGATTGTCCAAGCAGCTGGACTGGGATGTCCGAACCATCCAGCGCTGGTTCCGACAAAGACGAAATCAAGAGAAACCCAGCACCCTCACCCGGTTCTGCGAAAGCATGTGAGCCAACATTTCAGTCCAACATTTAAATCACAACTGAGTTAAAATAGGAAGACACTGTTTCTATTTCACTTGTTTTATTGTATCTGAGTATAAACCTTCTCCTCGTCTTATTTTTGGCAAAATATTTCTGCATACTTGTGGCGTCCATTTAGCCATATACAATGAGGTTAGTGTCGTACAGCGACACTCGCGTAATGTTGTTGGTGTGTATCAAACAACTTCTATGATGAATCCAGTTTGTTAGCAGAAAGTTGTTGTCTTTGCATTATTAGTCAACAAAGAAGGACGTTTCACTTGGTGCTGCTACCCTCATTCTTCCCCGCTAGTCCTAAAGTACCGCTGGTATGGATCTTATAAGACTAGAAGCGGTTCATCCTATGCACCGCTGGCTATATTGGAGATTTTTAATCACACATACTGGTTTTAACGGTATAATTACTTACTGTTATGCCCTCGCATATAGGAAAGGAGAGCCAGAGTCGCTGATTCACTTGTCAGGTGTTTATTGAATGCGGGGGGAACAGTAAGACACAAAACAAAATCGGCGCACTTTTGCTGGACCTGCTGTTGGTCACAGCCCACACCCAGGAACGCAAATCCAGATTTGGTTACGTTACACATCACCCGACCAGGCCCCGCCTCTCAATGATAATACATCTAACACTACAAAAAGTGTACTGTTTTATTTTATACTTTCATTTTTTTTTTCATGTTGAAATCCATTTCATGTCTTTATAAAGTGTCTTAAGTAGACAGTTGGAGGACAACAGCTTTTTTTTTTTTTTTTTTACAAAGGGTAAGAAGAATATATCTATCTATCTAGGATTTGCGCAAAAATCAAAACACTTATTAACATCTCAGCAGGTTTCTCTGATGTCATCCATGCGGCTCACAGCTCTGCCCTGAAGAGGCATATTTGTATGAGTGTGTTAACATTTTTTTTTTTTCAGCGACTGCTTTTCTTAGAAAAGTATTTCTACATGCAGTGTGCTATAGGCCTTTATGACTAGCTTTTGATTCATTCATCTGTTTCCGCTCATCCTGTGGGGGGTTGTGAGTGAGCTGGCACCTTTAATTCTAGCATTGACTGTGTGTTAACGTAGTCTCTGAACAGTTTCATGATGCTTTTCACTGCATTCTGTGAAGTGTACCATAAGCATGCGGGGGAGTCACACCAAATACTTAATTACCGCTTACAATCATTAACTTATTTTTCATCCCTAATTTGTCATTGTATTATAAGAAAGAGTAACAAATAGTTCTATTGGGTGACTCGGGGTTGGCTTGACAGGTTTGCTAAGTACTATAAGCTGCGTAATGCCTTAAGTCTTGATACTGTTCTAAAGCAACAAATCCACGTTGACTGTAACAGAGAAGCAGCTAATCTGCACAGGGGCGCTTTGCCATCAGGGCGATCGGCTACTGTGTACTTAGAGTTGTGATATTAAGGGCTAACAAATGAGGCTGTCAGGGGAGTCACGTCTGACACCGTTGGACCAAACGTGACGCATTCAGATCTGACACAGCCCGAGGCTTCTTTTCACTCTAAAGCTTCCTTTCCTGATCCACACTGCTGGTCTACCTTCTACAACCTTCAATTTGCTATCTTACTGACGCAGGACTTGTGCTCTTTTTAACGCAGCTGATTTTCATCCAAAAAATGTATTCCTCACAAAGCAAAACTGGCTGTACTTTACAATGTAATTAATAAGTCGGCTTTTGGCTCACGTCCCTCTGGTGTAATTAGGCCCACGTGCAGAGCTGCTCCAGACTGATAGCGTTCTTTGTGTCTCGGTCATCAGGATCTCTTCATTATCCGACTGTGATGAACTCGAGCTTTTGTTGCTGCATCGCGTAAAGTGTAAATGTATGCGAGGTTAGTCCCACCCAAATGAATAGAAAGCCTTTTACGGGAATTGACAAGGTTTGCATTTCATTTTTGACAAAAACATTCAGTGGTGAGAGTAAATGAGAAGCTGTTGGCATTGAGTTTGATGACAACATCCATCCTTTTATCATGTTTCCTTGGTAAAACCTGAAAAGAAAAAGCATGCTTTTTTATCCTCTTTACCGTCATGTTTTTCTCGGGGCGTCTTCCTCCATGCCCGCGCTGCTTCATTTTCACCCGCTACAATGACATGATCAGAAAGAAATGATCTGAACAGAGTGCAGATCCTCACCCAAGGTCAAAGGATCCACCTTTATAGAAAACCACGTTCATACATTATTCACGAGAAAATGAAGAGAAATGCTTTGCAATGTTCACCAAAAAAAATCCTTGGTTCCAGCATCGACATTCAATGGAATTGTAAGTTTAATCCACTTTTCTGGTTAACGGTAGAGTGAGTATCATCCAGTCCCACAATGTAACTCATAAAAACAGCAACAAAACCAGATTCATAGTAATACTGTAGTAAAGCCTTCTTATTTGTTTTTGTCAACATTTTTCACGGCGGCATGGCTTCAGTGGGAGTGTGGTCGTCTCCCAACCTGAAGGTTGTGGTTTCTAGGCTTAGCCCCTGTGACTGTGTCTAAGTGCTCCTGAGCAACCCCAGTTGCTCCTGATGCTGCGTCATCAGTAGGTGAACGAGGACAGAATAAACAGCGTTGAAGCGTTTTGAGTACCATGAAAGGTACAACCTGGTTTTCCTGCAGGGCACGAAGCCCTTTTTGTTGCCTGATCTTGTACTAACCTTGAACGTGATTGAATTAGGGAAACAAAAGGAGGAAAACAGATATAACTACATGAAAAGAAACACTTATTGTTGTTAATTGGTTTCTCATGAAAGAGGTCCACTGGACTAATCCAACACGATTTCTTCATTCCTTTTGTTCAAAGATGGCCATGTCTTTCATTGATGATTTACAAACTGATGTAATGAACTTTCTAATCTGACAACGTCACCCATAAGTGAGCGTCATTATCCTTTTAAAGGCAGATTCTTAGATGCAGCTTTTTATTTGAAGCTCATTAGAGTGTGAAAGTGTACTTAATGATGTAGCAGGAGGCCTTACATCCCACTGTCTAACCTCACCCACTCATGTAAAAATGAAGTCAGCGAAAAAAAAGATCTGATGTCTGACATCAGAACAAAACAAAGTCTATTTGTGGGAAAGTGAGTGAGTCACTGTGATTGCACACATATAACAGCCATTCAGCAGCACTCGAAAAAGGGGGCCTGATGGCAGGCTTGACAAAGCGGTTGCCATGCAACAATCTTGACTCTGTGCCAGGTAGACTTGCCCAATTAATTTTCTTTACAACGTTCCGTAATCCAGGTCAACGTGTGTGCATCGCCTCCACGTGCCACAGTTCATCAAATCTGGTAAAGTACTTTATCAAGCTCAGTGGTGCACGGAGCGACTCATTCACACATTGATTGAGGCAGAGGCCAATTAAAGTGCAGGAGTGCAGCCAAAGCTCGCAGCCCCTCAATTTCACCTTAAGTAACAACTGAATTTCAGGAAGCGATATCAACAGAAGAGGTACAATCTGATGGGGTGTCAAATTTATTTTCATCACAGTTTTGGTTACAGAGAAAGCTTGTCAGTTTAATTCAGGCTTTAGGCTGATATGATATACGTACAACATGGCCAAACAGCTCGCTGAACGGCTTCATTAAAGTTGAAAGAGTGACAGAGTAGCAAATGAGGCGCATTTATACGACTTAACAACACTCTTCTCTGCCATTTATCAAAATTATTAGACATTTTATTTTCACTGAGCAGCGCTTATAAAATAGTTTGCTGAAGTAGTTTGTTGTTCTCAGCCAAGAAACCCAGATCTAATCATTTTTGCGTATCCCTGCGCATCGCTAAGGTTTCTGCAGGCAATGCACGGTTAGCAATGTTAGTTTCTGCATACTGGAGAGCGCAAGCTGTGTGATTCAACCTTGCCTCTGGGATGTCAGACACTGTGCAATTTGGATGTCTTTTCATTTCTGGCTTTTTTTGTTTTTTTTTTTTTTTTACCAGCCACTGCCAGGGAAAATACCATATATATACTGTAATTGGATCACCCTTAGAACAATATGCATATTTTGTGGGGTACAAGGGTGGTTTTAAAAAAATCCCCTGCACCACATTTGAGAGGTAGTAATTTAACTATTAATATAGTTGTCATAGTTGCAACATGATACTGAGAGCTGTTTGTTTTTGCTTGCTTTATTTAGCTGCCCAATTATGTGAAACTGTTGGAAACAGTTTTTATATTTGCTTCAGGAGATATTTTGGCTTCAGAGGAAATGCATCTGCTCTTTTTCCGTGGAAAAGAAAATCTCATCGAACTTGTTTTTTAATTCTATTTTTTTGTTGTTGTTGTGTGTTTACAATTCTTTCAGGTGGAGATTTACATTTTATCTCTACATTTTCACCTATGGAGTGCGTTTCCTTAAAAAGGTAAGAAGGCAAACCAAAAATAAAAGGGCTTTTGGTGTAATAAACACTTTTCCCTACGAGTACTCTCTGTAGCTGAGTAAATTGAACCCCCCACCCCATCCTCCTCAGCAATTACTGTATATGAGGAATTACAGTACTGTATTTGAACTTACACTTCACACACATCCTGTTAAACCAGAAGGAAAACAATGGAATAGAAGATGAATGGATGAGAATTATTTTTACAGTTACATTTTGAATTGTACCTTGATCGCCATATACAGCTGGTACAGTAAATCAATAATAGTCTACTTTGTCTACAGACGCCTTGGCTGAGGAACACTAAAGAATGTTGGTACAACTACCCTTACCAGGTAAGTTTGAAAGAATAAAATCAATTTTACAACACCTAATGGTCAATTTGAAGATGTTTCATCTCAAATCTGTTTGACCTTGTGCCTTTCTTCGTGTTTTCCCTTCTGCAGGCACTGACTGTGGACATCCATTATTATTATATACTGGAGCTGTCTTTCTACTTGTCCTTGCTCTTTTCCCAATTCACTGACATCAAGAGGAAGGTAAAAGCACATTACTGCATGGGTTCGACTGTTTAAGGTTATCTGCTTGGTTCAATGCTTTTTTTGCTAAACAAGTAAAAATTGTCCAATTACCCCGTTGTTATTGTAATGTGTGTTTATTTGAAAACAAATGCCATTCAAATTGTGGCAACAATTTAAATGTGTAGTAATTCGAAGGAAATCTTCCAAGTTTAATTAAAATGAGAATAATATTACGCGGAACAAAATATTTGGAATGCCATGTAGACACATTCAAACTTGGAGTAGGGATCCGTAACTGTTTTTTTTGTTGTTGTTGTTTTAACAGTTTTTACCACTTTATTTTGTTTCAGTTGAATGGACATTGTGCTGCTCCCTGTCATTGATCGGATTATTGAATTATGACATCAAAGCCGATCAGAAAAAAATGCCAATTATCGGTCGATCCGATCAGGTTAATCAAATCGGTATTAAGTCTACTCATTTTCAAACATATTTAGTTACTTTAGGAACAAATTACTGAGCTAACACTTTACGGGGCCTTTAAGGCTTGTAATGCTACAAGACTGATGCAGTGTGTTAGCCTGCCTATGGTATTTCACAGAAAATAACCAAATCTCATTATATATATGATCTTCACCGAACCATACTAATTACCCAAATTTCAGAGAAATGAGTATTCAACATGGGCATCAAACATTGTCAACGCATTTTCTGCCATTTTTTATGTCCTTTTTTTTTTAAATCATAAACACAGCCACTTCCATATTTGGTCCATGCATGATGTTACTTGCATGCCTTTCAGCCATGATTTGATTCCTCTCTCCAGTCCATTCGCCCCACCAACTCTGTCGCCCCCGACCACAACACATGTGATGCCCCAGCGTGTACGCCCTCACTCTGTCATTTCTGTGTTGACTCTCGGCATGTTGTCTGTTTTTTGTTTCTCCTTTCAGTTTTTTCATGCACAGCACTACACTGAGGAGGTCCTCTGCATCCCCTGCCAATTCCAGTATGTTATCCCTGCACTTCTCTCACCTTGCCTTCATTCCGTGTCTTCTTCATCCTTCTCGTCTTCCTTCTGGTTGCTCTGAATGCTAACATTTCTGTTGCTAAGATTTGATCAATTTCGGCTTTCTTGCTGATCACCGTTTTGAACCTTTACAAAGCGGGACCTGGAGTTCATAATTTTGCATCAACCAGTTGTCCATACAAATGTTAACTCGCAATGAAGTCATTCTCTTAGAAGAGGAAAAGTAAAATTACACAAATCTAGCAAGGAAGATAATAGGTTGAAATTAATCAGCACATTTTTGTTTCTTTGACATCGAAACATAACAACAGTCCATTTTTAACAGCACAGGCTTACCCAATGTATCTAACTTAATTAGTTTCACTCATTCATTTCTATAACCTCGGTGTCATAATGCAGTTTCATAACACTTCTCAGAGGTTTCAATTTAGTTTGTTGACATTGGATAGCACTGATCCCAAACAACATTTGTGAGATCACGAGTTTTCACATAACTGTCATAGTTCATCTTCAATCTATTTTGTGGGGTTGAGGTCAAAGTTCTTAAGGTCTTATACACAAAATTAATCTAAGAATGCCTCAGTGCACTCAGGCACAGTCACATTGGAAAAACGGAAGTACAATTGTGCTAAATATCAGAGTCGGGTTGTGGGTGGGTCAGCTGGTTGCACCGCGCGCGTTATGTTATTTCCGGGTCGTTTTCGGGGGTTCGTTCGAATTCACAATAACAAAGCGCGTCGTGGGTGGGTCCCGCTGGTCGGGCCGCACGCGTTATATTTCCGGGTTTTTTCAACGACGTGGGAATTCACAACAAAGCGTGCCGTGGGTCAGCTGGTCTGGCCGCACGCATTATGTAATTTCCAGGTTTTGTTAGGGGTGTTCGAGTACCAATTTTCGTTTGAAAACAAGCAAAAAAATGTCAAAATTTTCATCCGAAAACCAATTTGTTCGAGAACAGGGGCATTCGAGAACCAAGGCTGTACTGTGTAATGTTCTCCAAGTCTGATCAAAAAAAACTGTTGGTTCTCAAAATAACCACAATATATTCAGGGTGTTGTCATGCCTTTCGCCTGAAATTAGCACGGATAGGCTCTAGCAGTCCCGCGACCCTTGTGAGGATAAGCAACTTGGAAAATGGAATGTGATTATAAGATATCAATAAATGGCGTGGTTTTAAGCGCATAGTAGTTGTGGCCAGGAGATGGGGTGATGTTTATGCTGACATTGTTGGAACCTGTATGTATAGGATTTCCTGATTATGTTCCTTCACCACGTCGCAACCATCTCCCTCATCACCTTCTCCTACGTGAACAACATGGCGAGAGTTGGAACTCTGGTTATGTGCCTCCATGATGCGGCTGATGTCCTGATAGAGGCAAGTATGGATGGGAACGTGACATGATGTGATTTTTTTTTTTTTTTGTACCGCAGCTTCTAAATCTGGTGGCTCGTTGCGCTGCAATGCAAGCTGCTTGTAACACCATAGATTAGAATTAAATGAATGCAGTATTGATCTGCATATTTAATAAATAATAATACTCAAAAACATCCTTGCAGACCTTTAACAGTCCTACACAATGTTTTCTTTGACGAATTACGGGCGGTACAGTGCCGCACTGGTTAGCCGTCTACCTCACGGTTTGAGGTCCTGGGTTCGAATCTCAGCTGTGGCCCTCCTGTTTGCTCCCGACCAAGCATGTCATTTTCACGGAAGACGTACAGTACGTGTGCTGTGACTGACTGGCAAACAGTCGAGGGTGTACCCCACCCCTCGCCCAAAGACACCTGGGATAGACCAAGTTAATCTGTCATCCTAACAAGGGCAAGGGCTATAGAAAATTGATGAATAGCTAGACTAAAGAGGCACACTAACACTATCCTAGAACAAACTGCACTTACCTTGGTGCCTTGAGATATGAGTTCAATTCTTTCTGTGACCTGGTAAGTCAAAACACCATCTCAAATTATTTGACACAAATGAAATTAAGGGAAATGGCAATGATCTATTTCAGTCTCAGCACAAAAATAGATTTTAAAACAATGCTAAATGTTTTTGTTAGAAGAAAACTAGCACATTAAGGAGCCTTGAAAAAGTATTTGCCCCTTTCATATATATATTTTTTTGCATAACTATCTCACACAAATCAAATCATCAAACCAATTTTAATATCACTCAGAGACAACCCATGGAAATACAAATTGCAGTTTTCAAATGACAATTCAATTTATTGAGGCCCCAAAATAAAATCCAAACCTTTCTGACCGTCTGTGAAAATGTAATTGCCCCCTGAACATAATAACAGATTGTGCCACCCAGCAATAACTGAAATCAAGCGTTTGCGATAATTGCTGATGAGTCTTTTTTGTTCCACTCTTCTTTGCAGAATCGTTTCAACTCCGCCATGTTGGAGGTTTGATTTTCTTGCATGAATTGCCCATTTAAGGTCAAACCACCCCACGTTAATTTCGTTTTTTGAAGACTTGTTCACTAATCGGCAGAACTGCTACTCGTGAAGTGAGTGAGCTGTGTTGAGTTCTGCCACTATACAATGTCCAATCTCAAGATTTTGTTTAGAAATCAAAACAAAACATTGGCCAATAGTTTTTTTCTGTTTTAATCTTGGAAAGTTGGGTCACTCATATCTCAAGGCAGCACTGTGTATGAAATGGTAAGCGGTATAGTAGGTTTAACTAGTATTGCACAAGATAAGCATTTATAGTTCTGCCCCCCATAAGATCCGAAGAAATTCATTTAATCAGTCTTGTGTTTTTCCCTAGGCCGCCAAGATGGCTAATTATGCCAAATGTCAGATATTGTGCAACCTCCTGTTTGCCATGTTTGCAATCCTCTTCATAAGTTCCAGGCTGGCAGTTTACCCAGTGTGGTAAGTGTCACTTTCCTGTGAGGCTTACGCTCGTTAGCATGCTCTTGATGGCTCACGGCTGGCTGGAGCTTTCGGGAAAAGTGGAGCAAACATTTCATGTGGGATGATCACAAGACACCACAAAGGCTTTGTGTAAATTGTTATCAGGACCAGAGCAAATAAAGTCTTCATTTGTATCTTGATATGCAGGGAAGATAAGGTTTTATGCTTGAATCGAAACATTAGTTTGTTTTTTTTAATCCCCTGAAGATTTCACTTCTCAAGACATCAGACACGTCTGTGAATTTTGTTGCTAAGGAATAGTTACTATGGATACGGTGGTTTTAGCCTCTTAGTGAAAGAACTCCATAAATGAAAAGAAAATGATTACGGTCCATCGCTTGACCAGAAAAAAAAGGGTCTATTTGCCAGCACAAATGGAAAGAATTCCTTTGTCTTGTCTTCATTCAAATTACAAAGAGGTGTGTATTTCCTTCTTGGGGCCTTGTTGCATCCTGACATTTAGTTGTGAATGTCACTTGTCATTTGGGTGTTCTTCTTGTTTTTCTCAAAGAAAACGTGATTTATAGTCCGACTCGTGCCAGTTGCAGTAGCCTGCGCTTGTCTAATGTCCTTCCAGCAATGTGCCGCATACATTTAGTTTGTTTTTGTCTTAAACCGATAATAGTTTGTTTCATCACGCATCGAGCTTTGCATTGTTCACTTCAAATGTATACACATTTCACCTTTCAGCCTCCGCCAAGCTGGTTGTAAAAATTGCCATTACTGTGAAGCAGTTGCCATGGCATCCCTGTGTTCAACTAGACTTTGACGGCCATTTACAATAAATAGTTCAAAGATATCATTCAATACGACCTTCACTCGAGCAGTAGATCAACTCTTTTTAATGACGTCTGTGCTGTTCACTGTGTTCTCCACTTTGCTCTCCCTTCGGTAGGATTTTAAACACCACCCTTTTTGAGAGTTGGGACATTGTTGGCCCCTTCCCATCCTGGTGGATCTTCAACCTACTTCTAATCTTGCTGCAGCTGCTTCACTCCTACTGGTCCTACCTCATAGTGAAGACGGCATACCAGGCCATCTCCAAAGGAAAGGTAAAAGTCACAATCACAGTTTCCTCGCAGCCTCCATATTGTTCCTGTCCTTGCATGGCAGGGTCAACAAAAATTGACAATAGCCATCTCCGACTTTCCTTTTCTATTCCCTCTGTTAACCTGCAACTGACAAGGTGGGAAAATGGAATCCTTTACATGTAAGTGGCTATATTATCCGCAGATCATCGTATACACACTCACTATATCGCATTTTTTAGTGTTCATTTATAATGGGGTTTTTACAGTATACCTGCTTACTACTTACTTACTACACCCAAAATTTTCACTGTCTTTGCATTGCATTGTTCTAGATTTCTTCTTAATATGTGAATGGACTTTTGGCCATACTAGCAGCATAGAATCCGTATTTACTCTGCTATTACTCCGAATTTCTGAGCCACACATGCTAATTAAACGTTAATATTGTTTGCGCAGGTGTCAAAGGACGACTGCAGCGACATTGAGTCCAGCTCTGACGAGGATGACAGCCCTCCGGCCAAACAGAAACACCACAACAGCACCACCAACGGGACCAACAAACCTCACGGGACCAACGGCTACCTGTCAGCAGGCTCCTATCCTGATGAACACTGACTTAGTCGTCACAGCACCGGAGCTACACACCATCCATCCTTGTGTGTGAGTGTGGAGACAACAGTAACATCACTGATCAAATTCTGTACATTTTGTTTTCAGTTGGAATTCCTTTTGGTCTCCTCATCTGCATATTTGCATTTGCATTCCAAAATAATCCACCCCATATGTTTTATCGGATTTTACCGCTGTAAGCATGCTATGTCGATACGCAGTCGTCTGGCATACTGGGGGTGTGCTTGTCCTATGTTTGTGTATTTTTATGTTATTTATTTTTTTCTTCACGTTAACTTTCAATGCTACACCCCCAAAGAGTTGCCAAAATGATGAACGGTGGGCTGATATATGTGGAATTTGAACAACTTTTTTTGTTTGTTTGTTTGTTTTGTTGGGTGGGGCAGGGGGGACAAACATTGTCCACTTCAGCTGTATATGAGATGTTAACAACAGTATTATGTGTGTCCATGAGATATGACTAGATGCTGTATTCCCTGTTGAAGCATTTTGTTAAGTCGTGTGGCGCATTTTTGCTCATGAGCCTAATAAAAGGCAATCATGAGTTGTTTGAATTGTTCAATAAATGATCATGATATGAAATATCATTGAAAACATTTGTGGGTGGATTTTAATGGGGAAAAAATCTGCAACAAAATGCCACAATCCAAAGAAATTGACATATCAGTCTGGAAAGGATTATGAACCCACTTCAAAAGCTTTTGGATTCCAGCTAAGCCTTATCCTCAAATGGAGAAAACGTGGAAAAATTAGGAACTCCTGGGAAGCCAGGAATAGCCAGCCCATAAAAATTACACCAAGACCACAGTGACAAGTCATCCAGAAGAAACAAACGAACCCCAGACAACATCTAAAGAATTGCAGGCCTCAAATAAAGATTCATGTTCATAATTCAACAATAATGAAGAGACTGTCCAAAAATGGCTGCCATGGCAGAGTTCCAATGTGAAAACCACTGCTGACCAAAAAGAACAAAGCATTGTCTTACATCAAAAAATAAATGAATGAAAAATATTATTCCCAGGACTGAGTTGAACCTTTTTGGGAGGTGTGTGCCTCGTTAAATGTTGTGTAAATGTTGTACAATAACCTTTAAAAGGAAACCCTACTGCGCAAAAACCCTTTTGTTGCCAAATTAAAACAATTGTGCAATGAAAACTTAGCCAGAATATATCCAGAGAGATGTCAGATGAGTCCTACAAAGTCTTTTCCTCTTGCTTGATTTCAGTTGTTGTTTGGTGAGGGTGGGTGAACCAGTTATTAGGTTGAGGGGACCATTACCTTTTCACACAGATCCAGGTAGCTTTGAATATTCTTCCCACCCACCTACAATAAATAAAAACTCAAAATTTAAAAACTGAAATTGATGGTTACAAATGATATCTTTGCCCATTATTTACATGTATTTTCTAAGCTTAAATATTTAAGGGGTCGGGGCAGTGGAGACTTTGACAACGGGACGACGACATCTTCATGGCAGTCAGTATCTTACGGTAATAACTGTGACTCATCAGGAATTTTCTTTTGAAAATTCCATTGACAATAACTCAGGTGATTTCCGCATGAGGGACTTCTGGAGGAGGTGGTCAAAGTTCCAGGTCCAAAGTCAATAAACGGCTTCAGCTTTCAAGATGAAGGACTGTATCAGCAGCTGCTCTGTGAGTATCTGTGTCGAACGCTTAACTTTCAAAACGATCAGTCCTGATGTGTACTTTGTCTTTTTTGATGGACATGTAGATGGCAATACAAGCAATCTTTTGTGTGCTGTTTTTCAGTTTAACCAACTGTACCAAAACGTCAAACATGTTTCAAAAGACGGCGAGTATTTTTGCAAAGAACTTATGAGTGTTTTGCATCAAAGGTAGAACAAATGCAGTTGTACTCTTTAGAAGTGAAGTCTTCAGAGCTTTTGAGTTTTTTGATTTCTGTTTTAGGGCCGAGCTAGAACACACGTATGCTAAGGGGCTCCAAAAATTGGCTGGAAAACTCATGAGAGCTTCCAAAAGCATGACCAACAAGTAAGCGAAGCCTTTACTTTTTTTGTGGGGGAGGGAGGAATTCTATTTGTTCCAAAATTATGGTGCAATGGGATATTACATGATAGATTCTCAACAGACAGGATGAAAACACAAGCTGTAACCTATACATGCTTTCAGCTCTGTCTACAACGCCTGGTGTCAGGTGTCAGATGAGATGTACTCGCGGGCTGATGCGCACAGGTAGTCTTTATTTTAAAACTCTTAACATCCATCCTAAAAAAAATTGGGCTCTTCAATCCTTTTCTGTTTTAGGTCATTGGGAAATGCATTTGAGCAGGAGGCCATTCTGGAATTACGTCAAGTCTTAGACGAGCATATCAAGAGAAAGAGGCCTGTATGTGTTCTTTGTCTTGTTTTCTCTTTTTACTATACTGTTGTGTCTTGAGATTTAAAAAATAAATAAAATCGTGTGGTAACTCAAAAACGCTTGAATCTAAAAATTAAATCTTTTGTTTTTGAAATGAGTGGAAATAACCTTTCATTAACCCGCTTCAGGCTTCTCCCCCCTAAAATATGCAAAAGTGTTTTTTTTAACAAGAAAAAATTATTTACCACATTTTTTTGCTTCATTTTAATGGACATTGTGCTGCTCTTGATGATGTGTATGCCTTGGCCACCAGGAGGCAGAGTAAGACAGACATAATGTACTCTTCATTAACTCACAGTAACATGAGCAGAATCATCAAGTATAAAAATTGAGAGTATTTTTTATATTTTCTATCTGCGTGGTTCTATCCAAAGGTTATTATAATCAAGCAAATTTCAGTCCTATTAGTGCATTTGTGGTGTTTTACGTGCTGTGTGAGCATTATGATAAAAGAGTGGAAGGTTTTGTGGTTGTTTTAAATACATGTGAAATTCTCCTTATGTCAAATTTGACAGTACACCATTCACCAAACAGTGTAAACTCATACTGTATCTAGATATTTTTTTTCTCTTCCAAGTCAAAGCAAAAAAAAAAAAAAAAACAAAAAAAAAAACAGCCAAAAGAGAATGAATCGTATCTCGATAAAATAAAAATCCAAAGTCGGGTCACTCATATCTCAAGGCACCACTATAGATGTACAATTTAAAAAATAAAATGAAATTATCTGTCCAATATGATTCTCTCTGCTTTTTACAGCTCGACAATGCCATCGAGAGAACAGGAAAACTTGTCACGGCAAACTGGACGGAGCAACTCAAGGTCAAGTCGACTCAAACAGATACAAAAAAAAAAAAGAAGAGCCAAAGCACACTCAGTCTATTTAGGTCTCGCAATTAGAAATGGGATCAAAAGGGCACCCTAATGTTATTTTTGATGAAAGGAAGAAATGGGGCTGCAGTTGTGCTCGTGGCATTGAATTTTTACTGTTAAATCGTGAAAGCAACATTGGCCAATGACTGCAAACTTCAAAAAGTACATTTGTTTGTTTCAATAAGATAAATACATTTCATGCTGATTTTATAAGACCTCATTTTTTTTCAAATTCAAGTCATTCAACTCACAGTGACAGGAGTAATTAATTAAAATTGAAAAAAAAAACTACTAAAGACACTAAAGTTATATACACTGGTTACACAGTGATGTGTTTATGGAATTGCACGCGTTTGCTGCTTTATGAAGCAGACAAAGAAGAAACTGGCTGGACTAACGCGGGAGCACGAGGCTTTATTCAACTTTGTTGAGAGTAATAAACGCATATCCACAGAGAAAGAAAAACAAAAGGTAAGCTATTTTTGAAAGGCAATATATTATTTTTGTGGCCCACAATGGAACGATTGGACTTTGCATTGTTGTTTGCAGATGCTAAACCGACTGACCAAGTCAGCAGAGGTACAGACACGAGTGGATGAGGAGTACTTTCATACCAACATGGAGGGTCAACAAATGAGACTCAAGTGGGAAAATACACTTAAAAACTGCTACCAGGTGCCCAAACAGGATTTTCTTTTCATTTTGAGATGTATATTTAAAACACACACACAAATAACACTCCGGAGTGACTCACTTATGTTGTTCTGTAATCTATTTGATCACTTATCATTTTAACTAAATTAAAGAGTGGCAAAATATATGAAACAGCTCTCTACAATACAACCACTGAAAAAAAGTACACAAACTAAAAAAACATTCTTAAACGGAAACCTCCGACGTGAATCAGTCAATCAAATTTGACGGACCTCTCGTGTTGGTTCTCATTACATTGTACAAGTGCTTCTAAGGACCTGTCCAATAATTGTATGCACAGTACTTCACAGAATCATGAAAATGAAATTATAACCATATACCTGTAGTAATTATCAATTTGCTGCTTTCTTCGTGCTTTTGCAGGTCATCCAGGAGCTAGAGAAGCAACGGATTGAAGTTCTTTGCAACATTCTGACCCGCTACAACCTTCACATGTCCAGTTTTGGGCAGACCCTCAAACATGTAATATGTAATAATAGACATAATGGTTGTTAATAATTATTGTCATATGATTATTGATTATGTAATGATTCAAATTGTGTCTATGCCAGGGCCAAAAGCAGATAGAACTGCTAGTCCAAAGGGTGGACATGGATAAAGACATACAAATACTGGTTGAGGAGAACAACATTGCAACAACAGACAACAAAGCGGAATTTTTGATGACGGATTATTTTGTAAGTCTACTATTATTGCTTGAAGTTCAATTTAGAACTATAAGAATTGTCATCATCTATCTGGAATTTCTACAATCAATCAATAATTTTACTTTACTGGGATGTTCTTTTGAAGGTAAATGATAAAAAAAAAAAGGGAAGACATTAATTTAATGCATATATGATTGTATCCTTTTTTGATTGGATGTAGGTAGGAGACTTTGCTGTTATTTTTATTTGATAGTTATCTTTCTTGATCATATACAAATGTCATTGTCATATTGATATTTACATTTACATTCATGACTTGGAAATTTAGATGTCAAGCTTAATGTGTCCATTCTGTCATAGTAAAAATATCAGTTGGTTGAAAAACAAAATTTGAATTATATTTGTCAGACCGTACACAGTCAGCTTGCTAATTGAATTAGGTTGCCAAGTGCACATTAACTGACTAAAAATGTCCACACTGTTATTGGTCAGCACATCTATTTAATACAGCACATCATTGTGTTGTAGACTCTAGAACTGTACTTCATCATACCAAAACTGTATCATTCAAAGTTATATGTCTACCTAAAGTTTTGGGCTTCAGTCCACTGCGCATAACATTTGTCGTTTGATTAATTTGCATCTCACTTGTGTCACATGCACCAGGAGGAAGACAGCAAATCACTGATGTGCAGAGAGCGAAGAAGAGAAGCCATTAAAGTGAAACTCCATCGCTTGGAGGAAGGAATCTTAAAAGCAAAGAAAGACTGCGAAGGCAACCTCCGCTAATAATGTCAATTGTATGAGAATGACCTGAGGCCACAGTTCAATTGAAAATGTCCCCATGATCTTGTCACAGGGATTGAAAAGTTGATGAAAACCTACTCTGAAAATCCTTCCTTTTCAAACCAGAGGAACCTGGAGGAGACCGAGCAGCAGCTCGATGAGGTACGTGCCGCGCAGCGTCGTGCGTTTTAGGACTCTGCAAATGGGAAGTTAAACTGTTTGTTGCATGCAGAATACTCTGAAGCTGGATCTCCTGGAGGCCACGCACTATAAACTCTCTGTATCGTTGTGGGAAATAGAGGGCAAACCCAGGTCCTCCCACCGATTTAGCGACTGCATTGTTAAGTGGAAAGATAAGGTATGTGTGTTTTGTCTACAAAAAATACCCCAAATATTTCAGGGATGTAAGGTAGAAAATTGAAGAAGAAAATGTCTGAATATGAGGTTACCTTTATTCAACATCGCCTTTGGCTGCATATCAATGGAAACAGACTAATGTAATTAAATCAGATACAGCAGTACGTGTAGCGCGATTACAGCTTCAAAATACTTTGTATTTTGTCCAGTTTTTGCAATATACTGTCACATTGTGTTCTTGTGGAAATTTGTGGTCTTCCACATTTCAAATGACCATCATCTCGAAAATAAATAGACAATCTAGCATCGTGTAGTGGTTTCATGCAGACAGTTTTAACACGTGTGAGATCTCGACGCTGCCATTTTCATCAATAAGGCTTCAATTCCCAAATTTGACCCGGCTTACTCTACGTTGAGAAATAAAGAATTAGCATTCAATCACTAAAACTTTTACTTCACTCTAAATGCTGATTCTCCACTGGATAATTTATCTTTCAACTCCACAGGAAACTATGATTGCCGAATTTATTTCAGATATTCACGATGGCTCTCCTATTAATATCGGCATTATACTAAAAGTATTGCTTGGACATATTTGTCTAACTGTTATCAAACATATTGTATACAGTGAACACTGCAGATGTGCTTTTGTTTCTCAACCCTTCCTTCTTTGCCAATCCCTTGTTGTGCTCAGGTCAAAGCCATAAGTTTATGTTTTAAAAGCAGGAACAGCATTCCTTTAGGGCCACCTGGTGGCATCTTGGTGCTACGGTACTGTTCAAGTGAGTTGAGGAACTTCCTTTAAGCAGTATTTTGCCACCATTTTGTGGCATCAATATGCAAATTGCAGTCCTGTAAACATTTCTTGTTGTGTGGGGTGGGGGGTGGGGGACATGGAATTATTCTGGGATTTTCGCTTTTGCAAGGGGTTGCCGATTGACGCTGCATTGCTAATTTTCCGTCAGGACTGCGAGCACAGTGTGGTGCAGCTGACTCGGCCTGTGAAGCTCAGCAAGAGTCCATTCAGAAGCAGACACTCTCTGAGAGCTTCCATCATCTACAAAGGACCTGTTCAGACTACAAAAGATCCCACAGCAGAGCCTGCGCCCAGTGGTCAGATTTCCAGCAAAGTACAGTTACAGGAATCTGAAGACGCTGTTCGAACCCCAAAACACATGCACGGGGCAAAAGAACATGGTACAAGTTAGACATTTATATACATCAGATATGTATTTGGAACTTTGTTGTTAACATTGAAACAATCACTAACAAATATCAAATGAACAGTTCAAAGAACACCAGATGTTTGCACGGTGGGACAATGCAAGGCCTTGTACAGCTTCATTCCTCAACGCAGTGATGAATTAATGCTAAATCAAGGTACGACCGAGAATAATTCCCCTAACACATCAAAAGCAAAATGGAGATATGAAAAATAACATCATGTTTCATAGGGGATCTACTAGACATTTACACAAAGGACGAGAGCGGCTGGTGGTTTGGTGCACTTCATGGCCAGACAGGCCATTTTCCAGCCAGCTATGTTGAAGAACTGCCCGCGCTAAGCAATATGAAATCGACTGAAGCCTGACATCGACTGCAGCTTTCAAATATAACTAACAACGTGTACAATTTAAAAAAATACATACAGTATATTTGTTGTGGAAATGTCTTGAACTGATTAATGAGTCAGTCATAATTGTACATGTACACTTACACTTTTCGTCGAACTGAGCAATCTGAAATGCATATTTAAAACATGCTTCCGAGGATTAAATGAGTTCCGACATGTTTATATCTTTTTTTTCTTTTTTCCATACAAAAGTAGTATGTACTGTACAAGTCAGGTTTTGGTCACTTCGTCATACTATAGCATGAGAAGGGGTAATCTAATCTTCTCACTGGTACAGTTCATAGTGAGAATAAGATCTACATATCTACCACACCAGAATAATTTTTCAATCCACAAATGCAAGTCTTGAGTCTGTCGATTTTTTTTTTTTTTTATATATATTGATGTTTGACGATATTTTACAACCCACTTGAGAGTTTGCTAATCACTACTGCCTTTTATTTAAATCCCATTTTATCAAGCTTGGGCGATAAACTGCAACCTGACATTTTTCAGGAAAACTGCTAAGTTGTTGGTCTCCTGGAGCCGCCTCTCCAAGTCGGGCAGACACTCAAGTGGAGGCAGGCTGGACATAACTGTAGAATCCAAAAATTTCAGTCAAGTTCACAGAACATCTTTACAAGTATTGACAATTGATTGATTGTTTGTTTCACAAAGACTAGATTTCCTTATTGTTGTTTTTCCTAACATTATAACTCAAAATGCCCGTCATAATTAATACCGCAAATGTATCGCACACATAAATATTCAAGTTGACAAAAGCATATTGAAAATGTATCATTGTGCCTTGATATAATAATTGATCAGGATCGTAATTCAATACACCCCATCTCAAAATTTCTTTGGTTTGGAATAGTTGACGGGCGACTGAACGATCAAGGTAAATTCAATGTAAGGTCGATCCCTGTGATCAGATGTGCACATCAAACAAACATGGTGGAAATCTGTGTTACAAAAGCCAATCAGTCGACTTTCTCCTTATCTACTTTCTGTTGTGATTTGTTGACGGACACTCGTATGACAAAAGCAGGTTGTATCTTAAATAAAATTGAGGCTTTTATTAAGTCCATCTGTGAGTTACTCTATGGAGGCCTAAATAATCAAAATAATTAACAGTTAGTCAGAAGTTAACATTTCCCTCATGACAAGTTGTTACTCTAAAAAGTTTTATAAAAAAAAAAAATATAAATATAATATAATAAAAAATAATAATAATGCTATTGGTGTGTGCCTACTTACTTTGATATGATCTGTCGTTCTTGAGTCCCATTGTAATGACGTATGGACGGTCCAGATCAGTCTTGTTGATACACCGGAACACAAACTGCAACTTTTCATCTTCACAAAAGAAAAATAAACCCAGTTTAAAAAAAAAAAGGGGGAAAAGAAAAAACAGGGTGATGAAAGTTTAAACAAACGTAAGACTTCCACACCGTGTAATATCAGTGAAAATGTTTATAATAAATGTGTCTTGCCATGAATTTTTCGTATTTCCAACCCCAAATATTCCTGAAAGATTACTCTGGCTTTCTTCAGGTTCTTCAGTCTGTCCTTGTTTGCTTTATACTGGGACTCAATTACTGAAGAAAGAAAGAACAGATGTGCAGACACAGCAGTTATTTAAAATAATAATAATAATCGACGAGGCTGATGATGCCTAAATGAAACTTACTCTCTCTTCTCTGGGCTTGTTCTTTTTTAAAACACTCAATCTCCTGGAGAATAGTCTGCTTTTCCTGATGAGCAGGATTGGATTTAATTTCTGAAATAGTCCGCTTTTTCTCCTGCGAAATTGCATTCATGTGTTGCAAATCTGGGAATCATGACAAATATCGATTGGAATACAATCCAGGAAAGAATGTGGCACAATTTCAGTTGGAGACCCACCCTATGACTAGTACTCTACCTTATATACATCTGCACAATGTATACGGGAACTAAAATAATCTATCAATACAAAAAGTTTGTTTTTTTTACAATCTTTATGAAGACCTAACCACCACCCCCTGTCACAATTAGAAAGGTCCTGGTCAGTTTGGATTTACATACAGAAGCAGTGCATACAGAAATCTAATTGAATAAAACTGTGAAAGAACACACGCGCTTTGGCACGGGTTCCACAGTCACTGTGTTTTGACAGGCGCGTCTGCGCCCGCGCAGCATCGCACTCACAAATCTGCACAGTCGAGCTCGAACAATCACGTGTGTAAAATTTGATACAAGTAGAAGTACATAGATATTGAAAGAGGTCTAGTTTACGTGTTTATTTCATAAACATTGGTAACAAAACAAGCCTGATCCTAAACAATCAGTATTCACCCGGAAACAGGAAATGCAAGTTAACCGTACTGGAACCAGGAAGAGAGATCAGAAATTATCAAAGCAGCACTGGAGAAATACATGAATTTCAAAAGAAAAAGTAAAATGGAGAGAGATGATATTGAAAAATCTGGTGCACCAGCAGAGGCCTAGGGTGGATCGAAACAGTGACGCTGTCATTGAGATCAGCAGTGGAGAAGATGATGATGATGATGTTGATGATGAAATAAAATGATTTGAGTATAGGAATATTTAGTTTTGAAATTGAATGACTATCGACCTCTTTAGAAATGTCTGTCTCAGTCTGTATCAATAAATTATGATAATGGTATTAGGTAACAACTACATGCTTGGGTATAACTAATCAGGAAGTTATTTTAAGGTCTTGAGATTCCATCCCTAATCACACCCGCAACTTTATATGTACGGGCATTACTGACCACGGCCGTACATTTTTCAAATATGAGTGACTGGCTTATGGTACGTGAAAGAACCACAGCTAAACAGAGTTCAGTTGCATTTATTTTTTCAGTTAAAAACATGTCCATCTGTTTGCTTTTAGACATTTAGGTACAACTTTTTAATTAACCCTTTATTTACAAGACACTTAAATAGACCATGTAGGGAAACACTACAGAATGAAGACAATAGACTATTGGGAATAATTTCATAAAATTTCAGGGGATAAGTAGAAGTTGGATTGTAAATGTTAAGACAGTGCTTCTGATATTATTGAGGTTAGTGTAGAACTACAACTAGCATAGTGCATCACACTACAGAGTGGTAAACATGGTGCAAATATATTATAAACACCCAAACTGAGCATTGTTAATATCAAATTGGATCTGATTAACATGTGCAAGCAACCAAGACAATCACTCACCTTTTTTAAATCTCTCAGCAGTCTCAAACAGTATCTCGTCATCCACAGATTTCTTTAAACCTCCTTCTATGTAAAATAAGTGGAAAAACAGTCATCACTGAGCCTTCACATCAGTTTAACAAGCACAGAGCGATTAACATTGAACCATCATACCTCGAGACAGTTTGATAAACTGCTTGTAGCAGTGGCTCAGCTCAGCGATAACATCTTTGTGCTCAGCAAACGCTTTCAGCACTCGGCTGTGCTTCTCCGTCCTTCGCTCTTCGAAAATGACAGCTATGTTGCTATCCGCGATTGATGTCATGTTTTCGACGTCTGCGGGTACAAAAAAAAGTACGTTAGTGGTGGTGGATTCATTAGAAACCCTTACCCGCACATGGGCGCAACATTTAAAAGTGTTTTGTACAGTTAGGCCCATTAAACACAAGTCTGCATCCTTGGCATTAGGCTAATGCTAGTGGAACAAGTCAACTCTTCGCCATGCAGTTCACTAATGGGCAAAAGCATAAGTTCCGATTCAGGTTATGCCCCTTCATCATGTTAACTAACTTGCAAGCGATTAAATGAAACGTTTGTTTGAGACTTACTCCACAAAATTTGTATCACAACATTTAAATCGAACGTCCACCTCTGTGCTCTATTTTCAAAATGTCGCGGTTTTGTTTTGTGGGCGGTTGCGAATGACGCAACCTTCTTCTTTGACTTTAACGGCGGGTTGTAAAACTGTAACGGCGCATTACCGCCACCTATTGATTGGATCCATCAGTGATTTTTTTTTTGTGCCTACAAAAGGATTGTTTAAACAAATAAAGCAATATAAAGTGAAAATCGTATCATCATAAAGGCTTGGTATTTCAAATTATTTTATTTAGTACCGTTTTTTTGCAAAAATACAAATTAATTTTGAGTAATTTTATCTTTTGGTTGTTTTCTCAGGACTCTTAGTTAAAATTTCGATTGTATTCATTATAGTTCTTTTTAATTTTGTCCTTTCTTATATTTTTACGCTTCCAAATTGCATATGTTGATCACATCAATAAAGTATATGATTCCTTCCTTTTCCATCCATCCATTTTCAACGCCACTCATCGTGGTTAGGGTCACGAGGTGGTAGAATGTACCCCAGCTCACTCCAACCAAAAGGCAGACTACACCCTAAACTGGTCACCAGTCCGTCACAGGCACATCTTTTCTCTTATTTTGCTATATTTTTATATGTTTTGATTATGTAATGATAGGCCTCAGCTGTACCCCATGGACCCCAAAGCAGACAAGTAACTCTTGAACAATGTAGTGATCTTAATTCACATCTGAGGTGGCACACAGGCATGAGAATACAAAACAAGGTTTACAAAAAGGTTGGAAGATTTTTATCTCGAAGTGTCCTGCCGTTGGCTGGCGACCAGTCTGGAGTTCACAGCATCTCTCTCTTCCAAAGTCTGCTGGGATAGGCTTTGGCGTCATCTATCATCATGAGTCACATGCTGTAAAGGAAAATAAATGGATGAATAAAAATGAAGGTGCAGGGCGATGTTATGACAGAAAATATATATATTTTTTTAAAACACATAAATGTTGACTATATACCCATTGTGATGTTAAATCATCTCCAAGTTTATTTGCAGGTACCAGATGTGCAAGAAAAATGTGGAAATAAATGAAACTGGTCCAGCAGCTTACGTTGGTAGCTCTCCGTTTTCGTGTTTACAGTGGCTAATATTTAACAATTGTAAAAGCAATGAAGTGTAACATATCTAATGGCTGACAGTTCGGGCATTACCAGTTTTGTAACATGTGAAAGTGCTGCGTGCTAATGACTCTGAAACACAAGATTTCTTGTGTGCAAACTAAAGAGCTTCCAGTTGTTGCCATGGCGCTACAGAATGATTTATTATCATGAATCTAGCTTGAGATATAAAGCTGTCTGAGAAGCTGTGTAGTTGTTATGTTGCATTCACTGGTGTTGGCGAAGTTGTTCTTTCAGTAGTGGCCGCAGAGAGTCAACTATAGATGGATTTTGTCTACAATAATGAGGTGCTGGTTATTCAGCATCTCCAGAACAACTACGGGGAATACCATGACTTTCTCGTCCTCATTTCAACCGTGGGCGACCCTCGAAATATATTCTCGGTTTATTTCCCCCTGTGGTTCCACCTCAATCACAGTGTGGGCACCAAGATGATATGGGCGGCTGTTTTTGGTGACTGGTTCAATCTCATTTTCAAATGGTAAGCCAACGGTCTCAGTGGTACCCATTTGTATTATTAATATTTTAATCAGGAACTTGTTATTTTAGGATTCTCTTTGGGCAGCGACCCTATTGGTGGGTGCATGAAAGTCATCTTATCCAGAACGGTTCTCTCCCCCATTTGGAACAGTTTCGCATAACTTGTGAAACAGGTCCAGGTAAGTACACTGTACTAATAACTAAGGTTAAAAAAGGGTCAATTCCTGGAAAAACATCTCAATATAATGTAAAATACATTCTGACAACTACCATTTAAAATATTTGAAGTTCTGATTTCTTTCATTAGTTTATCGAGAACTATCTAATCAAGCGTCAGGGGAATGAACATACAATGACTTCGAGATACCAACCCGTTTTTGCTACAGGTAGTCCATCCGGTCACACCATGGGCTCATCATGCCTTTGGTATGTCATGATCACGTCTGTGCTCAACTCAACTGGGCTTGCCGCTTTCACCACAGACCACACTTCCAAGAGGTGCGTCTGTCCATCTATTTATTTCCCCCCGAATATTTATCCTGCTCCGAACCTACCTCTGGCTGACATGAGGCTAAGCATACACCTAAATGCAATTTGGCAATGTACCCAAGATGAGGGGCATCGTTTTGAGACTGTGGCAAGAAGGAGGAAGACCTGGCAAGGAACCTGAAGCTAGCAGATCTTGCAGAACCTCAAGCAAACTGTGTAATTCAAATTCACATTTTCAATTCTTTCACTGTGTTCTTCCAGGTTTTGGCTTCTGAAGTCATGCCTGTGGACTGCTTTTTGGATCATTCAAATAAGTGTTTGCATCTCCAGGGTTTTTATTGCCACACATTTCCCTCATCAGGTCATCCTCGGTCTTCTAGCTGGTGAGTTTTGTCACAGATATTTTTATTTTTCAATGTTTTTTGTAATGTACACTGCTAAAAAAAAAAGAAAAAAAAAGTTGGGAACGTGGAACTTTAAACCTTAAATGCGCGGTAACCTTTACAGGTGCGCTTAACGTGACTGTCTCCAAACTTTTATATGTAAATGTACAACTGTTCAATGTTTTAGCACACTTTGCACAACCCGGTGACTTGAACAGCAAAACAACCGGTGTTTGATCAATAAATGAGTTAAACTAATTGGTTGGTCTAGTTGGAATTTGTATTTGAGCCGCTTATCCTCACGAGGGTCGCAGGAGTGCCGGAGCCAATCCCAGCAGGCATCGGGCAGGAGGCGGGGTACACCCTAAATGTGTTGCCAGCCAATCGCAGGGAACATGGAGACAGACAAGAGTCACACGCACAATCACACCAACGGGGCAATTTAAAGTGTCCAATTAATGTTGCATGTTTTTTCGGATGTGGGAGGAAACCAGAGTGCCCGGAGAAAAACCCTAACCCTATTAAGAAAATTTTATTAGCTTAAGTTCAAAGGTTGTAACGTATTTCAGTTGGATCCGTGAAATTTCACCTGAAACTCTTATCATCTGTAACTTTTTGTGAGTAGTTTATACACAGTTTCTAATCCATGTATTTCTATCTTTTTGGCCATTTGTAGGAATGCTCGTCGCAAAGACAGTTGAACACATCCCCTCCGTTTACAATGCAAGTTTGAAAACTTACATTCAGACCAGTGTTTTCCTCTTCTCCGTTGCTCTCGGCTTCTACCTGCTACTCAACCTGGCAGGCACGGACCCACTGTGGTCAGTCACCAAAGCCAAGAGGTGGTGCGCCAGTCCAGACTGGATCCACCTCGACACCACTCCTTTCGCTGGGCTGGTGAGAAACCTGGGAGTCTTGTTCGGCCTGGGTCTGGCCGTCAACTCTGAGATGTTCATTCAAAGTTGTAAGGGCAAGAACGGCCACGAAATCCGATTTAAACTCATGTGCGTGGCCGCCACCCTCACGACCCTTCAAGTGTATGGCGTAGTGAAAATACCCACTCACACCGAGGTGCTTTTTTACATACTGTCTTTTTGCAAGAGTGCCTCAATGCCGCTTGTTGTGGTTGCTCTGATTCCGTACTGTGTTTTCCTGATGATGGGACACGAGGACAGGAAACTTGTTTAGAAGCAACGTCGTCTTGTAATATGAGTAATATTTTTGGTTTTAATTATATTCAATGACATATTAGGTGATGTAATGAATGCACACAAGTGTAGCACATTTTTGTACATATTATGAAGTTATGGTTTTACTTTATTCAACCTTATTTTACAGGATTGCCTTGTGAAAACTGTATTATATAATTTTGAAAGTTGCTGTAAAGGAAACTTAATAAATTGTACATTTTAAGATGTGATTTTGATTTTATTTTCGCTATCACAACCTCAGAATTAGTGTTTGAAGGAGAAATCTCAAATCGGGTATTTGTTTATTATTTTCACTTTTTCATTGAACATTGACAGTTACAAGTCATTAGTGGTTTATTGTAGTCAGGATTTATAAAAAAAAAAGAAAAAGAAAAAAAAAGGTACATCACCATATAGAAAAGTACAATAATGTTGTTTGGTTACTAAAACCATGAGATTAAACATTGAATAAAGAGAGCTAAATTGGACTGATGTCAAAGCAGAACAAATGTATTTAGAACATTGTATGAAATTAAATGTAATGCTTTTTCAATGATGCATTTCATACACTTTTCCAATGCATTATACAATACACATTAGACTTGCAAGCATTCAAGGAGGTAGAAAAAAATGGAGATACTATAATACACCAATACATGAAGTCATGAGAGCCTCGATTGAAAACTAACGAGTGCAGACCCCATCTGCTACATTTAGTATATACCTCTCGGGCTTTTTTACATTACTTTACGTTTCTCTCCCGCAACATGTGTTTGAAATGTCCGTGTTTATATGATCATCATGCGTGTTAATGACGCACTCAGTCCTTGGTTGCCTAGAGTGAGGTGTATATTTTCCAATTAATCAGCCAAAATGCTACAATGCAGAAGGGTGTCCAATTTAATTAGATTTGCTTTAGACAGATTAGTGTAGCTCCCCAGCAGCATCCATTTAAGCTCCCTATTAGCTGTGTGCATCGTTGCTAAGCATCCAGTGGTACGTATTTCAGCTTATTACATAAGTGAACTAAGTGGTCTAGTAACCTGTTAACAAACAAAGCGGCATACACATTATCGCCTCAAGGAACATGAGTCCGTTGTTACTCATATGAGGAGGTAAAAGAGTGCATAAATCAAGAATGTTGTCGTTCTATTGAACAAACTTCTAGAACACATGTATGAGGTGGCACGGTGGAAAAGCTGTAGAGCGTTGGCCTCACAGTTCTGAGGACCCGGGTTCAAATCCTAGCACCGTCTGTGTGGAGTTTACTTGTTCTCCCCGTGCCTGTGTGGGTTTTTCTGGGCACTCCCGTTTCCTCCCACATCCCAAACACATGCATTAATTGGAGAGTCTAAATTGCCCTGAGGTGTGACTGTGAGTGCAACTGTTGTCCGTCTCTATGTGCCCTGCGATTGGCTGGCAACCAGCTCAGGGCGTACACCGCCTCCTACACGAAGACAACAATTTACCTCCAAAATAGCTGCAAGTGATTCAAACATCCCATTTGGAATGTGACTTCTTCTCCTTTTTCTCTTAGCTTGTCCCGTTAGGGGTCGCCACAGCGCGTCATCTTTTTCTATCTAAGCCTATATTCTGCATCTTCCTCTCTAACTCCCACTGTCCTCATGTCCTCCCTCACAGCATCCATTAAACTTTTCTTTGGTCTTCCTCTCGCTCTTTTGCCTGGCAGCTCCATTCTCAGCACCCTTCTACCAATATAGTCACTCTCTCGCCTCTGAACATGTCCAAACCATCTAAGTCTGCACTCTCGAACCTTGCCTCCAAAACATCCAACTTTGGTTATCCCTCTAATGATCTTATTTATAATCCTATCCAACCTGGTCGCTCCGAGTGAGAACCTCAACATCTTCATTTCTGCTACCTCATGTTCAGCTTCCTGTTGTTTCTTCAGTGCCGCCGTCTCTAATCCGTATAATATGGCCGGCCTCACCACTGTTTCATAAACTTTGACCTTCATCCTAGCGGAGACTCTTCTATCACAGAGAAAACCAGACACCTCGCTTGGACCCATTTCTTCACTTCCTTACCACACTCTCCATTGCTCTCTATTGTTGACCGCAAGTATTTTAAGTCGTCCACCCTCACTATCTCGTCTCCCTGTAGCTTCACACTCCTCCCCACCCACTCCCCCCAGTACAGTGGATACAAAACCCACTTTTGTTGAAATTTTCAGTTTCACCAAGGTTGTGGTTAGCCAGTGGTTCCCTTTTTTTTCCGCCCCCCTTTTGTAGATAAAATTACCCCCCCACCCAATATATAATATAATAATGTAAAGTGTTCATGGTTGCTCTCCGCCGAGCCCCCTAAGTCTGAAAACTACTGGGTTAGACCAAGATGAATAATTTCAAAAGCTTTTCCTCCACTGCTACTGTATTTACATTCTGTCACTAGCTGATGGGCGCACCAGTTGTGACCAGTTTGTAGTAAGCACCAGTCTTGGCCATGAGTTCATCATGCGTGCCTTGTTCTATGACGACACCATGTGACATCACTGCAATGATGTCAGCGTTCTGGATGGTGGAGAGTCGGTGAGCAATGACGATGCTGGTTCGACCTTTTCTCGCGTCATCCAGAGCAGACTGGACAGTCTGTACAAAAAAAAGAAAAAAAGGTCAGAATGACATCCTGTCTTTATCATGTAAGGATCAAGCTTGTCATGTGCACAAAAACTTGCAACCTTTTCACTTTCCGTGTCCAGGGCAGAGGTGGCCTCATCTAGAAGAAGGATCTTGGGGTTCCTGACAATAGCCCTGGCAATGGCGATGCGTTGTTTTTGTCCTCTTGATAGCTGGGAACCTTGCGCACCAACCTGGGTTTCATATTTCTAAAAATTTGTCCCATGTATTCAAGGATCGAGAGAATGACAAATGCATCAATGTTAGCAATGCTGAACATAACAAATCAGAGATGACATCCATCCACCCGTTTCCTGAGCCACTAATCCTCACAAGGGTAGCGGGAGTGCTGGAGCATATCCCAGCTAATGTCGGGCAGGAAGTGGTTGGTTGCAGGGGCACATAGAGAAAAACAGCCATTTGCACTCAGAATGACACCAAAAGGGTCATTTAGAGTCTCCAATGTATGTCATGTCAACAATGATTTACTTCTCATCATTTACTATATATTTTATAGTAATCTTTATGCATTGATTCTCATTAAAATGTCACATTTGCACTCCCTTTTGCGGATTTCCCTAAAAATTAGCATTTATATTCTCCAAGTAGATCTTTTTTTTATTTGTACTTGATTCATCAAAGTAAAAGGTTTACTCTCACATCTGGTAGCGTCATCACAAAGTCATGGAGGTAAGCTTTCTTGGCCGCCTCCACAATTTCTTCTCTGCTGACGCTGCGCGTGTTGTCCCCATACTGAATATTCTCAGCTATGCTGCAGTCAAACAAAACAGGCTCCTGGGACACGATGCCAATCTGAGATCTCAGGAAGGGCACATTCACTGACTGAGACGGGCGACCATCGATCAACTGCAATCAAAATCAGACAGAATTTTTTTCTGACATTTTTGTCAAATTGCTTCGTTTGGAGATTAAAATGAGTGTTCCCAACAGTGCACAGACCACTTTCCCTTCGTCCGGGTCGTAGAACCTTTCCAACAGTTGAACACTGGTGCTTTTACCACAGCCGCTGCTCCCCACGAACGCCAACGTCTCACCGGGCTTTACGGACACCAGCAGACCTTTCAACACGCGCACATCCGGGCGTGTTGGGTAGGTGAACTCACAATTGACAAACTCTATTTCACCCTTGAAGTTCTCCTGATGGTGACAGACCAAGATTAATTCACAAAGTAAAGTTTCCATTTTGGATTCCCAAACATTTCTCAGCATTCACATCACATTTCTACTATTTTATATACAAACCCATTTCTCGCCATCCGTGCTGCTTATGCTGATTTTAGGTGTTCGATCCAAAAGTTTGAATAAATGAGCGGCAGCTGTCTTAGCTTTGGCGTAATCAGGAGTGAAAGAAGAAGCTCTACCCAGTGCAGTTCCGCTGGTTACAACTGCCGATATCACCCTGGAGGAACAAGATATCAGCGCACAATTTATTGGTGATCACCATCGCGATGCATATTTGAGAAGAACTCAGCAGATATTATTTTACCCACCTGAAAACTATCACATACTGCAGTCCCTCAGCGTTCACCAAGTATCCCCCATACCGAAACGACGTAGCGTATGCCATGAATATTACACATTGGGACAAGCCAAAAAAGAGCCCGTAGATGTTGGCCCGCTTCTTGGCAGATTTATAAGGACACTCGAGTTTTTGCTCATACGATTCCACAAATGTGCTCTCTTTGGTTAAACCTGCAATGGTTCTGATGTTGGCAAGAGCTTCACTGGAAACCTGCGAAAAAGGTCATTTTGGGTAAAAATGTACAGAAATCCATCCTGGGATCTCTTATACATACTCTAATGGTGAGGGTACAAACCTGGCCTGCGTCTTCCATTGCTTTTTTATCTTCATTTGCAAAACCAGTCAACATTTTGGCTTGCAAGAGTCCAGACAGCCCAATGAGCGGCAAGAAGCACATAATGACCAAAGTTAGCTTCCAGCTAAAATAGAAGGCAATGATGAAGGAGGCTCCAATGTTGGTCAAGGAATTGACGACCATGCCAATCTGCGATCCTGTAGCCTAAGACAAAATACAAAACAACTATGAAACTACAACATCTTTTCTTTAATTCTTTTTTTTTTTTTTTTTTTTTGAGGGGAAATGCTGGACAACTTGGACGTGTACAGGATTCCGGCGACATTATCATTGTGGTTATTTTTGGCATTTTCAGCAATGGTGCATTGCAAAAAAAATTGACTGTTATTGAAATTTGAATTTATTGAGTAATTCAATTAAATGAAACTCATGTTATATACATTACTTAAACATATAGGCAAATATTTTTCTGAAGGCCAATCCCTTCTTGATTTTTGTGTGAAAAATAATTTTGATAGTTTCTTGTATAATCTAATTTCTTGACAGATCGGAGGTGCCAGTATGATTGTGGTTCTGAACGTTTCCGTTGATCCCATGGCTGTACAGTTTTCCGTGGAAACGAGTTTTGCATTTTTTATTTTTTTTTGGGGGGGGGATAATCCTGTACAGTACCTGTTGTCAGACTATGTCAAAAGGAATACTCTAAAGTAAAACAAAACAAAAAACACTAGTAACCAAAACCTTAATAAATCACTCTAGATATAAGCTTGAAAAGGAACTACTCACACCCTGGACCATGGAGGCGTCAGTGGCCAGTCTGGTGGTCAGCGCTCCAGGGCTGTTTTGGAGGTCATCAAACCAGCCAATGTCTTGTCTCAGCATGGCCTGGAAGCCCAATTTCCTTAGGCGACGTGTCAGCAACTCTCCAGACTTTGCAAAGGCGTATCCCTGCAACATCAGATCATATTCATTTACAAATAAGGACTTACTTTACTTGACTCATATACAGTGTTTCTAGTTTAATTCTGAAAATACGTTAACATTAATTGTTTGTGCAAACCTGTAAATACTGTGAGAAGACACTTGTTGCAGCCACAATGCAAAACAGAACACATATCCCATTTATCTGGTTCCTCTGCTCATTTATGTCAGCTAGGGCAAAGGTCTGCACAGACACAAAAAAAGCAACCAGTGAACCTCTTAAGTTTCTGAAACCATTAACAAATCGACCGAACCTGATACAAAATGCCCGTACCCCGAGAATTTGACTAAACAGCACAGCATAGATGGGGTTAACAGAACCATTGATAGCAGCTCCCAAAGAGCCCAGGAGCATGTAGGGCCACTCTGACTGATTGTACTTGAGGATCCGTGCGATTGGAGCTGGTTGAAGATGCTCATCTTCCTCTTCCTCATACTCAGGCTGTTGGCAATTTGCATGAAGTTATTCTATTTCTAAATGACAGATGACGGCAATGGTTTCACATGGTGTAAGCATACAATGTCTTGTGTGATCTTCTGGCTGGAAAAGATCCTGAGGCTGTTTGATACCGTGTCTGGGCTAAAATCACTGGACAAGTTGCTCTGAGATCGCAGTCGACCCGAGCTCCTATTGGAATAATATCAATTAATTCAGTATCATCTCCTGATTTAATCCTTTCTGAAACGGTCCTTTCTGTTGACTTTGCTGCACCTTTTACTTGACCTGCAGCTAGACCGGCTAAGAGTTCTTGGTTTTGTTTCAAAATTTTCCACAGCAGCAGCTCCACTGGCAGAACCTGGAAGAAATTGAAGTCAACAGTCAACTCATCTTTCATGAGGTTTTGGTAATTCTGGAGGAAAGTGAACTAAGCCTTGCCATTTGCTTGACTGAAATGTGGAAATAGTAAACATCTGCAAAGATCTCAGGCACAGGGTGAAGATGTTAGAGGTTCTGATGATTAGCAACAACGAATATGCGAATAGGGCCTGTTTTTTTTAGTCTATCTGCCCATGCATCCACGTTCAATAGCACTTGTCCTCATTAGGGTTACAGATGAACTGAAGCCTATCCCAACTAACTTTGGGAAAAAGGAAACGAAGACTCTAGACTGTTCACCAGTTTACTGCAGGCTACATATAAACAACAAAAATACATTGAAACCACCATTCACACTAATATACAATGTTTGGAATGTGGGAGGAACCTTGAGAAACCAAAGAAAACGAAGAAAAGCAAAAAGCGAAAATTTAAACGCCACACAGGCAGTTGTGAGCTGAGTTTCAAGACCTTGACCACTTGACTGGAAGGTAGCTGTGCTAACCACTGCCGTTTTAAAAAATGTATATCACATTTTTATTCCTGTTGATATATTTTGCCATTGCTTGGTTTCAGATGGCACCTTCAGGGCAAATAACTTCACTACTTTCAATCATTCAGTCACTAGGTGTGATGTCATTGAAGGAATACGACTACAACCAGAGACAGTGGAAGAAATTTAAATTTAAATGGAAACTCAAATAACAACAGTGGAGTGGAGGACTATATAAAAACCGAGGGCAAGATTTTAAAATCCAAGGCTGATACTTTTCATTTGGCTTTTGAAGTGAAGAGAGTATGACAAGTTTTAATAACAACATTTGAAGTGCTCATCTGCCAGCCCCCTCAACCTGCTTAACCCTTCAGCTGACAATTGAGAAAGTTCTATATTTACGGCTCATCAGGATTCTATGGACTTACCATTAGCTGTGTTTGATACACTGTGGTTTTGCAGGGTGACCAGAGTGAAGTAGACACCTTCCTTTTCCAGGAGCTGGCTGTGGGTTCCTTTCTCCACAGCCCGTCCACGTTCAAATCCAACGATCACATCCGCTTTCCTGATGGTGGAAAGACGGTGGGCTATCGAAATGGTGGTCCTTCCCACACGCACCTGTCATTAAGGGTCATGTCACTGCACTTGTTCAATGAAATGTATAAAGTGAAAAAGTATCAATGGTTACATACTTTGTCTAATGCCTTCTGGACAACAGCTTCACTCTCATTGTCCAGGGCTGACGTTGCCATATCCAAGAGCAGGATCCTAGGATTCCGGATCAGAGCTCGAGCAATAGCAATCCTCTGCTTCTGCCCTCCACTCATTTGACCTCCACCTTCACCCACCAAAGTACCAAATTTCTAAAAAATAAATAGCCAGGTCTAACTTTCAAGTTTCTTAAATTGCTTCTTTCGTCTGATGTGGAGTACATTGTTAGATTTAGAGATACAGTCTCAAGTGATAGATGAGTGCAAGAACCTAGTTAGTTGTTTTTAAAGTTTCAGGGACATTAGCAGTCATAAGCACCTAACAAATCTGATTAGTTCCTACTTTTTAACACATTTTACTTGTCTCATCACTATCGTTTTGTTTCAAGTTGTTTTCATTGTGCTGAGAACCAAAAACTGAATTACAAGTCCAGAACAGAAAAGGTCTATGCCAAGATATCCACTTGGTTGTGTGAGTCTGGAATCATTTATCACAGTAAAGAGAGGTTTTATTAAAAGTAAAAGCAAAATATGGGACCAAAAAAACATATCGCTGATGCAATGGGAAGATGTGGATTTGAACAAAGCTGCTCGTGGAGTGACAGCAGACAGGTTAAGTTCAACATAAGCCTTGTCTTATTCCGTTACTTGTTTCCATCTCTCCTTAAATTGGAACGCTATATAGTACAGATGAAAACTCATTAAGTCACATGTCTGCTTAAGTCACATGTCTGCTCAAGCTGTGAGAGACTACAAACGGTTTACATCACCCTTTCTTTACAGCCCACCTTAAACCACGACTGACCATCTATCTGCTACAAATCATAGATTGTTGTAAACATACCTGTGGAAGGCCCATTATAAAATCGTAGGCATTGGCCTCTTTTGCCGCCTGAATTACTTCCTCCATGGTCACTCCAGGTTTTCCAAAGCGGATGTTTTCTGCAATTGTAGTGGCAAACAACACCGGCTCTTGTTCTACGATACCAATCAATGAGCGCAGCCACTTAATGTTTAAACTTCGGATGTCATGGCCATCCAAAGTCACCTACAAATGAAGGTTTTTTTTAGTCTTGAAAGATTCCGGTTCAGTCCAACAGATCGTAGGATATTTTATCACCATTCCTTCCTTTGGGTCATAAAACCTTTGGATGAGCTGCACTGCTGTACTCTTCCCCGAGCCGCTGGGTCCAACAAAAGCAGTGGTTTCATCTGCTTTAACCTGCACGCTTAGATCATTTAAAATCTGAAAAAGGTAGATTAGTTCAATACAAGTGAATGATGCGGGTATCTGCTTGATTAAAACAAATGTTACCACGACTTCAGGTCTGGATGGGTAGTAGAACGTGACATTATGGAACTCAATGTCACCTTTCACCCTGTCTAATTTATAACCATCGTCAGAAAAACAATTTATCTCTGCTTCCTGTGAACAAAAAATAAATAAAACACGATCTGTGAATACTGAGATATCTGAAAATGGATACCTTAATCTATACCGATAAATGATTAGCAAAACATTTTCATGGTCAATGATGATCATTGTCATTTCCCAACTGTGGATGGATAGAGGCTGGTTGTACCCTGTCAATAGTTTCAAAGATGGTCTTTGCAGCTGCACGGCCTGACGCAAAGGCCTCCAAGCAAGGTGAGGCCTGGCCTAGGTTTATTGCTGCTATCAAAACTCCAAAAAACACCTGCAAAGGTGGATGGTGGTGACATGGCATCATAGGGGTGCATTGGGTAAGACGTTAAAGGCAAAAAATAATAATTTTACGTACTTGAACAAGGGTCCCAGGAGATAGCTCCTTAGTTTCGATGACAAGCTTTGAGCCATACCAAAAAGCCAGAGCGTAAGTAAGGAAAATGATGCACCACAGATATCCTTGGAAAATTCCGATGATCGCACCTTTTTTAACTCCCCAGTTCTGTGCTTCCACAAGGTTTCGGTCATACCTGAATATTTTGTATTTTAAAATTTCACATGCAATTCATTAAGAATACAGTTGTGAAAAAGAACTACCGCTCAGCCTCTTTGTCCTGCCCACCAAACGCCGCCACCGTTCTAATGGACGACAGGACCTCATCAGCCACAGCTCCCGCCTTTGCATATGCTTTCAGCTCCCATCCTGTTACCCTGGCCACAGCCTACAGGAAAGATGAACATCTCACCAAACCATTTAACCTACTTGAATGATTGAACTGATTTGCAAAAAAAAAAATGTGTGTGCAAAAACAGACACCAGCAAGCTGATCTACTAACCATGTGCACCCAGAATTGCATCTGCTAAACAGGGACAATAGCACTGCTCAAAATACTGCGTGGTATTGGCAAATTGAGGGGAACAGCGGTGACAATGGAACATTGCTGCTCATATAAACTTTTTTGAAATGCCAGAAACAAAAAAGTTCAAGAAATATTGTCTATTTAACAATCCAATTTATAAAGCCCGGGTTGTCAGAAGAAGGAGACATGCAACATCACCTACAAGAAAATGTATTTCAATTCTTTCAACTCTTTATTTCACTTTCCCTTGTGCCTGGATCATTTCCATAGACTGTAGTAATTGGTGCTGGGACAGGTCAAATCAAACAGAACATGGCTTTTTTGGAGTTACAGATCTCCCCTAAATTATCTGAGCAATTGACTGCACTCGTGCAAGTTGTTCCGTCCTTAGACAGACGTTAATATTCTCCACTAGGATGTATGTGTTATTCAAAAGGAATCATCATGAACTTTGTGACGAAATATCTAGTGTCAGTTTGTTTGGCTCTTTTATAAACACTTTTAATCCTGTCATTTCAAAATTCATTTCTGCCATATTCTCCATTGTGAACACGATCAAAGCTACCTAAACCACAAAAGCCCCATTTGTGGGGGGATCTGCAGCTGCACCTCAATCTTAGTGGATTACACACAACAACCCCAACACAAAGGGGAATTTGGGGCCCGCTTTCAGGGATCTCAGTTGCTTAAATGACCCAAATTGGGCTTTGTAGAGTAGGGGTCACAACTATACCATTGCCATCAGTGCAGCTGCGACACCGATCAGAGGGCTCACAGCAATCACAACCAATGTCAGCTTCCATCCGCCGATGAAGCCCACCATGAACCCAAACACGAAGGTGGAGAGCCTCTCGATGAAGAAAGACGCCTGGTCGGCGATGGCGTTATTCAACTTGTTGATGTCACTGAGAAGGAGTTGAACAATAATATACAGTAATGTGGAAACCACATACTGACATGGACCCGATGTGCGCTTCAAGGCCTCACTCAGATAATCTTGTGTTCAGTTCCCCAACAGAGTTGCAGTCAAACCATCCAATCTCCATTTGCATAATTTTACGGAAATAAGTCTTTCGGATTCTCTGAATCTGTCTCGCAGCGGCTGACACCCAGAGAACAACCTGAAAGAGGGGGGGGGCACATTAGATCACAAAACCACAGTTTTATACCATAATATTATTTTGCTCTAATTGAGTCCTTTAGAAAGAACTGTCGAATACTTACTTGAAAATAACTAAGAAAAAGAACTCCTATTCCAATCCCAATATAGTAGTATGCAAACATAGTCATCTGGGCTTCAATATCAACACTGTCAACAGAATGTAATTATCAGGTCAAGATTAACTGGTTTAAAATTGAATCATTTTAATATATGTTATGGTTGACGTCTCACTGGCCATTATATTAGGTACACTTGTACAATCCAATTGTAGTTACATGAAAAGATTTGTATTTTATTTAGTTGTGTGGTCATGCTGGTTGTAGAGCAGTGTTGTTACTAATATTTCTGATACTTTATTTTGCCAAATTATTATCGCTACAGATTACAGCAGTGCCTTGAGATACGAGTCGAACACGTTCATTGACAATGCCCATAACTCAAAACATTTGTATCTTAGATCATTTTTCCCTTTTAAAATGAATTAAAATTCCACTAATCTTTTCCACCCCCCCCCAAAAAAAAACAGAACATGAAGAATGTATTTACGTTAGTATTGTCATATTGTTCCTCTCTATGATAGCATTAAAATAGCAGAAAGCAGGGTTGTGTAGTTGTTTCAAATACACAATCTGTAATTCTTCTTGTTTTACGTTTACTTCGACAGTAAATATGCATATATTTGGTCACAAGTGAAAAATATCAGGTAAACAACAGCTGAGGAATTAGGTTTCACTCATATGTCAAGGCACAACTGTACGGTATATTATTATCTTTGTCTTCATTGATTTTTTTTTTCCAACCAGGTTCATCGAATATAATTACTGTACCCAACTGACCAGTTTGGGCTCGTTCTGCAAGCCTTCTCAATGCCGTAATGATAATAAACCAACTCACCCACAAACAAGAGTAATGTTTTCAGCAGGCTCATAAACGGAGCCATTTGTCCAGTGGATGGTGTTGTGGCGGCACGTTTTATTTGGGTCTTGCAGTTCGTGAAGCTCCACCTCATAATCCACAAATGTGTTGGTCATCATGCCGTACACCAGCAGCATTAGAGGGCCCGCAGCACCATGGATCAGTGCGCACACACTCCCCACTACCATCATCACAACCTCCTTCCAGGTGGCAAATCGAAACTGGTCAGGAGAAAGTATGTACATTAAGCTATCCTGATGTTGAAATGGTCTCAAGTGAAATGGTCAAAGATGGGGTGGGGGGAAAGAATACTGTTGTAAAAATGACATTTTAAAACACAATGCAACGGAATGCTTTTGTCATTGCAATTCATTTCTATTAACACAACAAAATCAGCCTCCATTTGATGAAGACAATAGTGGACAAAATATAATAAATACAACCTAGTAAAAAATACTGCATAGAATACTTAGCACATTTCTATATTACACATGTATTTGTAAGTTTAAGCTGTAGCCTTACCAGCTGAAAGTACCCAACACTGAGCTCATTCTCTTCTTTCTTCTGTTTCTTTTCATCTCTGAAAGTATTTTGCTTGATTAACATTTTAGCCAAAAACATTTTTTGAGGTATATACAGTAGACTGGTAAGATCACTTACCCGTTCTTTTGTTTTGCTGCAAATAATGGCAATTATTTAATAATGTGAAAAAAGGCTCTTAAAAGTGATGCTATGCATGAGTGATTTTTTTGTACATTTAATGTGAAGTTACTCACCAACATCTACCACAAGCGGTGGTGTAAACTTTATAGTTTTCTTCATCTTTTCTGTCTCCTGAAAACAACATGGGTGTAGTATCACAGGGGTTAATCTTTAAAAATGAAATAAACATCCCCTGAACATTGGATATACCTGCACAGACTTCACAAAGTTCACCACAAATATCGATTGAAAATGGTGAACTTTAATGCACAATTGTTCTTTGTTGTGAAAATATTGATCACAACACTTCCCGCTCATTCATTGCTGTTTGGTTAATCATTCAAGATACTGACTTCATACCTTTAATATAAACTAGATGAGTTCTGCATTTGTGTTCTCAGTGTTCTTTTTCCATCCCTTCATCCATTACCACTGCTGATGGTGTTCAGGGTCAGGGTGAACTTCAGCCTGACCCAGCTGACTTTGAGCAAGAGGCAGGGTACACGCAGCCACATAGCACAGAGTGAAATACTCACATTTACAACTATGGACTATGCCAGGTCTTCAAACAACCTAACATCTTTTAATTTTTCTTTTTTTTTTTTTTTTTTAATCTGGGGCGACACAGTACCTGGTGAAACTCTGATCCTACACAAGCATGCTGCATACATAAAAAGTCTGACTTTCGATGACAGAACCTTTGACTGTCAGGTAGACACGCATCAACACATTATTTAAAAAAAAAAATCCATTAATAAATGTAAGTAAGTGAATCGTCACCTTAAAAAACAAAAAATCATATGAATAAATGTTGTTTTAGGTGGGGGGGGGGGAGTACTGTACCTGAACAGGACAGCTGTCAGCGAATGTCCGCTTTCCTCAGCAATAACACGGCACGAGTTAATAAGGCAACCTATGCCCCTCCCCTACTACGATTATCTATAGCCCCATTACACTGATAAGGTTTGTGTTTCTTAAGACTAAATTAAAATGGAAATAATGAAAATATGGATTTCAAGGCGGGAAGCCAAATAATTTCTTAGAAACAGCTAATGGGACTTTTAAAATGGGCCTATTTGATATCATTTTATACTTCCGATTATTATACATATGTAGATATAAAAGCTATTGTATCTATGAATGTGCTTTAGATGTTATCAGATGTGATTGTAAAACGGGTTTAATGACCGTAAGGCCATTAGTTGTGGTCAACTGTGTGCATGAGAACCGCAAGTCATCTCACTGGAATGCAGACCACGAACTATGTAAAAGGGCATTTGACTTTTATTTATTAAAATGATTTTATACTTTGGCCAATTTAATTGCACGCCACCGAGTTCTGTGGCAATACCAGGTTTATTTCAGCATACCGTACCTATGTAAATGCTATGTAATGTCATACATTTCCCTCTCATATTAATTTATTCTTCAGACATTTAGTTCAAATTCGGTTGAAGCTTGCTCCGGGGACTTCTGTGTCAGCCAAATCACAGACAAATTGATGACGGAAGAACCCATAAGAATGTAAATTTGTATTTTACTCAATAATTCAACGTTAAATGTAAATATATTTGGTATGCCTTAATGAATGACTGAAAGAATGAATAAATGAACACATCAATAAGCAAACCAACTAATTAATTAAAAAATTGTGAAAGTTTTTTTTATAAACTAATTTTACTTGTCATTCAGTATATGTGTTTTTTTTATGCTTGAAATAATGAGTACCCATATAAATAATGGGTTTTTGTTCAGTAAGTTTACTTTTCACAGAAAAATATATGACCAATGACAGCTAGGATTGACTCTAGCACTCCCATGACCCTTATCAGGGTAAGCGGCTAATAAAATGGATGGATGGATGGATGGATGGATAAGGTCAATTTTTTGCATCGTGATTCTCCTTTTCATATATATTTTATCCTTTAAATATGAATGAATAATTACTGTACATTTATTTTGAGCATGATTTTATATAAAGTTCATGATCAATAATTGTACAAGAAATTAAATTAATACAAGCCAAAGTTAGCATGGTTTTGCTTATTTGCAAAAAAAAAAAAGTTCAATACACAAATGACTCTACAGCAAATAGTTTACATATACAAGTGTCCTTTACATAATCATGAAGCAGTACTCATCAGTGTGAATTTAGTCCAGGGGTCTCTAACTCAGTTTACCTTGGGGCCGCTGAAGGCTGAATCTGCCTGAGGCCGGGTCGCTGATGCACATGTACATGCATGTACGCACAATTTAATTTAGAAAAAAAAAGTCCAACCTTCTATAATGTATTTCTTATTTTTTAAAGAAAAAATAAGATCAACAAGGACGCTGGTGTAAACAATTTGTGTGCAAAACTACTAATAAAACTCCATGGCAACTCAATGAAAACTGTTTCTCTGCTTGCATCAAGCCCAGTCGATGCCACGGCCCCGAGAGCCATCTGCTGTGATTGGTAGGTTCGTCAGCTCTGCAAACAACACTGTAAAAGTACCATTCATAAAAACCTCGAGGGCCACATGAACATTAAACTTTCATCTTAAGGCAGGGGCCACAAAATATTGTCTCAATGGCCACAAATGGCCCCCGGGCCACCCGTTTCAGACCCCTGAATTTTGGGCTGCTACTGCAATTCAATTTCCTCTGAGATTATGACAGAGTAAGACCTAAAAATATCACAAGTTGCCGACAAAAGGTTAATGCCCGCTTGGACGTGTTTGGATTTGGAATTTGCTCTCTTTACAGATGGTCTGATACTGGATTCCCAACACAGGTGATTGATAATGTCAGGGGAAGGTGGAACTCCAGTCAAAGACAACACTGCAATAAACACAAACCCTCACGATCTCCTACACTGTGCACGTGTCACTTATATTATCTTATAATAATTACTGTTTTATTCATGTAGACATTGTATTCATTTTTCTTGTGGACAAGTGTCAAAATGGAACCCTTTCCTTTTTTAAAAGACTTTGTATGAAAGGTAAGATATTTCCCTTTTGGCTGCTCCTACAATTTAGAAGTGTATTTTTCGGCACGCTACTGGTTATCCTCACAGAGGTCGCGGGGCGTGCTGGAGATTATCCCAGCTGTCAATGGGCAGGAGGCAGGGTACACCCTGAACTGGTCGCCAGCCAATCGCAGGGCACATTGAGACAAATAAGCGCACTCACAATACCACCTAGGGGCAATTTAGAGTGTCCAATTAATGCTGCATGTTTTTGGGATGTGGGATGAAACCGGAGTGCCCGGAGAAAACCCACGCAGCCATGGGGAGAACATGCAAACTGCACACAGGCGAAGCCGGGATTGAACCCGGGACCTCAGAACTGTGAGGCCAACGTTTTCCAGTTGAGCCACCATGCTGCCCATTAGCTTCAATGTATTTTATTTTAGTTTTTACATATGATTTTGCCATGTTCTCATTTATTTCATGTTTGTTTATTTTCCCGACTAAGTCTATATAATTATGTGAAGTAAATATCACTTTAAAAAGTGTGAAAGAAAAAAAATAAAAGGAAACTTTCTACGCATGCTCATTAAAGTCTGCGTGTTGACAAAGTTTACAAGTGTAAAAAGCCTTACTCCCAACATTTACATGATGCTGAATATTAATTGTGTTAATGTTAATTACCTACACTTTAGGCCAAGTGACTGAGTCTGTAACCTGTCTAGTTAAGAAAGTGCATTTTTACGGTACTATCTTGATTAGTTACTTGTCAAACCTGTTGGTTTGTTTTTTGTACAGTCATCATGATTATAGTTATCTCACAGGACTAAACCTGTCACAAAAAGTAAACACTTTGCACTGAAATTATGTGATTGTGACTAAATTTCCTCTCAAATGTCTTAATTTGAAATTGTGTCACTACAGATTGCTCAATCAATGAAATTTTTATACCAATTAAGCATAATTGGATAACTTTTTGTGTCACACTGGTAGCGAGAGTGCCAGTGGCCCTTAAATTGAACCCTGTGGAACAATGGACCAAAGAACTATTACTATGCATCCATCCATTTTCTTCACCGCTTATCCTCTCGAGGGTCACGGGGAGTGCTGGAGCCTATCCCAGCTATCAACGGGCAGGAGGCGGGGTACACCCTGAACTGGTTGCCAGCCAATCACAGGGCACATCGAGACAAACAGCCGCACTCACAAACACACATAGGGGCAAATTAGAGTGGGGAGAGCATGCAAACTCCACATAGGCGGGTGTGGGATTGAACCCGGGACCTCAGAACGGGTGAGGCCAATGCTTTACCAGCTGATCCACGGTGCCGAGAACTATTATTACTGTATCAAAAATTCTGCCTTTACAAAAATGACAATGCTATTTTTTAATTGGTACTGTAGGTGATGTGTTCATTTAGCAATGTTAATTTTACTCCTTGCAATTTGCAGTGGTGTTAATGTGGATCCCATGTTAATCTTGGTGGGTAGTCCCTGAGCCCGAACAGCAAGAAAAGTGAACAGTAATTGATGACCACCCCAAAAATCCTTAGTATTGCCTATATTAAAGAGTGAACTGCCATTATACCACTAACTATGATTGCATCATTTTTACACTCAGTTTCCAACATTACTGGCTCACTGTTGAGGAATACAAGAGCAGGGTGGTTGTCTAGCCCGGCTGCTTCAACAAAAAAACACATCACCGACAGAAATCTTGGGGGAGAACACAAGCTCTGAGACAGATTGCCTTGGGACATGAAAAATGACTGTAGACCAGACTACATGGAATGCAGCGAGTTCTTCGAGCATTGTCCTAGGGTTAAGGCCTGTACACACAGCACTTGGCTTTCTGGCGCAGCGGACAAGCTGGGACGATAGCGGCATTGCACAAACTTGCCCATGTTTGATGCTGGTTGCAAAGCAACAGAACAGGATGGAGCGAGCTGCTTTTTACTGCTGGTATGGAAGTAGGCTGCAGCTTAGCAGTATGTACTTGTCATTATTTTCAATGGAAAGCCTTTTTTTAATGAGGAGGAGGGGGAGACAGGAGACGAGCAGTAGCTAAACGAAGGGTTCTAAAGCCACAGCGGGGTCTGGAGGACTTTAGGCTCATCTGTGCTTTACTGTTCGATGAAGATCCTTTCAAGGTCATGCAACATCATTAATCTTGTATCTCCACTCTCAGGACACATGCACAGTGCATCAATTGCTGATTCATCCATTTTCTCCTCCATGGTATTTTCACTGTTAAATTTGGCCCAAATCTCTTGCATGAATTTACATCACATAAACATTTAATCATGTCAGCTTCAGCAGAAAGCTCACAAGTTTCAAAAGGAGCTAGCGAGGTACGTAGTTTGTCCATCTACCCGGCAATCTTGCTTAGACATAGTGTGAGTGACACTGTTCTAAAATGACAAATTCACTACGGTGAGTGCTGATCTCTTTGTATGAGCTCTCCAAACCAACGACACAAAATTTAAACTCTTGACGGAGAGCGACCTGATTAATGTGGTCCCTTGCGTGGAGCACGCCATCACCACCGACAGCTTCATTCTTAGATTCAGTCCCAAGATTGTTTTAAGAGCCAACGCAAGTCTTTTCTTGTGCTGTTCCCGTTGTTGGAATCAAATACTTCCTCATTCCCATACATGAGCTTGTCTTAATCTTGTTTTGTTGGTGTTCGGTGCATAATTGTGGCCTTAATTTTCTGGTTACACTGCAATCCAGTTTGATGGTTGTTTTCCATTTTCTGCCACATTTCTCTGGTTTTGCTCTCTATTTTAAGGCACTATGGATCATTTTAGCTGAAGAGCCCATCATTTTTTGCACCTCTTTAGAAGATTTGGAATGTACTCTCTTTATTCAGATGGTCTGATACTGTATTCCCACACAGGTAATTGATATCTATATCTAATATAATATCATAGGAAAGTGCAACTGCAGTCAAAATCAAGACTGCAATAAAAACAAACCCTCGAGGTCTCCTTCACAGAGCTGGGAGTTGCCATGTGTGTGCTACAAACTCTCAATATGATAGTTTTACTCAATTATACATTATATGCAGTTGCACAAATGTAAAAATGGAGAAAAACATGGATGCAATCACTCTTTTACGGCCTTTACTGCTTTGTCGTTTTCTTAAAAGACTTTCCACAAGAGGGATTCTTTCACTCTGTGTGGGACTACTCACTTACGGGCAATAAATAACTCATGTATACACAAAATGCTTACGTATCACCCCACTTCCTGTATCTTGTCCTATTCTTTCTTCATAGTCTCACGCAAGATCCATATTTAATATTTCATTATTGTTGATTGTGCAGCACGGTGGATCAGCTGGTAAAGCGTTGGCCTCACAGTTCTGAGGTCCCGGGTTCAATCCTGGACCCGCCTGTGTGGAGTTTGCATGTTCTCCCCATACCTGCGTGGGTTTCCTCCGGGCACTACGGTTTCCTCCCAAATTCCCAAAACATGCAACATTAATTGGATACTCTAAATTGCCCTTAGGTGTGATTGTGATTGTGGCTGTTTGTCTCAATGTGCTCTGTGATTGGCTGGGAACCAGTTCAGGGTGTACCCTGCCTCCTACCCACTGACAGCTGGAATAGGCTCCAGCACTCCCCGTGACCCTCGTGAGGTTAAGCGGTGAAGAAAATGGATGGATGGATGTTGTTGATCAGGAATGATTTCATTTTCTCATTCTGTTTACAATTAGCGTTTTTTTCCCGCTTCTTTCTTTTATTTTCTCTTTCACGCCTCTAGAAATTCTGTTCTGTTCAACTAATCAAACCTGATCCTCAATAAAACTTTAGGAAATCACATATCACATAAAGGGGATGCAGATTCACCATTCTGCTTGAGCTAAGAGTTGAACAGGACATACACAAACACGGACACACAGAAAGGCAAAATTGTTTGGTTTCCATTATATTTAATTCATTGATGGTGTTTTGTTGCCCCCTTTGAGATTGAAATTTCCACTTTTGCTGGCAATCCTTTCACACCTGGTGCAAGGCAAAACCAAAAGTAAAGTCGAGTGTTTTGTTTCACTCCTCCCAATTATGCACCTGCACACACAGTTCATGCAGTCAGCCGTGGGTGTTCTAACTTGTCTTTCGTGGCCTCACGTTTATTTTTGTCTCAAGTCTCACGGACCCAAGTCCAAGATTGAGCCAATCATTTCTTGGTGTTGTCCAGGTTATTTTTTTATTTTTTTTTTTTTTTAAGGATGTTATTGTTACACTTTTGATATCACGGCATTTACCTCATACACACTGGGACAACTGCAGGATTTTCCTTTCCAATCTTGTTTGTTTCTTCACAGAGATGTTCCTGTACATTCTGGGGCTCCTGGTTCTGTGTTTTGTCTACAGGTGGTTCAGGGAGTCCAAATGGGTAGTAAACAAGGGAGACAAGTATGTCTACATCACCGGCTGCGACACTGGCTTTGGACATCTCCTAGCCAAGCACATGGATAAACTGGGCTTCCGCGTGATCGCCGGCTGCTATACAGAGAAGGGCGAGGATGAGCTGAAGAAGGCCTCCTCTGTAAGATTGACCACTCTTCATTTGGATGTCACCGACTCTGCTAGCGTTAGGCAGAGCACAGCTTTGATTGACACGCTCGTAGGGCAGAAAGGTGAGACCCATGTGATTATTCTCATTCATCCAGGACATTTCATGCTCAGGGCATGGAATCTCTTGTCTAAGAGAAGATGTTTACTTTCGCTATTACTATGTTCACCATTTTCCAAGATGCTGCTTATTGTGAAATGAGTTAAGTTCAATGCCAACATCCGGCATTTGTATCTCAAGTATAGGCTCGCATCTCAAAGCAAAAAAAAAAAAAAAATCTGAATGACAACCTATATATGGAAAAACTCTGAGGTTTGAGACATCTGTCTGCTCGCCACGTGCATTCAGGACTGTGGGCTGTTGTGAACAATGCGGGCACCTCCGTGCCAGCGGCCCCAGTGGACTGGCTGACTGTTGAAGACTACAAGAGCATGCTGGCTGTCAATTTGGTGGGCGTGATCGATGTGACACTGAGCGTTCTGCCTCTCATCAAGAAGGCCCGAGGCAGGGTGGTGAACGTGGCCAGCGTGTTCGGCCGAATCAGCCCTTTCGGCGGTCCGTACTGCGTCTCCAAATACGGCGTGGAGGCCTTCAATGACAGCCTACGGTGAGAAGTAACTTGCCAGCAAACATCTGGTTCCTCTTGCAGAGAGGCGCACGTTATCATATCAGATCTCTCCTTCAGTTTGAACTTGGCGCCATTTGCAGTCAAGGTGCTGTGCGTCGAGCCCGGTTTCTTCAAAACAAACGTTACCGACCCACAGATCCTGGAAAAAAATGGGAAGAAGCTCTGGGACAGATTACCTCAGGATGTGAAAGATGACTATGGACCAGACTATGTGGAGCGTGGTGGGTTCCTAGAGCTTGTCTGAAAGTCAAGTTTGCACTTGGTTTTTGTTTGGCGCAGTCACAATGGTGGCACAGAGTAAATGCACAAATATTTGCCGCTGGTTGCAATGTGACAGAACAGGAAGTAGCCTGCTGCAATTCACAGCTTGTTTGGGGTTAAAGTAGGTCACAACTCAGCAATATGTTGAGTATTTGTCATTGTGTCAGCAAATTATTTATGTAAAAATTAATTAAATTATGACATGCCTCTTGATAAAATGGTGCAAGCCAATGTACAGTAAATGGAGACGACCCACACAAGCATGTGTTGAATATGGTCACTTCACTGAGATTCAAACCTCGAACTCTTTGACTGATGTGCTGCCTGGAATTAATACCACATTACAAAAATGTCTTTGTGGAAAACAAGGAAATAAACATCTGTCACTCTGAAAGTCAGACTGACACTGGGACAAGTCAGTTGTTGTTCGACTAGGAATTCAAGTCTCAAATCCATCTAATCACATATCAGTATCGGAAAAAATTCCACAAGTTTCAGAAGTAGCCAGATGACCGTTAACTCATCACAGTTTCTACTTGACAATCTGACTGAAGAAGTTTGTCCGCCAACTGCATAATTTGTAAGTGACAATGTCATAACTGAGTGGTGACTGGTCTGTGTGTGTCTTCTCCACTTCAGCTCTCCAAACCATCGTAGCAAAATGCAAACTCCTGACGGACAGCGACCTGATGAAGGTGGTCGGCTGCATGGAACACGCCATCGCCGCCGTCCACCCTCGCACTCGTTATTCGCCCGGATGGGACGCCAAGTTCATTTGGTTGCCTCTGTCCTACATGCCCACCTTCATCACTGACAATTTATTTCTAAAATTTCGCCCCAAGATTGACGCGTCTGTCTTCTAAAATGCATTCAAGTCGAATTGCCCTTGTTTAAAAACAGTATTTAATTATTTCTATAAACGAGAATCTCAAAACCAATTTTATCTCCCGTGTGTTGATTGTGTCATTAAATTCCTCGTCAATAGTAAATCTCAGGTAAATAAGTATATTTGATTCGTATCACACTTTTTTTTTTTTTTTTTTTTTACGGATGGAACCTTTTTGTAATCTGCGTCGCTGCCCGGACCGAAAAAAGCGACGCACTAAATCATCAACAGCAGCAATCTAGATAACCGCCGTAACTGCGTGGCGCCCATGTTGGTTAGGGCGACATTCCCTATCAGTGCATCTTCTTCTTTTGCATTAAAATTAAGTTACCTCTTGCTTATTTATCAATTGATTTTCATTAGGGTTAATTTTTTGTCAATTCAAAAGCGTTTGCTATGATTACATAACATTTGGGAAATAAAAGCCTAAAAAATATTTTTACTTGTGAGAGGTTACTCTTCTGTAATTATCCGGCGTTCTGTGCAGATTTGTCAGCTACTCAAAGTACCAGAATCCTTGGTCTTTTTAAAAATCTCATTTCCTTTATTTTAATTATTATTTTTTAAATGTTCGTTTTATTTTTATTTTTTGCTGTTCACACAAGAAATGCACTGACTCATTTGGGCGATAGTGAAAAGGGGGCGCGTCTTCCCTACCTCTTTGTCTGACCAAAGGTAAACAACACTCGGCGAGAACTGCGAGAAGAGTGCGAGAGGATTTGGATTCGGAAAAACACAAGTGCAACGGAACAGATTGTGCACAAGTCCAAAGAGGCAACCAGTATAGCACTATCAAAAGTGAGTATATTGTAACCGAATTAGAATGATAAGAGCCCCAGCAGTAGAGCGATTGTGCCTTATTGGTAACGGGTTTCTGTTTTTGCCTTCTCGTTCACTAGTTGGCCTACTTTGGGATACTAGTAGGACAACTTCATGCTACTAGTGAGGCAAAACGGTGCCGTAGTTGATATCCAAGGGCTGCTAATACTACTAGCACGAGATGTTAACTAGTTGAATTTTAAGTCAGAAGTTTTTGCTTCCTTTTAATGTTGGAATACAGTTTACCCAGAAAGGGGCGCTGTTTCTGAAGTAAAGGGGAAAATGATAGCAGACCTTTGGCACATAAAAATGTCACGGAGTTCTTGAGTTTGACACGTCATCTATCTCTGGTTTCATGAGACACTCATTGAACCTCTTTTTCCAGATATTTTTTAATGCAGGGTATCGCACTGGTGTTTAAATATATAACTGTGGACAAAGTGTCCTTGCACGCTATCAATATTTACTAATCACAAAAGGTGACATAAGGTCACGTGTTTGTAATGACAACATGCAAGTAGATTTTGGAAAAAGTATAAGTGCAGTATTTTATTTCTACTCTCATTTGCTCCTCCAGAAAGATGTTCGTGTATATCCTGGTGCTGCTGGCCCTGTGGTTTGTCTACAGGTGGTTTCAGGAGTCTAAACGTGTGGCAGACAACGGAGACAAGCATGTCTACATCACCGGCTGCGACACTGGCTTTGGTCATCTCCTGGCCAAGCACCTGGATAAGCTGGGCTTCCGCGTCATAGCCGGCTGTTACACCGAAAAGGGCGAAGATGAGCTGAAAAAGGCCTCGTCCGACAGACTGACGACGCTTCATGTGGATGTTTCTGACTCTGCAAGCGTTAGACAGACTGCGGCATTCATTGACTCACTTGTCGGGCAGAAAGGTAAGGTGTTGTCAGGCCATGTGAGCAATACAAAAATTCTGCCATTACAAAGATAATGCAAGTGATGCTCTTTTTTCAGAGCTAGGCAAATATATTATTAGGCTACTTCCTTGTGTGTCTGCATGCGTATACAACTCAGTGGTTTTCAGTCTGAGTATCATGGGTGATTATCCAGTTTCACTTAATTGGTTAGAAAATTATTTCCTCCCCAAAAAACATTTTTTTCACCTGCCACAAGATGGTGGAAAATCACAACTTTTGTCTAAATGAGGTGTCTCAACTCACTTTAACATAGTTCAAGGGCACAAGATGATGGCAAAGCGATACTTTTGTCCACACCAAACTCCTTAACTCACCTCAACATAGTCCATCGACATAAGGTGCCAGAAGATGGCGGCAAATATTGTCTAAATGAGGCTCCTCAGCACCACAATGCCACCAGATGGCAGGATAAAAATTTGCCTATTTAAATGAAGCTCGGCAGCACGGTGGATTACCTGGAAAAGCGTTGGCATCACAGTTCTAGGGTCCGGGTTCAATCCGGAACCCACCTGTGTGGAGTTTGCATGTTCTCCCAGTGCCTGCGTGGGTTTTCTCCGGGCACTCCGGTTTCCTCCCACATTCCAAAAACATGCAACATTAATTGGACACTCTAAATTGCCCATAGGTGTTATTATGAATGTGGCTGTTTGTCTCGATGTGCCCTGCGATTGGCTGGCAACCAGTTCAGGGTGTTCCCCCGCCTCCTGCCCATTGATAGCTGGGATAGACTCCAGCACTCCCCGCGAACCTTGTGAAGATAAGCGGCTCAGAAAATGGATGGATGGATAAATAAAGCTCCTGAACTCATGAGAACCTTTTTCATTGGCACCAAGATACCACATGATGGCGGCAAAGCCTTTGAATGCTTTGGCCTGAGCACAAAGACAGTAGAAGCCGAGTTTTTCAGCAAAATAACAGTAGACCACCCCAAAATTTCTTTATGTCAATTTGTAAATGTGGACTCACAATTTGTGATTTTTTTTGTGTACCTTAATAAATTGAATTGTCATTTGATTACTGCATTTTGTATTTATTTGGGTTGTCGTGAGAGTGATTGTAAAATTGGTGTTATGATTTTAAACGTTTGTGTGTGTGATGGATATGCAAAAGAAAAAAAAGCTGAAATAAGTAATGGGGCAAATAATTTTCACAACACTGTAAGTTTCCTGTACATGTGTGCTCAGGTCTTTGGGCTGTCGTGAACAATGCGGGCATCGGTGTGCCTTCGGGCCCCACGGAGTGGATGACTATTGAAGACTACAAGAGCATGCTGGCTGTCAATCTGGTGGGGGTGATCGACGTGACCCTGAGTGTCCTGCCACTCATCAAGAAGGCCCGAGGCCGGGTGGTGAACGTGGCCAGCGTGTTCGGCAGAATCACCCCCTTTGGCGGTCCGTACTGCGTGTCCAAATACGGCGTGGAGGCCTTCAATGACAGCCTGCGGTGAGTGTTAACTCACCAGAATGCTTTTTTGTTTTTCCCACAATGGTGCCCGCCATCATTCTTGCTAAATGTTTTCTTCAGTTTGAACATGGCGCCATTCGGAGTCAAAGTGCTGTGCATCGAGCCCGGCTTCTTCAAAACAAATGTCACCAACACCGAGATCTTGGAAAATAACCTGACAAAGCTGTGGGATAGATTACCTCAGCATGTGAAAGATGACTACGGAGCAGACTTTTTGGAACGCGGTGAGTTCTTCGAGCTTTGTCAGAATCTGTGCAAATATGGTGGAAACAGACTGTTTCAGGCTCCCTTTTGAAAATTGTTGTGACTATTCCATCAGAAATATACACATTTATGAGATTTACTCTGGGAGTCAAGATGACTAGAATTTTCCTTAATTTCACACAGTGGTAAATCTGTCATCTATTTTAGTAGACACTGTTCAAAACACATGTAGAACATTCTGTATTTTAGGTCACGTTAGGCAAAGTCATAAAATTTCCTGATGTACATAATGACGTTTAGGGCTTGTGTTACTATATTGTCAGTTATTATACGGGTACTTGGAGGGCTAAGTAGTTTTGAGGGGGTACTTTGTGTAAAAAAAAAAAATGGAGAAACAATAATCAATGTTTTTTTTTTTTTTTTTTTAAATGACGTGATTTTTATGCTCTTGGCTTCAGGGTTTAAAATGATGTCCGAAAGATTCCGAGTGCTGACGGACGGCGACCTGATGAAAGTGGTGGGCTGCATGGAGCACGCCGTCGCCGCCGTGCATCCTCGCACTCGTTACTCCCCCGGATGGGACGCCAAGCTCATCTGGCTGCCTCTGTCCTACATGCCCACGTTCATTACGGACAGTTTCTTCCTTAAATCCAGCCCCAGGATCAAAGCATCTGTCTTATAAAATACAGTGACGACGTTTTCCATGTGGCGTTGCCGCTGTTCAATACCTCATTACTCGTATAGATTACATGTCAAACTCAAGACCGCAATGCAAATGAGTATGACGCCATACATACCATATAATCTTTTCAGTCCTAAAGTTAATAAAATGTTAGTATTACCAGTTACTGAATATTTAAGACTTAGCACAGGCAACTAACCCCTTATCTATTGTCTGGATCTCGTGCTGCTTTTCAAGGGCTTAATATTCAACTTTGCTTTTGCTTCTTATTGGACTTCGGCTTGACTTACATTGGTACCCGCAAATGGTCCAGCACTAAAACCTCCTGTGGTATTTCAGCTAAATTGACTGTATATCCGTAGCATTTTAAGTTTTTATACCCAGCCTATATGTGCACTGATAGACAGTTTTTCTTCCTGCTGTTTTCAAATATATATATATATATGTATATATATTGAGAGGGGGATGTAAAAATAAACTGGAATAATGTGTACACTGTGCAGTCAGCTTTTTTATGACTTTTTGTTTTCCTAGCATCAGCTTTGCTGCTTGCTATTTTGATCTGTTCATAATTCCCTCCTTCCACCTTGACCTTGGCTTCACTGCCAGCCGATTTACCACAAATGCATTTCATTTTTTCTAGGAGGCTTTTACTGACATGCTTTCAAGCAGAAGCCTCTGCTAACACTTTTGTTCAAACAAAGTGTTCATAATTTCTTCCATTTCACAAAAGCTGACGTTTATGCAAAAGTGTGTAGGGTTTTATATTTGTATCCACTATATGTAGCATGCCCAAGTAGGTCAGCATTTGCATTTCAAAAATACAAATAAAGGTTATTGTTATAACCACGGGAATATATTGAACTGTTTATTTTATCGCCCCGTGAAATGTCACAGTCTTGTAGTTCATTTTAGGTTAAGATCTTATCAATATACTGGTCAAAGAATGGAAGTTGCACAATCCTCCACTAGTGAAACATTAAAAGGGATTGTCTCTGCAGTCATTCAGTGTTGCTAATGAGGAGACAAGCACATTCCAACTTCTGTAAACATGGTAGGTTTGTATATTTTTTCTGTCTTTGAGCGCTATTCATTGGTGTAATGTAAAATATGAGGCTGAATGACAATAACAAGTGTAAAGGACGCAACGCAAGTGGTTATTGAAGCATCTTGTGAGGTGAGTGGCATTTTTAAAACGTGTGCATTATTTGAAGTACATATGTACTTTTTGTCTGCATAAGCAAAACCTTCAAAGTTGCAATACAGTTGTTTAGCCACATAGAGGTGCCATTGTACCTAAATACAACCATACTTTCCCCATTCTGTAATGTCTTTGGAATGGCTTGTGAAAGGGAGGTAATACAATTTTATGTATCAGCAAAAATAGATGAAGAGTTTGGTTTCAAAATGAGACATATCCGTTTTTTTCATTTTGAGAAAAGGGCTTGGTATTGAAGTGAAAACAATAAACTCAATTTATGTTTCTAACTATTGGGGGATGGAAAAAGATGCTAAAAAGTAACTAAACACCATACTACAAAAAATATTGGCTTTAATATTCACCGAGTTTTTTTTATGACAAATTTTATTTTTTCTCCAAAATGAGACATATCCAAACATTCTATTCTTGGCAAAGTGAGACATATCCAAATTTCGACTTCAACCTTTCAATAGCAGCTGTATTTTTTTTTAAATCAGTTGCTTTTGATAGGCAATCATGAAAACTATTTGCCTTTCAACATTTCAAGCATTTTAAAATAATATTTAAGACCATGACCACCACATTTAGAGAGTTAGGTATCAGAAATAAGGGTCAGTCACCAGTCACAATTTTCACAATTAGCTCACTAATGTCAGATGTTGAAAAAGGAGATGAAAAAATGGGAATTTCGTTTAAAAAGGTGTTTTTCAGTTATTTAGAAACTGTTTGTTTGTTCAGTATGAGGTCTTGGAAAGGCTGAGATTACATCATTGTAATTTTGTGTATCTGTATGCGATTCTGCAATCCGACATCTGCAGGCATTGTGTCACTCAGTTGATTAATTTTGTTTATAAGTTGATGTGAGATCATTAAGAAAGTAAACTGCTTCAAACCAGTCTACCAAGGTTAATATGGGTTGCGAGGGATACCAGCAGAAAAAAAATAGGTAGTCGATCTCATACACACATCTCCAAAATGAAATCAGTTTCAAACTCACAAATTCACTGTTTGAAATCTGACTCATTGAGTCTGCTTTCTTTTGATTTTATTTATAGCTGTCGCTGTCGGGGGAAACAACACTGCAGAATAGGCTTTAAGTCTGTAGTAATAATAACAGTATTCATAATGCTCATAGACAGAAATTGAGTCTACTCCAAGGGTGTTGATTTCCTTTTAATGTCAACTTTTCTTAAGTCATAGCCGATAACTTTCCTTATAAAAAATGGCAAAAAAAAAAGATTGCATAGAATTATAAAAATTTATTCATTCATTAATGATCGTTGGTGAAATATTTTGAACAACAAAATTACTATTCAAGCGTTATACAATAATAGAGAAAACAGTATGTTTATTACATTCAGATACAATGGTACTTGGATGAGAACTGAAGTATTAAATTGCAATAATTTCAGAAAGAATTCAAATTAAATAGGAAAAGCACCCTCACAATGGGACAGCCTGCAAGTAAACCAGCACAATCACTGATTCATTTGTTCGATATTATTAAACATTGATAAACAAAATACAAGACTTAGTTCAGCTTGAAAGCAAGAAACACTGTAAAGATAAAATCGACAAAAATGCATGCCAAGGATCCAAATTAAATAAACATGGTAAAATGTATCACATGGCAAAACAATGAAAAGGTTTGCTACTGACTGTACTTTATATTTTTCAGTGTAAACAAAAACAATCTACAAAGATCAAAAGTCTTTATTTTCTTTCAATTCATAAGTAGAAAAGAAACATTACTGATTCACACATCAGTAGATTGATAGAGTAGAAAATAGAATTCATGTAAAAGAAAATCCAAATGTGATAAAAAAGGAAACAATAGGTCAACTTCACAAAGAGAAAAAATAGGGTCTACTATCATAGCAAGCGCTTCTTCTTTTCTGACCCCGTTTCCGCTGGGTTTCTTTTCCTTCCCAGCTTCATTCTCTCCGGTGTCTCGTACATAAAATCAAACTCGGCATTAGCATCTCTCTCAAACGCGGGCGCAGCTATTTTGCATGATGATGTGGAAGATACCGGAACTTCCCTCTAGACGAATTCTGATTGGATGCTGCTTGCTTCAGCAGCGCACGCTGATTGAACGAAATTATGTCGCATTTTGCTCTAAATAAGATCTCAATATGTCGCATTTTGAAATAAAACGCGATCTTCCTTGGCTGATATAGAAGGATATGTCGCACTTTCAACAAAAATCAGACTATCCCGATAACTACCATTCGGAGCTGGATAATTTTGGCGCGAGTTTCGTAAATCTGAAAAAAATGCCTATGTCGCGTTTTGAAAACAAACTCTTCAGATATTATTCAAATAGAAATGATAATAAAATGTCCAATACAAGAACAATGCAATTCCGTGTTGAAAATATTCTGATTGAATTGAACTGGAGTACTTCTGAGCAGAGAATTATGCATTGGCTGAATTGAAATTTCAAACTAAATGAAAAAGGCAGTGGTGCATTTTTTTAAAATTTATTTCGTCATACATTTTATTTGAATGAAAATAAATATTTTGCATTTTTAAATATTTTATTGATTGATTGGTGTGAGCTGTGTTCCCAAAATAAAAAACCTACAATGGGCTGCAAAACTTTGTACTTAAAAATACTTTATCCCTAGAGCATTTAAAAAAAAATCTGTTGTAATGGAAATTCTGTATATATAAATGACTGATAATGAACCAAATTGTCTTAGACAAAATGGATGGATCCATGAGAATGATTGAGAGCTCACTTTTGACCAATCAGTGAGGGCCATTTTCTGAACTCCGCCCATGCTGCCCATAGCCGCGATCCTTTACCCACAAACAAAGAGAGCGCGTGGTTACTTTAAGCTTCTGAATTGCGAGTGTATAGTCCTGCTTGTATCCTATTCGGAAATATGGTGCTTCGATGTGGCTGCGGAACGTGTAATGGAGACGAGCACTATTGAGAGCGATTACTGGGAGGATACCTGATATGCTTTCCTACCCCAAAGCGTAATTTAGATAAATTCAAACGATGGATTAAGGCTTGTGGCCGACCTCACGACCAGCTGAACATATCGAAGATAAATCAGCACAATCAGCACATCTGTTCCAAGGAGCGAGCGCCATTTTCTGAACTTCGCCCATGCTGCCCACAGTCGCGATCCTTTACCCACAAACAAAGTGAGCGCGTGGTTACTTTAAGCTTCTGAATTGCGAGTGTATAGTCCTGCTTGTATCCTATTCGGAAATATGGTGCTTCGATGTGGCCGCGGAACGTGTAATGGAGACGAGCACTATCCAGAGAGATTACTAGATTACTGCTTTCCCACCCCAAAGTGTAATTTAGATAAATGCAAACGATGGATTAAAAGGCTTGTGGCCGACCTCACGACCATCTGAACATATCAAAGATAAATCAGCACAATCAGCACATCTGTTCCAAGGTACGCTATTCAATTAGTCGGTGTAACACCTATAAAGGAAGGAAGAAGCTCTCCCTGAGCCGCGCGAAACTCAAAGCTTCCACCCGCACCTCGGCTCTCCTCTCAAGTGTTCTTATCCATGATTAAACACATCACATGAATACAATTGTTTTGGGCCTACATTTACGTGTACAGTACGTACGTTCAGACCGATAGTGCCGTAATTTATGTAAATTAATAATCCACTATGAACGTAGATATAATTTCAAATTGACATGATTATGTCGTGTAAAAATGCAAACTTACCCTGCTTTGCGTGAACAATAGGCATCAGAAATCTTATCGCATTCATTCTCCAACATTAGTTTATGAGATGGTTGATTCTTTCACATGGATGGCCAACAGATTGCAGAAACTTTAACTGGCGTTCCCATTTGGGAAACCTTGACATGAATATATCCCTGTTGAAAGTAATTCAGGCCTCTCTGTACACTCTTTATCGATATTTCTGATACCATGGGCAGAAAGAAAACAGAAATACCAACGGGAATTCGCTCTAATGAATCGCTCATAACGTGCTTCGGCTGCACTGCGTCCGCCATTTTCATCGGTAGCTTGGGGTGCATAACAAGAGTATCTAAGTAGGTGTGGGTTAGGCGCCCTGCGCGAATCCATCCATTGTCACAGTCCTGAATTTGACTGCCTGCAGTTCATCCAGTGGCCTGTTGGTGGTCAGGTGTATACATTTGTGGTCAGACTCCCTAGAGGAGTAAGCGAAGAAGAGCTCCTTCCAAAGTGCAATAGTATTGGTCTGTGGTTGCACTGTGTGCATGTTGAGTTGTTAGTCGAAGGAACACGATTGATGCCTCAGCACGATGACGTCACTCGCGTTGGGTGCAACAACTATAGGTTGAATGTAAACAAACAACTGAGGTTTTCTAACAGGAGTTTGCTCGGCTGTTGTCGAGGAGTTTCACATTTCCCATTAGAAGAAAAATTTCAAATACTTGATCCTATTTAGTCAACTTTGGGTACCAGTGACCCTGACCCCTGCACTAATGTTTTCTCATGAGCTCATATTTTGTACGGTATTTGTCCACTCAGGTGACTGAAGGACTGAGTTCAGGAGTATTTGGGGTATGTGATGTTTCTCTGTCAATTTTAAAGGGCTAAATGAAAAAAATAAAATAAAAGAGACGATGCATTTCAGGCACTGGTGTCCCATCCGGCCTCGACTTGTCTGCTGGTTTTGGCTGCTCTCGCCGCCACATGTTGGTACATCAGAGACTTCTACAAGGTGGACGCCTTCGACCTCAAGCACGTACTCATCACAGGCTGCGACAGCGGTTTCGGCGAACTGCTGGCCAGGCAGCTGGATCACAAAGGTTTCCACATCATAGCGGCATGTCTCACCAAGAGCGGCGCTGCAGAACTGGCCCGCTCGGCCTCCCCCAGACTCACGACTCTCCTGTTGGACGTCACAGACGGCGAGAGCATCAGGAGGGCGCAGGAGGTTGTGAGCAGAGAGGTGGGAGAGCGAGGTGAGCCAAGTACAGAGCAGAGGGGTGCGGGCTGATAGAGTGCCAGTCCGAGTGAGGCACCGGGAGATAACCTGGACCAACAACCCGGCTACTCCTCATCATCAACTCTTCGTCCTCCTCCTGACGGGTCTGATAGAGCCTCTTTGTGCAATGTGGAGGGAGAGAATCACTATCCCAAATATTTCATAGCTGCTGACACGCAAAAGCCTCTTTTGAGATCCTATTTTTAAACCCTGCTGTCACTTGCGCAGTTGAGTCAGACTTGCTGAATTTAAATATCCAGTTATTTAGCTACAACAGCAAAATTAAATAAATACAAGTACAGTGCTGTTAAAATACGATGTGGAATACATCTAAACACAATTGTTGAAATAACAGTCAAATATACTTTACACATTCAAGGGGAGTAAAGCGTTGGCCAGGGTTAGAACCCCAGTCCTTAGAACTGTGACGCGGACGCTTTAACCAGACATGGCGCCGTGCCGCCCTAAAACTAATTCATTTTCAAGTGTCATGAAATGGATCATTTTTGGTATGTTATTAATGAAAAAACAGCAGCCGGTATGGACCCATCCGTTTTTTCACCCCATGATTTTGATGTATATGGCTTTTTGTAACTCCCGCCATGAATATTTCTTTCTGAGAAGAAACAGGAAGTGACGTACGAGGCAGGACCGCCCTCCAGCAGACTCATTAGTTTTACCTGTGGGAAGGTAGCTCACTGTTCCTTTGTGTTAGCCAAAATGCCGGCTTGTTCCATTGCTGTATATTGCTCGAACACTCGGGAGGATGGATTTACCCTTCATAAGTGTCCTAGAGACCGTGTTTGTCGGGAAAAATGGATTGCACGGGTGCAAAGGACGAGAGCTTCGTGGGTCCCAAACGACGCGTACGTGTGTATACAGCTACTAAAAAAAAAACAACAGTTTGGCGAGGACCACGTTATCCGTGTCTCATAACGTAACAAAAGATCCGCGTACGTATGACAGGGGTGTTGAATGTGTCGATGTGCACGTCGGACGGCTGCTGCGTCGACTCGCCAGCGAAGGCTGCCGCGTTGGGCTCGCGGACGGTGGTGGATATGAACAAAACTTCCGGCAATGGCGTACTCAGCCTCGCGTGACGACAACGCCGTAAAGCGGCCCCGCTTGGCGGTGTTGTTCATCGCGGACGGTAGCGGCTATAAACAACGCCGTGGACGACGGCGGCTATGCACAATGCTGCCGGCAATGGCGCACTCAGCCGCGTGTGACGCCAACGCCGTATAGCGGCCCGGCTCAGTGCCGTGATAAGCCACCTCGGCGCCGAAAATGACCCACCTCCCTTATCGAGAAGGCTGAGACGGCCGCCAGCCTTGTCAGCCGGGGTGCCTCATCTCCGCCGCGGAAGTGGATCGGACGGGGAGGCGGTTTGGGCGTGATCCTCATATAATCTAAATATGGCTCGTAATAATAGGGTAATATTGCCCTGGTAACTTCACTCGGTTGTGAGAGGTTCTCTTCTTCGAAAAGAGCTTCTGTGTCAGAAGGGGCGTGTTGGTCTCCCACAGTAGGGGCCACAGCGTGTTTTCAATGGCGAATGTCCGGGTGACGTCACAGATAGGGGATGCAGCAATATGGCGATCACTTGGATGTCGTAAAATGACACTTCTGCAACTTTGCACATAAATGACCCGCTCTCCGCTCATATTTATCTTTTCATATAGACATTGAAGTGAATAATGTAATATGTATTTTTCATTACAATTTCAATTTCAGAATGTTTATAGGGATGACACTTGACCTTTATGGATATTTCAGACAAACATTTGACCTGTAAATGAGATGGTTGACCAATTTGTTATTATTATTATGAATAGTAGTGTACACTTTCCTATCTATTATTCTCAAGTACAGTACATGTAGCACTTGAAAACGTTGTTTTACCAATGAGGACACAAGAAGCCGCTGTTTTTACCTTGCAGTGTGTTGGTATATGTGCAAGGGTTAGTCGCTTGGTGTGCAGGTGTGAGACGGCGAATGAACTTTTTTTAGTTGGCAGGCCTCAGCACCGAAATCACTTTCCGCTTCAAGTGGGCATGGTTGAATGGCGCCTGAATTAAATTTTTCGCACCTTTCTCAGCTTTGTGTGTGAGTTATTTTAAAATCTGAAGAGGCTAAAATAAGGAAAAATGAAAAGAACACAGTGACCGTTCCATGACGTCACTCATCTGGCGCTAATAAGCCAACTTTGTCACTCCGCAGGCCTGTGGGGGTTGGTGAACAACGCGGGCCGGTCCACACCCATCGGCCCAGCAGAGTGGATGCGCTTGGAGGATTTCACAAAGGTTTTGGACGTGAACCTGCTAGGCACCGTGGACATGACACTCCATTTCCTGCCACTCCTGAAGAAGGCTCGGGGCCGAGTTGTCAACGTGGCCAGCGTCATGGGCCGACTGGCGCTCATCGGAGGAGGCTACTGTCTTTCCAAGTGGGGAGTGGAGGCCTTCTCCGACAGCCTCAGGTCTGTGTCCATTACTTAGCACAGCATTAAAGACCAATATTATAGTCACACAATAGAAGGCCTCGTAGCTCAGTGGTTAAAGCACTGGTGTGGTAAATCAGGGGCTGTGGGTTCCTATCACACTGGGGCAAATAGTGCCAAACATATTGTGGCGACCCCGAAAGGGACAAGCTGAAAGAAGTTTTTATTATAGTTAAGCAATACACGCAACAAAGACATGATCATACTGCAATCCATCCTTTATTACAGGGTTTAGGCTACTGTGTACATATTTTAAAGATGTATGAAATTCCCCAGCTCTCGGTCAACCTTCTGACACCATACTATTATGAACACTTTCTATACTCTTAAACACCTTTTAAACTCTTGAAAATACAATAATGAAGAGGAGTACTATGCACTAAGTACGGTATATATTTTTCTTATAATAAGAGTGTTTATATATATGTTTTTTTTTTAATGTTTTGAGCTTGGCCGCTAGGGAGTATTTATTTGGTCCAAGAAATTACATGACTCACTCAAAATCCTGCTATATTGCGGATTGTGCACAATATCAAAATCAGATATTTTTTTTGCAATGCACTGAATCTGCAATAGGTGAACCGTGATATTGCACGGGAATGGTGTATATGTCATAGAATAACTACATATCTTGTCTATTTTGATTAGGAGGGACATGAAGCACTTTGGCATCCAAGTGAGCATCATTGAACCTGGTTTCTTTAAGACTAACGTGACCCGGCTGGATTTAATAGAAGCAGACCTAAAAAGGCTCTGGACCCGCCTCCCTCAGGAGGTGAAACGTACCTATGGAGAGACGTACTTTGATGACTGTGAGTAAAAAAAGAAGGAAAAAAACAACTCTCCCACACAAAAAATATCTCACCCCAAATTCTTGTAGTGTTTAAAAAATATATACAGTTTAAAATACTAAAAAAAAAAAAAAGATGTGAATGGAAGTTTGAAAAGCATGAAAGGACTGAGTTGTGAATTAAAAAAAAAGTTTGTAATGTGTGTTTATTCTTCTATATTTTTTGGGGTGTAAGTGAGAGGTTTTCTTATGAGTGTGGTAGTTTTTGTGTGTTTGTTGTGTTTTTGCTGGGTGTGAGATAGCTTTTGTTGTGCGAGGGAGGTTTTAGTAAGTGTGACAATTTCATGTGAACTAGTTGATTCTGTGGATTTTTTTCACGTTTTTATTGTTGTATGTGTTTTGGGAGGCCCTGTAGCTCAGCAGTAAGAGCACTGGTTTGGTAAACCAGGGGTTGTGGGTTCGTATCCCACTGGGGCCTCCACTCCCTGAGAAGGGTTGCGTCAGGAAGGGCATCTGGCGTAAAAATTGTGCCAAACATATATGTGCATTCATCTGAGATGACATGCTGTGGCGACCCCGAAAGGGACAAGCTCAAAGATACTTACTTACTTACTTACTATTGTTGTATGTGTTTTGTTGCATGAGTTGCATGTTTCTGTGTGAGATTTTTTTTAATGCCTGTTTTTTATGTCAGTTTTGTTATAGTGTGTGAGAGAGGCCTATTGGTGAGGATGAGATTTTTGTTGCGTGTTTTTTTGGCTGAGTATTTGGGTGTTTGTGAGGAGTTTTTGACCTGCATGTTTTTGGTAAATGTAGGTTTTTAAGTGTTGTTTAAGAAGATTTTCATAAGTTTTTTTTGTTGTTGTTGTTGTGCCGGAGCTCGTATGTATGATAAAGACACTTTCAATATTTATTTTGTCCGATAAAGCACCACATGCTGATCCACTGGAATTCATCTCGCCTAAAAGCAGTCCAACATTTTGTTGACTTTTGTCCCGTTTGCCTTTCAGACGTGAAGGCCCAGGCCTTCTCCATGGGCATCCTGTGCAGCCCACATATCTCCATGGTGACAAGTTGCATGGAACACGCCTTAACCGCCTGTTTCCCCCGCACACGCTACACTGTAGGTTGGGACGCCCACCTACTCTGGATCCCGTTGTCCTACCTGCCTTCTTTTGTGTCCGACTTTGTTATCAGCACGCTTCTACCTCTACCTGCAGCAGCGAGGAGGTGATGAAGAGGAACTTGTGAAATGACTTATCGTGTCCAGATGGCTTCCTGTATGTCTAACTAAGTTCTCTTTACATCACTTTTTTTTTGTTTGTTTGAGAAAATGACTGGCAGTCACACCCAATAATAGCAATCTATTTTGGAGCAATGAGTTAATAGCAAATTGCTGTGGAAATGCACATTTTACATCATCAATCGATACGCCGCCATATGTGTCACATCAGCGATGGGGCTGGAGACCAAATTTGCTGCATAGCCACAGTAGAAAAAGGAATGCACCATATTATAAAGCAGTAGTATTTACTTACATTTTCTCCCCACTTCCAAAATGACAGCCTTTGAGGATTTTTAAAAAACCCATCATGGTTGAGTTTCCATGACCACTTGGTTCAAGTTGGCTCTTTAGCCTGCTTTGGTATCACATACCATTGCACACTCACAACAATACAATAGCACCACAAAATATGTTAAATCGCAACCCCCCACCAATTTAGTACGATATCATGAATTAAAATGGCACATATACTGCACCTTGGCACCAGTTGTGCTCAAGGACACACAATGCCACCACCATACAAAAAGCTTTTTAACTACAAAAAAAAAAAAAAAGCAGACGTTGGCGTCTCGTCATCTTCCCAAACTCTTTTCAAAGGCGAACAACGCTGTCAATACATTGACCTGACAAAACCCGTGTATATAGACGGTGATGAATTGGCACCCACTTGTCTCATGTGGCTCCCCTCCTTCCTCAACAAAGCATTAAAGTGATCAATTTTAACATCCATCCATCCATCCATCCATCCATTTTCTTTGCCGCTTATCCTAACGAGGGTCGCGGGGAGTGCTGGAGCCCAACCCAGCTGTCAACGGGCAGGAGGCGGGTACACCCTGAACTGGTTGCGAGCCAATTGCAGGGCACATAGAGACAAACAACAAATCGCACTTGCAATCACACCTAGGGGTAATTTTGGAGTGTCCAATTAATTTTGCATATTTTTGGGATGTGGGAGGAAACCGCAGTGCCTGGAGAAAACCCACACAGGGACGGGGAGAACATGCAAACTCCACACAGGCGGGATTGAACCCGGGACCTCAGACCTGTGAGGCCAACGCTTTACCAGCTGATCCACCGTGTCGCCCAATTTTAACAGTCCAGACTTTAAATATAGGCAAACAATGACACTGCAGAACTCACACTAGTTTAATAACGAAAGGTACTGGCAACAGGCTCATGGGGGAGCTGGGGGGGCGGACCCTTTTTAACTCCAGAACTATAGAACAATTGTGTTAATATATTATAAATGTCCTTTAAGACTGAGTCACAAAATAAAACATTTATTCAGTCACGTCTCAGCAGTAGTAATTTAAACTGCATGTTGTCAACAATCAGCGAAAGCAGGTTTAACTTGTAATCACGTCACATCTTGAAATGCTTTCACATTGTGGACATAATGACTCATCTGCATTCTTAGGTCGCGCGGGTCTTCAAGACAATCATCCACATAATTTCACGTCTATGCGGAAGCATGTTCAAGTATTGCTTCAAACAATTGTGTCCATTATCCCCATATCATTAATGATACACAGAAAACATGATCACAGTGATTAAAAGTCACAATGTCAGGGATCACATAAGAGTAAAAAAAAAATAATAATAAACTTTGATTAAAACTATTACATTATTTACCTCAGACATATATATAAACTGCATGTTTGATAAATTTATGGCAAAGGCAGAAGATCAGAGATTTTTCCTCATGATGATAAGAGATTCTGTACAGAAGGAGATGCAGCTCACCTTTTAGAATGTGTGTATAAATCCAGAACTACCCACACGTCCTATTTCAAAATCTTATCATTCAAATTTACAAATATACATCATATTTATCAGTCTTTATCAGCCCCATCAGTGCAAAGATATACTTATTATACACCAAAATAAAGAAAACACGAGAATTGGCATATGTAATGTCACAAAGGCATAGATTTTCTTTTTCCTTATTCTAAAGAAATGTACAGTGGTGCCTTGAGATACGAGTCTAATTCATTCCATTACCTTGGTCAAAACACATGGATCTCAAATCTTCTTTTTCCATTGAAATGAGGGGAAATGCCATTATTCAATTCCAGCCTGCTGTCAAAAGCTAGTTTTATGAAAAGGTAAAATGGCACTTTATAGTTCCTCCTTAAAACATATTGTAAATCCATAATAAAATATAATGTAAAGTAAGTCAAACGTTAGCGCATCGTCACCAATTCCTTACGTCTCCTGCAACTTGGCCACATGGAGGCACCATACAGCGATGAAGACAAATGAATAAGAAATTTCACAAATACTGCAAATGACTAAATGAATGTATTCATTTATTTTGCAGAAGATCATGAAAATATGGCAGTAGTAGTTATATTGTTTGTCTACATGTGTTTGTGCATGGTTTGCGTTCTAACTGCTTATAGTGTTGTTCCCCCTGCAACTATCGATGCTATTTGTTTGCCCATCTACGGGCATTTGGATTGGATGTTAGCATGAAGCTAGTGGAAGGCAAAGTTGTGCGGTTGTTATAAATACACATATATAAATATGTTGTTTAGTTTGACAGTACATTTCAACTGTGAGCGGCATTAAACAGCTTGAATTATCTTTGTTGAAGAATCTGGAAAACCATCTCAAATTTCTGCACACAGGTTAAAGAAAACAAATAATAATAATAATGAACTCGCATTTTAAAAAACAGAGAAGTCGGCTTACTTGTTATATCTGAAGGCACCACTGTACTGTATATCTCTTGTAATATCCCCCCCCCCCCCCCCCCGCAGGCTGCATTAAAAAAATAAATTCTGTGCAAAGTGTGATTCTCCCCTTCAGCGAGGGTGTGGTTATACATCGCTGTCCTCTTTTACAAGATTGGCCGTGTCCTTAAAACTGTCCTCGGTGGGTGAAAAGGTGCTTGGATGATGATGATGATGATGGTGGTGGTGGTGATGATGATGATGGTCCCTCCTTGGAGGTTTGGGGGGTGGTTCAAATGGCTCAAGGGAAGAATTGTCACTGCCTCTGCTTCCTTCATACTTGTCATCCTTCATCTGTCCCCCCCCAGAAAAATAACATAAAAAGTTGAATAAAGCTGTTTGGGTTTTTGGAAGGGTGGGGGTATTATTTTTGTGAATTACTTTTTTTTTTTTTTAATCCACAATCAATCATAACTCACCTTGGAGTAGGACTGGTTTTCAAATGTGCTGCTGGGTTTCAGTTTGCGCTTGAAAAAGCTCCATGTTGACTCCTAAAAGTAAACGCACATCATCAGAGTCAGAATCCTTTTTATCTGCCAACTATGTTAAAAACATGCAAGCCATGCATCAACTGATGTACCGTGTACATACTACACTAGCAAACTATCACTACAAAAATGTAGGCTAAGGGAATGAGAACAAAATTACTCAACCAAAATTATCTGCTAACAGGAAAATATGATTTGGTAAGATTTCTTAAAAGCATTAAAAATAGCTATACTGTCAAAAACCCTCATCTATTTTGTGAAACTAGTGTACTGATACTACATACACCTAAAGCAGGGGTGTCCAAAGTACACCCCAGCATTCATATGCAACCTGTGGCATGAACTTATAAAAAAAAACATTTGACATGGCCCACAATCCTGAATAAAACCTTTTGACTAGTTGCCTCATCTCTTTTTAACACAAACTGTGATGTTCAGCGGCATAAAGTCAACACACCCTTGTTCAAAGGACAAATGTTTGTGATATTCTCTACAAAATGTGATCAAGATAAATAATTTCAAAACTTGTTTTCGCCATTCACGTGATCGATAAGCTTGATAACTCAAGTGGCTGAGGAGGGATGCGTTATGTGACTCATTTGCGCTACCACATTATCTCAGTTGTTTAACGTCCCAAAAGGTTCATTGATTTTTTTAGATGTTTTTTTATATTTACTCGTTAAAGTCAATATCTAAACCACATTTTATTGTACATTCAGGTTCACAGTCTTCTGTTAAGAGAATGAATGGTTAGATCCTAGGCTGGTGTAAAAGACCAAGTGAGCATGACCAAGTTGCAAGTACAGTGTACTTGACGCGCCCCCAACTGCTTGCAAGATAGAGAATATGATACACACAACATAGTCTTTATAATAAATTAAAAGAAAAGACTGACCTCAACAGGTTTGGTCTTGACAGATGAAGTATTTACAAGGCCCCCGCTTTGTTCGGCATGATAAACTGGGTTCACAAAGTTGTTCTGTAATTTCTCGCCACTCACGTTAACAGTCACCTAATTGTCAGCAAAAAAAAAAAAAAAGTGTATTAGTAGTTTGGGATATACTCCTGAAATGCAAAAAAACGATATCTTTTCTGGATTGGAAGAAGGTTTTCCAAAATACGCAGAAAGAAAAATTGTGTTTTGTTTAGTATTCTTTGTTTTCAAGACCATTCTCAAAAAAATTTTGTTTGATTGCACTTCCTGGCTAAATATTTGGAAAAGAACTCGGATGTGATCAAAGTTCTGGAATATTATAGCCTTTTTGTCCAGTTGGAGGGTTTTGTGGTCGGACATTTTTTAGTCTTGTGTCTCTCGTGAGAGTTGTGAATGACACATTGAGTTTGAAAACTAATCCAGTTCAATCATAATATATTTGTGAACTTAACTTTGTTTAAAATCCTTCTGTTAGTAAATTAGTCAATCGCAGTGGTGAGGAGTCAGGACTTGATCTGCTGGCTTCTTTCAGAAACACTGCCATCCATCCATTGCTCCATTTTCCTGCTTATACTCACTCAGGTTGCTGGAGCCTATTCCAGCTGAATTTGGGTGAGAGGCAGGGTAAACTCTGGACTGGTCACCAGCCAATCACAAGGCACATATAAAAATAACCATTCACCCTCATAATCACGCTTAAAGGAGGACTTTGTCAAAAATGACAGGAATGGGAGCACACATTAAAAGTTAGTAGCTGAGGGTTCAGTGTTTCTTTTAATGCCAAAATTATCCACAGATTTCACCTAGAAACATCTTAAACAAATCTGTAACAAATTTGAGTGCGTTTTGTTGCAATTTGGTGCACGTGTCAGCACCTTGGCCTAGCTAGAACGAATGGTCTGTAATCCTAAGCACTAGAAACGTCCCGGGGGGGAATCAAGGACGTTTCTTCCGGGTCTGGCCGTGAAAGTTGGCACATATCCAGATAAGGCGTGGATTTCAAAAATGTTTTGTTTTTTTTTCGATTTTTTTTTTTCAATTAATGTCTGAGATATGTGTAATAATAATATTACTTCAGATTGGAGGGTTTATTCCATCCATCCATTCATCCATTTTCTTTGCCACTTATCCTCACTAGGGTCGCAGGGAGTGCTGGAGCCTATCCCAGCTGTCAACGGGCAGGAGGCAGGTTACACCTTGAACTGGTTGCCAGCAAATCGCAGGGCACATAGAGACAAACAGCCACACTCACAATCACACCTCAGGGCAATTTAGAGTGTCCAATGAATGCATGTTTTTAAGATGTGGAAAGCACAGTGCCTGGAGAAAATCCACACAGGCACAGGGAAAACATGCAAACTCCACGCAGGTGAGGCTGGATTTGAACCCGGGTCCTCGAAACTGTGAGACAAAATGTGCTAACCGTTCTGTGCTACCCACTGACCTTCATTTACAACCTAAATATGATAAAATGTATGTATTTGCTTCCAAAAATCTAATCGCTTCATTTCATTGTATTTGTCTTTGTCCTCAGTGGCGGTTTATGATATGTGCAATATCTACAGCCGTATAACGTGGCATTGAGCCCCCTGAGCCACCAAAAAATGCAACATGAAATGATTTTTTTATTGGTATCATTAAAGTAAATGAATGCCATTAATTTCCACGTGGAATTTGCCCCTCTTTGTGAAGACATTATAAAGGGGCTGTGACCCCCGCTTGCTGATTGCCAAGACTTAAAATGCGAGATGTGTGCAATGCGTGCATCTGTACCTGTGAGGCGTGAATGACAGCTGGGTCGGTAGCCATGGCAGCCGTGTTGGCATATAACGGGTTCTCAAAGGTGACAGGATGCCTGGCTGCTTCCATGGCAAAATGATCATCCTACAGTGATGTTGGATTGATGTTACGAAATTAACATTCCCAGACACATAATCATCATGACGTATTCAATAGGATTTCGTCAAAGGGGACATACAATGGAAATTTGACTGCACTTTCCTGTTAGGGTATAGCTAATCTACATAACGTCGTAGCATCTATACCGAACGGTTGGGCTGTGTGAAAATTCAAAGGGTGAACTTTCAAAGCCATTTTCAAGGGGGACTACACAGTCTGAAAAAGTATCATGTAAAAGCAAAAAAGGCGAGTAGAACTGCAATGAGTTTTTCTGGAGGAACAGATTAGTGTTAGAGTTAGCTTCTAATGAGCAGAACACGATTTTTTGGTCTAAATGTCGTGAATGTATATTCACGGTTGTATTAAAAATATATACCTTTCTGCTGTATATGCATGATTGCAATTTTATATGTATGTAATTTGCTCAGATATTTAATATCTATTTGGGTTACTGTGCCCCTGTTCTACTTGAGAGTTGTACTGAGCAGCACATAGCGAAGTTAAGAACTCCAGAGATTGTCCGTTACAAAGAGATCAAAGCTTCAGCAATTACATGAAGCAGAAATACTACCTCTCAACATTGATATAACGTACCTCAAAAACATAAAATATACATTAATCATGGTCACATACCATTTTGCCTCCTAACAAGAATTTAGGAGTTATTAGGAGTAAATGAAGATCTTGCTGTATGCAGCTCACATTCTGGTCTCTTTCTTTAAAACTAGCAGCTCAAGCTCTTTCATCTCTTTCATCAACTAACTGACACTGAGGATTACATAAACGCCCTGTGTACGCCACTCAATGCAACCCTGAAATAGAACAACAGGGGGAAAAGTAACCCAAATAAATATGACACGCCTTAGAAAATTACATACATGGTAAAATTACAAATATTTATTCTGTATACAGTACAGCACAAAGGTATATTATTTTTTAATCCGATCATGAACGTCAATTTGTGACAATTATACTAAGTGAAGTTGTCAGCAAGGTGGCACTGCCTGCACGAGTGAAAATACTTTTACTGCCTTCCTTGATGGGTTCTTGTATTTCACTTCAACCTCGGTGCTCTGTAGAACTCACCAACTGCATTGTGGTATCAATGAATGACACTCCAATGTGGGTCGGTCCGAGATCCACGTTATCACCTGAGTGAAATATCACTCCATTCCCTGTCTCGTTTGACTTCACAAGACTGCTGAGGCTACGGAAGATATAGAATGATGTCATCTCAGTACTGTTCTTTTGCAAGCATCTGTGCACAATCTAATTAAATAGGAGTTGAAAACCGAAAGTACCTGGGCAGCTTTGGCATAGAGGGGATGAAGGATCCGGTTCGTTTGTAGTTGAGGAAAATGCCAACTGCCAAAGCTCCAGTCATAAGGATGATGATGACTGCGAGTAGAACTGTCACGGCTTGAGACAGAAAAGGCAGATCCTTATTATATTGTAACATTTTCATCTAACCTCTCTTTTTCACTGGAAAACAAACATTATGCACGTATGAAACTATGGTTCTCTGCAACCTGAATGACTGCCAGAAAGTGGTGCTGAAAGAACTGATATTCCCTACGAGCGAGGACCGTTTGAGTATGCACACCAAAAAAGTCACGTGACCCACCCCTGGTGATCCAGGACTGGTAGACGTTCTGGTGTCACTTGGAGTTCAGTTCCTACAGAATTGTCTTGTGTGAATGCGGGGATTCTGAGTGACAGAGTGCGCTGGCGATAATTCTGGACTCATAGAACAGTAGTTGCATATGGAACTTTCTTTTTTTTCATCCCACACAGGAGCTCCAGAAAAGTAGGAACCAAGAAAAGCACTAGGTCCTCCCCGTGGTCTCCACACCCCCTGCTAACAATGTCAATCCACTGTCCTATCAAAGATGAGTGGATGATGCCCTGGTGGGCAGAATTGTCCACTGGACATGCTCCGCACAATAGCTCAGCAGAGAGTCAGCCCATATGAGAGGAAAACCCTTAAGAAGAGGTGGTGAGGATGGGGATACCAAGGCTGGCCTGCACGTCAGATTAGCCCCATCAGGGAGGCACCGTGTTTAGCTCAAGCAGAGTTTGTGCAGAGAAAACTGAAAAGGAGGCACCCCAGGCAAGGGTGGACCAGAACATCTTCACCCAGAGGGCTGGTGATTTTCCTCAGGGAATACAGGGCAGTGGATGACAATGACAGGACCAGTCCCACAGCTGTGATTGGATAGCTGGCTGCCTAAAAGAACTCCTGGAAAAGTGTGAGGACACAAAAAACGTCTTCCACCCTGTGAGACGATGGTTGTGTGGGCCAGGGTTGTGATGTTCAAGACCATCCACATAAGGCCAGATAGCGCTCTACACGCCACACCTGGTGGTAAGTCTGAACCAGGAAGTACATCTTCTGCCTGACCTCCGTTGTCAGAAAGCAAAAACCTCCAAAGCTGCATTACTAATGCATATGAAATAGGCGTCTACACTCAGCTCCTGCAGAGATGCAGAGAGAGTGAAAATGAGCCAAGGAGTCACCAGTGTCGACATGTAAACACAAATGGTGGAGCAACATATATAGACATATACCAGTACTAACAGACATATTTTTATCCTCTGCAAAGAACAAATAAGGGGCGTTACTGAGGAGTTACTTGTAACCGTCTCCATGGATATCCATAAAATTATGATGACAAAATATGTCAACATTTTTGAACACCTGATATGTGACACAAAGTGGTGGTAAATGATGTCTCAGTACCTGTTCCTGTTGGAGCGCTTCGTGACTTGCCCATTTCGCAATAGCTGCCCAAATAACTGTAAGGGCATCTTTGTACAACGGAGAAAAATTAATTACCGGGTGAACTTTTATGAGCTGCTATGAAACACCAAGCAATGACACCCACTTGCACTTTGGTAGACCCCCTTCATCAGTGTAGCAGGTCCCACCATTCATGCATCTGCATGCAAGAGGCATTGCAACAGGCGTCTCAATGGCTGCGGGGGAAGAAGCCAGGCAAAAATGAACTGAACGTAAAATAAAAAAATAGAAATTCCCAACAAAATCAAGACACGGAGGAGCAGTCAGACTCATGAGGACAGACGGGCAGCATGTGCGGTCAAGGTGTGGTGTACCTGCATCGCATTCAGCCGAGTCGAAATCCAGTGCAGAGGAGCCTTGTGGGCAGGCACAGGTGTATCCACCCGGCCGGAGAAGACACAGGTGACTACACACATTTTTGCAAGGGTTGGGAACTGCAGAGGACAGAGCACAATCACTCAAATCAGACGACTGATGTTGAAAGAAATTTTGAAAAATAAATAAGGGTCACAAGTAATTCAATAAACACAATGAAATTACAAAGATGAAGAATTTGCTACTTAATAGTACTGACAGTCTAAGAATGTCCTTCTTCCCACATCACAAGAGACTTTTCAATTCCACCCTGGGAGGGAAACGCTAATATTATTCCCTCAAACCCCTTTCAACATTTTGCACATTCATCCCCAGGTAACTTATTCTGAACTTTCAGAATTACATCCTCATTCTAATTTTTGTTTTGTTCTAGTGAAAAATACAACCACAATTCCAATGAAGATGGGACATTATGCTAAACAAAGCAGAGAAGAATGATTTGCAAATCATGTTCAACCTATATTTAATTGAATACATTACAAAGACAACATATTTAGTGGTCAAACTGATGAACTTTGTTTTTTTTAATCCAATAATCATTAATTTAGAATTTTATGGCTAAAGGTAGGACAGGGTTATGTTTACCACTGTGTTACATCACCTTTTCTTTTAAACAGCTTCAGCTGTCCAACAGTAAAGTAACAGAATTTAATTTTGAACTTTGCGTCCATAATAGTCTGGATGCTTCTTTTCCTCTTTGGCCCGGACAACCTTATGTTCACAATATTTAAAAACAATTTGACTTGTTGGATCACAGTACACTTTTCCAATTTGCATCAGTCCATCTTAGACGAGCTCGGGCCAATAGAAGCCGGTGACGTTTGCGGGTGTTGTTGATAAATGGCTTTTGCTTTACACAGTAGAATTTCAAGTTGGACTTGAGAATGTTGCGCTGACTTTTATTCCCTGACATTGGTTTTCTGAAGCGTTTCTGAGTCTGCATGGTGATATCCTTTACACGTTGATATTGTTTTTTGATGCAGTGCCCCCTGAGGGATCGAAGGTCACGCACATTCAATGTTGGTTTCTGGCCTTGCTGCTTACATGTAGTGATTTGTCCAGATTCCCTGAACCTTTTGATTGTATTACGGACCGCAGATGACGAAATCCCTAAACTCCTTGCAATTGTACATTGAGGAACACTGTCCTTAAACTGTTTTGACTATTTTCTCACGCACTTGTTCTCAAAGAGGTAAACCTCGGCCCAATCTCTACTTGTGAGCAATTCAGGGAAGCTCCTTTTATACCCGATCATGGCACGCACCTGCTCCCATTGAGCCTGTTCACCAGTTGGATGGTCCAAACAGATGTTTGATGAGCATTACTCAACTTTCTTTTTTGGACCGTATTGCAGCCATAAAATAACAAGTTAATGATTATTTGGTAAAAACAACAACATTTTAACATTAAATATCTTGTCTTTGGCGTGGATTAAATTAAATAGAGGTTGAAAACGATTTGCAAATAATTGCATTCTAGTTTTATTTATTTAACACAATGTCCCAACTTCATAGGAATTGGGGTCGTACTATACTATACTAGTACTACTGCAAAATATATATTTTATGTTTAACACTTTGCCTTGTGCTGTTTGTAATGTGGAAAAAACTGGAAGAGTAAATTTCCATTGTGGATGGAAAAAGTATGTCTTGTCTGTTTGTCTGTTTATACAATAAAAATTGGACATGCTAATAAATTACAAATGTGGTCCCAGTCCAGTTTTGGTGCTTCCATTCTTTCATCACTACTGTCACTCCTTTGGCAACAGGGCCACTAACCTATCAAAAATGTGATTGTATCTGCAATATTAGAATTTGACACATTATTCTTGGCATGGATTTTATTGTCGTCACAAATCTATATTTACATACACATATATTTCTAGTTTAACTAGCACTCTTTTGTTATTATTAACAATACATCCAATTCAAGTTCAACACATTAACAAACAATGTATAGGGTGAGAATCTAAGTTCAATTTTGGTAAATATAGTACATTCGTAATCGTGTAATTAAAGACTGACCTGAGTGGTTGTGTCGGTGTTCCTGGTAAATGCGGACTTGTGTCAACCAAGGGTTGATGGTTAAAACTTTGACTTTATTTCCTTTCCCAAACTTATTAGTCCTCCACACTTCCCCTTTCTCCTTAGTTGTCCAGTACACATGGCCCTCAAAAAGGTCCAGACTGTATGGATTCCCAATGTCTGGAACATAGACACAATAGTTGTTGATTGTTTTAATGTAACATTGTGACAAAACGTATTGAAACTTGACAAAAACATATGGCTCTGACCTCCTGATATGATGATCTTTCTGTCTGTACCATCAGGCTTCATGGACCCAATGATGTTTTCTTTGGAGTCACACCAGTAGATCCTGTGTGCATTCAGATAGTCCAGAGCCAGACCAGTAGGCCAGCCCAAGTCTTCTTCGTTGACCAGAACCTGCCTTTTTTGGCCATCCATCCATGCTGACTCTATTTTAGGTCTCCTGCCCCAGTCTGTCCAGTACATTGTTCTGCAGAGATGACGTCATGTTACACTGACCAATCTTTGTACAACACATTGTCCGATAACATCCAAGCATTTGTACCCGAGTGCTGGATTGACAACGATAGCAGCGGGCTGGTCAAGGTCAGTGTGGACCAACCACTTCCTGTAGCGTCCGTCCAGTTTGGCTACTTCAATGCGATTGGTGCCAGTGTCAGTCCAATAAATGTGCCTGCAAACAGAATTGAGAGTGAACCAATAACCGACTGGACTGAATGTAAAACACCAAACAAGTCCAGGTACGTTACCCGCCAACCCAGTCCACAGCGATGCCGTCGGGATTGGCCACATATTTCAAGTTGAGGTCCATGTCTCTGACTGGGTTGTTGCCGTGATCATTGAAGGTGGTCATATAGGCCCGTTTGATGGAGCCAAACTCGGATCCTCGACCCACTACTGTCCAGTACACGATACCTACAAATAAGACAGGGATTTGTGTAAGTAGTTGTTTTTTGTTCCTGCAGACACACAAAACTAAAAATATCGTCAGATCCTTACTAAGGCCTTGTTTGTCGGGATCCCACAAGTAGTCCAGAGCTTGAATATGCTCTGCATTGTCCACATAGTCTGAATACTGCTCTGATGACAGGTTGAAACGGCGAATACGGACGTTATCTGGCAGAAGCAGCACTGGTGGGTTTCCTTTTATTAGAGAGATATGCAACAGATACTTTTAGAAATAGGTTGTAAACACTCAAATTAAAGTGAATCATTTATGAGGCTTCATTGCAGTGTTCTTCCTTACCTTGTGCGGCACACTGGATTCCGTGCGGCTCACTAAAGGAGACAAAGCCCTCAGCGCAGAAACACTCGTAGCTTCCTTTTGTGTTCTTGCACTCTTGTGGACAAATCCCGTACACCTCACATTCATTGATATCTTTTTTCCCAAAACAGACAACATTGAGGGTAAGCAAAAAAAAAAGTGGCAGAATTGTGGAGCATCCAGTTAGATCATTGGCCTCACAGTTCTGAGGACCAGGGTTCAAATCCCAAAACATGCTTTAATTGGATACTCTAAATTCCCCCGAGCTGTGATTGTGAGTGTGACTGTTGTTTGCCTCCATGTGCCTTGCGATTGGCTGGTACCCAGTTCAGGGTGTACCCTGCCTCCTGCCCTCAAATAGCTGGGATAGGCACCAGCATTCCTGGCAACTCTGTGAGGATAAGCGCCTCAGAAAATGGACAGATGAGGAAAAAATTCACAGTATTGTGACACTGATGAGTTTAGTGTGAGGGAAATATCTCTTACTTCCTAAACAAGCAGCACAACTGAGAAATAGCCCTATCATTACAGTGTTTAAAATGAATTGAACATTTTTTCCTAGTTGTTGAATAGCATGAATATGACTTGGTTGAAGTGCATCACTCTTAATACCTTCACAGGTGTGGCGTTCGCCGCTTCTGGCCTGGTAGCCTGGCATGCAGGAGCACAAGAACCCTCCATCGGTCAGGTCAGTGCAGTTGTGTTCACATACGTGGTCACTACAAGAGTGTGTGCTGTGCTGGTCTGGTCGAAGCACATGCAATAATATGTTGAGCATTCAGAGAGAAGAGAAGGATAGACGAGATGTAGCGAGAAAACGAATGTCAGTGGGTACATAACATCAACCTCAATGTTAGGGTAGTGTTTCCCAATTTGAAGGGTATATTACAGGTGTACAGGTACACTGAATTTTTACAGTAAGCGTTCGCAAAAAGTCAGGGAAACTCTATCCAGAGGGCTGCACTGGACTGAACTACAGCAATATGATGGGCAAAACTCTGAGGGAAACCATAACTTCGATCTGGCCCTTGATGAGAAAGAAATTGACACCCGTGCATTCTAGTTGGTGTGTTCCAAGAACTTGTTAACGTTACTTACGGCAGCCGAGTTCATCCGATTGGTCCCCGCAGTCATCATACTCATCGCACGCATACTGAAGAGGAACACATCTTCGATTACTGCATTTGTACTCCTCGTCTGTGCAGGGTCCGTGTGTGGGGCTTTGACCTGTAGAGGGAGAAACATCACACTCATGGATTATTAAAGAACACAATAGAGGAATAGAAGCTTCAAAGTCAGCTCACAGTTTTCTTGTCTCTCATCCGAGCCGTCACCACAATCATCCACAGAGTTGCACAGCTCGTGACTGTAGATGCAGCGGTTGTTGTCGCAGCGGAAACGGAACTGCGTCTCACACTGGACTGACACTGTGAAGGCAAAGTTTAGCTGTCTCGGTTACAGCCAACATATTTGAAATGGAAATTGATGGACTTTTTTTTGTGTGCATTCGTCTTACAGCAAAGGTGAAGCTCCTCATCTGAACTGTCCCCACAGTCGTCGTCACCGTCGCACTTCCAGTGGGGCTGGACACAGACGTGATTCTTGCATTCAAACAGGAAGTGGGGGCAGTACGTGCCGTTTGGAAAGCGTGGCGCTAAAAGTCAAGAACAGAATGTTGATCTCAATAGGAGACTTGTACTGAAAATGAATAAAGCATATATATATTATATGCAACTATTTTGCATTCATCCACCAAGTCCAAAAAGTTACTAAACGTGACAAAATAATTGTACCGTCTTACTACCTGCCTACTACCAATCCAAAAAATGGGTCCTGAAAAAAACCCTGAACAAGTTAGGTTGTGCCTGGTTTGAGCTCAGCTACCTCAGTTGAACCTGGATTGTTCTAACATTCAAAATCATAAAGGGTTTTACTTGGATAGAGGACATTAATTCCAGTTTGATGATCAGCTGAGAGGTCTGCAAAGTACTAAGAATGAACTTCAAGCATACCAAATTGTAGAATTCAAGAAAGTCAACCACAAGTGTGGTTTCTGGCGTTTGCATTATATGTGGCATCACAGGGCAGCAACACACCCCAAAATAAAATGGCTATGTAAAATGTTTTTTTTATCATGTAATGCTGTCAATCACCACACAGGATACCATTCAAGATAGGACCCCCATTATGCACACACACACACACACACACACACACACACACACACACAGATGTTTGCGATTCAGACTGCGTATCAAAATGTCCAAACTCACGACATGACGACTCATCCGTGTAGTCCACGCAATCGGCGTTGCCGTCACATTTGAAGCGATCGGCGATGCAATGTCCACTTTCGCACTGGAAGTAGCCCGGGTGACACATCCGAAGCTCTGCAGCACAGATACTTTTTTGGATCACTACACAATATGTAAAGATCCATTCATTTCACTAATACTGTAGTCTTTCCCATTCTATGAAAGATATATTGCTTGACTATATATTGGAAAGATATTTAAAGTAGTTACTAATTAAAGGAAATTAAGGAATTAAGTTGTCCATTTTACAGAACTTTAACTAAAAAGATAAGACAAAGGAGGAATTGTCATATATTTTATATGAATTATCATTAGAGGATATTTATTTATATGTGGGTTTAATGGTGTCATACTTAAGGCCCGGGGCCCATATTTTGCCTGCTGCAATATTTTATGCAGCCCACTAAACCAAACAAAATGTCTTCTCAATTTTTCTTTGTTAATGAAATTTTTCTTTCATCCATCCATCCATTTCCTGAGCTGCTTATCCTCAAAAGGGTCACAGGAGTGCTGGAGCCAATCCCAGATAACTTCGGGCAGGAGGCAGGGTACACCCTGAACTGGTTGCCAGCCAACCACAGGGCACATAGAAACAAACAACCGCACTCACAATCACACCTAGGGGCAATTTAGAGTGTAGCTGCAATAACACATAATATTAAATTAATACAATGTTGACCATTTGAAAGGAAAAATGCTTCATATGCCGCGGCCAGTGAGTGTCAATGTATTTAATTGTTGGTAACATGGCTTGTTTTATAGACCTGCTATAACACATTTTAAGGATGTTTTTCCACTAAGCACAAGAAACCATGTACATGTAATAATGTGAATTATAAGAGATCATTTCACCAATGTACACAACATTTGCAATTATCCATCCATCCATTTTCTTTGCTGCTTATCCTCACAAGGGTTGAAGGGATTGCTGGAGCCTATCCCAGCTGTTAACGGGCAGGAGGCGAGGTACACCTTGAAATGGTTGCCAGCAAATCACAGGGCACATCGAGACACACAGCCACTCTCACAAACACACCTAGGGGCAATTTAGAGTGTAGCTGCAATAATACATAATATTAAATTCATACAATGTTGACTATTTGAAAGGAAACATGCTTCATATGCCGCGGCCAGTGAGTGTCAATGTATATAACTGTTGGTAACATGGCTTGTTTTATAGACCTGCTATAGTCAAGTCTTAGAGTGACATGACCAGCAAATTTCCCCTATTCTCGCAGCACTGTATGCATGGAATCTTTAATTCTGTCTGAATAAAAGACGACGGGTGGTCCCGTCTGTCTGCAAGACTCAAAAATGCCTGCTTTTATTGGGTCTTGGCATGGTGGTCCACAGTGACTCGCAAACAGCTAGACCCCCAGCCAAAACAAAGAACCTCCACCCACCACAGTCCCTTTCATCTGAGTTGTCTTCACAGTCGTTGTCATGGTCACAGACCCAACGGTCGGGAATGCAGTGCAGATTATTGCAGCGAAACTCACTCTCAGTACACACGCGTGGTGCTAAGGGGGAGGGGAAAAAAACAGATATTTCACAAGTGAAGACTTTTCACAATTTCTGTCATTTAAGACACATTTATCAAACGCGAAGGAACACATCAACATGTTTTCAAGGCCTCTATAGTATTTTACTCCTGATAATGACCTCAAGGAAAACAGCTCTCTTTAAGCTCAACAGCACCGACGAGGCTGAAAATCCCAGACCGTTTTCCTCCTTATTAAGCAGCACCTTCTCAGGCATGACTTAATTCTGCGGGGGCCAAAGGTGACAGACTCCCTCACTCCTGAGGACAGACTGTTTCGCAAGCTGTTGATAAGCCCGCTTCTTTGCTCTTACGGCAGCCAGCTGTCAGCGCAAGTGTGAAGCCTCTTGCAAAAATATCACCTCTGATAAAAGGGTTTGCCTTCAGTGCTCCGTTTTCATGCAGTTCTCAGGAAGAGCTGTCACTATTTGGCAGGGGTTCGCAATTGTTACACAAGTACCGCATCAAAAACTACTTGGCTCTCCAAGTACCACCAAAATGACCAAAACTAACGTGTTCTAAATTTGGCTTACATCAGCTATGGTCTGCGGTTATCTAACATTACTTGTTATGATGGGAATATTTCCTGAAATCAAATTTGATTTAAAGTGTGAATGGTCATCAGATAATGAGATTAAATGACACTAATAACACATTAACTGTAAAAACTGGAATAGAGACTCAGCCAACACGTTGAGGCGGCTGGTGAATGCAATCAGGGTTTTAAAGTATTGATAAAACTGTAATTTACAAATCTCACCTCTAGGTAGATTTCCCAATATCTTACAATATATTATCATTATAAATGTATTAGATATTAGATATTAGAAGGTGTTCTTGTTTGATTCCATTCAAAATGTGGCAAGGACTCACTGCAGCTGCGTTCGTCAGAACTGTCCCCGCAGTCATCATCCCCGTCGCAGTGCCACCTTAATGGGATGCAACGACGGTTGTCACACTGAAAGTCTCCACTAGTGTCGCAGGTCACCTCATCTATAAAACGAAAGATAAATATTTAGATAGCTTGCATGACTGCTAAACTTGTTTTCTTAAATTCCAGTGGTTTCCAGCCAAAATGAGCAAGCACGATATTTTCCCAAAAGTGAAATTGTTAATTTATTTCTAAATAGATTCAACACTTTGAACATAGCAGCTGAAAATATGCTAAATGAGATACAGTAGCTAAGGTAGTACTCAACTGTGGCGATATAGTAAAACTCTTTTTCCTCTTTTGGATTTACACAATTTTTTGCCGTGGCTAAAACTTTGTCCAGTGGCACATTTTGACAACCATCATGAGTCCCCACCTCACAACTTGAGTCCCTGCATCATCATCTATACATTATAATATAGTTATTAACTCACAAGCCAGCAGGTGGGTCACGACTCTGTGGTGTGTCAAATTTAGAAGACATTTATATTAATTATACAGGGTCTCTAAAGTGATTTAGATGATTTCATTCTAATCGAGAACATGGTACATTAAGTAGAGCAATGAGGTGCTGCTAAGATTACATTTTCCCATTTGTTTTTATAAAATCCATATTACTGTACTTAGTTTCTCAGTAAAACTCATTCTTATGAGGTGCAGTACCTGTGACACTCAATTTAAATGATGGATTTGCATTCCACTCTCACTGGTTGGACACACACTGAGTTCTTAGCTAAGGTTTTACTGGGTTCATAACTTCAAAGTCAGGGGCTTAAATAATTGTGAAAGTTTGAAATGAAAGGCATCCAGTATCTTAATTAAACCACAAAGGAGGGAGTCGAGCAGTGTGTCTGAGACAGATGGGCCATCTGTATTCATGCCACGCGTGTGTGTGTGTGTGTGTGTGTGTGCGTGCGTGTCTGTGTGTGTGCGTGCACACAAGTGTATGTTGGATAAGGCTGCGGGAGACAAGAAGTTAGCAGAGTGGAGGAGAGCTGGTGTGAGCCGTCTCCACCGCAGAGTGCCGGGTGTCAAAGATAGAGCGAGTGCTGCCCTCCTCATCCTCCACCTGGCCCATCTGCTGCATTCTTACAGAAAGATTAGCACGGATCTCCCCTCCTGCTCGGGGATGGCACTAATGGAGTGAGGGCCTCTGATAAGAGCCATGAGGGCTGCCGCGAGTGTGTGCGGACTACAGAACTCTGCAACTGAACCCGTGCACCCACGCATAGACAACGCAACAGCAGACACATACGCATACATATGTAGACCTACCATATATTTGTCCAACACCTCATAAATTTGTTTACTTTTAAGCCACAGGTACAAATGAAATGATGAATGCAGTTAAGTTTCATTGTAAAACAAGCCACAACAATGGATGGGAAACATCCAAAAATGATCTATAAATCCTTCAACTGTCTAAGAATTATTATAAAACTGCCACTTCCCTCACGCTGGAGGAGCCATGTAGCATTATGTTGCCTCAAGATTGAAAGACTGGATATCTTTTATTGGGGACAACCTGTGACATTGTGACATTTTGCCATTAACCTGAAATTCAAATTTCCAAATCATAGCAAAACTAGCAGCCAACTGTTGCCCACTGATAAAAAGTAGTTAAAGCAGGTCTTAAATGCTCAAATTACCACGGTTGTTACGTACGCCAGTGTACTTAAAATTGAATGTAACTGTGCTGTCTAGTCGAAATCGGGCTTACACTGAAGAAAATAAGTATTTGAACACCCTGCTATTTTGCAAGTTCTCCCACTTGGAAATCGTGGGGTCAAGGGGTCTGAAACTTTCATCGTAAGTGCATGTCCACTGTCAGAGAGATAATCTAAAATGAAAAATCCAGAAATCATAATGTATGATTTTTTTAACACTTTATTTGTGTGATACAGCTGCAATTAAGTATTTGAACTCCTGTCTATCAGCTAGAATTCTGACCCTCAAAGACCTGTTAGTCCGCCTTTAAAAGTTCACTCCAGGTAATATTCCGGAATCAGATGCACCAGTGTGAGGTCGTTTGCTGCATAAAGACACCTGTCCACCCCATACAATCAATAATACTCAAACTTGTAACATGGCCAAGACCAAAGAGCTGTCCAAAGACACCAGAGACAAAATTGTACAACTGCACACGGCTGGAAAGGGCTATGGAGAAATTGCCAAGCAGCTTGGTGAAAAAAGGCCCACTGTTGGAGCAATCAATAGAAAATGGAAGAAGCTAAACATGACGGTCAATCTCTCACAGTGGACATGCACCTCCAATGAAAATTTCAAACCCCTCCATGATTTCTAAGTGGGAGAACTTGCAATATAGCAGGGTGTTCAAATACTGATTTTCTTCACTCTAAATAGTCAACAAATGGGACCTTATTGATCTTGAAAGTTATGCTTTTTGGTATCGAAAAACTCTATATGGTGGCTAGAAGAGAGCCTGTTGCTTTTGTTTGACTTACCGCAAGCTTGCTCATCGCTGTTGTCTCTGCAGTCATCGTGGCCATTGCATACAGACCAGAGAGGCACACATCGGTAGTTGGTCTTGCAATCAAACTCGGTGTGGTTGTCGCATCGATATGCCGGCCCCACTTTAAAACAAAACACAGTCAGGCCCTGTGGTGCTTTTTGAGACATTTGGACCCTCAATTGATTTGTAAGTGGAACTATTAAGAGGTCAGGCAACCTTCTGAATTGCTTGGGTTAAGTAGAATCTAGACTTACAAATGAAATTAATTAGATTTTGGCTTTCAACAGGGAGCAAAAAAAAATCAATCAAGTGATAGCTCATAACAAAAAAAAAATGTCAAGATGGAGCAGTCGTAAATAAAGGTAGCACTGTATATGAAAATCATTGGATGTACTATATGAAGTAGATAGGTCAAACATCGCATACTGCATTCCTCCAGAGGCTCATCAGAGTTGTCCCCACAGTCATCATCAGTGTCGCATTTCCAATTTTGGGGGATGCAGCGTCCATTGCGACATTTGAACTGTCCGGGACGGCACGTCCTGGTGGAACAATGGGATGCGTCTTCATCGGAGTGATCACCGCAGTCATCCTCACCATCGCACTGCCACGACTCAGGGATGCACTGCTTATTTGTACACTGCCACTGGTGAGATTCACACTGATGTGTGGCTGGAGGGTACCATCAATTGAATGATGAGGTATAATAACAATTTGAAGATTGGAACAGTTCTTCTAATGTTTGTGTTAAGATCATACAACTAACCACACAGCACAGAGTCTTCATCTGATCCATCGCGGCAGTCCTGCTTGCCGTTGCACAGAAAGTGCGGGCTGGTGCAGTTGGCGTCATTGCACTGAAACTGCCCGAGTCTGCAGTGCCGTGTGGGGCAGGTGAAAGTTTCATCCGAACCATCTCTGCAGTCTCTCTGACCATCACACTTCCACCAGATCGGAATACATCTATTGAAGGGACAACAAGGGCAACCATTTAAGGCTCCGTCACACCATGATGTTCTGGTCAACGTCCTCTGAACATGCGACACCCCCTGGTGACCCTAAACACCTTGCAAACCCCAGTGAGGACAGTCCGACAAAGAGACAAAAGAAGCAGAGAAAGGATTGCACCATCCTGGACCGGGTTGTTGAGGATACTCTGGTGGAGTTTTTCTGCGAAAACGAACTGCTGCTTTCTGGATCTTCCATAGTAGGTGCTCTCTACAGTAGCTTAATATTAAATGGACCTTGCTTTTACAAAGCATCGGTTTACATACTCATATGCATGGAAGTTCGGGAAACGCTCGAATGACGCTCAATGGACACCAAACGATGTTCGTTTCACTTTGGTTACACGGTGTGTGCGCTAGGGGATTGTTCAATGGGTGTTGACAGGTTGCCAGTGAGTCGTTCACTGCAAAGCAAACGATTAAGTAACAACCAAGTAAAGCTGAAGTTACAACTGACTAACGATAAGCAAACGCGTGCAACGCTCGGCGAACCTTAGTAAAACGTTCCACGGATGTTCTTGAACATTCTGCAGCGTTTAAAATTAAACGTTGATGAACGCTGGTCTCAGTGAGAACTTTTGTGCATGTTCAAAACTTTTTTTCCGGACCGGCGTTCTCCGCCGATTCCCAGCGATCATTGACGTTCACTGGCGTGGAAACAACGCTACTCTAGGGCTATCCCGGCGACCATGGGCGACTACCAACGTTTCCTCAAACGTTATAGGGCGCTGACCAGAACGTCATGGTGTGACGGGGCCATTAGGGCCTTTTTCTTAACCTTTACACACATTATGTCAGAAATTGTCTGTAGGGACGATGTTTCACACCAACAAACAAGCCCACAACTTCCTTGTGGAGGGCAATTGGATCTAAAACCAGAGAACAGGAAAGACTGCGTGACAAACCGTTCATTGTTGGCGCATCTATACTGGGTGCTGGTGCACATGGGAAGGCATCTGGTCACTCCTCCTACTGGCATTGCCAGGAAGTGGTCAGGACACTCGCAGGTGTGTTCCCGCCCCCCGTGACGGATGAGGCAGAGGTGAGTGCAGCCTCCATTGTTCACAGCACAGGGATTGTTTACTACGGGAGGAAGAAGTAAGGAAAGGCCCAAACAATATCAGTTTACATTTGCTAGACAAATACAGGACTCGTATTGTAAGGCTGATAATCTAAACCTGCCCCCTAAATCAAAATAAATATCTGCATAGGGTGAGAGAAGTCACACCAGAACTCACCAATGGGCTGTCTGTAAGGATGGCACACATGAATGTCAAACGGTCTGTGTGTGGTGTTTACCAGGACCTGGCGACCAGAGCCATCATATTTGTTCCCTTTTTCGACTGTTCGTGTGTTCCAGTCAGTCCAGTAAACAGTGTCCTCGAACACGGTGATGGCAAACGGATGAGGCAAAACTCCGTTGTACACCGTGTGCCTGTGGTGGCCATCTAGGTTGGAGTATCTGAAACATCAAACAGATGAAAGTTACAAGGCTCAAACTTTCTGTTGTAAGTGACACGGGAATATGGACTCACTCGATGTAGTTCAAATGCGCGTCAGACCAATAGAGCTTGTCATTTGTGTAGTCAATGGTGAGGCCATTGGGCCACTCAATTTTAGAGGTGATGACCGCCACTTTGTTGGTCCCATCCATTCCAACTCGTCCTATGAAGGCTTTGTCGCCCCAGTCAGTCCAGTATACATATCTAACAAGAGGAAAAAATAACATCAGAACAAATACAGGATAAGAACAATAAACCCATGTTTCAAATGTGTCAGAGGTAGACCTGGTTTGACGAATTTAAATATTGTAAATTGGACTAATTTCAGCCTTAGCAGCACTTTGGATGAGTGGTAAGCACATCTGGCTGACAGTTGGGTTCCAATACCCCCCTTGGCTTTGTGGAGTTTGCATATTCTCCACTTGCCTATGTGGGTTTTCTCCGGGTATTCCAGTTTCCTCCCACATCCCGAAAACATGCATGGTAGGTTAATCAAAGACTCAAAATTGCCCGTCGGTGTGAATGTGAGTCCGGAAGGTTGTTTGTTTATGAGTGCCTCGTGATTGTCTGGCAACCAGTTCATGGTGTACCCCTTTTCTCGCCCAGTGTCACCTGGGATAGGCTTCTGCACGTCTATGACCTTAGTGAGGATAAGCGGTATGGAAAATGAATTAATGAATAAATGAATTGACGATATAGAGAATACTACTAGTATTGATATATTGTGGCGAAGTAACACAGGCCAATCCCTTAGTTGGGCTAAATCATTGACTTTTGCCGACTCACCCGTGTTTGGGATGCAACACAATAGCTCTGGGGTTCTCAAAGCAGTAAGTGTTATTAGCATCAACGCAATGTTCAGCCAGTTTTTTCACAAAACGGCCATCCAGTTCCGACACCTTGAGGCAATCCATTAAGCTATCCACCCAGTAAAGTTTCCTGGCGATCCAATCGATCGCAAGGCCCTCGCCATGCAGAACTCCGCTGACCACCACTTCTCTGTTGCTGCCATTGAAGGACATCCTCTCAATCACTCTGCTGTTCACATCAATCCAATAGAAGCGCTTGTCCACACGGTCAAAGTCCATGGCCACCACACTGGTAAGGCCCTGTAGTATCAGCGAGTAGGCCTGCCCGTCTGTGGACAGGTTCCTGAGGTAGTAGCGGTTGCTGAAGATGAGGTAAGGCGAGATATTGCTGTTCTGGCGGCAACTGCGGCTGTCCGGCTCTCGCAGGAATCCTGGGGCGCACTTGCAGACATACGAGCCCACCGTGTTCTCGCACACCTGGCTGCACACGCTTGGCATCTCGCTGCATTCGTTCACATCGTCGCACGTTGTACCGTCGGACATGAGGCGATAGCCTGAACGACAAGTGCAGATGAAGCTAGTGGAGGTGTCTGAACAATTGTGGTCGCAGTGATGGATGGACGGGTCTATGCACTCATTGATACCTGGAATTACATGAGCACCAGAATATGATTATACACCAAATACCTGCAAACTGAGAAGATCAAAATAAACGATAAAGAGCTAAACTGGTTATGAAACATTTTGATACTCATTTGCAGACACAATCTTTTGGTTCTGGTTAAAAATAACTTGTGTGCAATTGCTCTGTTAATGTGATTTGTTTGGTGATGTGCATTGTCATCATCTCAACCCTTGTGTGCAACATACAAGTGGATCGGGACAAATTGAAGATGAGGTTTTCTGTCCACCTGCATTTAAAGTTGATGCAATGCAGGTCACTTTAGCTCAAAGACATTTTGTTGTTGTTGCAACTTTTGGAGTCACCAAAGCAAGTCATTTGCATGATTTGTTTGGTAGAGTTTTTACACGAGATGCACTTTCTGATGCAAGCCACCCGTTTTTTTACTTGGGCTGGGAATTGAGCTTGCATCATCTGCACACAAGGCAGCAGCATGCCCGTGAATATGTCGTTCATCCTGGTCATTTTATTCTCAGAGCAGTGAATCAATCACTAATTGGTGGTTCAAACTGTCTAAGAAAACATTTCAGCAATAATATAAGCCGGCTTTATCATTTCATGCACATGGGTTAAATAGTACAACTCCAGCCAGAATGTTAGTGTGGAAGCCCAACTAAGTATCTCCTAAATTAGAGGAAGGCCCCATCACTCTTGGGATGTAAAACAACAGTCATTAAGATGCATTGAAGAGAGGCCTCTACCCACCTACATTCAGTCATTTGGGTGGAATCCTCTTTGTTAATATTCCATTCTGTTAAAATAAGGTGGGAGAGCTACCCAAGTAAGGCAATGATATGTGGTTGTTTTTAATAAACAATGTGTAATTGTCTTTGTTTCATCTTAGTTTGGCATGCTTAAAACTGTTTGTTTATGAATCGCTCTCTATTTGCCAAACTGCTGTTTATTGTGAAGGGAGTTGTACTGGATCACTACCACCATACAGTGCTCTTATTTAAATTTTCTTTACCAAGTCAAAGCAAAAAAAAAGAAAAAGAAACCAAGTGACATCTTATTACTTGAAAAACTCTTAAACCGGGTGACTCGTATCTCAAGCCACCACTATATACTGTAAAATAAAACCATAAATAAATATAGCAATATAGTAGGTGCACTACCGGTTACCGAGATATAGAGGGGAAAGATTGTATATTGGATGCAAAACAAATCCTTGTCACACTTACCACATCCTTTCTCGTCACTGTTGTCGGAGCAGTTGTCGTCCCGGTTACACACCTGGCTCAGGGGGATACAGTGTCCGTTGTCACATCTGAACTCTCCTGGGGGGCATGTGGGTGGGGGAGTGTGGCACATTTGCTGGAGCTCATCTGACTCATCGCCGCAGTCGTTGTCTCCGTCACAGACAAAGTCGTGCGACACGCATCGGCCGTTCTGGCAGGTAAATTGGTGCTGCTGGCACGGCTGGTAGGTGCAACCCTGTTCATCGCTGCTGTCCCCGCAGTCGTTTCGCCTGTCGCACCTAGTTTCGAATGACATCTCCCAGTAAGGTCACAGTGTCGAGCAGGATGAATATAACTGCAAGAGTTTCTTTGATGGGACCTGTAGGAGCTACGTATGCAGAGGCCGTTACTGCAGGTGAACTCGTTGATGCCACAGGATCGCCGAGTGCAGTTCTGATGCTCATCCAGTGCATCTGTGCAGTCCGCATCTCCGTCACACACCCAGTCTTGAGGAATGCACTTGCGCTGAGGCGGTTGGCTGTTCGCACAGGTGAACTCTGCACTCGAACAGGTGCGGTTGGCTGGATGTAATCAGAGGAGAGTTGATTTAGAAGATTTAGGTGACCATGATGACCCAGGTGTCACAGTCCAAACATTCCTAACTTTATTTCATAAAAACATTCAGCCGTGACTTAAAATTCTTTATCCGCTCTAACGCAGTTGATCCACTGTGTTTGAAGGAAGTCTCCTGCAGGGCTGCAGGCATCTTTTTGTTGGAAAACACATGCAGATTCTTGATCTACCCTGAGCCAGGAAGTCAGAGAAAGGAGGCACACACAAAGTAACAAGTGAGGCAGGAGAAATCAGGAATGTCAGATTGTCAGCTTCTTGGACTGGAGAGAAAGACTGAGATCTGTCACAGTCCAGCATCGTACACTCCACTAGTGTGTAATTATTTTTCCTAGTTACATCCACACTGCCACAGCGTTTTACTGCTTGGCAGAATTAGCGTCCTCTAAAGTACAATAAAAAAATAAATGCCAGTTTCCATTCACACTCACTATCTTGTCCTATGGGAATCTGGGGCAGGCAGCAAAGAAAGAAAAGGCAGGAAACAGTCAAACCTTAGAACCAATTTTCCCCCAAATTCAAAACCTGCCACTTGTTCAGGATGAGTGAGGGGCAAAATGGGTTTAAGAAACTGATTCAGATGACGATTCGTATCGTGCATACCACAATTGTGCCTCTGGTCTTCGTCGCTCATGTCACCGCAGTCGTTGTCACCATCACAGATCCAGGAGGAAGCAATGCACCTTCCATCATCACAACGGAACTGATCTGCATTGCAGGTCTTTGCTAATGTGGCTACAAAGACAAAATGTATTTCCAATTGATGTTATGTTAAAGAATTATTTCTCTCAGTAAAAATATGCTACTGTCCAAATATGGTCACTTTTATATTTCTATATTACATATACTATTGGTCTGTGGCCCATGTTGTCTCTTATTTTTAATGCTCAAGAGTGAACGTCTGGATGTTTTTTTTTAGACAATAATGAAAGAAAACAGTATAGTTACATTCATCTAATTAAGCCCCTTTTAACAAAAATGCATTGCAGTACTGTTTTGGTGCAGAAGGCGGTGGACAGCCTTAAGGTTAAATTTATGCAGGTTTATTTCCGTCACTTAAACTGTTCAGTCATTTTATCCATCCATCCATTTTCTTTTGCTGCTTATCCTCACGAGGGTTGTGGGGAGTGCTGGAGCCTATCCCAGCTGTCAACGGGCAGGAGGCGGGGTAAACTGGTTGCCAGCCAATCGCAGGGCACATAGAGACAAACATCCACACTCACAATCATGATATAGGGGAAACTTAGAGTGTCCAATTAATGTTGCATGTTTTTGGGATGTGGGAGTAAACCAGAGTGCCCAGAGAAAACCCATGCAGGTACGGGGAGAACATGCAAACTCCATACAGGGGAGTCCGTGATCGAACCCGGGTCCTCAGAACTGTGAGGTCAACGCTTTACTAGCTAAACCACTGTTCCACCAAATCATTTTATTTATCGACTAAAAGCCCTGTGAGAAAGAATTACAGAAGGTAATGTAACTAGCCACAGTTGCTTGCTTTTGTGAAGTAATAAATTGTAAATGGACTTATAGCGCTTTATCTACAACAGTGATTTTCACCCACTGTGCCGCGGCACACTAGTGTGCCGTGAGAGATCGTCAGGTGTGCCGTGAGAAATTATCCAATATCACTTTTTTTTAAATTAACATTTATTAATAATTTTCTGCAAATATTATGTCATTGTCCAGTGTCCGTGCTGTAAAGGCTGGCAGAGTAATGTAATATTTGTCCGTGTGGCAACACGTAGCTGATTGCCTCGTTCCTCCAAGAGAATTAGTGATGCACCTAAGAGGCTGTGGTGACAGTCATGGAGAAGTTTTTAAAAAGGACAACTGCAAACTCCGAACTGCGCCCTGGACAAGATTCTGACCCGGATGAAGACCCGAGTATGAGTGGTGGGAAAAAGAAAGCAAAGACGGTGAGCTCAAGGCAATATGATTCTGACCCGGATGAAGGCCCGAGTATGAGTGGTGGGAAAAAGAAAGCAAAGACGGTGAGCTCAAGGCAATATAGTGAAAGCTATCTTTCGTTTGGATTTACTTTCACCGGGGATGAGACGACACCTATTCCGTTATGCCTGGTGTGTGGCAAGAAGCTATCCAACAGCGCCATGGTGCCAAGCAAGCTTAAACGCCATCTCCAAACGACACACCCGTCGCTTCAAAACAAGCCGATAGACTATTTTGTTCGCCTGCGTGTAAACACAGAGAAACAGGCAACGTTTATGAGAAAAACCACAAAGATAAATGAGAAAGCGCTCAAAGCTAGTTACCTAGTCGCCGAACTTGTTGCTAAATCAAAAAAGCCGCACACTGTGGCAGAGACATTAATACTTCCTGCCTGTAAAGCCTTTGTCAACGAGATGCTCGGCCCTGATGCAGTTAAAGACATCGCTAAAGTCCCGCTCTCTGATAACACAAGCGTATTGATGACATGTCTACAGACATCGAAAGCCATGTTTTGGAAAAGATACGCATCAGTAGGAAATTTGGGTTGCAAGTTGACGAGTCTGCGTATATTAGTGGACATTCTCAGCTCTTGGCCAATGTGCGTTTTGTGGATGGAGATGCCATTAGAGAAAACTTCCTATTTTGCAAGGCACTGGCAGAAAAAACAACTGGAGAGGAAATTTTTCGGGTCACATCGGAATATCTTGACCAGGGAGGACTTACGTGGGAAAACTGGACAAGTGTGTGCACTGATGGAGCTGCAGCCATGGTCGGGCGCACCAAAGGCTTCGTGAGTAGAGTGAAGGAAAGAAACCCAGATCTGATTGTTACGCACTGTTTTTTGCACCGTGAGGCCCTCGTTGCTCAGAATTTACCTTTGGTTCAGGGTTGGCTTTGTGTTCATCTAAACAGGCCCAGGTTTCACACTGACTGAGTATAAATAAATTGAGAAATTAGATTGTAATTAAATATACTATACAGAGTTTTGTAACATTTTTGGTTAGTGGTGTCCCACAAAATTTTTGCAATGTAAAAAATGTGCCTTGGCTCAAAAAAGGTTGAAAACACTAATCTACAACATCATAGTGGCAAAAGCGTCATGCACACACACACACACACACACACACACACACACACACACACACACACACACAGACACAGGTCTTTGGGTCACTACATGACCTGCTCTACCTAGTGAGGCACAGCCCTGTACCTCATCCGTCACACAAGCTTTTTGTCTGGTTGAGGAGTCGGCGTCAACGTGTGATGTGGATGGTTGGCTCTGGCGCCGTGTTCGTTGCATTGTAAACACTGATAGCGTTATAAACGAGTAATCATTTATTGTATTAAAGTAGGGATTGAAAATTATTTGGGCTTGGTGTCATGTTGATGTTGGTGCACAACACTATATGATAACAATATAAAGTATTATACCAACTTGAGTGTTTGGCGAGTCAAGATGGATGAAGTTTTGTGATTATCTGAAAAGTAGTTGATTTTGGAGCTGTGAGGATTCTGCCTGACAGCTACCAAATGTATTTTTATCATTGAAGCTTTTGTAATTAGCCACTACCCACGTGAACGATAAAGTGGGCAACTTTAAAACCAACTTTAAAAAAACAAAACACCGTTAAGTCCACATTCCCATGCTTTGTGAGCTAGCTAAACAAAAGCCAAAGTGAGGCTCTGTAACCCCCAGAGGACAAAAGGAAGTTGAAGGGGGTGCGCCACAGAAGAATTCAACACACAATAGGAGGCCTTGCTGACCACCTCATCAACACAGAGAAACACCACACAGACGCACACTCTCCGCTGCATCACTCACCACTTCTTAGATGGGTGGACAGGCACTAACACACAAAGACTGGGGGAGGGGGCGTGACAGCGGTGGTAGTGATGAGTTCAGACACCCAAAGCTAGCAAATGGCCATTGGAGCCATTTGGACTAAAAGAGATGTGTGACACTCACTGCAGGAGAGGGGTTCATCGGAGCTGTTGGCACAATCAGCCCCTCCATCACAGTACCAATGGGCAGGGATGCAACGACCGCTGGAACAACGGAACTCGTTCTGGGTACATGTGGATGTAGCTAGGTGGAAAATCCAGAAGAGTTCGACATCACTTGGGAGTTGCTTAACATGTTGCAATGTGGTATTGTTTATAATTGCACTAAATGAGACGACTTGCAAATCACAAGCAACAATACAGTGGATTTCAGAACAGATGAAAATGTTAGTTGGTATCAAACTCACCACAGTGCGTCGGACTCTCATCGCTCATATCCCCGCAATCGTTGTCTCCATCACACAGGTATGAACGTGGGATGCAAATATTGGTCGACTGACACTTGGTGTGTTCCGGCTGGCAGGTCCTCTCGGCTAACCAATCAATTATTACATTAAAAAAAACCACATACACATATTTTTTGCTTTTGGGTGAAAATTCAGCATTGATCTAAATAGCACTATAAACTATACATGTTGACTGAAAGATTCACCAAAAAGGGCATAAATGTCTCTTTTTAAACACCACAGAGAAGTGTTTTTTTAAAAAAAAAAGCCTCCCTAATTTTGATGAAGTTTAAAAAGCAGCACTGTGGTGGCGTATCATCGTATCACACCCAAAAGAAGCCCGGACAAATTTGACAGTGAAATTGTGTTTAAAGCTATTTCTCAACAATTTAATACTACCAGTACATTGTTCTCATTCTTTCCATATTTTCATCATTTTCCTTCAAACATTTAATGTACAGGTAATTAGAAACCAAACACGAAAATAACTTTAATTTGAACTTCTCCAAACTTTTTTATGCACATCCAACTGTTCGGTGTTTCAATACTACTTTTGACATTGAATAGTCTGTTAGACATGTACATTCAAAAGTTAGGAGAACTTCAAATTAAGTTCTTCTGTAAAAGCTATAATGCATTCCTTAACAATTCACCCAAAATCCAAATATCTCTAAAAACTAACTGTTTTACTCACGGCAGTTTTGCTCATCTGAGGTGCCGTTGTCATAGCAGTTATTGATGCCATTGCAAACATAATCCTTGGAAATACAGCGGCCATTATTGCAGGCAAACTCTGCGTTGGTGTCGCACTGCCTGAACAGGCAGTCAACCTCATCGCTGTTATCGCCGCAGTCATCATAGTGGTCACAGCGGTAGTGGTAGGGCACACATCGCCCGTTGCCACAGGTAAACACCGTGGGGTCACATGTGTGGAAAGCTAACGAACGGAATGAGTGACTTGTCAGACAGTTTCAAGAAGCAGCTTCTGGCACACATTCATTGAATGCTCATTACCTGACAAAGCCACAAACGATGACAGGAACTGAGGGACTGCATGCAAAGATTTCAGCAATTGTGATTAGTATGGATTTGTTGCTGGAAGAATGTTAATTGATTTCTAATCAAAAACCAAGCATACACACCAATGTAGTTGAAATCAGTCTTCACTCCTAAGAAATAATTTATTCAGGAGTGAAAAGACAGAGCTTGTTAGTAGTTAGTAGCTTTTATCAGTTTAGGACCAAAGCATTTACAGTGAAAATAATTTGTACTAATACCAAGCAAAAGGAAAAAAAATCCCAGCAAGAAAGAATAGAAGGTGGCAAATTTAAAAAAACTCCTTACCACATACTCTTTCCAGCTCATCGCTGCCGTCCCCACAGTCATTGTCATTGTCACACTTCCACTGGGAACGAATGCAGCGGCCATTCAAGCAAGTAAACTGACTGGCCTGGCAACGTGTTCCGTTATCAAGTATGCAGTGCTTATTGTCAGCGAGGTACCAGTGGCCCTCCGACGGACAGTGACACTCAGCTCCATTGGGCCCTAACAGGATCACGTTGCATGAGGATTGTTTAGCTTTTTATTTCAGCAATTTCTTATTGTGGTAGAAAAATACAATCATAAAATGTTTATACCTGGTGTACAGATATGGCTGCAGCCTCCATTAAATTGCTCACAAGGACTGATACACTGCTGTTGCTTCCCACTGGCCAAAACGTGGATATCCATTGGCCGTGACGGGAGGTTCTGAATCATAATCGTTTGGTCAGAGCCATCGTGTTTGTTGGCACGGTAGATGCTACGTGTGTTCCAATCAGTCCAATAGATAAACTGTCCAAACATTGCCATGGCAAATGGGTAGATGGCCGTACTGACGATGACCTCTCGATTTGATCCACTCAGAGAAGATCGCTCAATCTTCTGTCTGATGGCAGAGAGAACATGACAGCAACACCGATACCAATGAGGAAGACGTTAAAGATGTAGAATACAGTGGACCCTTAAAACCCAACTAGTTTGGTGCAGGGATGGGAACTCGAGTTCCCTGTTTTATGACTTATGCTTAATACATAAGACAGACTTGACTTTAGACTTAGCAACCAAAAGACTTCACTTTGACTTGAACTACTTGTACTTGACTTGTCATCTAATTTAAAGTTGGAAATCTGCATTTTAATTAAGACAGTTTGCCTTGTTATTTTTAAGAAAGAAACATTTATCTTATCTACCTAGAACAAAACTCGAGACTAAAAATGAAACGAGAGGAGCTTACCATCAACGGAATGCCAACAATAATGAAAAGTCAAAGAGAAGGTAAAAAATTGTATTTGGGTTCCAAGGTTCCACTGTATTACAAAAACTAATTCTGTCTTCTCTTACAAGCTGGCATCAGCCCAATACAGCCGCTCCTCTTCATAGTCTAAGCTTAGTCCGTTGGGCCACACCAGACTGCTGTTCACAATCTCTGTTCGGAAGTTCCCACCTAATGTAGCACGCTCGATCTTTGCATGGGTCCCCCAGTCAGTCCAATACATGTAGCTGTCCAACAAAATATGATTCACAAAAGAAGATTCAAAGCAACATGTAAAGAATAAGGAAAATAATGAAAAATGTCTCTCATAAGGAAGCCTTACCCTCGGCAGGGATCCAACATGATGGCCCTCGGCCTGGACACGTGGGCAATAATAGTTCTCTGAGATCCATTGACGGACATGGAGCTGATGCTCTGGTTTGCATAGTCGCTGTAGTAAATCCTTTTGTTTATCCAGTCATATGCAATGCCATCCGGTGCCCCTAGATCTGTCACATCAGTACAACTTACTTTAGAAAAATCACTGGGAAGATTTTTCTCACAACAGGCAACCTGTCATCCTTCAGCACACTTGTTTAATGAAGTGATGAAACATCTAAATGGGTACAATGTTTGAAAGAACAGTAGTGGGATAGAAGACCAAAGGAAAAATCAAAGCCAACCCTGGCATCGTTCAAATGGCCTATTCTGTAAATATGCCCTAAGGGACTCAGGTGATTCAATACACACATAAGAACTGCTGTACCCATCACTACACCACAATTGAGTATTACATACTGTAGTTCTTAGTCTTTGCACATTTTCAGCAATTATTTTAAAAAATGTAAAATATATTTAAACACAAATCTCTGATTTCTATTTACATGGTCTTAAAGGGGAAATCCATTGGTTTGCATTAACAATGTATCCAACAGGTCATGTAATATGTACTCGATTTTGACAATGCAATGTTAAATCCTCCCTCATTTCATAGTGTTTTGAGAAGATTTTTATCGCCAATTATGAATTTTCAGGGGCGCTGCCACATGATTGACGCGTGACGTGTACCGTGCTGCAACAAAGGCTCAATTACATGGGACACCATTTATGCCCAGAGCTGATTTCTTGGATTTATCCTCATCTGATGAAGAAATAGCAGTATTGATTGATTGGTAAGACGGAGGAATACTTCCATGCACAGCTGTGAGCGGCTCCGCCGCTCGGTTGATCAGGAAGATGCAGGAATACTTCCATAAACACTCACTCACGGCTGTGTATGGAAATATTCCTCCGCCTTCCCGATCAACCGAGTGGCGGAGCCGTTCACGGCTGTGTATGGAAGTATTCCTCCGTCTTCTCGATCAACCAAGTGGCCGACCAGCGGAGCCACTCACGGCTGTGTCACATCACCGCACGTAGGTCATGTGACTCGCAAAAATGGCAGTGTGCCTGAAAATTCATAATTGGCGATAAAAATCTTCTCAAAACACTATTAAATGAGAGCGGATTTAACATCACATTGTCAAAATAGAGACATATTACATAACCTATTGGGTACATTGTTAAAGCAAACCAATGGATTTCCCCTTTAAAGAACAAGCAACACTGTGGCCTACCTAAAGCCACCACAACTGGACCTGAAGTGGGAGACGACAAGCTGATGTAGCTTATCTTGCTGGCTCCAGCGCCTGAGCTCTGAGTGAAGTAGATTCTTTGGTCAGTGAGGTCAAAATCCAGTGCCACGGAGGTACGTGGCACATTGACCACGGGGAAGGGCACAGCGTGGTCTTCTGGATCTAGGCGTAAGCTACGCACGGTACTTTCTGTGGTGTAGATAAGATAGTCATCCCTTGACACCACACAGCTTTCGTTATCTGCTGCGAGATTCCCAAACGCACAGGCACATTTTCTGAAAGTGTTGCCAACATCCGTGGTTGGCAGGGCAAAGCAAAGGTGGGTACAGCCTCCGTTGGCCTCAACACATGGGTTATTGTTAAGCTCAAAGGCCGTAATTGGCTGCATGCGCTGATCAAAAATAGTAACATCTCTCAGCATGTTGATGTTGTCTCTGATGACAGCAGGTTGCTCTGTGCTGCCGGGCTCCTTGCTTGCTTGGAACACCTTCTTGAGGTTTCTGTCCACCCAAATTATATTTCCATCGAACACGGTGATCCCGTATGGAGTTGGGTAGCGACTGCCGTACCGCACTACCTCTGTCTCGCCTCCTCGGGGGCTCACTCGGGCAATCATATCCAGAGAGTCATCAACCCAGTAGACATATCCAGTTTCCTGGTCCAGGGCTAGTCCTCGCGGGGTGATGATTCCTGATGATACTAAAATTGTGCGTTCTGTTCCATCCAAGAGTGCTCGCTCAATTTTGGGGTTCTGGCCGTAGTCAGCCCAGAATAGGTATCTATTTTTAGGGTCTACTACAATGTGCCGTGGCATATCCACCTGGGTTTTTAAGAGTACCCTTCGGAAAGTAGTGTTCAGGCGAAGAACCTCAACGTATGTCTCTGTCAGGAAGGCATTGGTGAAATAAAGATTCCCTACGTACAAAGTAAAAAAAAATAAAAAAATCATGAATCCATCAACATTATGTCTCATCACAACCATCATCTTACAAGATGATACATTTTTGCTTAGTTCTCGCTGAATAAATGTAAAATAAATGAAATACAAATAATGTTCAATGCTTTTGCAGAGGGTTAAGCTTAACACAGAAATTGAAAACGCTACCCAATTTACACCTAAGATCATTTCACTTTGATGATAAAGACTTTAATACAGAGCGACGTACAGTACGTCCATGGTAACAAATAAAACAACATACCTGCAGCCCAGTCCACGGCTATCCCACGTATTCCATTGCGTCCTATCCCACTTGTCACTACACTACCTAATCCTGAGCCATCAGTCTTGATCCTTCTGACGCCGTTCTGTGCTGTAACAGTACTGCTGAAGTCACACCAGTAGATGTAACCAGATGCCATGTGCACATCGATGTGTAAAGCATTGCGGCCTGAAAGTGCAAAATTAACCTGTTAGGAGCCATGACTTGTGAGTTATTAGGTGGATAATTACTCTGACTGAACGATCCTTTTTAGAAATGAAGCACAAGTTAAAACTTTTTAAATACCTTGTGAATGCTAACAAATCCTGTCTCCATTCTAAAATTCAGATAATAATAGCTGTGCATTTATTTGCATGCGTTAGTATCTCTTGAGACATTGGCACCACTGAAACAATGACTGACCTCGCCCAGCTACCGGCACCATGGCTTCAGAGTGGTCTACCCCTTGGAGACTGAAGCCTTTGATAGCGGACAGCGTAGAGATGACAACATAGGACTCATAAGTTGCACAGGTCGTGTTATCAGGGTTGAGTTTAAAGCCTGTGGCGCAGGCACAAGTGAAAAGACCCCGCGGCCGAGGCAGGCACAGATGCTCGCATGCAGCCATGTTGTTGGTACAGCCATTGGTTACGCCTGCAGAGGCTGAATATGTGAAGAACAACAATCAGCAACCGTGCGCACTCATATTCACACATACGGCCAATTTAGAGTCTTCAATTAACCTATATCTATAATGTTGCACTTAAAAAAAATAATAACATAGATACATTTTGAAAAATTAAACAGTTTATGTGTGACACGAAACCGATTTGTTTGCACATTTGCCTCACAGTTCTGAGAACCCGCGTTCAAATTCGACCTCGCCTGTGTGGAATTTGCATGTTCTGATTTTGTTCCGTGGCTGTGTGGGGTTTTTCCGGGCCCTCCGGTTTCCTCCCACATCCTAAAAACATGCATGGTGGTTTGACTGAAGACTAAATAACTTGTATGTGTGAGTGGAAATGGTTGTCTATTTCTGCCCTACAATGTGCTGGCGACCAGTTCCGAGTGTGCCTTGCCTCTCGCCCAAATTCATCTAAGAAAGGTGCCAACATGCCTGTGACTCCACTGAGGATAAACTGTATTGAAAACTGATGGATGGATAAACAGTTTGTGCATCATGAATTAATGATGCAATTCATTCATTCTGTTTTTCCTTCTGGTGTGCACATATTGGCCACCACGAAGGAGTATAATACAGTCATACACAAAGGAAGAAGAATAAACTTCTTCCAGTCCTCAGAACTGTGGTGCAGATGTGTTAATCAGTTGTCCACTGTATCGCCATGAGGGTATTTACAGTGTTAAATATATCTGTGATATTGTAATCATGATTTGAAGAGTTCTAGCCTTGGAAAAGCAGAATTTTTTATTAAGGCAAGTGTACGTAATGTTCTGTCTGGTAAGCATTGCATTTTACTCACTGTCTCGATAATGGACTTTCAGAACTCTAAGTCCAGACACATTGTCCCGTAGCACGACCCGGTTGGCGCCTGTGAACTTGTCCGTCCGCTCTATGACCTCGAAGTCTCGGTCGGTGAAGTACAGGAAGTTTTGATAGATGGCTACACCACAGGGGTGAGCCAAACCTGACACGATGGTTACACGGTTAGTCCCATCTGGATCTCCCCGCTCAATCTGTGGACATTCACAATCAGTGTCTGTGGTTGTCTTACAGAATGAGGAAAACATGTTGTTTGAGTGAAGACCAACCATGCCACTGCTTGTAACCGCCCAGTACAGCTTGTTATCTTGAATGTCCACAGTAAGGAACTCAATGTGATCCAGGTTATGGGTGAACAGTGTAACAGGGTTTAAGCCATCCATGTCTGCGGATGCCACCTTGGCAGGGATCCCACTCTCTGTTCCTTGGTCAGTCCAGTACAATTTTCTTAAAAGACATGTAAAAAATGAAGGTCAGCAATTGAGTTTGTGTTCTATACAAGTAGGCTAACATTTGGAGAGCAATTGAAAAGGCTCAGCGGGGAAGTGGTGGGTGTTAAATAGAGCTTACCCACGTGCCGGGTCCACAGCAATGCCAACAGGACTGCCTGCACCAATTGGAGAGCCATTATTTGTGACGAGTGTTTTCCTGTACTGTGACTCCCCTCTCAGCTTCAAAACCTGCCCCAGCACAAACAGGTCCCATTACTGTTCACATGGGTCACTTTTCTTTGTCGCCAATTTCACAACATACTGAAACGGACAAATATTTCTGTAAATTGTCTCACTTCAATTGACTGTGTTGACGGATTGGTATAGTAGAGGTTTTCTGTTATCCAGTCCAGGGCCAGACCCACAGGTGATCCCAGGATGGCTGCTGGGGCAAACTCTGTCCTATTGGTACCATCTGACCTCACTCTATGGATTTCACCCTGGAATGTGAATGAGGATACATGATGATGATATCACTGTCAAAAGTGGATGCCTCCAGGGAATCTTGCATTGTGTCAATACCAGTGGGTGACTGGGCATAGTATTTTTGGACAGTAACTCACTGGGTGCTCAACCCAGTAAAGGGTCTGTTGACTGTCATCAAAGTCAACATCGTAGCCATTCTGAAGTCCAGCCACAGGCACCATTGCATCATTGTTTCTGTCATTCGGGTTCAAGGAAATGCCATAAATGATGCTGTCTCTCACCACCACCAAGAAAGGATCTTCAACTACAAGTAGAAAAGACATTGAAATTTTAGATTTTTTCTTCATTCATTCTAAAACGTGGATGTAGGTACAAATTTCCTGAGAGTTATCTTCTACTGATCAGTGAAAATATGTTCCAGTTTCTAATTTGCTTAGTCAGCACAGATTAGAATCAATCAGTGGTTGAGGGGGAACTTCATTCCTCTATAATCATTGGCCTCTAGGGAGACCGTGTTGTCTTTCATGTGCCGAAACCTGAGATCAGCTAAGCTGCCGACATGAGGGAGACTCTTCGGATTCTTAACTAAAGGCTCCTTGTCTCCTTAAGGCCTAGAAAAATACATCTAAATAGCTATATGATTCCCATTGTGCTTTGTATGGGGACCGAGCTAACAAGAGGATCATAAGGACACATATGAGACATGTAAAAATATGGGAAAATAAGAGTTTTACCAGCACTTTTGGCAAAATAAAAAAGCAAATTAACTTTTAAAATTCTAAATGAGACATTGCAACATGTAAGATTCAACACAAGTTGTGTACAACATTAGATACCATTGAATAATGCAATGAGATCAATACAAGAGCTGTATCAAAATGTTGATTTGACAAAGATAATCCTTAGGTTTTCATAGACATCTTTACAATGTGATTGGAATTGTTCTTGTGCACCTCACTGTGGATTGTTTTTCACAATTTGACCAGCTCATGTAGAAAAAAAAACATCCATCCATCCATTCTCAATACCAATGATCCACTTCAGGGTCGGTGAAGACTTCAACCTATCCCAGCCGACTTCTGGGAAAAGGCGGACTAGATTCTGGTCGCTAGTTAGTCACCGGGCACATATAGCCAACCACTCACACTCACATTCACACCATCAGTGAGTGGGAATTGAACCCACGTTGCCTGCAGCAAAGTCAGACAAATGCACCACGACAGAATCAGTGACTGCAACAGTAATGAGAAAAGCCAATAACCAAAGGTATTAAACCACACTGACTAAATACAATCATTAGTTGAACACAAACAGGATACATACTTCTTGTACATGTGACTTGGTCCGCTGCCAGAGTCCACCCTGAGGGGCACGCACATGAGTAGAACCTTGGTCCAACGGCTGAGAGCAGGCAGATGTGAGTGCAAGGATTCTGGGAGCAGTGATTGGTACCTACAAAAGGAATCACACATTAAATGTGAAGAAAAATGCATGTATGGAGCCAACTATTTTACTTGCTTCCTAAAATGATTCATAGTAGAGTTTACGAGTGGACATGAATTATATAGAAAGCATAGCGTTACTTACTGGTCCAAGTGCCAAATCAATTTAGAGTGCTAGTACAAGAGGTTATAATGCAGTGAGTGAGTGGGCATGTCTTGCCCATACCTGCTGGCTGCCGTGCTGGGTGCACTGCCACAAGACCCATTGGCTGAGGGAGGTTGTACAGCATCACTGTCTGGTTCTCCCCATGCCACTTATGGGCTCGCATCACCCGATTGATGTATCTGTCGGTCCAATAGACAAAATCCTCAAAAATGGTAATTGCGTGGGGATGTTGAAGAACCTTTTTACGGAGAGCAGCAAAAGAAAAAAAACAATTATCACCTTAAGACATGCGATTCAAAACTAGTTGTTGTACGCCGTGAATATACATAAAAGCAGTGGGCCACTTAAGGTGCCATTCTAAAATCTATTGAGTTGTTTGCAGCGTGAAAGTCAAATAAAAAAAAAAAATCCATTGCAGCATCCCTCCACCACATTAAGTGGAACATAGCTGTCACACAGGTGTCATTCCTTTGGCATTTGTGTAAACCCAGACTGGTCTATCAGAATGGAATACAGAGGCGTTCCATGGAGCTGGAGGGCCATTGAATGATGTCCAAAAGTCACTATACACTTCTTTTTTCAAACTTTTTTTTTTTATCAGGGATGCTTTGGACAGATGTCAGATAGATATCAGCATGTGACTTTTCATTTTTTTGTAAGTACATGATAACTTTGCCATTGCTTGCCAATGACATTGGAGCAGGGTTGCTAACTCGTCTGCCTGAAGAGAAGTTTTTCTTTCCCCAACAGCAATTCAATCTTAGTGTGAGAATCTTTATGGCTGTCGCATTGCCCCAACGTTAGGTACAATTTATTCTGTCAAAGGTAAGTTTCTCTAAACAGGATCTGTTCTTTACAAACTATACAGCCTATACAGCAAAAGGCCTGAGGAGGCACTCGGAAAAAAAAACACGCAAAGTCTATCCAGTCAACTGCACTGGTAATCGACGATTTATCTATCAAATGGAGTAAGCTCTCTCCTAAACTTTACACTTTATGACTTGTCCCACCATGAAGAAAAATCTGTCTAAATGGTCAGCAGTAAGGTCGCAGATGAGATGCTGCAAAACGTTGAAGGGCTGTGTCCGCAGGTGACTGACGGTTGTTGAAAACGGATGTGGTCATGTGGAGGTATACAGCTGCTTTTCAAGGCATTGGAATGCAATGGCAAGTCTAGCAAGCAAAACTACAATGACTCTTTTGTTGATAACTTTTTTCTTTGTGCAATTTTTTGGAATTTCTTAAAAATCTAGAGTGACTTTCGAAACACTTTGCACATACCATATTCTGAAGGTCGCTTGTGTTTATTGCAATAGGACTGGGTAATATACCCTGAATTCAGTGTGGAATACTTTTATCAATACGATATGCCTGATATGTGCCTTATGTCATGGACTCACCAGGTCACTGGCCAGAACTTGTTTTCTATTCTTGCCATTATAATCGCAGTAGTCAATGAAATCCAAGTAGGCATCAGCAAAGTACAACAAATTGTTGGGATAATCTATGGTAAGACCATTGGGCCAGTACAATTTGTTGCTTATGATAATGGTTCTCAGATTCCCATCCATGCTGGCCCTCTCGATGTGGGGGTTCCTACCCCAGTCAGTCCAAAACATCAGGTGAGCACTGCAAAATGAAACTTTTAAAACCAACTATTTGGACGAGAGATTGTTTTGGTTGCATAGCTTTTGCTCTGACCTGTCTCTTGGGTCCAGCACCAGGCCTCTAGGGTTGGTGACATTTTCGCTGACCAACACGGTCCGATGAGTACCATCGAGTCTGGAAATCTCAATTGTCTCCAGAACGTAGTCAGTCCAGTAGAGGTTCCTGCCCACCCAATCCACAGCAAGGCTCTCTGTCACCGTCACCCCACTGTCAAATATCTGTTGACAAAGATGTTTAAGTCAGCATGTTTGCACGCACAGGAATCAGTTATCAACACAAAGAGTGAAGACTGACCACAGTTCGATCACTGCCATTTTTATGAGTGCTCCAGATCCTGTCCTGGCTTGTATCGGACCAGTACACGCGGTCAGTGACCGAGTCAAAGTCAAGGGCCACGATGTTGTGTCCATCCCGGACCAGCGAGTGAACCACGTTGGGTTGAGTACTTATATCATCTTGCACTATGTGATTTCGACTGGCCACCAACAAGAAGGCTTGACGAAAATCTGTAAAAAGACAAAATATTTTCTTGTGTCTATTATCATGCCAAAAGGATGGCTTGTTAGCTTGTGCATGTCCACTCAACTCTATGAAATGGCTGGTAAATGCACCCTGATCAAATATCTGTCCTTGGGGAATGCACTTTGGACAAATAATGAGCGCTATTGTGTTACAATTCCTTTCAGATTATCTATGCGCAGCAGGCACGTTCCCCATAAACAGCCTTTTGTTGATGATAATGTCCTAATTACACGAGTGATGAACACTGACTAAGTGCGGCAGGTTGTTGGTTTATAAAGTATGTGCCCTGCGATTGGCTGGCAACCAGGTCAGGGTGCACCCTGCCTCTTGCCCAGAGTCAGATGGGACTGGCTCCAGCTTGCCCATGACACTTGTGAGATTAAGTGGTATGGAAAATGGACGAATGATTCACCTGAGGCCTTACACGTCCGCTGGTCCTCTTCAAGAGTGTAACCATCATGGCAGTGGCACCGGAAAGAACCTCGCTCATTAAAGCAATACTGGCTACATAGTCCAGGAGGATGACATTCATCTATATCCTCACAGGTTTTGGAGTCATTGCTCAGTTGATAGCCCAAAGGGCAAGTGCACTGGGCCCCAAAGGGCCCTTGGATACAGCCATGGGTGCATCCAGCATTGTTGTCAGAGCAACTCTCCTGATCTACATTGGAAGAAATGAAAAAATTAGTCAGAACCAGCTTTCATAGTAGTGTACATGCATTTGCAGAGAATACCATACATGACTAACTATTTTGTTGAAAAAAACGCTGTTCTATTTTTAACACAAAGCTAAAGACCAACAACCATGTCAGGAAAAAGTCACTAACTAGATCTAAACATGCAATTATGTAAAAGGGAAAAATAAACTCTACGGGATAATTGTTGCAATTGCTGTTTTAGTCGATGACAAGTTATTTAACCACTACTGATGCAGTGCTTTAAACTGTAACCTCATAAACTTGAAAACGGTCATTTGTCTGAATGAAGCAAAGAAAAAAAATCGTTGAAACTACTATTGATGCAATATAAATAATAGTGTTGAACAATCATCTTCCAGTCGGAAATTTGGTTAGAAAAAATTCTTGAATGACAGTGAAAGGTGATCCATGGTAAAAAAAAAAAAAAAACCAACTGGATTTAAATGTAGCCATCATGTGTAAAACTGATGGGATTTGCATCATAACAAAATTTAAGTAAGGTTTCTCAATCAGTAATACCGAGTGAGCATTATTTGGTATTAGCATTTCTGTCCTGGTGGCACTAACATTAATAGGACAATGCCTTGATTTATTTGACTCAAATTAATTAAGGAGTTGTTTAGGGAACATAAAACACAATTGAGAGTCTTGATTTTTATCCGTTATCAGTAAAAATAAAAAATAAGAACAATTACTGAGGAAGGATTGTAGTCAAATCAGAATAAAATTGTTAGTGCGATCCACTAAAAGTTTTACTAATGAATCAGTTCTGTATTCGTATTAGTATCAGTGTAGTATTTGTTCCTACCTGGCAAAGGCTCGTCTGAAAGTTGTGAGAAAAGCAAGAAAGGAAAATCACAAATCATTTTCAGGTTAACACAAGTCAAATCACACACATGCATGATTTGAATGCAATGCAAAGAAAGACAAATATCAGCACACTGTTAAGAAATGATAATTTTTTAGAGGGCTGAGGAGTGACTTACTGCAGAGAGGAGACTCGTCTGCACCATTAGGGCAGTGAGGATTGTTGTCGCACACTGCAGTGAGGTTGATACACATACTGTAGCCTGGACACTGCCACTGCCAGCTTGGGCATCGGAAAGGCGGCGTGGGACAGTCCCGCTCGTCGGTCATGTCTCTACAGTCATTGTCTCCGTCGCACAACCAGCTGCGCAACACACAGTTGCCATTGTCACATCGGAAGAGTGAGGAAGGACAGGTGCGAGGTGGGCAGGCGTGGTGCTCGTCGCTGCCATCCTCGCAGTCCGAGTGACTGTCACATTCCCAGGTGGATGGGATGCAGTTGCCGTCTGACTGGCACTGGAACTCGGTCTCATGATGACACATGCCGGGAGGCCTGGTTGCTGCAAAACATGCAGAAGCATTAATGGTAGAAAAAGATTAGGAACACCTGCAAAATCTCCTGTGATCCAACTGAAGGGTGGCTTTTTCTTTCTATACAAAAGCAGTGGTTCTAGTTATTATGGTTTTCCTGGTATGACTTCATGCTCTCACTGCAATGGATTTGCTCTCCAGTCATTCCCTTTAAGACAGCAGTAAATAAGTCTATTACAGCATTTGGCCTGGGAAGCAAAAGCTGACCGATTGGAATCCCGCAGAAGCCTGATGTGGAAGTTGTTCAGCAAGACCTCAAACTAGCAAATTACATAGATGTCAAAAATATTTATAACATTCAACATATTCATTAAGTAATCTAATAAGATTGTTTCCGATCAATTGGAAGGGACTTGCAGCTGCTTGGTTGCCCCACAACTGTAAAAGTCTCTAACCACCTCCCTTGCTCCTGAACAGTGTTTTTTTGTGTTTTCTTACTGCACCCTTTGTGATTTGATCATTACATTCCATTACATTATGCTTTTGGGTGGGATTTGGCTAATTGTTATACAGACTACATACAGAGGCAGTGGAACCGTGGGGACACTGGGGGCACAGACACACACACACACACCCAACCACACAAACACACAAACATAGCACCAATGACTGTTTTTTGGGGACATGAGCATTAAAAAGTGCCCCCAAAGTACTGTGCCACCCCCTGTTCTAAAAAGGGGTTCCGCCGCCGTTTGTCCCTCAACAATGAAGCCTACCCCACATTTCCAGTGAAGGCCGATATAGTATAATAATATAATATCATAAAATATTTAGTTTCATTTACTTACGACAGCCTTGCTCATCTGAGCGATCCCTGCAATCAAAGACACCGTCACATCGGTAGAAGGAGTTGATGCACTGGTGACCATGGGAGCACTTGAACTCGTTCAGACTGCAGTTGTAGACTGCAAAATCCAATAGAACATGGTAAATCTTATATTCTCATATTTGTGATTTACAAATGCTGACCTATATTGTTGTGGAACAATAGAAATTAGTTAAACAAACAAAGCAAATACTTGTTTCGTTTTACCGGCAGAAAATGTGAGTGAAAATGAAAACATGCATATGAATAGAGTGATTGTTTGAATGAAATTGGCCAATAAATGTCCAGTCCACTGCAACAAAGGTTTCTTCAAGCTTTGAGCAACTACTCACTGCATCCTTCCTCATCTGCCCCATCCATACAGTCCCGATCACCATCACAGACATAGGTGGGGGCTATGCAGCGATGGTCTGGACACTGAAACTGGTCTGGATGGCATGTGCTACTCTGATCTGTGGACAAATATTGACCATGATGTCGGACAAAGACTAAAATTACACACCTGTATTGGAAAATTAAAACCATAAAACTGCTGCATTTAAGTTTGAAGGAAATGGCTGGGTGATGGGACTTTCTTTAGTTGCCAGGGTGATAAAAGAAGTAACTCACGGCAGTCAGCTTCATCTGAACTGTCACCACAGTCGTTATCGGTGTCACACCGCCAGGTGAGCGGGATGCAGCGCCGATTGGCACACATAAACTGATTGACCGCGCAGGTTCCCGGAACATGTGTCGGGCAGTCAGATTCGTCACTGTCATCCAGGCAGTCGTTGTGGCCATCACAACGCCACGAGGCCGGCACACAACGCTGATTGGCGCAATTGAATGCGGAAGAGGCGCAAGTGGTGTCTGGAAAGAAAAAAAGATTGTTACAAAGAACTGAAACCATCAACATGAAAGCACGTTTTACCACGGAAAAGAAAACATTACTATTGATGCCACAGTTGGCCTCATCGCTGTTGTCATGGCAGTCATCAACGCCGTCGCATTGGTAGTTGTTTGGGACACATTTCCCGTTGCCACAGGAGAAGGAGTTGGTGCCACACTGTAGTGTCGGGGGCTCACTGGAAGGGTCCTCCACACACGTCTGTTGGTTGAGAGACAGCTTCATGCCGTACGGACACCCACACACCCGCTGAGAGTCGGGGGCTGGGAAGCAAAAGTGGCTACAGTCCCCATTTGGATTTGTCGGCCGGTTGCACGGGTTGGTACCTGCGATGGGGATAGCCAAGTCAGTCACATGAAATTTAATTGGCGTAACCAATATGACTGAATTGTCAACTGACCAATTTGAGAGTTGAAGTTGAAAGATTTGACATGCATGATGTGGCTGATGCCTCTTCGGATTACCACCATCTCCCCACCGTCAGTTTTGCGGACGCGGACAATTCCACCCAGACGCCAATCGGTGAAATATGCATAGCCTACAGGAGCAAAACAGCATTTCTTCCTTGATTCACCTTAGAACTATATATACAACGGTGCTTTGACTTACATGTTCAATTTATTGAGAGTTCTGAGCATGATACCTAAAAATATTTTTGTCTCAAATCATCTTTCCCTATTCAAATTATTGGAAATAAAATTCATGCATTCCAGCCCTGTTGTGTGTAATCTGGCACCAGGTTATGTGTAATGCGCTCATGCTGATACAAATGAAGAAGAGGTTCATAACTACTGTGAGTTTTGTAACTACTGTAAGTGACTCGGCAAGGAGCAGTAATGGTCCTTTTTTGCAGAGGAAAAACAATATATGCTTGTGAGTATAGTTACATAGTTATAGTGTATAGACTATAGTTATATTTCTGTCTACATGTGTTGGTACATCATTTGTGTTCAAATACCCATCGCTTAAAGTATTATAACACCACACAGATGCTATTTGTTAGGTGGTCTGTCGTTTTCCATCGTGTGTTAGCATTAAGCCACAGTGCATTGATAATGATGTGATTTAATTTAAATACACCGTGTGGAGTTAATTATCTTTGTTTTAAATTCAGTCTGAGAGTAAACTTCAACTGAGAGTAGTAGGAAACATTAAACCCTTTGTGAAGAACTCTTAAACTACTGCCAACTACCACTTGCTGTGAAGTAAGTTGAGTACACTGTCAACATCTAGTGCTCATATCTGAAATCTTTACTTCTGAGTCAAAGAAAAAAATTTAAAATTAGCTGAGCGACAGCTTGTATCTTGAAAAACCTGTAGTTTAAGGTATCACAGTACTGCATCTAAAGTATAGACTAAAAAGTACTACACCGTACATTTTTTAAACCAGCAAATAACTACTGTAGTTTATCAATAATAATAATATTTTTTAAGACAGTACTTTTGGAAATCAATGGCAACCAATAATTGTATATCAGGATTAAAAATGTAATTTAATCTAAAGATCCTCTTCCTCGTGGTGTATTAACTGATACAAAAACTGAAATTAGCTACCAATGCTGTTCATTTTGGGAAGCGGTGGCATGAATCTTCTAAATTCTAACCTTCAAATGTATACAAGGGCTAATTAATTACCTTCGAAGATGGTGAGGCCAAAAGGATGGGACATTTGAGTAATGCGGTCCAAAGAAAGCCTGTTATGTCCATCAAAATTGCTGTGCTCAATTTTGTCAAAGAAGGCATCTACCCAATACAAACGCATTGAGCTGTGCAGAAACAAAATGGTAAATATGAGAGCAAAATAAATTCAGTTTTCAGAAGATTGCAATTTGCGGGCCAGGGCTGCTTATAGGACTCACCTCCAGTCAATAGCGAGGCCATTCGGCCAGCCAAGAGTGGTGTTTACAATAGACAGGGCATGTGACCCATCTCCCCAAGCTCTCATAATCTTTGCGGGTCGGTACCAGTCTGTCCAAAAAATATACCTGACAAAGCCACGTAAATAGAAAGGATGTAACAAGGTATTTGATTTGGTTAGCGGCAACATTAATATTAACATTAACATAATACATTGCAATTCCTTTTTGAGATTTTTTCCTGCTATTATCACTTCGAAACCACCCTTCATCTTAGCGATCAATACTGCTTGTACTTGTGAGACTCATTAGTAACCATCCCTCTGGCTTTGTCCAAAAGCTGAGTACACCCTGCACGAGTAGCCAGTCCATCACAGGGCCCGTATAGACCACCGTTCACATTCATACCTCTGGAAATGTGATTGAAGTAGTGCAGCCAATTGGTATTGTCACATCTCACGGTGAAGTATTTGATAGTACTTTTCAAACTGATAGTCTCTGATATTGATTTACCCAACAAGAGGATGGACCACAATGGCCCTCGGGTTGTTCAGGTTCTGTATGATAGCCCGCCTGGACTTATTGGCAACCTTCATGACAGATATGCTCCTGTATCGTGGGTCAGTCCAGTAGAGATTTTTAGAAATCCAGTCATAAGCCAGGTCTTCCACGCTGTCCACTCTGTTGGCCGCCAGCACCTCCCTGCCTGTGCACATCAAAGCTGTTAGATGACCATTTTAACACAGAGACGAAAGCCGAGCCACATTTGAATAAATAGGCTGTCAGATTGTATTTTTTTCAAGTGGACCGGAAGGGAAAAACTACAGCTGCTCCAAAAACATGTCTAATCGGGTCAGTGAAGCATCTTTTTCTTTGTAACTGATGGATGTGCAGATTTGTTGCTACTTCCAGATCTTAGATGAACTAACAATATTACAGCTGCTTGAGTAAAAGTTATTTGATGACTGTATTTGATAATAAGTGCATGTCATGATCACCATCCTTATCCCCATATATCAGCAAACTCCCCCCCCCCCCCCCCCCTCTCCCCAACTGCCTCTGTAAACCACACTTGGGTTCAAGGTCCAGATACTGACGGGTGCAAATGCTCACCAGTCCCATCCACTTTCTGTTTGTAGATCATATCTTTGACTGTGTCTGAGAAGAAGATAGCATCATCCTCAGCACTAAAGTCCACCCCAACAAAGTAGGATGGTAATCCAGTGATCGGAAGGATGATGTCTTCCTGAGAGGAGAGGTTAAACGGAATCCCTCTCACTGCTAGCTGACTGGAGAAAAGCAGAAACTGCCTCACGGCTAGGGACAGATAATCAGCAAAGATGCCAACATGAATGTTAATGTTACACATATTAAGATGGACAAAATAATGTTAGTAAAATACATTTGAATTTTAAAAAAAGACTGCTTTTTTTTCCTACCCAGACATTTCTTCCCATCGGTGTGTAGATCGTAGCCGATGCGACACTTGCAACGGTAGCCTAACCCTCCATTGTCGCTCCTGTGACTCAAAACGCAGATCTGATCACACCCACCTCTGTTTACACTGCAAGGATTTGTCACTAAAGAAAAAAAGAAACTAAAGTTAGAAAACCTATTTGAGAGAAAATCATGGCAGTACTGACACTAACGGCGTGTACAACAGGTTTACCATGTGGTTGTTTGAGATGATGTATCACGGCCACTCCGTGTGGGGTCTGGGAAGTAGTGTAGACCACCTGAGGGGTTGTGTCTGTGAATTTGCTGGCTTTCATGACCGCCATCTTGGTCCAATCAGTGAAATACACACTGTGCTCAAATAGGCTGATCCCAAATGGGTGTGGTACTGCAGCACCTCCATGGACAACAGTTTTCCTATTCAAAATAGAGCACATGTTGATTTATCAGAAGGTGACAGAGAAACATGTTCTGAAATGATTTGTTTTCTTAAAGCCTTCGTCAACACTTGATAACTCAAAGCAGCATCATATTTCTATGAAATAATCTTGTGAAGTTTGAAATTAGTCTTCATTCTTCATACCGAACATCATGTAGTAATTTGTTAATTACTTTGGTCGGGTATTGTTCAAAAGGAAAATACATCTTGCTTGGTGTACATGGAAAACATTACTGGAAGTTTGAAGAAATTCAAATATGGCAAGGTTGCGATTTTTAATAGGTTTCTTGCACAGACATGCTAATAGTATTTGGGTATCTGACTATTTGTGAACCAATAACATATATATTCATTCATTCCATCCATTTTCTTAGCCACTTATCCTCACAAGGGTCGTGGGAGTGCTGGAGCCTATCCCAGCTGTCAACGGGCAGAAGCCAGGGTACACCCCGAACTGGTTACCAGTCAATCGCAGGGCACATCAAGACAAACAGACGCACTGACAATCACACCTACAGGCAATTTAGAGTGTCCAATTAATGTTGCATGTTTTTGGGATGTGGGAGGAAACCGGAGTGCCCGGAGAAAACCCACGCAGGCACGGGGAGAACATGCAAACTCCAAACAGGCAGGGCCAAGATTGAACCCGGGACCTCAGAACTGTGAGGCCAACGCTTTCCAGCTGATCCAGCGTGCCTCACACGATATGACTATATATAAAAAATACGATAATTAAGAAAAAATAATCCATAAAACTAAGTCCTTAAAGTATCTAATGGGAAAAGACATATTTACCTATGAAGACCATCATAGGTTGCTGTTTCAATGTAATCATAGCGACTGTCAACCCAGTAAATGCGCTTGGCTTCGATGTCGAGTGTGATGCCAGCTGGCCAACCCAGTTTACTCCTGATGATCCCATAACGGTTACTTCCATCCATGTAGGCCCGTTCAAGACCAGGTTCTCCATTAAGGGCTTCCCAATCTGAGAAGAACATATAGCTGTGGAGAGGACATTTTCATAAGACTTCTCAGGCATAAAAAAAACAATGAAGATCAAAGTATTTACTCTCATTGACAGAATGTCATCCTATTCCCGGTTTGTGGTTCCAAATTTCACCATCATTATTTTGGTGTGCCTTTTGTGTCAGAATTATTCTGTTATCATGAAAATATAACGAAATAATTCAAACTCTGAGGTCTTACTATAGGTGGCTAAATATTTGCACACATTCTAATACAGAGAGTCCTTGGGTTAAGATGGTCTCGACCTAAGACGTTTCGACTTTACAACACCCATCCCGCGTCCGCCATTTTGTCTGGCTATTGCTTGTCCGTGTTTGTGCGCCAGGAGTATCTATGCAATTTTCACTCTCATTTTTAGTCATGATGGCCCCAAAGAAGAAAGCTTTCTCTTTTAGCAATGCTTCTGCGGCCAAAAGAAAATCCATTAGAATGGAAACGAACCTCAAGATTATAAAAAGATTGGAGAAAGGAGAGACGCCAACACCACCAAGGCTTCAGTCGGTCGACCGTGGTGACAATTATTAAAGACAAAGCCCGTATTTTAGCCCATGTGAAGGGTTCCGTTCCTATGTCGGATACAATGGTGATTAAACACGGTTCTTTGAAACTAGTAGAGATGGAGAGGATTGAGGACCAGGTTCCTTCCCAATAGCGAAACAAAGCCTCCCCTTTTCTTCTCCATCCACCTCTCAGCAGTAATGCTAAGTATATCATCTTGTTTATTTCAATATATATATTTTTTTTTATACAAAGTATTTTGATGTAAATTCTGATTTTAATAGCGGAATCCGACTTAAGTTGAAATTTGAGTTAAGTCGCTACTGTAGGAACAGATCTTAGTTGTAGACCAAGGACTCCCTGTACAATGATTTTATAACTTTTTTTATTGGATTGGATTGGACAGGACTTTGATATGTCCCACACACTGCTCTGGAAACTACAGTGTGTGTAATAAGCAGTTAAATGACACTATCCATTCATTTTTTGTGACACTCATCCCATTAAGGGTCACGGGAGAGCTGGAGCCTATCCCAGCTGTCATCTGGCAGGAGGCAGGGTAGACCTTGAACTGGTTGCCAGCCAATCGTACGGCACGTAGAAATAAACAACCATTTGCACCCACATTCACACAGGTGATCTCGTTTTAACCTATAATGCACATTTGTAGAAAAATGAAAAAACGTTTTTGTCATCCAAATTAACTTATTTGATATATTGATTCATTGTTATAGCTGATATTTTCATTATCAGATTGAGGGTTTTGTGTCCCTAAAATTCCTGTCCACACTATCATTATGGGGTGACTGCCGCTTTAAGAAATCCTCAGATGTTTTCATAGACATTATGACCAGAATTTCATCTTCCCTTCATTTTCATTTTCTAATGTGTGTATCCTGTTAGGCTTAATTTTTTCTCTGTCATGGTGGAATAACAATTATATAAAAATGTTTCAGAAACTTGGAATATATGTATTTGTGAGACAGTACACAGTCTGCTTGCTAAATTGAATGTCCCAAATGTCCTGATTACATGCTAGTGTTTGCCAAAAATGTTCACCCTGTCATTGTCTACCCTGTTTTCAAGATCACATGCTGCATGTATTTTGCTGTTTGTATGTACTTTGTCTCCTTCCAGTGTATTTATTTAAAAAAAAATGGTGAACAGGCTCATCACTATGGTTTTTAACATTATAACATCTATTCAATATGGATATGAAGTTCAATGCAGAATCGCAACGTTTTTGAGGCATCATGGGGAAGTCTCAAAGGCACTTTGCGGTGATACTGATTCCATTTCAAATTAGCAATTTATCTGTGGCCACCTGGGTCTTCCTTCCTTGTATTGGATTACATTTTAGGTCATCACTTACATTACGTCTCGCTAATCCACCACTGGCAATCTGCTAATCTCGCGCGCACGCACGAGCATTATATTGTGCCAATGGAGCACAAAACAGCGTAAGTGATCATGGCTTGAAAGGCGTATGGGAGATGTGCTTACCCGACAGTGGGGTCCACCGCCAATCCTCTAGGGTTACCCAGGTTTTCGGTGATGAGTGTGACCCTATTACTTCCATCCAAATCCACCATGTCAATCCTGTTCACGCTGGCCTCAACCACATACAGTTTATTGTTCACCCAATCCACTGCCAGGTTCTCGGGGTAGTCAACGGATACATTTAAAACCACCTGCATATTGGACCCGTCCATGTCCACAGAAAACACCTGTGCACAAAAGACGGCGTTGTTTGAGGAAAATTAGCTTCTAGGTGGTCACTAGTTTCATAAATGAAGGTACTGTATTATTACCAGTCTATTATAAAAGAAAGGTAATGGCAGTCAACACTCTGTGTACCACGCTAATATACGGTGCTGTCTTGAGAACTACTAAACAATATACTGTATGACTGTGAGTACTTAATACTAAATGTCGAAAGCTGTTGATGAATGGACCTTTTGTATTCAAATATAAATTGCTTCATGGGTTATATATACCCTGTATGTTTCCCCTTATGTCTTGGCATTAGCATGAATACAATGTACAATGTAATTCTCCTAGACTCATGTTTAGTAACAGTTTGACAGTAAACCTCAACGGGTAGTTGCATTTAACAGTTTGAAGATTTTTTTTCAATAATTTTTCATTCTTTTACAAAGTGCTCCTATCTGGTGAATCCGCTTCTGTTGTGAAGTTTACTACCATATTGTACAGTGTTTGAATCTCAAGTTTGAGCGAGCAAGTCAAAGCAAAAAAAATCTCCAAACTGACTGTATGCATCTTGAAAATTTTGATTTGATGATTCAGTTAGAGTATTAATATTCTTGGGGTTCCCTCTGACTCTTCATCTAAATAGGTGAGCTTGATTTTTTTTCTCAGCGCAGTTTCTTACAAACAAACTCCAAGTGAGTGAAAAGCATGTTTGGTTTTGTTTTTTCAGCTGTCCTGTTTAAAGGGAAACCGTAGATGTGATTGCCCAACATCTCTGGTTGCATTCACATGCCCTGCTTGCACCCTGACTACTTTAATCATAGAACTACGGAGACATTTAATTTACAAAGATCCCCTTTAAAAGATGTACCCTGGCCCTTCAACCTTGTGGCTACCCTTCTTCTTTTTTCTTTTTTTTTGGAGGAGAAGAATGCATTTAGAGGGACGGTTCCACTGGGGAAAAAAATACAGCGTAATTACCCAAGTGAGCTTGTATTACAAAATTGCACTCTGGTATGTGGCCATCATAGCTGCTTATCAGATAGGTCCAAAGATAATGCACATGGATTTGTTTTCACATCTTACAGACCTTTCCCTTCATTATGACCATGCTGCACACTCAATTACTGTATCAAATTTTCATGTATTTAAAGGAATAACTCATATACAACACAAGTGTTTCATCAAAAACACTGATGGATGACTCAAAGATTTAGGCACAAAGATTTCACTAGGTGGGTGCTACTATATTGTGATTGTCTTTCCTCACTCGACAAAGGGACAATGGTTTTTGCATCCACTCGGTAAGAACTTGGAATACAATTATGGTGTCAAAATTATGTAAGTGTGAAATCCTGAAAGCAAGGTAAATAGTGTTGATTGCATGTTTTGAAACATCGTAAAGCACACTTTGTTGTTATTTTTTGAGGACATTGCATCTAGTGTACAGGTCTGACTGGTCCATAAATGCAACAGGATCACTTAAAACACTTATGTCAAATGATCTCACTCATTAAAATGAAAGGGAATGCCATTAATCTGTTTCAGCTTCCCCAAAAAGCCCCACCCCCCCCAAAAAAAAAGAAAAATTGCACTGTAAAATATTGTGCTTTATAAAAAGACATTTGTAAGGTAAACAGAATGTAGAGAATTAACCAATTTGTGAATCATAATTAATTATCTGCAGCCTCTTTTGGTATGAGTGACTTAGCCACTGGGGGCACTGTAATGCAGTCAAAGATACAGAAATGAAAAAAAAAAAAAAAGGGGGGGGGGGGTTCACAACAGTGGTGATTCAGTCAGCTGCAGTAAAAATTAGGGATGTTTCTGTTTCTCATACTGATACCAGTACAACTTCATGTCCATTTCCCAAGCCTACCCTAACAAGGATCATGGGAGTGCCCGAGCCTGTCCCAGCTAACATTGGGCAAATTGAAGACTACACTCTGCAGTTTCACCAGTCAGTCGGAGGGGCCATATCAAAAACATCCCTGAGCGGCAATTGATCCCACACCGCCCACACCAAAGTTAGGCATTTGTACCACGACATCATCTCACATACATACATACATACAGTCCCACGATTAATCACTGGTAATGAATACCGATACCACTACTTTGGTAATTAAAATTTCAATGAACACAACTACATATACAGTAATTGTGAACAATTGCATTTCTTTCTTTCTTATACACATGATGATTCGCAAATGTGTCAAACCGCCACAATGCAACATCAACTACTGGCAAGGAGAACTCACTCAATGTCATATTTTTCTGCCTTGAGTATCAGTAGCTGGAATCGGCAGCCTTCACAGGTATGTGATTCCTTAAAAAAAAGGGCAGTATTGAGCTTATGCCAATACCTGGTCTTGATACTTGCCATCCCTAGTAATGTTATTTTTTACAGAAGATAAAGAATATATGCCTGTAAGTATCTATTGTCTGTCTACATGTGTTGATGCACCATAGCTACATGCATTATAACACTGTCACAAACTGTATTTTTGTTATTCTATTGGCATTATTTTATATTGTGTGTTAGCATTTAGCTAAGCAGAAGCAAATCTATGCTGTAGTTCGAAATACCTAAAGTGCAATTCTTTGTCATATGTTGAATTTGACAGTAAACTTTAAGTGGGAGTGGCATTGAACATATTGAATTGCTCTCAAGCTACCAAAGTGCTCTTTGTTGTGAAGTGAGTTCATTGCCAGAGCACTCATATTTCAAATTTTTGCTCACAAAATTGTGACAGCTCATAGCTCAGAAAACTCAAAAGTTGGTTCAATTGTATGATATCTCAAGGGGCCCCTGTATTGTAACTTACCTTATTCTGAATGGTGTCAGTCCAGAAGATCATATGGAGATCATAATGAAAGTCCACTCCAGCTGCAACCCCTCTGTTCTGTGACTGTACCAATGTCCGCAGACTGTTGCCGTGGATGTTGCCTATGAGTAGGTCTCGGCCATTGGAAAAGACCAAGGAAGGAACTCCAACTGCAAGAGAAGTGAACAGAATTATTCACAGACAGCAGGAAAAATAAATATTTATTCTTAGAATTGTTTCCAGTTGCAACTGAGAACAGTTAAGTCAATTCTTTGGTGTGCACCTGCAATTCAAGGAGTGGAAATTTTACAGAATGCAGCATGTTATTTCAGAAAGGTAACGTGCTTTTCATCCACTTTTAATACACACTCCTTTCAGTGAGCCAAAAGCCAAAGAGGTCAGCCTCTCAGTTCCACAAAGCCAAGAGACTTTACTGAAACAACAATGTGCATGCAACAATGCACCAGGAAGGGCGACATGTGCTAAAGCGGGGGTCGTCTACAGGGAAGGGTGGTTGTGCTAATGCACAATGTTTTGGTGGTTCATTCAGAGATTTCAAGAGGTGAGCTCACTGTGTGTAAGACAGAGAGGAAAGATCACACTTACACGAGGTGCCGGCTCGACAGTATCTGTGCTGCTCCAGGATGTAACCCTCCCTGCAGCTGCAATGATGAGAACCAATGCGGTCCTCACACAGCTGGTCGCACACTCCCCACATTGAGCAGTCATCAAAGTCTTGAACAGAAAGAAAAACCCACTATACTGAACTCAAATGCACCTTCAGCTACAATTAATGAATGAAGAAATGATCTACCTATACATGAGCGACTGTCATTGCTGTTGACAATGTAGCCTGAAGGACAGGAACAGGTTCCCCCACTGGGAGAAGGATGACAGCGATGCTCACAACTCAGAGAAGAACATCTCCAGACACCTAACAAAAAGCAGGAATAATAACTATTTTTAAATAGCAAAAGTAAACTACAAATTACAAGAACGACACGAGGTAAATACTATAACCTAGTTTAATACATCCATTATCTCACAAAAATGACAACACCCCTTAGTGAAAACGTCCAAATAGATATACTGACTTTATTGTGCAACTCAGATGACTCAGTTGCATTGGTTTAGACATTTATATTCAGTACACACAATGAAAAAGTCACTTTGCTAAAAACCAGAAGTTGTCGATATCTAGCATGACCAACCAATTTCCATGGTTAGACTGCTAATAATTGGTTTTGCCATATTATTTGGCTCACTAAAAACACACATTTTGATCCATTAGTGAGAACGGAACCTCTCGTTTATAGATGTGTCACCTCACATCATGAAAAATGGGACCAAGGAGTAGCAGGACCAAGTCATTCTGGTTTTTGTACATTCACACACACCAACGACTGGTCCAGGGAAATGTGTCCCCAAATGAAAATGCAGAATTGTGTTGTTTTGGATTAAGAAGAGCCTGACATGGGTGTGCTTCAAAAAGGACAGGCAAGACTGGATGGATGATGGATGGATGATAGATGGAGGGGGTGGGGATAGACAGAGAAGGACAGGCAGGCAGGCAGGCAGGCAAATTGCTTTGGTACTAACTGCAGTTGCGCCCAGCAGTGGCGTTGGTTTCGTCCTCCCCTTCAGAGCAGTGAGGCGTCCCGTCACATAGCTGATCCATGGGGATACACACACCAGTGGATGGACATGGCCACTCTCCAGGGTAACACTCATGCACTGTATTTTCTACTGACAAATAAATAAAATCATCCCCAATTTGAAACCATCAACAGCACGTTACATTCAGAAAACTGTGGACTAGGAAAAAAACTGTGGCATTCTTTTTGACAAAGTTGTGGCAATGACGTCATTGTTAGGGTAAGAACTGTCACGTTAAATCACTGCTGGGAACTCTGAGGGGGTCACAGGGGGCTTCTGCAGCCCATCCTCTAAAAACACACACTCTTCACAACCATGTGGACAAATTCTAAAGCCCTCTGGTGGGAGGGGGGGGGGTTTGGTCTCTGCAATTGTGTGCCACAAAGACCCATTTGAATTATACACTTGTTGGAGCACAGGAAAAGCAGATTGATAGTCCCGTCTGACTTTAGATAGTGTATATCTTATTACATCTACAAACTAAGATATTTACCATTTTTGGCATCAAAATATTTCTAGTAGTAAGACTGAACTACGGCCATTTTATGGCCAAAAAAGTGGAACATGGGATTGAAAAGATTCATTAATCAAACAGAGGTTGGGTTCATCCTTTAGTTTTCATAGTTTAGTTACTCTTAGTTCTGACGTGCAGACACACTGTATATTTCCTGATGGATGGCAGCACAAGCTAACATAGGTTCTGCATCAACTTAATATTTTTATTCCATCTTCCATTGCTCTAGGTGTAATGGCCATGTATTCCTCCCAATACCTTTGTCTGTATGGTGTATGTATGCAATAGGTTCAAGTATATTCATACCGCAGCCTTTTTCATCTGCATAGTCTTCACAATCGTCTTCCCCATCACAAAGCCACACTTGATGAATACAGCGACCACTGGGGCAGGTAAAGTAATTGCCTCTACACGGAGGATATGCTGAACATGAAAGAAAATATTAGTACACAAATAAGCAAAAATATTTTGAGTGTAGATCTCCAATGGCAAGAAAGCTAGACAGGTTTAAAACTTAATTCAAGAAATTCCATCCTACTGCAATTGAGTTCATCACTTCGATCCCCACAGTCATCGTCGTGGTCACAGATATAACGCTGAGGAACGCACATGCCATTATGACATTGAAACAGGCTTGTACTGCAGTGTTGTGCTAAAGAAAAAGGTAGTGACATTTAATTAACCACTCAGACTTTACCACAAAGCTCATATCAAGGTCTAAAACAGACTTACTGCAATTTCTCTCATCAGAGCCATCTCGACAGTCAAGTATGCGGTCACATCTCTGGGTCCGGTTGTAGCAGGCACCATTAGCACATCTAAACTCGGTGCACTCTGGGTAATCTGGAAGATTAGATCATCATCTGAGCGACGTAATGCACACATGTCAACCTGACAGCATGACATCTAGTGAAAAGCTTGGTGCATGGGGGGGATAAGCCGGGACAATTTAACACTGCCGCCGTAGCAACAGCATTTGCGGCCACATTCTTGCGATTGTGGGATTCCCATAGTGTGTAGTGCACCGTGCCAGCCGGGACAATAGCGGCATAGCAGTTGAACTTCAGCTTGACTAATCCACCAAGGAATCTGCAATCAAACTCTGACAACAAGAAGCATATTGTGGCCCGTTCTGTCTGTCAGTGAACCTCTTAATAAGAACAAATTGATTAAAATGCCACAACGGATTGCCACCTTGGAGAAGACTTACTGCAGTTTCTCTCGTCCGAGCCATCGGTGCAGTCAGACAAATGGTCGCATTGATACTCAGCCGGGACGCACGCCCCGTTACTACAGCTGAACTCGCCAGTGGTGCATGTTCTCCCAGCTGGGGACAGATTGGAGAGTTTTAGTCGTTTTAAAAATTCACTGCAAGGAAACAATGTAAATTCTGTATAAACAGCTAAATATCTGAGATGGCTGACAGGGTAGCCAGTGACATGGTGCTGGACTTTTTTGGCTAATGTTATCATTGATTAAGCATAAAGTGGAACTTCACCAAAAGGTGATACGGCAATCAAGTTATGATTTTTCAGGATTTCGGGGAGGTCCGGTATCGCACTAGAATGGATCCACTCCTGGATCAAGCAGCTGCAGAAGTCCACATTCAGAAACAAAACAAAGATGCTTTGGACATTCCTGGTAAGGTAGGTTTTACTTTAATATTACGGCCAGAGTGTATTAAACTCATCTGCTTCATTTTCACAATTTGGTTATTAAGTGTCAATAAAGCATTGTATCAATTAATTGTAGTACAAATGTAGCATAAAAAAAACTAAAGCTAATGAAAGGGTCAGCTGGAAGATAGATAACTTACGACAGTTTTGCCTCTCATCTGAGCCATCTTCACAGTCCTCCTCATCATCACACACCCACACATCTGGGATACACTCGGCGTCACTCAAACACTGGAAGTGACTGTCATCACATGTTATCTGAGCTGTAAGGAAGAGAGGGAGGCATACGTAATCTTTTTTCGAGGACAAACACACTGTCAGGTTGCAAATGACTCACGGCATTCTTGTTCATCAGAGTCATCCGAACAGTCTGATGTCCCGTCGCAGTGCCAGTCCCATGGGATGCATCGGCCTGTCCCGCAGTGGAACTGCCCCAGTTCACATCCTATATGCATGCACGCACATAGTACATTTCAATAGATTACAGGCCTCCCATAAAGCCATCAAAACCCCAATTTGGATTAACACCAAATTGTACATTTTCATCATGGATAACAAGCTACTGCATCATGTTTTTGTTTGGTTGTTTGTTTTTTTTCCCCTGAATGTCACAATAGCACCAACAAATATTCAAATACTCGGAATTTCATCTATGATCATGTATTTTAAGCCATTACTGGGGCAATAAGAATTATGGTACCTTACACTTCAACTGTCAAAGTAGACACTACGCCCCTCGCTAGAAGTCAGTAGAACCAATAATAAAAGTACATTTAGATTACAATAAACACTTTCTGTCATGCTTTGTTATTTGGGCGGCTGGTTGGAGCGTTGGCCTCAGTTTATTTCTTATATACAAAGTGTCTCAAAAGTGATGACACACTTCCTTTTTTCTACAAACCCAATTCCCATGAAGTTAGGTTGTTGTGTTCAACAAATAAAAACAAAATTCAATGATTTGCAAATCATGTTCAACCTATATTTAATTGAATACACTACTTTTTTGGAATGTGTTAAAACCATAAAGTTAATGATTTTTTTTTTTGCTAAAAACAACGTTTATGAGTTTATTATTGAAATTAAGGAATTTGTTGCAGCTTCGGTAATAATGTCACACTTGTACTATTTTGCATTAAGAACAAATAATGTAGTAATAATATGGGCAAATGAAGAGAAAGTAGCAAAGTGATTACAGAGTTGAGTTGCTTAAGAGGATCATGTCAGGAGGGGAAAAAGCTGTGCAGATCGACTGGTGGTTCAGTATTCTTTGCAATCATTTAAAAATAATAATTATCTGTCAAAAGGGAGGAGTGGAGTAATAATGGTAAGTATTCCATAAGTAATGAAAATATGTAATGAAAAGTGTAATGAGACATGCTCCTAGTGTCATTGCTGAGTGGTGGAGACACGCGTGCCATCCACCCCCACTCCCTCCACCTTCTCAGGATGTTATGCAATCCTCTTTTACACTCGTACGAGCACAAGCCTTCTTTTGATGTCCCCGATGAATGGCATCTGCGGAGATAAGGTACCACTACACTACCTTCTCTGACATCTTCCAGGGGGAGGGGGTTGATTGTGGCAGCATAGTTGAGTGGCAGAACACTCCATCACAACTATCTGAACAGGAATGCGCATTTCAATCATTTGCCACTGACAGCCTGATCTATGGCACACACCGACCTTGTCCAGTCTGAGATGTAATGCAATTCTTACTGGTGATTGGTGGGGAATCATTGGAAATGGTCTTTAAAATTATTTACAAGGCCGAACTTGCAAGAGACACTTCTTGATCAGTTAAAGAATGTGACAATGTTAAATTGATTAGAAGTGACAGGCTTGACCTCAACCCAATTAGGTATGAACTTGACCCCTCGCCTCATACACTTTTCCTGACAACATGATTTTAGGTAGCGATGTCAGCTGTCATCAAAAAGTTGATAACATGACCTCGAAACAAAGCTTTGATTAACCTACTGTATAAACAGTGGGGCTATGCAGTACGTGTGTATCGCTTTACACTAATTACAAGGATAAACTCAAGGCACCCAATTGGAGAGCATCTGCAGTCTTCTCTGTGTTCGCTAAATCCGGTTTCTAGCAATGTATAAATGTATGATGCAAATGCTAATGACCAAAATAAAAATCTTAATAATGTGTTGAAATGGATACAGGTTTGTTGTAGCCAGGTATAATGTGATTAAATGTGATTCAAATTCAAATAAATGATGACATCATTGATATTTTTCAGGACATTACAGTGGTCCCTTTTTGGTTTTTTTTTTGCGTCACAGACCAGTATCAAGTAAAGACTTATATCAGCCTACCGACATAAAACTCCCCAAAAAATACAACTCGCAAATATGCTGTAAGGCGTTTTTGTGTTTTTAAAGCCTTACACGTTTTTCTCTTCATTGATCTGTTAGTGTGTTCGTGTGTTTCAAAAGGAGACAACAAAGCCGCGCTCCAAAAAATTCTATATTTCTCTACTGTACTTGAGGATAGGCTAGCATACTTTGCAAATGAAGGTGCTACCAAAATAAAATATTTATATGGTAAGTATAAATATAAATATATGGTAAAATATTTCCTCCTCCTTTCGCATCGTACGGCCATATATGTTTCCTCTAAGGCAGACACAGACTCACTCATTTTATATCTTCCAGCTCAACTTTGTGTGTTTTAGAACTTAATTTAGATACGTGGGGGGTATAATTCAGTGTTTTCCTTTCCCTTTTGTTTGGCCTTGTCTTTTCTTATTGGAACTTAAACCCACGGCAGGAAAGGACAGTGCTGTAAGGATGGCTCACTACTCTTAGAGAAGAACATTAGAGGAATTTTCATTCGAATGAACCCCCCTCCCCTGCCCCAAGCCCACTGTGGAATCACAACAGCACAAAAGAAGCGCCAGTTAGGATGGAAACTCCCAAGTAGAAGTGTCACCCGGATGGAGAGAATTAGGTACAGTGGAGAAACCACACCTGACCCCCAAAACCATCTCTTGTGGCGCCTTGAAAGGTGTCATTAAGCTTTCGCCAAAGATGCTTGTTTTGGCACAGGCCTCCGCACCCACTGTGCTGCAAAGAAAACGTCCGCTGGCTGTATGCAACTGGAGGTGTCAGAGAAAAGTGCTGCGGCCCGTTTCATATGGAAATGCACGCGGCAGAATGCAGTCAATTGCCAAACAAGTGACTTTGGCACCCAGTGCGACAAACAAAACAGTGAAAGGCCTGACTAATTTTGGCACTGGAATAGGATCACTGAATGGAGTGTGGAGCCTTCATTTGGTGAGTACAAAAAAAAATCTTCAACATTTTGGGGGGTGGGTGGGGCCGGGGCATATGTTACGATGCAAAACGTGATGAGAAATGAAGTGATCACAAGGCAGGAAGACAGCTCCATTGTGAGTCACAAGGCTATAAGAGTAGCTTTGAAAAAAAAAAAAAGATCCATTTGTGATAAATCATGTTTCTAATGCAATGTTACCTTTGTGCAAGGATTTAGGCTTCAGCGCCGGAAAGAGTGAGGTTTAACATGCACGTGCTGTGCAAGTTTGAACATAACAAAAGGCGTTTTTCATCAGCAAAATGACCGCAGTCGAAACTCCCACCATGACCACATTACACAGTTTTCAGCCATGGGTAACTGCAAGGTATTGGCCCCACAAAGAGTTCGCTGCCTCCTTAATTGACTAAAGCAAAACACAAATGAATAATATAGCTAACAATTCTGTTCACTGCGAAATTTGCTCAAGCAGTGAAAAATGATTGAAGTTAATGAACCGGAACGATGGATGCTCCATGAGCATTATCAACATTTTTTCAGCGTTACGAAGCCTGGATAAAATGCTACTAAAGGTTACGGTCCTTTATTTTGTAGCGGTGGGGAGGCATCAAGACTGGAGATAGTACCCCTGTCACAGCACAAGTAATGAGTAAAATTTTACTAGTCAAGAGAAGACAGTCAGTTTCTCTTCTACACTGATCTTTATTTTGTTACTGCACTAAGTGGAATGTCAGATGTTTAATTTTTTTTCAATATATTTTGTTTATTTAAGAAATATAAATGCACATTGCATCTTTCTGATGTTATGCACTAGTAATAGGCTGTGAAAAGATTTTTGGTTACTTGATTTGAACCACTGCTGCGCAAGAATTCTACCCATGTAAAAGTGTATTATGTACAAACTCCTTTATTTTATTTTTTTTAACTAGGTCGATTATGGCAGTTTGGATGGATACTTTTTTTCATCTTAAAGTATTGCCAAGTTATTGGATCGGGACTCTCTATCAACAGATACTCAAAATCAAGTGACTCAGACTCGAGTGGTAAAAATGTCATCAGGTCATCTCTACTAATCACTCACAGTGTGTCAGCAAGTTGGACTTATTAAACACTTATTGGTCTGCAATACTTTTGCGTTAATTGAACTTTCACCAAACTTACTACAGTACACTGCTTTGACTTAGCATTAGGTACACCTGCATACTCTATCAGAAAGTCTGGATTTACAAAAACAATACACAGCACTAGGCAGCAAGGTATTACTTTAAAAACATGTTTATAGTTGCTCTTATTGCAGTTTGCATTGGTGGAGGTGTACTGCATCACAGTGAGCGCTATTAGAAATATCAGTAAAACTAAAATATTAGAAACACCACTCTTCATGAATATTTACAGTGGTAGACTACTGCAAACTACAGACACACACACACACACACAAAACATTTTGTCAATACATTTCATATAATTAGGACTGGGCCTAATTTTCTTTATAGAGGCAACAAAAGCAAATACAGTACAGGTCTCATTAGATTGTGTAGGTGTACTTCAAGTTATGGAAATGCTGACAAAGTCACTTGAGTTGTCACATCTCAAATGTCAGCAAATTCCTGGACATTCGACAGACTTTTACTGTCAGTGTTCATGCTTTTTTTGTTGTTGTATACAACTAAGTATTTGTTTTTGTCTCTCAGATAATTTATGAGGTGAAATGATGATTCCAGGGCATGTCCAAGCAGGGAAGCATTACCTCTACAAGCTTCACTTAGGTAGAAACACGTCCATTCTACAGCAGCTGCAGTGTAATTAGTAGCCGCATTCACACTAAGAAGCTTACATCCAAAGGGTTGAGCAAAAAAGAAAGCAGATTACAATTTGAGAAGTAGGATCTCGCTGCGCAACAAACACAAGGGACAAACACCAATCTAAAATGTATCCAGAGTCAATTCGGAGCATTGGTGAAGTCTCAGCCTTATCAGAAAAGTCCATTTTTATTCCTTGAGTTGAAAGTTTGGCCGTGCAGCTTAAAGACCTCCTTGCTGAAATGAACTTTTTTAACCAGTACCCCTCAGTACTTACAGATTGTAAGTCACATGCTCCATTCTGTTACCTAGCAACAGTAAAGCTCAGGCAAAAGTTCCTCCAGGAGAACTTCCATTCTGACTGAGGGGGGCTTTGTGCTCAACCTTTTAGTAATAACACAGAGTGTAAAATCCATCTTATTCTACCTGGTTACACGGTGCCAACGTTACACATCTTTAAGAATATCCCCCATCATTTACAAGTTGTTTCATTATTCTTTTCTGTGTAACTGACAGAAAGAGACTATGTAGAATTGGTAGCATCTTTGCAATCAGATCAAGCTCAGCATTTTAAAACTACCCACCAAAAAACAGAAACAAATAAAATGAACATCAGTACATCACTGCATCAAGAGAAAAGAAAGAAAACATACTACTAACCTTCTGACTGGGACATAGTAACCCTGCATAATAAGAAGAGAAAGAGTTGGAGTGGCACTGCTCTCCACATTTTGGCTGGTCCGTCCAGCTCCACTGTGCAGATGGAGGAGCTGCAGGGACTGGAACGGTTGGGGGGGGCTAGGGGGGTCTGGGATGCTGTTGGCTCTCCTCTAACTTGGTTCCTTGGCCCACAACTTGATCAAAAGGGGCGTGTGCAAAGTGCAGGACAGCCGCTCCCCCAACCCTCTGGATAAATCCCCAAGGCGGGCCGTGGAATCTACATAATGATATGCAGCTCCCATGACTCCAAACCTTGCATCACTGCCTATGTATGCATTCAGTCATGTGGAGGGATTATACCCAATTAACTGCAAAAGATATTAAGCAGTGATTACTTTTACTGTATATCTTGAAAAAAAATGTATACAGTATATTTATTTTGGCGAAATATACATCTGGCTCAGCGTTCCCATTCACAAAAATAACCAGGCACTAAAAAAGTTATTTTAATCTAAAATGGAATTTCTGTGAAAAACACTGGTTAGTTTTCCCTTCCATTTTTGGTGGATGAATACGAGTTAGGGGCTGCCACCTAGCCGCCATTAAGTAAAACTACATCACCACCTGTTGTCATGACGTGGGTTCCAAGGGCAACCGAGAGATTCAAACTTCAACAGAAGTTTATCATCGTGTTTTTGTGTTTCTCTTTATGTGTGTGTGTTCTTTGAGGCCACATTAGGACGCTGTTTATGTATACAAGGTATCCCATAAAAATATAGCTCGAGTATACACTACGTATTTTTTTTTCATGTAGAAACTAACGTTTACTGGTTTGTTTTAATGTATGACACTAACATTAGATTGAACCCCCTACAGTACTGAGACATTCAACACGTGAAATCTGGATTGTCATTAAAACTTTTTTTTAAGAAATGGCATGTGGCATTGGAACTTACCTATCGTAACAACCCCTCCCACCCCCCTAAAAAAATATAAAAAAATAAAAAATAAATAATACTTCTCAAAAGTGGAAAAAAACGAGACATAATACAAGTTAACTAACATTAGGAAGATAATATAAATGTTTTTTTTAAATAAAAAACAGTGTGCACCCTAACTCGCTTTTATTTTAAATTGAAGTTGATGTTTCTTTTTTTAAGAACAGGGTGCCACGGTAACGATCTGATGACGTCACTACGTCGTTGTGCTCTCGAGTCAGAAGTAGTACACAATACAACACAACTAGGAACCTAGCATGCTCATTATTATAACGTTCACTGGTTAAATGTATAAAAACTACGTAGTTGTTAGCATTTACTTTCAAAATGTAGCAAGAACTTTGAGAGCGTTTGTTGAATTAATCAAAATGTCGTCTCAACGAAAAAAGTCCGAGAATTTGAGAAAGAAAGTGAGTAAGTGTGAGGATAACATGTTACTCTCTGGACTTTCGCTCAACGTTGCTGTAAGTATTATTAATGTCTGTGTACAGTATGGATTTTGTTACCTTCGTCTGCTCGCTAGTCAAATGAATGTTTGTGTCCAGTTGGATTAGATTTTTGGGTCTGTTAGCTATACGTCACTTGTTATTGACGTCATGTTGTTAATTGTGAAACTTGTTTGGTAATTAAAGTTGCCAGCAAATTCAATAAGGCAAGTGCAGTGAGAATGTTTAAAATTTGATGATTATTCAGTTTATGTAAATGTATTTCGGGTACTTGTCAAATTGGTTACTTGGGCCAAATTTAAGTTTAAAAAAATTATATAGGCTATATTTTACATTTAAAACGAGAAATGTAGAACTATTTTTAATTAAGTAATTTGAGGGCTTAGATCATTAAGTCAAGACTACTATTTTAAAGTTTGAAGTAATTTGTACAATTTAGGAGGTACATATTGATTTTATTTCAGTCAAGAGCCAATATCATCAGTGTAATTCTCCATGATAAATTGCTTTAATTTTGGTACTTTTGACAGTACATGATTGTACAGCACCAGACACATGATACATGGTGCAAGTCCTGAGTCCAATGCAGTTTTTCCCATCTTTTATTTTCCATCCATCCATTTTCTTTTCCGCTTTTTGTCCCGAGGATCGCGGAGAGTGCTGGAGCCTATCCCAGCTGTCAACAGGCCGGAGGCGGGGCACACCCTGAACTGGTTGCCAGCCAATCGCAGGGCACATAGAGACAAACATCCATACTCACAATCATGATATAGGGGAAACTTCGAGTGTCCAATTAATGTTCCATGTTTTTGGGATGTGAGAGGAAACCGGAGTGCCCGGAGAAAACCCACACAGGCACGGGGAGAACATGCAAACTCCACACAGGTGGGGCTAGAATCGAACCCGAGTCCTCAGAAGTGGGAGGCCAACACTTTACCAGCTGATCCACCACGTCATCCATCTTTTATTTTATGTTACAAAAATGTCACAGCACACCACCAAACAAAAATGCAACAAAAAAAACACCACAAAGTAATGATCCCGCCTCAATTTAGTTACTCTGAGTTGCTTCTGTTTAATGAACGCAAAGATAATCTGCTCACATGAAGCCTTTATTCTGTTGTGGGAATGGCAAGAGGTTTATTGTACCTTCTGCCATCTATTGGAAGAACATTCAGATGTTTTGCCTCTGAATATTTGTTACCGTCTTATATAAAAACAAATGTATTTGTAATAAATAATTTTGGGCGAATTAAGTGAAATTCGCCCCAAGTTCCTGCAGCACACCTGATGGATATTTGTTAACTGGGATGAACACCAAGTAATATGTTCTTTGTAAAGGTAATAAATGTGCAAGTGTAACTAATATTGTAGTAAGAGTTTACAGTACTTTACGCTTACCACCACCAAATACTTGGATATCTTGCCTTTTCTGCAGCACATGGATATCAATCAGAAGACTTTGGAGAAATGCAAGGACCTCCCCACCGCCAATTTAACAGAGACGTTGCTGCTGGAGTCGAGAATAAAAGAACAAGCCAACTTGATCTGTGTACTAAAAGAAAGATCAGATGAGCTGTTTCACCAATGCCAAAGTCTGCAGCAAGTCAAGACTGAGCTGGAGAAGCAACTTGAAAATTGTCAGAAAGAAGTTGTGCAAAAGCAGCAGAGAGCAGAGCTGGTGGAAAAAAGATTTCTGGATTTAGACGCCAACAGCCGAGCGATTATTGTGTTCATGGAGGAGTACAAACACCATAATGCACAGCTCAAGTTAGAAAACAAAAAACTGCAGACGGAAAATGATAAGCTTTTCTCGCAGAAGTTACACGATAAAGAGATGACCATTCAAAAGCTGACAAAGCAAATAAAAGCGCTAACAGGGGAGTTCACCGCTAAGGAGACTGCATATCAGTAAGATGTATTTATTTTCATTAACAACAAAAAATTAATACAGTGGTGTGGCTGGTGCCTTAAAATACACGTTACATTTTTTCTAGCACCTGACACACGCACACAAAAAATAGGGGAATGTTTTTTTTCAATAAAGAAAATGGTCAATAATTAAATAGAATGTAAAGATTTAAACAGTTTGTTTAAATCATTTGTCATTATTTAATCCAGTTCTCATGGTGCACCTTCTTGAGTGCCTGCCTTGGTCACTGGAGGACAGAAACACGTCCTGCAGACTCAAAGAAGAAACAAAAAGCTCGTTCCTCAGAAAACTAAGGCCATGCATATGTCAAGGCACCTCTGTAGTTGTACATTTTATCTTGTGGTTGTCTTCTTGAGCCGTTGAAGAAGATCAGGTTAATGATAACTAAAGACGCAACATGTTACTTTGTCTAAAAGGGAGAAAATAACCCAGAGTGAGACAATATCCTTGAAACAATCAAAAGAGCATCAAGAAACAGCAGCATCGTTACTTGAACAATTAACTGAATCTCAGCAACACTATGAGGCCGCCGAACAAATGTGTAAAGGTAGGTGGTCAACAACTCAATCTTGTACATCCGCACGCAGCATTTAGAGGCACTGCTGAACTTTTGGCTTCATCGCCACCAGCCGTAAAGCTGAAACTTCTAAAAACCGAGGAGCAGCATGCCTTGAAGGAAGCCACGATGACCAAAAGCATTACAAGCCTCACCAGAGAGAGAGACAAACTCCTGCGGACCTCTGTGGAACAAGAAAACGCCATACAGGTAAATTTGGGGGGAAAAAATGGCATTTCTCACCAGAATGTAAAATTTTCCTTTTATACACATCTAATTACAGGAAAAGCTAGAAGAACTGCGGCTTCTGGAGATACAATACAAAGAGCAGAAAAGAGCCCGGACAAAAGCAGAGGAAAGGTAAATATGGGTACTAAATTTGTCTGCTCCTAAATGAAATTCATTGCTGACATCATGGGCAAATGATACCGAGGTTTTGCCGCTTGTGTTACTCTTCCTGAAGCCGAGTGATCTGAAGTGCTGTGTCGGAGCGTCTATTAGAACACAAGTGTCACGTGACCAATGACGTTTGACACTTTGAACATCACCACTGTTTCGCTTTATTCCTTCAAAATGGAAAAAAAAAAAGCTTTTCATTGGCTCATGGTGGATTTTGCATGCATTTTGAGCCAAAGACAGCTTGACAGGTTTCAATCAATTTGAAAGATTTGAGTGGTTTGACGCCATACGAGCTATATAAGGTGCATGCATCATTATCCTTCAAGATGGTGTTGTGAGGAGATCAAGATTTGGAGGGTGAGAGTATTTTGGAATGTCAACCAGTGGAGTCCCCAAATAACAAACCATTATTTTTCAAGGTTTTTCTTAAAAGGAGCACATACACATGTTTCTGAATTCACGCACAATGATCATTTTGCAAAGTAGGAAGGATCTCTAATCTCGTTAGCAGCTTTTAGTGCACTTCAATGAAGCTCAAATCTTGAAATAACACCTTAACCAACATTTAACAATTATTTTTGCATTTGTTCTTTGTGATAATCTGTAATGGGTTTTATGTGTATTGTGGGGAGCATCTGCATGTTTCATTGTAATGATGGCACAATCATCTGGTGTGAGTGAACAAAACAAATGAATGACCATACATATTTTTCCGAATTATTATTGCCGTCATGGGAAACTGTGGCAGTCGTTCAGTCGTGTTCTTTAGAGGTTGCTATGGCTTCAGTTGTCCACCGGATGTCACCATCACTGAGCACCTGAAGCTTTACGTTTTTTACAACTCTAATGCTACGAGGCAGCACAGTGGGTCAGCTGGTGAAGCGCTGACCTCACAGTTCTGAGGTCCCAGGTTCAATCCCGGACCAGCCTGTGTGGAGTTTGCGTGTTCTCCCCGTGCCTGCGTGGGTTTTCTCCAGGCACCCCGGTTTCCTCTCACATCCCAAAAACATGCAACATTAATTGGACACTCTAAATTGTCCCGAGGTATGATTGTGAGTGCGGCTGTTGTCTGTCTCCATGTGCCCTATGATTGGCTGGCAACCAGTTCAGGGTGTAATCCCGCATCCTGCCTGTTGACAGCTGGGATAGGCTCCAGCACTCCCAGTGACCCTCGTGAGGATAATCGGCAAAGAAAATGAATGGATGGACAAATGTTAGGAAAGCACGAGTACTTCATGAGACTTAACTTGCCCATCACCGCGTTCCTGGTGTGTGTTTCTGAATTCAGGTTTAAACAGGAAGCACAAGCAGTTAATGCAGATAAAAGAGTTAAGTCCCTTAAGATGGCGCTGGAAGAAGCCAGGACAAAGTACCAGAAGCTGAACAAGGTTTGTTTTTGAAGACAAAAATGACTGGCATCCTATCTAAGCTCATACTCACAATTTATGTCAATTTTGCAGGAGTTTGAAGCATTCAAAGAACACAGCAACAGTCTTCTTACGAAGGAAAGAGAGCTAAATAAGATACTGCGACACTTGAGATGAACCTTCAAGTTTTGTGAATCTCAAGAATAGATTTCAATTTGAAATGATCAATAGACAAAAAAGGCAAGTTTGAGCACTGCTGTATCACAATGTCATCTTTAATCTCATTTTAAGATTTCCAGACCAATACAAGCAAAGCATGACACATGAGAAGTTCCTCAAATAGAAATTAGACTGTACACATCAGAGGACCTTCCATAGATTGTTATTTACGAGTGTTCCTCTGCCAGTTTCTCTGCCTTCTGGACCACTTCTTCGATGGGACCGACCATGTAGAAAGCCTGTTCAGGCAAAGCATCGTATTCACCTGGAGAAGAGTCAGGGAAGAACGGTTTAAAGCAGGAAAATAGCTGTATCCCATTTCGGAAATCTATTCTTTTGCAGCACTACCTGCGAGAATGCTCTGGAATCCTTTAATTGTTTCCTTGAGAGGCACCAGCTTCCCCATGTGGCCAGTGAAGACTTCAGCCACCTGAAAGGGCTGCGACAGGAAACGCTGGATCTTTCGGGCGCGAGCTACAGTCAGCTTGTCTTCTTCAGACAATTCATCCATACCCAGAATAGCGATGATATCTTGTAATGACTTATAGTCCTGAAAAGGATATGTAGGGGTCATCAGATCTTATTTTGATTCTTTATTAAAATGCTGTTAACATGAGTCTTGCCTGGAGAATCTTCTGTACGCCTCGAGCCACGTCGTAGTGCTCCGAACCCACAATGTTGGGGTCCATGATGCGGGAGGTGGAATCCAGGGGGTCGACGGCGGGGTAGATGCCCAGCTCAGCAATGGCACGGGACAGCACGGTGGTGGCGTCCAAGTGAGCAAAGGTTGTGGCAGGAGCGGGATCGGTCAAGTCGTCAGCCGGCACATAAATTGCCTGCAATGCGAGCATGTTTTTTTTTTTTTAAATTCTGTCAACGAAAGCTGCCACATCAATCCCGTCCAGCCATTCCTTACTTGTACTGAGGTGATGGAACCTTTCTTAGTGGTAGTAATTCGTTCCTGCATGGTACCCATATCAGTGGCCAAGGTTGGCTGGTATCCCACAGCAGAGGGGATTCGACCCAACAAAGCAGACACCTGAAGGACAATTCCACAATCCACATATCTGAACTGAATTGATTATATTGGAAATCAATGCACACTGACAAGTTAGGGATATTCAGCTTTTTATGAAATTTCAGAATGACCCTCAAGTGGACAACCTTGACAAGTGAACTTAATTTGACCTCTAAACTTTTGACACGGAACTCGGCCCAAAGTGAACGAAGTGGACCATCGCAATTACAATTACAGTTGGCGCCTTTCAAGTAATCAAGCGGTGCCAAGTAACTGTCTACCTAACTTCTTGATGACAGCTGACATCGCTACCTAAAATCATGTCGTCAAGAAACGCCCGTGAGCAGAGTGGTCAAGTTCATTCCTAATTGGGTTGAGGTCAAGTCACTCACTTCTAATCTATTTAACATTGTACCATTGTTTAACTGATCAAGAATTGTCTCTTGCAATTTTGGCCGTGTTAATCATTTTAAAGACAATCTCCAAGGATTCTCCACCAATCACCACTAAGAATTGCATTGCAGACTGGACATGGTCAGTCTGTGCCAACTGATTGAAATGAAATTTATATGACAATTAAACATTTTGGTAGAGATTTTCACAAGAATCATGGAAGTTGACACATGACGTGCTTTTGCTGGCCTCATAAAATCACGTGGCGGGCTAGATCAGGCTCCCGGACCTTGAGTTTGACAGCAGTGGTTTCAACAGTCCTCGTCATGTCCAGAGTTTGATATCATGAGACGACAACACTTAACATACCTCACCATTGCAAGTCTTTGATCAGCGTTCTCAGGGATATTTGGCCAATAACCCTTAGAGACTGTGCAACAGCTTAAAAGTGACTGGAAGAGTCACAGAAACGGATAGACGTGGACATCCTTTGAAACACATTGGTGAATTAATGCAGTTACATACCAAATTTAGCCATTCAGATCCTTCATAGTGAAAAGTACTGAACCTTAGAACAGTTGGAGATGTACATTCAAAAATGTTGAACAAAGTCCAATTCACCTGCAGAGTCTTAACGTGCATTTTTGATTCATCATGAAATTTCGTTGGGAACCCAAATAAATTTTTTCAAAGTTCTTAAGCGTTTGTTGCATTGTATACCTCTGATCCAGCCTGGGTGAACCTGAAGATGTTGTCAATAAAAAGAAGCACGTCCTGTCCCTCTTGATCACGGAAATATTCCGCAACAGTCAGGCCAGTCAGGGCGACTCTGGCACGAGCACCTGGAGGCTCGTTCATCTGGCCGTACACCAGTGCAACCTGGAAACATTTATCATGGGTTTCAACACTACACTCAATAATGTACCGTACACAATGACACCGTGCATGTTTAATTTTGGTTGTAATTTGCAGTGATGCAGAAATGAGATGAAATGTTTCTAATATTTTGTCCCTCAGTCAAAAACTGACAAAATTTGACCAAATTAGGCAAACTGAGGAATGCACGGTTCTCAGCGACCACAGATGTATCCTACTGAACTTCTCAATTTACTAATGCAATCCAATATGCAAGTACAACACAGGAGAGAGCATGCCAGGGTGTCACCTTTGAGGTGGTGTCCTTCAGGTTAATGACGCCGGACTCGATCATTTCGTTGTACAAGTCGTTCCCCTCACGAGTGCGCTCTCCGACTCCAGCAAACACCGAATACCCACCGTGAGCCTTGGCCACGTTGTTGATCAACTCCATGATCAAGACCGTCTTACCCACGCCAGCACCGCCAAACAGACCTGTCACACAACCGGCACAAAAGTGAGGCGATCCTTTCACGTATGTAGGAATTCAAAGATAATCTTGCTACTGACCAATTTTTCCACCCTTGGCGTAGGGTGCAAGGAGATCTACCACTTTAATGCCAGTGACCAAGATCTCCTGCTCCACACTCATGTCAGTGAACTCGGGGGCTTCTGCATGGATCGGAGCAGTCCTGTGAGACAGCAGAGGTTATTTTTACTTTGCGATTTAAAAACAGCTATAAATGGAAGGTGTGTGGAAGGATGAAAAAGATTTAAACACCTTTTGCTTTTCATAGAGTTTATAGATTACTTGATAAAGGGTGCATAATACTTGACTATGAAATTGATAGCTTCTACCTGTATTTTTATTAATTCTTGAAAAATAGTTTCATGAAAAACTCAAAACAGAGCCACCCATAACTTACATAATTTTAGAATCAGGTATTCTACAAACGTTGGTCTCACAGTTCTGAGACCCGGGGTTCAAAACCCAGCTCCGCCTGTGTGGAGTTTGCATGTTATCCTCGTCCTTGCCTGTTTGGGTTTCTCCGGGCACCTCTCCCAAAAACATGCAACATTAGTTGGACACTCTTAACTGCCCCTAAGTGTGATTGTAGTCTGTCTCCATGTGCCCTGTGATTGGCTGGCAACCAGTTCAGAGTGTACCCTGCCTCCTGCCCGTTGACAGCTGGGTTAGGCTCCAGCATTCCCACAACACTCATGAGGATAAGTGGCTAAGAAAATGGATGGATGGATGTTGGATTATTCAATAATGTGCAGGTGGTACAGCGGCACAGCGTGTTGGCTTCACAATGAGCTGCAGCTGCTTAATGCTCTTTTTGGGGAGCCCAGTCAGAAGACCATTACAACAGTCAAGTCTACTTGAGATAAAAGCATGGGTGAGGTTCTACTCGTCTGCTTGACAGCCTTCATTACGGATATGTTACTTATATGACGAAAAGAATTTTGAGTAATTGATTTGTTATGACTGTTGAAAGTCGGGTCGGAATCTATCACAAAACCAAGGTTTCGGATTTCGTCTTTAGTTTTTAAAGATAGTGATTAGAAGTATTTACTAACATCAATCCTCTTTTCTTTTTTTTGTTGCCAAAAACCATTATCTCAGTTTTGTTATGGTTTGACTTAAGAAAAACTTGGCTCGGCAAATTATTTATCCGTTTTAGTCAGTGGCACAAGACCTATATTAAACTGTAGTCATTTGGAGACAGTGCTATATATAACTGACTCTCAAAGGTAGGTAGACTCTCGAACATATTTTGAACAACAAAAGAATTGCCACAGGGGAATCGAAAATATAGTATGAGAAAATTTACTGTTTGGTGCTAATTGGACCACGTTCATCAATGGGTTCTCCAATGACATTCATAATCCTGCCCAAAGTCTCTGGCCCCACAGGGATTCTGATCGGGGCCCCGGTGTCAAGAACCTTCTGCCCACGGATCAAACCTTCTGTGCCATCCATGGCAATCGTCCTGACTGTGTTTTCACCTAAAGAAAGACAAGAGTATAGAATGTAGAAAGAACCATGGGCTTTCCTATGACATGCTTCTGTATTCTGGGGTCACAATTTAACTCACTAACCAAGATGCTGAGCCACCTCAAGCACCAGCCTGCTGTCACGGCCCGCGACTTCCAGCGCATTGAGAATGGGGGGGAGGCCTTCATCAAACTGAACGTCCACGACAGCACCGATCACAGCCGTGATGCGTCCATTGCCAAGAGCTGCCTTAGCAGCAGGGCTTGCGCAGCCCCTGCCTGTAATGACACATTAAACTCAACTGAACCAGATTTGCAAGTACACCTAACGGTGTTATTAATCCACTCAAGAAGCCCCAAGATTTAAATGAAAGTTACTCTGTCAGTACATAAAGTTGTCAAGACCTGGCATAGAGGCTGAACTGAATGTAAGTATGCAGGAGAATGGGGATGATGCCGTTTTGAGTGGATTGTAAATTGAGATGGATGCGACGCAAATATTCAATTTGAACTGTGGGGATTTTTTTTTAAACTCAGCTGTAGTAGGAGAGTAACATAACGAGCCTACAACGTGCCATAACCCGTTACTCACTTCTAATTATCAAAATATGGATGGATGGATGTTAATTGTGGTTGCAGTTTGCAGAAATTTAGTACTACATTCATTCATTCATACTAAAAGCTCACATTGTAGTAAGCTTATCGAGTTAAAAGAACTATTATGACAATCAATCTGAATAATTTCCACGTTATATACACTCCATTCATTGTGTCTGACAACCCAGAATAAGCCTGTAGCTTTGGGCGTGAAATGAAAGGTCATTGAGGACATGACAACAACGTCAGATTAAGAAGAAATACAACATCCAACATATGATTGTCGCATATTTAGCACAAATACTAATAGTAGCAAATGTTCATTTTGAAATCAGACATTTAAGGCTCGGAAAGTAGAGGCCACTTCCATCGGACACGGTTCAGAGGACATTTAGCCCAGGGAAGTGGAAACATAACTTACCAAAATTTAGGTTCACATTTGTACCACCGAATGTCTTGAATGAGTTGGCACCGGGCTTCAAAGCCTGAAAAAAACCTTGACTGCAACGTCCTACGATAGCCAGCATGGTTAAGATGGCTGAAGGTGAAGCCGCTCAGAGGACAGCCTCAGTTGCAACTCCTGAGCCGAATGGCAGTGCTGCGCATGCGCAGTAAATCGTGCTTTCGTGCCCTCTTTTCACCGGAGGATGGCGGTACTCCACTGCCTGAGCTCTCAATAATTGCGTCACGTCCGGTGGGAGCCCGTCATCTGTCGTTCATACCCGGAATTGACTCCTCCGTACAGGGCACTTAACCACGCCTCCTGAAGTGACGTCACCCCACGTGCGCTGACGTAAGACAAACAGTAAAAATGGCAAATACAATACAATACATTCTGAAGTGAGACAGACTCTATGCTTCTGATTTCATTCAAATCAACGATATATTATAGATTCTAAATACAATACATTCTTAACTGAGAGAGACGCCATGCTTCTGATTTCATTCAATCATTCACACGTAGCAATGTTATGCTAGCGGAGAACGTCTCATTCATTTATACGAGACGTGTATTAAAAATCAAATTTAGGGCATATCTAAGTGCAAACACAGTCTGGTTAAGGTTCGGCCGCGAGCCAGCAAGAAATCAATACGTTTGTGCAGTCCGATCATCGCTAAATATCGCTCAACAAAGAATAAGTGTGTCAATCGTTCACACGTAGCAGTGTTATGCCAGCAGAGAACGTCTCATTCATTTATACGAGACGTGTATTAAAAATCAGATTTAGGGCATATCTTCGTGCAAACACAGTCTGGTTAAGCTTCAGCCGCGAGCCAGCAAGAAATCAATACGTTTGTGCAGCCCGATCATCGCTAAATATCGCTCAACAAAGAATAAGTGTGTCAATCGTTCACACGTAGCAGTGTTATGCCAGCGGAGAACGTCTCATTCATTTATACAAGACGTTTATTAAAAATCAAATTTAGGGCATATCTTCGTGCAAACACCGTCTGGTTAAGCTTCTGGCCGCGAGCCAGCAAGAAATCAATACTTTTGTGCAGTTCGATCATCGCTAAATATCGCTCAACAAAGAATTATTGTGTCAATCGTTCACACGTAGCAATGTTATGCCAGCGGAGAACGTCTCATTCATTTATATGAGACGTGTATTAAAAATCAAATTTAGGGCATATCTTCGTGCAAACACAGTCTGGTTAAGCTTCTGGCTGCGAGCCAGCAAGAAATCAATACGTTTGTGCAGTCCGATCATCGCTAAATATCGCTCAACAAAGAATAAGTGTGTCAATCGTTCACACGCAGCAGTGTTATGCTAGCGAAGAACTTCGAATTCATTCATACGAGACATATATTGAAAATCAAATATTGGGCATACCTTCTTGCAAACATATGTGTTCCGGTTGATATTAGATGGATTTAGTTGATGATGCGGTCTTCCACAAAGTTTGATCCATCGAAGGCATTTTTCGTACTGGGTCTTCGGTTTTGGAAAGGGTACGAATCGAACTCCACCAACTAGCCTTTCAGGATACCTGTCGTCACTATTACAAAGTCCGTGACTACGCCTCTTAACCATATTTTTTGTTAAATAACCCAAATACACGATAAAACGCTAACTAAACCTATACTTGCAATGTTGTCAGAGAAAATGGCGGGAGCAAAAACGGGCTTTGGTCTATGCAAATCTCTGGCCTCTGATTGGTCAGTGACACGGATTGCGCAATATCCACGGAGGGGTCAATTAGCTTCATGAGCTAACGCCGGAGAAAAAGATTAGCATTGAATAAAATAGTTGGATAAATTGTTTAAAAAAAAAGAAAAGAAAAACAATTGCCAACCAGATTCGACGTTAACTTAACTTGTAACCTATAGCAGTCGCCCTTGTTTTTTTTTCCATTTGTATTTTCCAACTTTAAGCATAGTTACAGCGTCAAGCTTAGTTTGTAAAGATTTCTTGATGATGGTATTATTTTATCTGGTACGTTCTTTACACAAGTTAAACAAGATGTGTAATCATTTCGTAATTCATTGTAATAATCACCTGACTTTCACCCATTTTTTTCTCTTATTTGAAACATTTCCTTGAAAGGGGCCCAACCGCCTGATAAACAAATATAATATTCAGTAAGGGATAGGTTTCAGATGACGTCACCACAGTCCCAGGAGTCCCTTGTCCGCCATTTTGAGTCTCTGAAGCAAGTTAGCATCAATGTCAATAAAGCAAACAAGCCCCTTTCGTCCCATAATAATGGGCCACACATGCCTAGTTTGATGGTGGTGAAACAAAGAGGTCGTATTTTGACATTCCAAAGGTCGTTGTCAACCAGGGAAGTAAAAAAACTAAGCCTCTACCACCGAGCAGGATTTCTTCCTGATTCAACAAAGAGACACTATAAACTTTGCTCGGATAATTTCGTAGCACGTAACATTTTCAATTTAATACCTGTGGGAACAAAGAATGAATAAATTATGTTCTTCTATGTTATGTTCTACGCAAAGGTATGACAGAGAATTCTTTATGATAAAGACTTAAAGATAAATAAAAAAATCAACTTACATTTGTAACTCCAGAGTGCCGTAATCAGTAAGACTTCTGTAACTGTCTTGCTATCCCGTAATTTTACTGAATTCTCGACTGCAAAAAAGGCAGTCACGTATGAACACAGTTCTCCGAAACCAGCCAAACAAGTACAATGACTGGAGAGCAGCCATCTTTTTGGGATATGATCCAGGGACGTAGTAGTGGATCGGTAGACCTCTGAGAATGTCTCGCTCGTCTGAGAATGTCTCGCTCGAGCCGCCATTACACACTGATTACCGATCACCCATTGCCGTACATCTTGAAGCCACCCACTTACAAAGTCTTTATAGGCTTCTAAGACTATTTGACTTTTATTGCACTTTCATTATTTGCTTAAATATGACCTTATACATTTAATCAACAAATAAAGTGTTGCCCATTTGCTGTTGGTAAACCAGGGGTTGTGGGTTCGTATCCCACTGGGGCCTCCACTCCCTGAGAAGGGTTGCGTCAGGAAGGGCATCCGGTGTAAAAATTGTGCCAAACATATATATGCGTTCATCTGAGATGATACGCTGTGGCGACCCCGAAAGGGACAAGCCGAAAGAACAACAACAACATTTGCTAATCAGAAAAGGACGTGTTGTGGAGCCGGTGGTTGTCCTTGTTCTTTGTACGCAGAAAACCGGCTGGTGCCATACTCCTCTCCCAGGCGTTGCCGTGGAGACGAACGACACCAGGTAAGGAGCGGAAAGTTATCATCCCGGCCCAGGATCGGACTGCGGGGGGGCAGCCACTTCTACCATGGACCCATACATACAAAAACCGTGTGTTACTGGACAGCTTTTGTCTTCTTCTTTGGCTATCCTGCCAGAAGACACACGTCTCGTGTGCGGCAGACACCTAGATAAGACCCGGACGTCTGTACTGCACATTCCTTTGTAATAAATCCATTTGCTGTTAACTTTTTCTAATCATTTGTCATATCTTCCTCGACCCATGAACACACATAGGGTCCAAACTCACAAATCCCTACAGCTTGTAGAGACTTGTAAGCCTTTAGTTCATCAAGGGTATAGGCCCTCACAGAATTCACAAGATAATTAACGATATCAGATATGAAACGTCAGGGTAGCCTTCCACATCGTCTCTCCAGTCGCTTGCTTGAAATTCATATGGCTTTTTCCCGCCAATGTCCTTCAATTTTTCCAAGTATCTGGCTCTGCTTAAAGCACCAAACATGTTTTTCTCCACTACGTTTGCATTTGCTTTAAACGATGTCATAACGTTTACACCAAACGGAAAAAACTTTACGCTTCACCATTCATCCATGGCCTCTGAACACTAAGACACACAGTATGGCATCCGTCGCAAGGCATGATGGGTAATCGGAAACCTATCCATAAGACAAGGTATCATTCCAGATCTATTGGAGTCAGTGATGGCCTGCCGTCACAAATACAATGTAGGAGTCTCCTCTCTGGTATGACACATTTGTTTTATTGATTTTTTTTTTTTTCATTGCCTGTGATGAGGAGTAATTGTTGAATCTTGTGATTGTCTTGTTTCATTTGTACTGCAACAAATTTAATCAACTAAACATACTTTCTCTCAAACATGTATAGAAAATTCGCTCTAAGTTTGATAACTCATACTCGTCAGTAAATGTATAAGCACAAATAAACAGTACAATTATTTTGGACGGAGCTGGGATAGGCTCCAGCACTCCAACCCTTATGAGGTAAAGCAGTTTGGAAAACGGATAGATGAATAGTTTCTGACATCTAGCGGTGGTCATTGAATATGACAGAATATGAACTTTGAAGTTTATCACAAAATGTGGCGCAACCACTGAGAAGGAAACAATGTAAGTTTTCATCCTAAAAAACAGGATATTGGTTTTTTTTTTGTAATTTTTTTTCTTACGTGGTATATAGAAAAAATATGAATTTAAAAATATATTTTTTGTTTTGTTTATTGAACTGGTCAATCCATTAAAATCTCTGCTGGCTAAATGATATCCAAAACAACATGACATCAGATTTCAACAGGTTAATATTCTTGAAACTAATTTTCAGGGTGTCACTGCTTGTAAAACAATTATGAGAGCAGAATATGTACGTCATCACTGGTTTTGAGTCATCACGCAAACTGAAAGTGGTGTTATTTTCAGAGGACTTTTATCCTTTGTGTAGAAGTAAGGATACATTTTCTTGTTACCAGATAATTGTGGCCAAGTGGAAGGGGTCTTTAAGTCTAATTTTGTGTTTGTAGTAGATTCAAAGAAGGAAACTGATCTTTCGTTCATGTCCACACGAATTCGGATCCTCTCCAGTTTCACCGGTGGATTCCAGGATCCATATGGTCCTTTCATTTTGTATTTACCATCACGACATCCGATGATCCATGAAGTGATGTTAACTGGAGAGTCCCCCCACGCTATCCCCAGTCGCCAGTCTTTGTTGTCTCCTACCTCAACATCCCAGGTGTGCGTTTCTGAGTCCAAAGCAGAACCGAGCACAGCGTTCCAGTTTAACCTCTCTGGATTGTTTGGGCGCTGGCCTCCGACTTTAGAACTCACACTCGTCAGATCTTCAGACAGCCTGAGTGTTTGAATGGCAGTGTTTGGGTCCAGAATCACAGGACTGTAGGAAACCATCTCCCTCATTTGTTCCAATACAGTGAACTTGAGGTTGCCCACATGTTTGACTTCATCCAGCAGAGCTCCTGGGAGTAGTTCGGGTTCATCAGGCAAGAGTTGGATCCTGGTAATTACGTCCCGGAAGTTTTTCATTAAGGAATCATGGTCAGATGTCATCTCCTCTGTGGTTCTGATCATGTCTGAGAGGGCGGCCATATCTCTGTTTAGAGCCTCAATCTTTTCCTTCATATTCTGTCTTTTCTTCTGCTCTTCCTCTCTCAGAGCAGACAATCTTTTCTCCTCCTCAACATGCAAAAAGTGATGAAGCTCCGCAAAATCTTGCCTAATTTTGCTTTCAACCTGGTTCCTCTGGACCTTGATATACTCTTCTTGTTCAGTGCAATTGTCTCTAGTCGTAGTATAATCATCCCATCTTTTCTTTGCATCCTGCAGAGCTTTCTGTAGTTCCTCTTTGTGATATTGTGGAACTTCATCCAGAGGACAGAACTTATGGCCAGCGTGGATTTTGGCATCTCTGCAGACCAGGCAGATAGATTCCCGGTGGTCCAAACAGAAGAGTTTCAGTTTCTCATCGTGAAGCCTGCAGATCTCCTTTGGCTTCACTAAAGCTTGTGAAAAGTCCTCACACAGATTCCTCAAGGTCAAGTTCGAATGTATATCAATCGAACTACACCTTTTTCTACAGACTGGACATGATCGATCTTCTTTGTCCTTCCACCACTGCTGCAAACATGCACGACAGACGTTGTGACTACATGGCAGCATGACAGGATCTTTAAAGATGTCCAAACAGGTCGGACAGCAAAGGTGCTCTTTGGCTTCACTAGCCATGGTCCGAGTGAAGACACTGCAAGCTTTGAGCCTTCACGCTCAGGAACGCTCCAGTCTGTCTGTCTTAGTCACGAGTAAATGAATGCTTTATTGTCCAAAAAGTTCCAAAGTCCAATCGCTCTGTTTGTATTTTTTTATGACATTGATCGATGGCAGAGCTTTATGTATTTATGATAGTAGAAACGAGATTTTCCGGGTATCAAAGTCCAAATTAAAAAGCAAAATGGTCAGTGAGCAGACTGTCTTGTCAAGAAGACATTCAAATACAGTGAAGAAAATAAGTATTTGAACACCCTCCTCTATTGCAAGTTCTCCCACTTAGAAATAATGGAGGGGTCTGAAATTTTCATTGTGGGTGCATGTCTACTGTGAGAGAGATAATCAAAAAAGAAAAATCCAGAAATAACAATGTATGATTTTTTTAACGATTTATTTCTGTGATACTGCTGCAAATAAGTATTTGAACACCTGCCTATCAGATAGAATTCTGACCCTCAAAGACCTGTTAGTCTGCCTTTAAAAGTCCACCTCCACTCCATGTATTATCCTAAATCAGATGCACCTGTGTGAGGTAGTTAGCTGCATAAAGACACCTGTCCACCGTATACAATCAGTAAGAATCAAACTTGTAACATGGCCAAGATCAAAGAGCTGTCCAAAGACACCAGAGACAAAATTGTCCAACTCCACACAGCTGGAAAGGGCTACGAAGAAATTGCCAAGCAGCTTGGTGAAAAAAGTTCCACTGTTGGAGCAATCATTAGGAAAATAGAAAAAGCTAAACATGACAGTCAATCTCAATCGGAGTGGAGCTCCATGCAAGATATCACCTCGTGGGGCCAAACATATATATGCGTTCATCTGAGATGATACGCTGTGGCGACCCCGAAAGGGACAAGCCGAAAGAACAACAACAACATTTGCTAATCAGAAAAGGACGTGTTGTGGAGCCGGTGGTTGTCCTTGTTCTTTGTACGCAGAAAACGGCTGGTGCCATACTCCTCTCCCAGGCGTTGCCGTGGAGACGAACGACACCAGGTAAGGAGCGGAAAGTTATCATCCCGGCCCAGGATCGGACTGCGGGGGGGCAGCCACTTCTACCATGGACCCATACATACAAAAACCGTGTGTTACTGGACAGCTTTTGTCTTCTTCTTTGGCTATCCTGCCAGAAGACACACGTCTCGTGTGCGGCAGACACCTAGATAAGACCCGGACGTCTGTACTGCACATTCCTTTGTAATAAATCCATTTGCTGTTAACTTTTTCTAATCATTTGTCATATCTTCCTCGACCCATGAACACACATAGGGTCCAAACTCACAAATCCCTACAGCTTGTAGAGACTTGTAAGCCTTTAGTTCATCAAGGGTATAGGCCCTCACAGAATTCACAAGATAATTAACGATATCAGATATGAAACGTCAGGGTAGCCTTCCACATCGTCTCTCCAGTCGCTTGCTTGAAATTCATATGGCTTTTTCCCGCCAATGTCCTTCAATTTTTCCAAGTATCTGGCTCTGCTTAAAGCACCAAACATGTTTTTCTCCACTACGTTTGCATTTGCTTTAAACGATGTCATAACGTTTACACCAAACGGAAAAAACTTTACGCTTCACCATTCATCCATGGCCTCTGAACACTAAGACACACAGTATGGCATCCGTCGCAAGGCATGATGGGTAATCGGAAACCTATCCATAAGACAAGGTATCATTCCAGATCTATTGGAGTCAGTGATGGCCTGCCGTCACAAATACAATGTAGGAGTCTCCTCTCTGGTATGACACATTTGTTTTATTGATTTTTTTTTTTTTTCATTGTCTGTGATGAGGAGTAATTGTTGAATCTTGTGATTGTCTTGTTTCATTTGTACTGCAACAAATTTAATCAACTAAACATACTTTCTCTCAAACATGTATAGAAAATTCGCTCTAAGTTTGATAACTCATACTCGTCAGTAAATGTATAAGCACAAATAAACAGTACAATTATTTTGGACGGAGCTGGGATAGGCTCCAGCACTCCAACCCTTATGAGGTAAAGCAGTTTGGAAAACGGATAGATGAATAGTTTCTGACATCTAGCGGTGGTCATTGAATATGACAGAATATGAACTTTGAAGTTTATCACAAAATGTGGCGCAACCACTGAGAAGGAAACAATGTAAGTTTTCATCCTAAAAAAACAGGATATTGGTTTTTTTTTTGTAATTTTTTTTCTTACGTGGTATATAGAAAAAATATGAATTTAAAAATATATTTTTTGTTTTGTTTATTGAACTGGTCAATCCATTAAAATCTCTGCTGGCTAAATGATATCCAAAACAACATGACATCAGATTTCAACAGGTTAATATTCTTGAAACTAATTTTCAGGGTGTCACTGCTTGTAAAACAATTATGAGAGCAGAATATGTACGTCATCACTGGTTTTGAGTCATCACGCAAACTGAAAGTGGTGTTATTTTCAGAGGACTTTTATCCTTTGTGTAGAAGTAAGGATACATTTTCTTGTTACCAGATAATTGTGGCCAAGTGGAAGGGGTCTTTAAGTCTAATTTTGTGTTTGTAGTAGATTCAAAGAAGGAAACTGATCTTTCGTTCATGTCCACACGAATTCGGATCCTCTCCAGTTTCACCGGTGGATTCCAGGATCCATATGGTCCTTTCATTTTGTATTTACCATCACGACATCCGATGATCCATGAAGTGATGTTAACTGGAGAGTCCCCCCACGCTATCCCCAGTCGCCAGTCTTTGTTGTCTCCTACCTCAACATCCCAGGTGTGCGTTTCTGAGTCCAAAGCAGAACCGAGCACAGCGTTCCAGTTTAACCTCTCTGGATTGTTTGGGCGCTGGCCTCCGACTTTAGAACTCACACTCGTCAGATCTTCAGACAGCCTGAGTGTTTGAATGGCAGTGTTTGGGTCCAGAATCACAGGACTGTAGGAAACCATCTCCCTCATTTGTTCCAATACAGTGAACTTGAGGTTGCCCACATGTTTGACTTCATCCAGCAGAGCTCCTGGGAGTAGTTCGGGTTCATCAGGCAAGAGTTGGATCCTGGTAATTACGTCCCGGAAGTTTTTCATTAAGGAATCATGGTCAGATGTCATCTCCTCTGTGGTTCTGATCATGTCTGAGAGGGCGGCCATATCTCTGTTTAGAGCCTCAATCTTTTCCTTCATATTCTGTCTTTTCTTCTGCTCTTCCTCTCTCAGAGCAGACAATCTTTTCTCCTCCTCAACATGCAAAAAGTGATGAAGCTCCGCAAAATCTTGCCTAATTTTGCTTTCAACCTGGTTCCTCTGGACCTTGATATACTCTTCTTGTTCAGTGCAATTGTCTCTAGTCGTAGTATAATCATCCCATCTTTTCTTTGCATCCTGCAGAGCTTTCTGTAGTTCCTCTTTGTGATATTGTGGAACTTCATCCAGAGGACAGAACTTATGGCCAGCGTGGATTTTGGCATCTCTGCAGACCAGGCAGATAGATTCCCGGTGGTCCAAACAGAAGAGTTTCAGTTTCTCATCGTGAAGCCTGCAGATCTCCTTTGGCTTCACTAAAGCTTGTGAAAAGTCCTCACACAGATTCCTCAAGGTCAAGTTCGAATGTATATCAATCGAACTACACCTTTTCTACAGACTGGACATGATCGATCTTCTTTGTCCTTCCACCACTGCTGCAAACATGCACGACAGACGTTGTGACTACATGGCAGCATGACAGGATCTTTAAAGATGTCCAAACAGGTCGGACAGCAAAGGTGCTCTTTGGCTTCACTAGCCATGGTCCGAGTGAAGACACTGCAAGCTTTGAGCCTTCACGCTCAGGAACGCTCCAGTCTGTCTGTCTTAGTCACGAGTAAATGAATGCTTTATTGTCCAAAAAGTTCCAAAGTCCAATCGCTCTGTTTGTATTTTTTTATGACTTTGATCGATGGCAGAGCTTTATGTATTTATGATAGTAGAAACGAGATTTTCCGGGTATCAAAGTCCAAATTAAAAAGCAAAATGGTCAGTGAGCAGACTGTCTTGTCAAGAAGACATTCAAATACAGTGAAGAAAATAAGTATTTGAACACCCTCCTCTATTGCAAGTTCTCCCACTTAGAAATAATGGAGGGGTCTGAAATTTTCATTGTGGGTGCATGTCTACTGTGAGAGAGATAATCAAAAAAGAAAAATCCAGAAATAACAATGTATGATTTTTTTAACGATTTATTTCTGTGATACTGCTGCAAATAAGTATTTGAACACCTGCCTATCAGATAGAATTCTGACCCTCAAAGACCTGTTAGTCTGCCTTTAAAAGTCCACCTCCACTCCATGTATTATCCTAAATCAGATGCACCTGTGTGAGGTCGTTAGCTGCATAAAGACACCTGTCCACCGTATACAATCAGTAAGAATCAAACTTGTAACATGGCCAAGATCAAAGAGCTGTCCAAAGACACCAGAGACAAAATTGTCCAACTCCACACAGCTGGAAAGGGCTACGAAGAAATTGCCAAGCAGCTTGGTGAAAAAAGTTCCACTGTTGGAGCAATCATTAGGAAAATAGAAAAAGCTAAACATGACAGTCAATCTCAATCGGAGTGGAGCTCCATGCAAGATATCACCTCGTGGGGTCTCAATGATTCCTAGAAAGGTCAGGAATCAGCCCAGGACCACATGACAGGACTTGGTCAATGACCTGAAAAGAGGTGGGACGAAAGTTTCCAAGGTGACTGTTGGTAATACACTAAGACGTCATGGTTTGAAATCATGCATGGCACGGAAGGTTCCCCTGCTTAAACCAGCACATGCCAAGGCCCGTCTTAAGTTTGCCATTGACCATCTGGATGATACAGAGGAGTCATGGGAGAAGGTTTTGTGGTCAGGTGAGACCAAAATGGAACTTTATGGTCATAATACCACTAACCGTGTTTGGAGGAAGACGAATGATGAGTTCCATCCCAAGAACACCATCCCTACTGTGAAGCATGGGGGTGGTAGATATCCTGCTTTCGGGGTGTTTTTCTGCACATGGAACAGGACGACTGCACTGTATTAAGGAGAAGATGACCGCGGCCATGTTTTGTGAGATTTTGGGGAACAACCTCTTTCCCTCAGTCAGAGCTTTGAAGATGGGTCATGGCTGTGTCTTTCAACATGACAATGACCCGAAGCACACAGCCAGGAAAACCAAGGAGTGGCTCCCTTAAGAAGCATATCAAGGTTCTGGTGTGGCCTCACGAGTCTCCAGACCTAAACCCAATAGAAAATCTTTGGAGGGAGCTGAAACTGCGTGTTTCTCAGCGACAGCCCAGAAATCAGTCTGATCAGGAGAAGATCTGTGTGGAGGAGTGGGCCAAAATTCCTCCTGCAGTGTGTGCAAACCTGGTGAACAACTACAGGAAACGTTTGATCTCTGTAATTGCAAACAGAGGCTCTTGTACCAAATATTAACATTAGTTTTCTCAGGTGTTCAAATACTTATTTGCAGCTGTATCACACAAATAAATTGTTGAAAAAATAATACATTGTGATTTCTGGATTTTTCTTTTTAGATGATCTCTCTCACAGTGGACATGCACCTACGATGAAAATTTCACACCTCTCCATGATTTCTAAGTGGGAAAACTTCCAATATAGCAGGGTCTTCAAATACTTCAATGTACTACTTTCTAACTGCATGCTGTGTGTGTCCCGGGGCTACCAGATCCACATTGAGACATTGGACCACAAGGCCCTCAGGAAAAGCAGGTTTGTATTTTTTTAATGACATGGAAATCCTGCTGTGACCTTTGAATTTCCTTTCCTATAATGTTTAATAACAGGTTGAAGTTTTATTACCGCCACTGTTAACATGCAGAGCATAAAGCTGTCTGTCTCAGAAAAGACCACTTTAGAAACATTAGGTAATATTTCCCTTCATAATTAAAATAGTGAAGGAATCACCGGAAAGGAAAAGCTCGTTATTCCCAATGTATTGTATCCATTTTTTAAAATCAGGAAGTGCCTACAGGAAAAATTTAACAACTTCAACATACTGTACATTTAAAAAATAGCATATATGTGTTGCTGTTGGAGCACTTTTAAAGGGCTATGAAAATCCCCCTAAAAGCAGCTCGGCACAGCTCCATTATATCCCACCACGGCGCCAAAAATCATCCACACCAGCTGAGGCGCCGCGTTCTGCGGTCACGGCTTCTGCGAAGACTGGGCATCAGGCTTTGCGGACGGGGGCGGCTCTGAAGAACCCAGCCAAGAATGCCTCACTTACCTGCGTGCGCGCAGTAACACGCCCCAGCTCGACTGTGTTGTTCATCGCATACTGTGGCGTCTATGAACAACCCCCTAAAGCAGCACCGCTCGGGTCCGTCATAAGCCACACCGGCCAGCTGCGATGAGCCGCGATGGCTCATCTCCGCCTCGGAAGTGGATCGGTTGGGGATGCGGTTTGGCTGTGGTCGTATATCATCTGAATATGGCTCGAAACAATAGTGTAACATTGCCCCGGTAACTTCACTCGGTTGTGTGGTGTTCTCCTTTTCGAAAAGAGGTTCCGTGTCATAAGGGGTGCGTTTGTCTCCCATAGTTAGGGTGCACCGCGTGTTTTCATTGGCGAATGTCCGGGTGACATTACAGACGGAGGATGCAGCCAAAAGGCGACCACTTGGATATCGTAGAATGACACTTCTACAACTTTGCACATGGATGACGCGCTCTCCGCTCACATTTATTTTTTCGGATAGACATTGAAGTGAATAATGTTATATGTATTTTTCATTACAATATCTATTTTAGAATGTTTACAGGGATGACACTTGGGCTTTAAAGGTCCCACATTCTTGGTGATAGTGACGCTCTAAAATTGACTTAGTATAAAAGTTTCAATTTCATTTGAAAAAAAAAAAAAAACAAATTGGTTTTGTCATCTTAGTGTCAAAAAAAAGTCCCCTTGGAGAGCTACTTCTTTTTGACCCAGTTTTGTTCCCTCCTTGTCCATATTTGGCTAAGACTGCCCCTCTGATTGGTTGTCTCTGAGTAGAAGATCCATTTGTGGGACCACACCTTTGACTGTGAATGTTTCACACTGGATTTCAAGCACTTTGGGTTATGTTTTGCACCAGGCTTCCTTCAAACAATTGGACCTTGATACCTGAATGAAAGCCACACTTTGCTTTGATTGGAAAAGAGGACCTCGGACCACTGGCCAACAGTGCAGTACTTCTTTTCATTGTCCCAGTTGAGATGTTGGCTCAGGTTCAGAAGCGGCTTGAGCCGAGGAACCTGACTGTTCTAGCCCATCTCCCAAATGCGATCTGAAATTCGTGGTTTTGGAAGGGATGACTTGTGCGTCATTCCATTCTATCTAAATCTGTGCGAGATTCATGAATCACCTCAGTTTGATAATCTGCTGAATCCCACAGTCATCTCTTTGCTGGCGCTTCTTCTCCTGCCACATTTTGTCCTTCTATTGATATGGAAGCACTTTGTGAACAGCCAGCCTCTTGAGCTTTGAACATTGGTGGCTTACCCATCGTATGGAGGGTATCACCATTTACCAAGTCTGCAGTCTTCCCTCTGTTGAACCTGTTTGAGAAAATTGAAGCAAACAGAAGCAGTTTAATGAGACCTGGGGAATCCTGTAAATGTGCTATGAGTTTGGTAGATGATTAGTGTGTGACACTCAGTTTTAAACATTTATGGCCTGTAAAATTTGGGCTGATTTCTTCACAGTATTCGAAATTTTGAATCCCGATTTTGTGGATTTTATGAGATAGAAGCCCAAATGATATATAAATAAACAAATAAATACTTGTAATGGTTAAAATTCTGGGGCGTGAATCTATACTGTATAAAAGTTAAACTTGACATTAAATCAATTTAAATTGAGAATACATTTTGCCATAGGGAATAATGCAAAAATAGTTCCTCTATTAAACAACATTAAACATGTAATATCTAGTATTTATCAGTGTCCAAACACAGTTTGGTTCTATGGTTATTACCTTTTTGCTCTTTTTCAAGTCCTGTCACAAACAAAACAAAAAGAAAAAAACTCCACACTACAGCCAAAAAAAAGGCAAGACACTTGTGAAGTCAGGTTATTACTGATCATAAAACTCTTAAAGGTCTGAGATATGCTGAGATCCTGCATAACATCTTGCACAACAAACAGATGGGGGTTTTCTGTGACTGTAGAATCTTTTGCCCCCACGAAATCATTTTACATTAAGTCAGAATTGGATAACCGCATAAGTATTTAACTTACAGGTCCTACACATGTTCTCCCCGTGCCTGTGTGGGTTTTTTCCAGGTAATGAAATTTCGTGCCACATCACAAAACCATGTATTGTAGGTTAGTTGAAAACTCTAAATTGCCCATATCTGTGATGGTGAGAGTGAATGGTTGTTTATTTATATGATTGGTATATGATTGTCTGGCAAAGTGTTGGGTGTACCCTGTCTCATGCCCTCGAGTAAGCTGGATAGGCACCAGCACGCCTGTAACCCTGGTGAGGATGCATAGTATAAAGACTGGATGGATAGATGGATGGATCTACTATTCATTTAACCTATGGCTCAAAAGCCATACCTGGCTCTTTTGGTGGTTGTGTATGGCTCGCAGAGCCATCATAACGACATACTGTATTCAAGCAAGGGTGCTCAACGTATCCATCGCGATCGTGAGGCAGTTTTGGCCGATCACGTGACGGCTTGTCCAAAAACAAAAAAGTCAGCCTGATGTCATTTTTTTTTTTTTTTTGTAACATTATGGCAGCACACGTGACTTTCTCTAACAATGACCTGCTCCACACCCAGAGCCAAACATTCTTCTTCCTAGTTTACCTTGCACCACCCCCCTCCGCTCTTGAACGTCTACTGTCAGGAAAAGCAGGATTTTTAGTATGTTTTTAATAAGGCAGCCGGAATGGACCCATCCGTTTTTTTCACCACACAACAGGATTTTGACATGTATGGCTTTTTGTAACTCCCGCCATGAAAATCCTCTCGAGGTAAGAAGTAAGAAGTGACGTTATTAGCAGACGCCCACTCAGGTATGTTTATACCAGTTTTACCTGCGGGAAGGTAGCTCTTTGTTCCTTCGTGTTAGCCAAAATGCCGGTTAATTGTATCGCTGGATATTGCTTGAACACTTGGGAGGATGGATTTACTCTTCATACTTTTCATAAAGACCCGGTTTGTCGTAAAATGGATTGCACAGGTGCAAAGGATGAGTGCGTCGTGGGTTCCAAATGACAGATAGGTGTGTATGGAGCTACTATTACTATTAGGGGGGGGACACAAACCTTCTTTCAGCTCGCAGCGTCCACTGTGGCCTTTGGTGGGGACGGGGCGTGGGGTTTGTCGTCGTTGCTCGCGGCCGCGGCGTTCATTGTCGTCGCTCGTGGCCGGGGCATTCGCCCTCCTCCCCACCGGCCACCGGTGTTTCGCCCGGCATGGGTCCTCCTGAGTGGACATACTACATACTGTCATACAAACTGTCTGGGGAGTCTGTTGTTAGTTAGGAGTGATCCACATATCATCTAAATATGGCTTGAAACGATAGGGTAATATTGCCCCAGTCACTTCACTCTATTGTGAGATGTTCTGTTCTTCAAAAAGAGCTTCTGTGTTAGAAGGGGCGTCAGAAAAATCTGAAAATCTCTTTTGTTTCTCTCCCATATCAGGTGCCACTACACGTTTTCAATACCCCAATATTATCTGGATTACGCGATAGAGAATCGACTTCAAACATGTTCTGTTCAATCGCCATTTTGGAAGCTTGTGGGACATGGCTAAGGGGGAGGAGCTTAAGATCGCCATCGGAAAGGACCATTTAACTCCCTGATTGAGATGCTGAGCCACCTCAAGCACCAACCTGCTGTCACGGCCCGTCACGTCCAGCGCATTGAGAATTGGGGGGTCATCAAACTGAATGTCCACATCAGCACCGATCATAACTATAATGCATCCATTGCAGAGAGCTGCCTTAACAGCAGGGCTTGTGTAGCGCCTGCCTGTAATGACGCATTAAACTCGACTGAACCAGATCTGCACGTACACGTAACGGTGTTATTCGTCCACTGAAGAAGTCACAAGATTTAAATGCAAGTTAGTTTGTCAGTCAGTTATGAAAATCAATCTGAATATTTTCTACGTTATATTAATTTCATTCATTGTGTCTGACAACGCAGAATCACGGATGAGAATGACCAATATGGAAAAACACTGAAAATGTCTGCCAAGAAGGTGTGCGGGGGGAGATTCAAGGATGGGTGCGCCCCCCCTTTGGGCATGAAATTTTTTTTATAAAACACACTTGAATGGTGAACTCTGGTTACTTCTAACAGTGTAAATACAGGGCAATCATAATATTTTGAAAACTTAAAATATGAGTCCAAACAACCAAAATAATTTTGCCAAACGTCAGACATAAAAATGAAGACTGACTGGAATTTATAACAAATAAACTGCTGCACGTACAAGTTACACTTCAGAAATAAGTACACAAGTGCGAGAAAATACGTGATCTACAGGGCCAGTGCGACAGATAGGCCTAATTGTATTAACCCTCTCTGGACAGGATAAAATTTTGCAGAGAGAAAAATACTTTCAGACAATGATACTCTGGACTTAAAATTTTCGATTATATTAAACCTGTTGCAAATTTGCAACCCCTGCCCAGAAAGGGCAGTTGTCAATTATATAATATTTGAGAAATTTACGTCCAACTTACCTTTGTGATTCCTGCTTTGGATATGCTCCTGGATAAGTGCCGAGTGCACTTTGCCGAGAACGTACACTTTTTGTATGTGTTCGGTTAGACATGTTGATACTGTTTTTGTTCCTATCTGCATGGTTACACTTTTTTCAAGCCATGCCCATCTGAAATAGTTTTTTACCCCGTGCTTTTTATCAATTTCCCTGGCACGATCTTTATCTTTTCGCTCTAAGACTTTCGCCATACTGGAAAACGTGCAGACCGCTCGATAACATATGCGAACGTATGTCTATAAGTTATATCTATGCCGTAGTAGACAGAATGCTTCTCTATGAAATGTTAACATAAGAGTGAAAATACCGACGAATTAGGAATGTTGTTATTATAAACACCAAATTTAATCCAAACAGATAGCAATGCCATTTTCCGCTATCACAGCTGTGACTAATTTCAGGACGAGCGTTGCCGATAGATGCTGGGGGCCGGTCTTGATCACAGCCTCGCCCCGCGTCAAGCTGTGTTCCACAACGAGACATTTCACAAAAATGACATTTTGAGATGAAAAAAAATCAGAATTCTGCAAGTCCGTGGAAAATTAAATAAGATTGTAGTTTTGGACATAAAATGAAAGGTCATTGACGACATGACAACAACGTCAGATTAAAAAGAAATACAACAGACGACATTTGATTGTCGCATATTCAGCACAAATACTAATAATAGCAACTGTTCATTTTCAAATTGGACATTTAAAGGGGAATTCCGGTAGTTTGCATTAACAATGTATCCAATGGGTCATGTAATATGTACTCTTATCTTGACAATGTGATGTTAAAGCCCCTCTCATTTAAGAGTGTTTTGAGAAGATTTTTATCGACAATTACGAACTTTCAGGAACTCCACCATTTTTGTGAGTCACATGACCTATGTGCGCGGATGTGATGTGTTATGTGCCGTTCCAAACGCTCGATTAAATGATACACCATTATGCCCAGCGGACCCATGAGCGAGCTCTCCACAGAGCCCCGGAGATCGCTCAGCCGGGGAGGGACCTCCGGGGCTCACCGGGGAGCAAGCTCCGCCGCTCGGCTGTAAATGATGTTCAATATTCGTATGGTTCTTCAGGCGGAATGACGAGTCCGACGAGCTCACGGCTCCGGCACTCGGACACAGTTCAGAGGACATATAGCAATGACAGCCCAGGGAAGTGGAAACATAATTTACCAAAATTTAGATTCACATTTCTACCACCGAATGTCTTGAATGAGTTGGCACTGGGCTTCAAAGCCTGAAAAAAAAAACTCGATTGCAGCGTCCTACGATAGCCAGCATGGTTAGGATGGCTGAAGGTGAAGCCGCTCAAAGGACAACTTCAGTATCAACTCCCGAGTCAACTACCAGTGCCGTGCATGCGCAGTAAATCGTGCTTTCGTGCTCTCTTTTCACCGCAGGATGGCGGTAATGGCACTGTCTGAGCCCATAATAATTGCGTCACATCCGGTGGGAGCCCGCCATCTGTCGTTCATATCAGGAATTAGCCTCATGAGCTAACGCGGGAGAAAAAGATGAGCGTTGAATAAAATAGTTGGATAAAATGTTTAAAAAAAAAAACAAAATAAAAAACGAGCAATTGGCACACAGATTCAATGTTAACTTAACTTGTAACCTATACCAGTCGCCTTAGTTTTTTTTAAATTAATATTTTCCAGTTTTTAGTACAGTTGCGGCTTCATGCTTAATTTGTAAAGATTTCTTGATGATGGTGTTGTTTTATTTGGTACAATCATTACACAAGCTAAACAAGATATGTAACCACTCCGAAATTCATTGTCATAATTATCCTGACTTTCCTCGAAAGGGTCTAAATCGCCTGATGAACACAAATGTAATCATCAATAATAAGACAAGGTATCATTCCAGAGCGAATGGAGTCAATGATGGCCTGCCGTCACAAGTACAATGTAGGAGTCTTCTCTATGGTATGACACATTTGTTTTATTGATTTGTTTTTTTTTTATTATTACATGTGATGAGTGGTGATTGTTGAATTTTGTGATTGTCTTGTTTCATTTGCACTGCAACAAATTTAATCAACTAAACATAGTTTCTCTCAAACATGAATAGCATATTCCCTCCAAGATTGATAACACATACTCTTCAGTAAATTTCTAAGCACAAAAAAAACGGTAAAATTATTTTGGACGGAGCTGGGATAGGCTCCAGCACTCCAACCCTTATGAGGTTAAGCAGTTTGGAAAACGGATAGATGGATAGTTTCTGACATCTAGCGGACAGAATATGAACTTTGAAATTTATCACAAAATGTGGCGCAATCACTGAGAAAAAAACAATCTAAGTTTTCATCCTAAAAAAATAGGATAATATTGTTATTTTTTTTTACACATGCTACAGAGCAAAAATATGAATTTAAAAATATATTTTTTGTTTTGTTCATTGAACTGATCAATCCATTAAAATCTCTGCTGGATAAATGATATCCAAAACAACATGACATCAGATTTCAATAGGTTTACATTCTTGAAACTAATTTTCAGGATGTCACTGCTTGTAAAACAATTATGAGAGCAGAATATGTACGTCATCACTGGTTTTGAGTCATCACGCAAACTGAAAGTGGTGTTATTTTCAGAGGACTTTGATCCTTTGTGTAGAAGTAAGGATACATTTTCTTGTTACCAGACAATTGTGGCCAAGTGGAAGGGCTCTTTATGTCTAATTTTGTGTTTGTAGTAGATTCAAAGAAGGAAACTGATCTTTCGTTCATGTCCACACGAATTTGGATCCTCTCCAGTTTCACCGGTGGATTCCAGGATCCATATGGTCCTTTCATTTTGTATTTACCATCACGACATCCGATGATCCATGAAGTGATGTTAACTGGAGAGTCCCCCCACGCTATCCCCAGTCGCCAGTCTTTGTTGTCTCCTACCTCAACATCCCAGGTGTGCGTTTCTGAGTCCAAAGCAGAACCGAGCACAGCGTTCCAGTTTAACCTCTCTGGATTGTTTGGGCGCTGGCCTCCGACTTTAGAACTCACACTCGTCAGATCTTCAGACAGCCTGAGTGTTTGAATGGCAGTGTTTGGGTCCAGAATCACAGGACTGTAGGAAACCATCTCCCTCATTTGTTCCAATACAGTGAACTTGAGGTTGCCCACATGTTTGACTTCATCCAGCAGAGCTCCTGGGAGTAGTTCGGGTTCATCAGGCAAGAGTTGGATCCTGGTAATTACGTCCCGGAAGTTTTTCATTAAGGAATCATGGTCAGATGTCATCTCCTCTGTAGTTCTGATCATGTCTGAGAGGGCGGTCATATCTCTGTTTAGAGCCTCAATCTTTTCCTTCATAATCTGTCTTTTCTTCTGCTCCTCCTCTCTCAGAGCAGACAATCTTTTCTCCTCCTCAACATGCAAAAAGTGATGAAGCTCCGCAAAATCTTGCCTAATTTTGCTTTCAACCTGGTTCCTCTGGACCTTGATATACTCTTCTTGTTCAGTGCAATTGTCTCTAGTCGTAGTATAATCATCGCATCTTTTCTTTGCATCCTGCAGAGCTTTCTGGAGTTCCTCTTTGTGATATTGTGGAACTTCATCCAGAGGACAGAACTTATGGCCAGCGTGGATTTTGGCATCTCTGCAGACCAGGCAGATAGACTCCTGGTGGTCCAAACAGAAGAGTTTCAGTTTCTCATCGTGAAGCCTGCAGATCTCCTTTGGCTTCACTAAAGCTTGTGAAAAGTCCTCACACAGATTCCTCAAAGTTAAGTTCGGATGTATATCAATCGAATTACACCTTTTTTTACAGACTGGACATGATCGATCTCCTTCCTCCTTCCGCCGCTGTTGCAAACATGCACGACAGACGTTGTGACTACACGGCAGCATGACAGGATCTTTAAAAATGTCCAAACAGGTCGGACAGCAAAGGTGCTCTTTGGCTTGACTAGCCATGGTCCGAGTGAAGACACTGCAAGCTTTGAGCCTTCACGCTCAGGAACGCTCCAGTCTGTCTGTCTTAGTCACGAGTAAATGAATGCTTTATTGTCCAAAAAGTTCCAAAGTCTAATCGCTGTGCTTGTATTTTTTTATGACTTTGATAGATGGCACTTGGGATTGTATATGATTGAACCTAGTTTATGTATTTATAATAGTAGAAAGATGAGATTTTCCAGGTATCAAAGTCCAAATTAAAAGGCAAAAAGGTCGGTGAGCAGAATGTCTTGTCAAGAAAACATTCAAATAGATATTGACACTTACTGCATCATTTGCAGAATACATTAAAGTACAGTATGAGCATGTTTTCCTTTCAGCGTGTTAAACCTGAAAATTATCTGGATGACTGTTATTTTGTTTGATATAAATCAATGCATGTCCATGGTAAATTCTGACATACTGAATGTGTGTTTTGGGCCCTAATGTTTTTTTTTTTGTGTGTGTCATTCGAAATATATAAATATTTTTATATATTTTACACATAAATATTTCAAACTGTGAATCACCAGAGAAACACCAAATGAATAAAAACTACCGTAATTATGATAAAAAGAGAAGTCATTGGTGTTCATTTCCAATCAATTGTAGTCAATATTGTCCACTAATGGTGTCACACACATGGCCCTCGTGCTAGAACTGGCCTCTCAAGGGGTCCAGGTCATGGGGATAGACAACGCATTCACAGGTATTTTTTTTCACTAAAAGCTCCTGTTGTTGATTTTATCCACTGAAGGGCACACTGACAACACTTAAATAAGTAATACACACGTGAAGGCCAATGATTTCATAAGTATTGATCCAACCATTTTTTTTCTTGGTTAGGGTCACTAATGTAAAATATACTATAAAATATAAAGTTTATTTCATGCATTACCACAACTTTTCATGCATACATTTACGAAGTATGCATAACTGAATGGTGCATGCTCACTCATTCATAATACTATCGAAATATCTAGCCATCCATTCAGCCATCCATTTTCTTAGCCGCTTATCCTCACAAGGGTCACGGATGTGCTTGAGCCTATCCCAGCTGTCAATTGGCTGGAGGCAGGGTACACTCTGAACTGGTTGCCAGCCAATCACAGGGCACCTGGAGACAGACAAGTCACACTCACAATCACACCTTGGGGCAATTTAGAATGTCCAATTAATGTTGCATGTTTTTGAGATGAGGGAGGAAACCGGAGTGTCATGGGGATGATCTGGCCACTGTCGTGGGCGGTGCCACCTCAGACAACTGTCAGCTGTGTCACATTTGAGACATTAATGAACTAAGTATAACTAAGTATTTAAGTGGTAAATGTGTCATCGCCATTTGCCAGTTCGTTGTGCATGCTTCAGTGCATTCTGGGACACTCTGCTACTGTGCGTAAGTTAGAGCAATCCTGAGTCACGATTCTGTGCCCTTTGGTTTCACGGCGTCTTGTCACGTTTCTTAGTTTGGCTCATAGTCATCGGATCCCGTTTCATGCTTTTGGATCTCGCCTCTAGTCTAACGTTTGTGTGCCTGGTACACCTGGTACTGACCTGCTTTTGGAATAAACCCACTCTGATCATTATGCCGTTGCCTGGAAGTCGTGCATTTGGGTCCGCCCCCGTGCCGCTGGTTCATGACACCGGCGTGCACGGAGAAAAGACCAGATACTACTGGACAAGGTCGTTCGCTACCACGGCCTACCAGCGGACATGGTATCGGACAGAAGACCGCAATTTATATCCCGATTCTGGAAGGAGTTCTGCTCCCTCATCGGGGCAAAAGTAAGCCTTACCTCAAAAAGAGAGAATAAACCAGGAGCTGGAAACCGGTCTACGCTGTCTGCCTTCGCACAATCACAGCACGTGGAGCCAGCACCTCGGATGGGTGGAGTATGCCCACAACTCCCTGCCTTCCACCTCCACAGGTATGGCTCCATTCCACATAGTGCACGGTTACCCTCCCTCTCTGTTTCCATCTGTGGGCACCGACTCCATGGTACCATCCGCATTGGCAGTAGTGAGACGCTGCAAGCGGACCTGGCAAATAGCCGTAAGAGACTAGTGCGCATGGGCAGCTCCTACAAGTCCACGGCGCCCCCCCCTGAACCCCAGACTGGTGGCCATCCAGGCCACCAAACACGATGCGTCCGGGCGGACAGGTCAGGAGGACGACCCGGACGCCAAGCACCAGGGTCCCCACGGGGCGATTCGGGCGGACGACCTCTGTGAGGAACCAAACTGCGAGGCAGGAACCAGAACGAGGGAGGCCACTGCTCTGGACGAAAACCTCCCACGCCGTCGTTGCAAGACGACCAGGGATTGGTCGCCAACGAGGCCAGGTCCTGGAGCGGCTGGGCGAACTCAGGAGTGAAGAAGATGATGGAGAGCAGGACCAGAGCCATGACCGCCACCCCGAAGTCTCTCCAGCTCCTGGGTGGCTCCACAGAACTCTCCAGCTCTTGCTGGACAGGGACGTGAGAAGACGGCGACCCCGTCGCCACCCCCTCCTGGACAGCAGCTTGAGAAGGCGGCGCCATCGCCGCCCCCTCCTGGTCAGCAACGTGAGAAGGCGGCGCCATCGCCGCCCCCTCCTGGACAGCAACGTGAGAAGGCGGCGCCATCGCCGCCCCCTCCTGGACAGCAACGTGAGAAGGCGGCGCCATCGCCGCCCCCTCCTGGACAGCAACGTGAGAAGGCGGCGCCATCGCCGCCCCCTCCTGGACAGCAACGTGAGAAGGCGGCGCCATCGCCGCCCCCTCCTGGACAGCAACGTGAGAAGGCGGCGCCATCGCCGCCCCCTCCTGGACAGGAACGTGAGAAGGCGGCGCCATCGCCGCCCCCTCCTGGACAGGAACGTGAGAAGGCGGCGCCATCGCCGCCCCCTCCTGGACAGGAACGTGAGAAGGCGGCGCCATCGCCGCCCCCTCCTGGACAGGAACGTGAGGGCGTGCCCGTCGCCGACAGAGCAGGAGTGTGGAGCGTCCGCGGGCCGGTCGCCACTGCCACTCCAGAGCACGGACGAGAAGCGGCTGTGGAGACGTCGCCACCTTCTGGACAGCAACGTGAGGCGGCATCGGGTCGGTCCCCACTGTCACGTGAGCTTGCAGTGCATCCGTAGAAACAGCAACGTGGGCGTGGCGCGGTGGCGAATCCGTTTCCAGGGCAACGTGAACCTGAGTAGGCGGAGAGTCAGTCGAAACTGACACGGGGGCGTGTCTCGGGAGCGGCTCAGGTCCAACTGCCGCGTGAGCTCTGCTCGGAACCGCCAACACTGCGACGTGCACTTGAGGTGGCAAGTCTGTTCCCACTGTGGCGTGCACTTGGCAAGGGGACGAGTCGGTTTCCACGGCAACGTGAACCTGAGCAGGCGGAGAGTCAGTCGAAACTGACACGTGGGCGTGTCTCGGGAGCGGGTCAGTTCCAACTGCCACGTGAACCTGAGTCAGCAGCGAGTCCGTCGCCGTTGCGACGTCAGCGTAGGTCGGCTGGTTCGCCAATCCTTGCCGGACCTGGGCCGTGAGAGCCGCCAATTCGGCGCTCTGCCGCTCTATCTCTGCCCGCATTTCGCAGCGGAACGCCTCGTGATTAGGCGGCTCCTCCTCCGTCCTGGCTGGAAGCTTCGCCACCTGCTGCGGGTCTGCCGGTCTCACCGTTGCCGGCGAGGAGTGGGAGGACGGTGTCTTCGTTGCCGCGCAGCGAGAGACACCAGGGAGCGCCTGGCCGGAGCGTCTCCTCTGTCCGCCACGCGGAGGTCCCGGGTAGATGGCCAATCGGGTTCCCTCGTACCGATTAGTGTACTTGGATCTACCGGGCGAAGTCGCTCGGGTGCTGGAAACGCGGGGAGGCGGTGCAAACTGACTGGGGTGAAAGATCGGACGAGCAGATTCATATTCAAATTCGTCGGAGTCGTACTCAGGCAGCCGGTCATACAAATCGTGGTCCTCCTCATATTCCGAAAAGTCAGAGTCCAGAAGAATATGAGGAGCCGGACGGGTCGTGTTCGGGACGTATTCATACCTCGCTGGCGGAGCGTAAGACACGGAAGTGGAGGACATCAGGGAGCCTACCCGGATTGGGCAGGCTTGGTCCTCCGGCAGACGGTCTACCTTGCGTCGGTCCCGGCGACGCCGGGTCTTTCCTGCTGGGTCCTGTACTGGCCAGTTCGTTCTGTCACGTCCCATCAGAACGAGAGGTAGGACCCAAATGCAGGAACTCGGAAGATGCAAGGTAGTTCAAGAAGAGACACGTTTATTGTACACAGAGGTCGGGGATCCAGGAGGCAGTCCGGTGCAGCAGCAGTAGTTGTGACGTCGGGCGAAGAGAACGGATGAGTGGGCAGGCAGTAGTCGGTACACGGGGAAACAATCAACGCAGGCAGAAGGATCAAGGACTCAGGCTTACAAGGTTGGTCAGAGAACGGACGGAGGTCGGTACACACAGGTTCAGTCAGGGATACGAGAGTGCTGGAACGGGACATAAAGCTCAACGAACTGGCGGAGGACCAGTCGTCACCGGGTCCTATAGATACGGGGGATGATCAGCCCGCATGAGGAGCAGGTGTGCGCCTCCCAATAAGCGCAGCCGCGCGGGCACCTGCACAGCTCATGCTGAAGCGGCAGGATCATGACAGCCTCTACAAGTACAGTCATGGCTAAAAGTATTGGCACCCTTCTCTCATTGTTCTAGCATTCAAAACACTGAAAAAAAACGGTGATCCTAATTGACTTAAAACAGGAAAGGTTTTGTCTGGTTTCACGTCAGACAGACATTAAAAGAAAAGCATGTGTGTCTTTTTATACACTATATTGTCCAATTATATGATCATCCAAACGCTCAAGATGATAAAACAACTGACAAGGAGGGTTTTTAAGAAGAGGCTATTATTTTTCACAACCAAGAAATGCTGTCACAGTGCATATACAGTAAATGATGAATTGCTGCGTGTCGTTTATCACAGAGCAACAGGGTGGATTTTGCCAACCAATCATTCAATGCAACATTCTTTTGTGTCAGAAAGTCTCCTCTAATTACTTCTAGCCTGAAGCTTTGCATTACAAACCCTCCTCACCTGGAGCACAGTGGGGAGAAAGCTCCTTGAATGCATCGCCCGCAGTGTCCACTGGACCAACTGCAGTGGGAGGAGATTACCTGAAGGTCAGCTGTGTCAGTTATGGTCATCTGTTGAGGTCAGAAGGTGAACAGAAAGAAGGCCTGGAGCTATCTGCTGTTTTCTTTGGTTTTCAATACAACATTTTTGAAGGAAGTAAAGTCAAGTTTACATTCCCAGCATCACAATACAGTCACCAACTTGAATAATTTGATTATTTTAACATCTTCCCGCTTTTTTTCCTTTGGACTGGACTGTTCTGGTTTGAATGCAAAGGTATTCAAGGTCATTGCCAATTTGGCCTCTTAACCTTTAGAGTCTCCAGCCTCAAGTATGCACTTCACTTTGTTCATTACATTTATTGAATGTTTTGAGCACTTCTACATGTAATACTAAGTATGACTATCTGAAAAACGTAGGTTGTAGTGGTGTAAAGCTACACTGCATCATTAGGTGTTTCTAATAGTTTGCCCCTCATATACTGTACTTAGGTTAAAAGGCCCTATGACTGACTCTCAACCAGTCTGTCACCCTAAGTCAGCTAGGATAGGCTCTCGCTCACCCGTGACCCTTATGACAACAGCAACTATTAAAAACACGAAAGGATGGATGTCTAAAAATGTAACCAAAATATATCAGAATCAACACCCACATTGATGCATGTACATCAATGACAATGTCAATATGTAAATGCACTCCTTGTGTTGGAACTCTCTAAAACAGGGGTGCTCAATGCGTCGATCACGAGGCAGTCTTGGTCGATCGCGACAGCGTGCCGACAAAAAAAAAAACCATTTATATTTATGCGTATTTTTCTGACCTTTAGCTCACTGTGCATGTGCAAACAATGACACTGAGTACAGCAAAACACGCTAGTCAGCGAGTTCGCCCACTATTTTAAATTGAAAAATGTAATTTAAAATGGTAAATACGACCGACATTCCACCAAAAAACAAGCTAAGAATGAGGAAAGTCAACAAACTAAAATCCCAATTGGCCGCACTTTTCACACATCAGAGTTCAACAGCGAAAGCTGCCACCCAAGCATCATTCTGGGTTTGTCACATCATTGTTAATAACAAGAAGTCCTTCCAAGACGGAGAGATGGTAAAAGAGGTACAGCTGACTCATTGTTCTGATCTTTTAAAAATAAGGCGGAAATATTAATATAGTAATAAAAAGCTCTACCGCAGTTAAGCGGCGCTGTGAAGCCATGGCTGATGTGTGGAAGTTCATCGGAGATTGTGAGTGTTTGTCACTGCAGTTGGACGAATCTATTGACGAGAGTGACACAGTCCAGGTGTGCATTTTCATTCGTATGGTGTTTAATGATCATCAACGTGAACTCAGATAGTTACAAAAAATGTTCATAGTGATGTTGTGTTGTGCAATATTGGCTCACGCGGTTATGCAAGGCACACAAACATACATTTACACATAGAGTATCCTCATATACTTTAAAATAAATATATTTTGCATTTTTGTAGTGGGTAGATCTTTGTCACTTGGTCATTCTATTTCATTATTGGTCATTCTAAAAAAAAAAAAAAAAAAAGACACCCCTTCACCCCCACGTGCACTGATTGTATTTTTAACCCGTTTTGTGAGGATTGACTATTTTAGAATGAAAGATTTTCACAACTCTTTTCGTAAAACGTTCCATAGACCAAAGTGAGATCAAATGTATTAACTTGCAAAATTCCACCTTCAAAGCCATAATAGTTGGACACAAATTCCCGCCTTCTCAAGCCCTGAGGCTCGAGAGGGAGTCTGCATGCAAGCAAGAATCCATTGAAAGTGGTTGGGTGGTTCTTCCTTATAAAAGAGCTGTGAGTACTCCAACTTTTTCGACTGATTCCAAGAAGGACAGCACTGCTGTTGTTGCTTATGGATGATAAATGAGCAAAGTGGTGCTCTTCATGCAACTTGATCCTTTCTTTTGCTGGTCCTGCAGATCCAAACAGTGCCGTCAAATACTACAACATCTCAATGTAGGTTGAACAGTGAAGACTATTTGTTGTCTATGGATATTTTCCATAGCATGCATTTATTTTATCATGGAAGTTTCTTTTTTTTCTAGTACAGACAAGGATGCTCCTCTCTTGTGAATATGTGCTGTTGGCTGCAGTACTGACTTGCGTTTGGACTCAAGAACTGCAGGATAACAGAAGAGCCAAGTACCGTACAAAACCACTGGCTGCAAATATTTATGATGGGCAAGGTAAGTAAAATGAAGAATATCTATCTATCTATCTATCTATCTAATGGTTGTCTTGAAGTTCCATTTTTGCAACTTTAAACATGTTCTGTAATTCATTAATTTGGAAAATTCTTCATTCTACTGTGTATGACTGTTTTCAAACCTTTATTTGTTGGTACATTAGAAAAATATGTATATTGAAATATTGTTGATTTACTCATGAATTGGCTTATGGTGAAATTTGGACCTGTTTATTTGGATTCATTCCTTTGTATGAATGGCAGTTGGGGAAAACGAATGTGAGTTTTACCTACTGCCATCTCGTGGAAAAGCATTTAATTGTTCTGTAAATCACGATCGTTCGTGGCATACAATAGGTGGATGAACGAATACTATACATTAATTGAAGTGAATAAAAACATTCTACGAGAATTAATGTTTAAAAAAATGAAACTAGATCATTTCTGTCTGAACATCTAATGATCTCTAATAGCCAAATGTCAGAAATAATGCATTACATTAATTCTGTTTACGCAAGTTGATTTTTGTGTACAGTTTACTCGTCAGTGTAGTTCCACTGCAACACTTTTTTTTTTTTTTTTTTTTTTTTTTACTTGAATATTTTTGTTAAGAAGGAACACCACTTTTTCACAATTCCATCGAGCTGGAATCTCGCCCATGAGGAGTTTGCATGTTCCCACTGTGCCTGCGTAGGTTTTCTCTGGGTACTCTGGTTTCCTCCCAAGAGGCCCTGTAGCTCAGTGGTTAGAGCATTGGTTTGGTAAACCGGGGTTGTGGGTTCGTATCCCACCGGGGTCTCCACTCCCTGAGAAGGGTTGCGTCAGGAAGGGCATCCGGCGTAAAACTTGAGCCAGACAAATATGTGCGTTCATCTGAGATGACACGCTGTGGCGACCCCGAAAGGGACAAGCCGAAAGAAACTTACTTACTCTGGTTTCCTCCCACATCCCAAAAACATGCATGGTAGGTTAAATGAAGACTCTACATTGCCCATAGGTGCAAATGGTTGTCTATATTCGCCCCGCAATTAGCTGGCGACCAGTTCATGGCATACCCAACCTCTGGCCCAGTCAGATGCAATAAGCTCCAGGCTGTGACAGAGCAGAAAATGGACGTATGGACGGGGCTTTCATTTCACCTTCATTCTATTCATTTGTAAACATTTCATAAATTATAGATTTCAGTTACATAGTTAGGCAGTATCTGAATTTGCACATTGCTATTTTATATTTTTCTCAATTTGATGTTCATGCACTGATTTCAAACTCAGATCTAAAGTTGTTGTTTTTCATTGAATACTTTTACTTACTCAATATATCGTTCCGGATTTGTCACATCTTTGTTAATAACAAGAAGTCCTGCCAAGACGGAGGGATGGTAAAAGAGGCATAGCTGACTCAATCTTTTGAAAATAAGGCGGAAATATTATCTTAAAAAAAGCTCTACCACTGTCAAGGAGTACAGTTACATGGCACTGTGAGGCCATGGCTGATGCGTGGATGGACATCTCGGATTGTGAGTCTTTCTCACTTCATTTGGACAAAACCACTGACGTGACTGATACTGCCCAGGTGTGCATTTTCATTCCTGTGGTGTTTAGTGATCATCAATGTGAACTCAGATAGTTACAAAAAGTGTTTATAGTTAATTATGTTGTGTTGTACAATATTGGCTCCTGCAGTTATGCAAGGCACACATGCTTGCAGGGCACCCCTGTTCTAATGTAACAGTACTCTTAGTTGATTATAAATTTTGATTTCTTTGCTCACAGCACCCTAATAATAGTTAAAGGAATGTATGTTGTATCTTAACCCAGAGTAAACGTGTTTAAAGTGATTGCGCTTGCTTTCTCTTGACGCAGCCATCCTGGATGAGGACTGTAGCTTGGAGCTCTCCTTTTTACTGGACAGCTCTGAGAGTGCCAAAGACAATCATGAGCAAGAGAAACAGTTTGCTATGAACTTGGTGGACAAACTCCAAGGCCTGAAACTACAGACAGGCCGCAGTTTGAGTTTAAGGGTCGCCCTGCTTCAGTACAGCAGTACAGTTATCACTGAGCAAAGATTTAACGACTGGAGGGGCATAGAGAACTTCAAGAACCGCATCGCTCCCATTGTTTACATCGGTCATGGAACCTACACCACGTATGCCATCACCAACATGACAAAGATCTACCAAGAGGAATCCAGCCCAGGCAGCATTAAAGTAGCTGTGCTCCTAACTGATGGCTCCTCCCACCCAAGAAACCCGGATATTTTCTCTGCTGTCGCCGAGGCCAAGAACCAGGAGGTCAAGTTCTTCACTCTGGGCATTACCCGCACCGCCAATGAGCCCATCAATGTTGCTCAGCTTCGCCTCCTTGCCAGCTCTCCTACATCCCACTTCCTCCACAATTTGCAAGACAAGGACATAGTTGAAAAGATAGCCACTAAGATTGTGAGTTTTTTTTCATCATTACGTATTTTCTGTGTATAGTATTCACAGCAGACTCATGCAATGAAAGAATAACTCTGGATTTAGATTTTTTTACACTTGACTGATTAATTTGTCTCCATGATCTTATCCAATATGTTGAATGTTTTTCTTTTACATTTAGCATTATTTTTTATAATTATTATTATTTAAGTGACATTTACTAATTTCCAACTTTGTTATTTCTGATCAATTTGTGACGAGAATGTCTATTTGATATCCAATATACATTATTCGACAATAGTTAAAATACTTTTTAATATGCTGCTGAAAAAAAAAATCACACGGCATAAACCTATGTGAAAGAAAGGGAAAAAAAGATAAATTTTTCTGTATTACAGTTTCTTACCACATACAGTATATTTTTGTATTTATTTTTTATTTAAATATTCTGCTGTAATAAGTGAATTCCTCCTCAGGGGATCATTCAAATATCTTGAACTTAATTTTTTGTTTTGTTCTGCTATAAGAATACAATTGAAATTCATTTGTTTGCTTTTATTTGCAGAGTGACCTGGCTGATGAAGGAGTAAGTACCCCTTCCCTCCCAGTCCAAACTCACAATATTATTGCGATTGGGTTGGACTGCTGTATACTGATTCTAAAGCTATCCTTATGAATTTTGTCTTTTTCTTTCAGTGCCCATTGACTCAAAAGTGTGCCTGTGAGAAAGGCGAGAGGGGGCCCAGCGGGCCTGCGGTGAGTTTCAACGTCTTTTGAAGTGTCACAACAAGTCGACATGCCCTCAAGATGAGTTTTTTTTTTATGGCAATTGCACGTTTAAACAATCGTGTTAAATGCTCGTTGTGTTCCATTTTCTGTAGCCTGCAGAAATATTACAAAATCAATATACGACAGTTTTCCACTTCGTCAGGTACATGTGCAAAGTCTAATTAACTACACTATAAGAAGTGTTTCAAAAATTCTACCTTTGCAAAGGTAATAATGCTTACTTTTAGTTGACAATATCAAAGAGTTACTTGTTACATTTTGATTGTTATATTTAGCTAATGTACACAAGCCATTAGAAACTCCTCTCAGTAAGCTGTAGTACAACTACAATAATAGAAACAATGCAATACCTCTCACAGTGTCAAAACTGGGCAATATTATTTTACCAAAAATGCACTTTAAAGATCCATCCATTTTTTATAGTGCTTATACTGCTTAAGGTTGTTTGGAACTGGAACCCATCTCAGCCTAGCACATCTTCTTCAGAGTTCTGAGGAATGAGGTTTGAATTCCATCTTGCCCATTACTGTGGATGTGAGTTTGAATGCTATCGATTTGTCCAGGGAGTACTCCATGTCTCACCCAAAGTAAGCAGGGATAGACAAACCCCAATGAGGACAAGCAGTATTAAAAAAAAAAAAAAAAAGACGTTTTTTTTTTTCTTGCTTTCCCCAGTGGTCATAAGTGAAGTCCTAGACTTCAGCATGTGCAAGTCTATGCATTATTCCAGCTCTGGATGTGACATACTGAGTTTCCTTAGTGCATTATCGCACAGGATTGTCTCAACCCTGCACTTATACACCCACATTGAGATGCTTATGCAAACTTCTATTCAACTGGAAAATAATCACGCTGTGCTGACAGACAGCTGCACAACCATCAACCAGGTGCTTTCTCCTTGGAGAGATTCTTTAAATTCTTCCACTAAGACAAGGCTGCTCCCATAATTGCTCTTATTGGTTTAATGGTCACGAACCAGTGATGTCTGGAGGATAGCAACTGACATAGATCCAGGTGCGTCTCTAGTCAACGCAATAACCCCCGGCCCGGATGGGCGAGACCACTCATGCCCCATTTATGCTTTAGACGTCATCTAGAAGTGACTCGTGGTGTCATCCATAAGCGTTTTGCACGTATTTAGACAAAAAAAATTCTTGACATGGGTATCTGGGATTTCACTGTACCACAGTATCCAAATAGTGAAACACCAGGACTGAGCCACCAATTCTAAAACCGTGGTTTTGTTTCCTTCTTCAGGGGAAGAAAGGTCGTCCGGGAGAAGAGGGAGCCCCTGGGCTGAAAGGGCAAAAGGTGTGCGCCCATTCACACACATGGAAAGACCCTCTCGGCTGACAGGCTCTTAAAAAGTTATTTATATCTTTATCACCGACTCAGGGTTCCACACCTGAGATCCATTTTTCAGTTTGGAACAAGTTGTCATGAGTTCACTTTCCCAAGACTGAGAAATTATTATCAAGACATGAAGCAAATTACTGTTAAAGACAATGAAAAATACATGGATGACTTGAAATGACTGGTCACAATGACCAGAATATACAGTATATATTCCAAGTACAGATGAGACCGTGTATACACTGGATAGCCCGCAGGTTTGCGTGTATTAAATATCAATTTTTAATCCAATGCCACTGTCCAAATATGGAACATAGGCCAGTCATTTGGATATTTGTATATTTTGTTCACCTTCGTTCAATCACATTCTGACTTAAACTACCAATACATGTTCATTCTGTCTCTCAATGTTCAGCCTACAATGACCAAAATTGACCGAGAACTCCTATCTATTGAGCTAATAACTCAGTATGCTGACGTTTCAGGGTGAAGCAGGAATAAGTGGTCTACCCGGGCGGGACGGTGCTGAGGTAACCAACCAAAATTCTGTTAAAACATGCACATTTATACTCTTACGCTTTAATAGTTAATCACATATATTTTCAGGGGAAATCCGGTTATAAAGGAGAGCAAGTGAGTCAAGATAACAAATGGCCGATCATTTTATGAAACACAGTTCATGTTTGCATGTACTAAGCACAGTAATCTATCCATAGGGTGAAAGGGGAGAGTGCGGCACTCCAGGAATCAAAGGAGACAGGGTACGAAAACGTGACTAAGTAATCATAATGTATTTCTTAGAATTTGCACAATGTTAATCTGTATTGTCATTATGTGACCTGCTGCAGGGTCCTGAGGGTTTGATTGGTGTAAGAGGACTTAGAGGATTGCAGGTCAGTAAATACTGAATAAGAAGAGGCATATTCACAATACAGAATAGAACTCATTACTATGGCAATGGTCTTGTGCTGGTAAATTGAGATCACCCTTTCTGACTCAATATTAGAATTACATTTCAGGCAGCAATTAATCGTGTTCCAAATAGAGCATTATACCTGAGTAGGTGTCTGTATGCGTGACATGCAGTAGACTATACGCTTGGTAAATTCTTTATCACAATCAAAGCTATGCGCTATAGTCTCTTTTTGTTATGTTGTTTACCTGGAGGATTTTCCTGCATTTTTAACTTTGCCTGCATTGTCAAAATTTTTTCAGTAATTAGCCAAATCTGGTGTTCAACTTGGACCCGACTTGGTTAACAATAAGGGAGTGGAAAAAAATTATAACAGTGAGATACACATACTACTTTCTAACTGCATGCTACGTGTGCCCAGGGGCTACCAGGTCCACATGGAGACATTGGACCAGAAGGCCCTCAGGGAAAGCAGGTTAGTATCTTTTTTAATGTCATGGAAATCCTGCTGTGACTTTTGAATTTCCTTTACTGTAATGTTTCACAACAGGTTGAAGTTTTATTACTACCACTGTGTGTTAACATGCAGGACATAAAGCTGTCTGTCTGTCTCAGAAAAGACACCTTTGGGAGAATTTGGTAATGTTCCCCTTCATAATTAAAATAGTGAAGGTATGAACCAGAAAGGAATAGCTCGTTATTCACAATGTTTTATATCCATTTTCTAAAATCAGGAAGTGCCTACAGCAACATGTTTAACAACTTCAACACCCTGTAGATTTAAAATACATGAAAAGTTAGTGTATACTTTCATGTGAGGACATGTCTATAGGATTTCCATAGACATAAATCATCCTGCTATGTATTGATGTATTTTGAAGTATCCTGGGAGGAAATATGATTAAATTTAAATTATGTTACTGTTTCATGGCTATAATGCAATATATTGGAGTTTTTTTACCATTGGTCATGAATGCATTTCGTGGTGCCTTTAGATACAAATAACTTGACTATCTGTTTTTTCTTTGACATCCGGGCAAAATGTTGAGGTACAAGCATTGTACGGTGGCAGTGAAGTCAGCTCACTTCACGAAAAGCAGCGGTTTTACAGCTAGTAAACAATATTCTTCAAAGAAGAGGCTTTTAAATGGCCCTTCCAATTGAAGTTTACTGTCAACAAAACCGTCTAAATCTTTTGCCATCTGCTAGGCTAACACATATTGGGAAACACCATAGACATGAATAGCATTCATGTGTCGCCATATTTTTGGTTATTTAGAGCTAAATAGTTATACTCTAAAATGGACTTAGTATCTTCTTCTTTTTCTTTTGGCTTATCCAGTTAGGGGTCGCTACAGCGTGTCATCTCAAATGAACGCATATTTTTTTTGGCACAGTTTTTACACCGGATGCCCTTCCTGACACAACCTCTGTGGTTTAGCCAGGGAGAGAACCTTACAGCACCAGGTATTCCCAGGCAGTTTCCCATCCGAGTACTAACCAGGACCAAACCTGCTTAGCTTCCGAGATCTGGCATTCTCAGGGTAGTATGGCTGTGAGCAAAATGGAGTTAGTATAAAAGTTTCAATTTCGTTTGGAAAAAAACCCACATTGGTTTTGTCATACTAGTGTCCAAAAAAGGCCCCTTGGAGAGCTACTTCTGTTTGACCCAGTTTTGTTCTCTCCTTCTCTATATTTGGCTCGGACTGCCCCTCTAATTGGTGTCTCTGAGTAGAAGATCCCTTTGTGGGACCACACGTTTGTTATGCTGACATTGCTGTAATGGCAGCGGAGATGTAGGCAGAGGGCTTCGCTAGTGACAGAGATAAGCTTGACAAATTCAAACTACCTTATTTCACCTCTCTGAAGAATATCTGGAATTTAGGAAAGTGTGGACGATTTGAAGTCATATTTGATATTTTCTGAGGCGCCAAAGAGCCACTATTACATCCCAAATAAACCCTGGTCCTCAGAACTATGAGGCCAATGCTATGGAGCTGCACCACCATGCTGCCACCTTGGATTTAAGAAAGCAGAATTTACCAGCACCGGACAATATACACCAAATCATGTCTAACTGTGAATGTTTCACACTGGACTTCAAGCTCTTTGGGTTATGTTTTGCACCAGTCTTCCTCCAAACCTTTGGACCTTGATTCTTGAACGAAAGCCACACTTGACTTTGATTGGAGAAGAGGACCTCGGACCACTGGCCAACTGTGCAGTACTTCTTCTCAGTGTCTCAGTTGAGATGTTGGCTCAGGTTCAGAAGTGGCTTGAGCCAAGGAACATGACTGTTGTAGCCCATCTTACAAATGCAATCTGAATTTGGTGGTTTTGGAAGGTATGACTTGCGCGTCATTCCAGTCTTTCTAAATCTCTGGAAGATTCATAAATCTTCTGTCTGATAAGCTGGTGAATCCCACAGTCATCTCTTTTGCTGGTGCTTCTTCTCCTGCCACATTTTGTCCTTCCGTTGATATGGAAGCACTTTGTGAACAGCCAGCCTCTTTAGCTTTGAACATTTGTGGCTTACCCATCGTATGGAGGGTATTAACAACAGTGGTCTTCTGGCCATTTACTAAGTCCGCAGTTTCGTTCAATTTAATGAGACCTGAGGAATCCTGTGCAGGTACTTTGAGTTTAGTCGGTGATTAGTGTGTGACACTCAGTTTCAAACATTTATGGACTGCAATATTTGGGCTGATTTCCTCACAGTATTCAAAAATTTGAATCCCGATTTTGTGGATTTTAGGAGCTAGAAGCCTAAATGATGTATAAGTACACAAAAAATACTTGAAATAATTACAATTTTGGGCCCTAAATCTACATTTTATGAAAGTTTAACTTTTTGAATGGAATTATGGAACTAAATAAACTTTTCCATGATATTCTCATTATTTGGAAAGGATCTGTCTTTTTCTTTCAGCTTCTCCTGTTAGGGGTCACCACAACGTGTCATCTTTTTCTATCTAAGCCTATCTCGTGCATCCTCCTCTCTAACACCCACTGTCCTCATGTCCTCCCTCACAACATCCATCAACCTTTTGTTTGGGCTTCCTCTCACTCTTTTGCCTAGCAGCTCCATCCTCAGCACCCTTCCACCAATATACTCACTCTCTCGCCTCTGAACATGTCCAAACCATCGAAGTCTGCTCTCTTTCATCTTGTCTCCAAAACATCCAACTTTGGCTGTCCCTCTAATGAGCTCATTTCTAATCCTATCCAACCTGTTCACACCAAGCGAGAACCTCAGCATCTTCATTTCTGCTTCCTCAAGTTCTGCTTCCTGTTGTTTATTCAGTGTCACGTCTCTAATCCGTACATCATGGCCGGTCTCACCACTGTTTTATAAACTTCATCTTAGCGGATATTCTTCTGTCACATTATTTGGAAAGGGTCTCTAAATTAGACGAAAACTATTACTGCAACTTACTGGGCCACTTTCACTGAGAAATTATAAGTTGTATGTCAAGACACTACTTACTCCCATTGAGGCATCACTCAAGTTGTAATATTTACATATATTTCACTTTTTTATGGAAGCTGAATCTTTGCAATTCAGCTAGGATAACAACTGGAATACTTTGGTTGAATAACCCAACTGCACAATCACAATGATATGGGATTGAATTAAACTACCAGTCCATGCCATAGGTTGCAATTGAATTTTTCTGCAATCTGTGTACAGTAGCTGTTATTTTTTTTAGTCCAGTTGTTGAGATCAAGTGCATTTTATCTTTTTATGCAATGACAGCCAACATCAGCACTGAAACATTGAAACTTGACTGAAACAAAGCTTGAGCTGAAAACATGTACTAACCTGTGAGGAGATGACTGAACCTACATCTTGCTGACAGGGGGAACGTGGACCACCCGGCCCTCCAGGTATTCAGGGGGAAACTGGCATTGGGATACCTGGACCAAAAGTATGTCTCAGTCTTTCGCATAATGTAATTCTTTGTAGAGTACTTTTTGTTCGGTTACATTTCTGAGCCCGTTAAAACATCAAGTTCCTTACATTTTGTAGGGCGACATGGGATTCCAGGGCCGCCCAGGTCCTCCTGGTCCAACAGGCCTTGGGGCACATGGGCCACCAGTGAGTTTGGGCTTCTTTTTTTTCCATGAATTTTATTGTAATATCAGTGGTACAAATATATTTATGTGACAGCTAATTCTTGGATGAATGCTCTCTTTGATACTGTATGAGCAATTGTTTTTTTTTTTTTACAGGGACCTCAAGGGCCACAAGGTGTTCAAGGGGAAAAAGGGCCCACGGGTGAGGGCCTTCCTGGACCAAAGGTACATACAGTATTATGTAGGCTTACACTGCAACTGTAAGGTGAAACAACATCCATTCCTGGATGCTGGTCCATCCATTCATTCATTTTCTTTGCCGCTTATCCTAATTAGGGTCGTGGGGAGTGCTGGAGCCTATCCCAGCTGTCAACGGGTAGGAGGCGGGGTCCACCCTGAACTGGTTGGCAGCCAATCGCAGGGCACATCTAGACAAACAGCCGCACTCACGATCACACCGAGGGGCAATTTGGAGTGTCCAATTAATGTTGCATGTTATTGGGATGTGGGAGGAAACCGGAGTGCCCGGGGAAAACCCACGCAGGCACAGGTAGAACATGGAAACTCCACACAGATGGGGCTGGGATCGAACCCAGGTCCTCAGAACTATGAGGCCAACGCTTTACCAGCTGCCCCACCATGCCACTGGATGCCAGTTAAGATCAGAATTTTTTAGAATTGAGAATACATTTTGCCATAGGGAATAATGCAAAAATACAGGTAATGTCTAGTATTTATCAGTGTCCAAACATTGTTTGGTTCTATGGTTATTACCTTTTTGCTCTTTTTCAAGTCCTTCTGTGGTGCTGTCACGAACAAAACATATAGAAAAAAACTGTAGAGGAGAGCCAAAGAAAAGGCAAGACACACTCGTGAAGTCAGGTGATCACTGATCATAAAACTCTTAAAGATCTGCTGAAGAATCTTGAGAAATGCTGAGATCATGTGTAACATTTTACACAACCCACAGATGGGGGTTTTCTGTGACTGTACAGATTTTTTTCCCCACGAAATCATTTTACATTAAGTCAGAATTGGATAACCGCAGAAGTATTTGACTTACAGGTTCTACACATGTTCTCCCCGTGCCTGCGTGGGTTTTTTCCGGGTAATGAAATTTTGTGCCACATCCCAAAACCATGCATTGTAGGTTAGTTGAAAACTCTAAATTGCCCATAGGTGTGAATGGTTATTTATATGATTAGTATGTGATTATCTGGCGACTAGTTCAAGGTGTAGACCATCTCATGCCTCGAATTACCTGGGATAGGCATCAGCACGCCTGCAACGCTGCTGAGGATACATGGTACAAAGATTGGAGGGATAGATGGATGGATCTACCATTCATTGTTTAGTTCATGACCCGCATGACGTCAAAGCCACTTCTTCCAGATAACTGGCTCACAAATCAGGCGTCCACTCACTCATTACAACAAGCTAAATATCTGTGTTGAGCCTTCTCCAGCTGCAACATGCTGTATCGCTTTTCCCTATTTTGTAATGGATTCTGCAAAATTTAAATCAGACGAGTTTGCAACAACAACAGAAAAAAAAGATCAGCGACCAGGAACCCTATGAACTGATTTATTGTTCTAAATCTAACTGTGCATTGGCATATTATGCTTGCAACCTCAGTAACATGCAATGATGAATATTATTTTACCAAATTTTACAACCTTTATAACAATACAGCACACGTATTGACTTTTGTCACTGAGGGGGGATTGTTTCTGTGGAAATAAAAGAAGACATTTATTTGTCAAAAGAAATACTGAAATAATACTGGAAATGTCCTCAAGCAAGTACACATCTGTTTGACTGAACCTCAACTTCCTGAACTTGGTTTTATAGGTTTTACTCCTCACCTGAACTCAGCCTCCTCAAATAAACGACACGCAGCCACATTCACATACTAATGCACACGTTTTACACACATTTCATGACATTACCTGCCATCTGCTTGTTCTTTACACCTACTTTTTAGTGGGATTAGAAAAAGCCCACTCCAGGGTAATCATCTTGACAGAGATGGTATGAAAGGAAAAATAAATACTGACCTCCATTCCTTTCAGGTAGGATCATTTGAATGAAGTGGCTAACAGGAGCCAACACGCTCCTCTTCAGAACCAGTTCAGTGGAGAACAATATGAATTTGGCAAAGACCCAAAAAACCTCAAGTGGTTGTGATGTAGTTAACACGGTATGATTTTGTTCCATAGGGGGATCGCGGGCTTCCAGGACCGAGAGGATCGAGAGGACAACAGGGTGCAGGAATTAAAGGAGAACGGGTATGTCAATATTACATCATAAAACAACTACATGCTTGTGTATATCAAGAAATAAAATACCTTCAAGACATACCTTTTGTTTGCATGTTCTCGCCTTACCTCCGTGGGTTTTCTCCAGGCACTCGGGTTTTACTCCCACATCCCAAAAACATGCATTGATTGGAGACTCTAAATTCCCCACAGGTGTGATTGTGAGTGCAAACGGTTGTTTGCTTATATGTGCCCTGTGATTGGCTGGCAGCCAGTTCAGGGTGAACTCTGCGTCCTACCCGATGACAGATGGGAGAGGCTCCACCACTACTGTGACCCTCATGAGGATATGAGGCTCAGAAAATGGATGGATGGATTGATTGATTGATGGATACTTTGAGATGTAAAAAAAAAGTGGGAACACCATCTTGGAATTCTTTCATTTATCTGCTCCATTGTGACTTTAATGCTTTCCTTTAGGGAGAATTGGGTCCCCCAGGTTCTCCAGGGCCAACTGGCCTGACAGGAGTGGGCATACAAGGAGAAAAGGTCAGCAAACCGATTTACATTTTCATCAATTCACACCCTAAATACATGTACATAACAGTTGGGATTTTTGTAATTATAAACTAACTTCCATTCCTCCAGGGAGTTGAGGGTCCAAGGGGTCCACCAGGAGTAAGAGGCCTTCCAGGAGAGGGTTTGCCTGGACCCAAGGTTTGTAGAAATAGTTCTCAAAATGCATGCATTGGTCCTTTACATATGTATCATATTAAATAGGAAAAATAAATGCACAATATACGTTCTTTATATTGCTTTTGAAGACTGTCTTTTTTATTCCCCCCTAGGGGGACCAAGGTTTACCTGGAGAACAGGGATCTCCAGGAGAGAGAGGCATTGGTGAATCTGGTCCAAAGGTGAAATTACCACTCATCAAAATGTCCTTACTTATAAATTGAATATGATATAATTTAGCTTATACTGTATGCAACAATGTAATGTATCCATCCAGTACCAAATGATGATGTTTTATTGACATAGGGAGAACCTGGATCTGCTGGTTTAGGTGGCTTACCTGGTCTTCCTGGAGAAGATGGGGCACCAGGGCAGAAGGTACAGAATGTTACGCCAACTCTAGCTCTAACCTAACTAACAAAAAAGGGGTGTGTATCTCATTGACCTTTTGACCTCTCAGGGGGAACCTGGGTTACCCGGTTCAAGAGGTTCTGAGGGGCCTCCAGGAATTGGCACTCAAGGAGAGAAGGTTTTCATTTTGTTTTTGTACTTATTTAACCTAAACACGGATCAATTACACTGTTTTGTACTCCTTCAAAGGGGGACCAGGGTCTGAGGGGTATCCGAGGGTTACATGGACCTCCAGGGATCTCAGGACCCTCCGGTCCAAAGGTATGAAACAAAGAATGATGATTTAATAATAATGAATGCGACAACATTTCCATCGTGGTAATGAGAACTTCTTTAAACTAGTTTGTGTTCTTTGCCAACTTTCACTTCCTAGGGTGAACGCGGGGTGCCAGGACACCAGGGAATTCCAGGGCAACCAGGACGATCCATAACTGGTCCAAAGGTGAATAACCAAACATGTATTATCGATCCACACAGTGTAATACACATTTTAGTTAACAAGAAGCACTTATTCTTCAAATGCACTAAAAGTATTACTTGAATTAATCATTAGTATGGCTTCAATTTAATCTCTTCAGGGAGACCTAGGTCCCTCTGGTCCACCTGGACCAATTGGGGAAACAGGCCTTGGACTTCCAGGTCCAAAGGTAAACTCTACTGCAATAACTTAGTGTTTTACAAAACAAATACGGCGCATCAGCAGTATGTTGTTGAAAGCATCTCAAATGGGTTTTGTTCCACCAGGGTGACAGAGGTTATACTGGTCCGCATGGTCCACCTGGGCCAAAAGGCGAAGGGACCCCAGGACCTTTGGTTTGTACTACCATCGATCAAAATGTGACGTCCATTAACCTGCCTTTAGTATTGTTAACAAGTAGACATGTTTCTTTTCCAGGGCCCCCCAGGAATTCCAGGTTTACCAGGTGAACCAGGCCCAGAGGGAATAGGAATTCCCGGACCTAAGGTTTCACCCCATATATTGAGCATTTGACATGGTTTTGTGTATGTTTGAAAAAGCATTTCACTTTGGTCTTGTTGTCTTTATTCCAGGGTGACATTGGATTTAGAGGATTGCCAGGTTTACCCGGCCCACCTGGAGAGGGAATACAAGGACCCCCAGTAAGATTATTACAAAGTTATTTCATACATATTTTCTACAACTTGTGTGATGGCTGATATTTTCCAACGAAAACACGTTTGGAAAAGGATATTCATATTTCTTGATAAATTCTGCACATGATTATGATGTACTGCTCTTTCTGCATTCACGGCGAATTTCTTGGGCTACTGCCTTTTCGAGCACTGATCATCACAAGAGTCTGATTCATTGATTGTTTTGTTTGTTTGTTTTTATGTGTTTCAAGGGTAATGTTGGGAGGGCTGGACCTCCTGGCCCAAATGGACCACCAGGAGAGGGTATTCAAGGACCAAAGGTATAGGTTACCACGAATTTTTTTACAAGACTCCGACTTGCTAACTTTAATTGAATGTTTATCTTCTAATTAAACTTTAGGGGGATCCTGGAGTCCAGGGTATGACTGGACCAAGAGGGCCAAGAGGAGATGGGTTCCCTGGAGCTAAGGTAAGAGTTTTTTTTTCTACTTTTTTTTTTTTTACTTTTGCATATATGGCAGATTTTACCTGATTGCTTGAGCTCCAATTGATTAGCTATTCGTTGTTGATACAGGGTGACCGTGGGTCTCAGGGTGAAAGGGGAATGAAGGGTGCAAAGGGAGATCTGGGAGATACAGGACTGCCTGGCGAAGTAGTATGTAAAATTGCCTTTGCTCAATATACTACATCCAAAAGATAGATGTGTATAATTAACTTTTAAAAAGATAACTATGTTTGTTAAAGTTTATCAAATAATTCAAATTGCATTGTTTCATAAAATAACAGGGAAAACCAGGAACAAAAGGAGACGCAGGCCTCACAGTGAGTTTATTTTATTCCCTTTCTGAATATTGTGAAAAACAATAGATATTTGGTTATGATGATACTGTATTTGTTTGCTTTTCAGCGAGAGGACATTATTAAACTCATTAAAGAAATATGCGGTAAGTGAGAGTCAAATTAATGTGTCTGTATTAGGAAAAGAGTCAAATCAATTTACACTTCACTCTAAATAGACAGCGCAGCATTATTCATGTAAAAATATGACACTCTTAAAAATCATAAATATGACAATGTGTCCAAGCTCCTGAGTGTAACAATGAAGAAAAACACATGGTTGATTCAGATTAAATTCTATAGATTTTTTTGGTAAACCAACTTTAGTAGATACTACATTTGAGATGCATGACTATCTACTACTATTACTTTAAATTACCTGTATTTTCTGCTCTATAAGGCGCACCTTCAATGAATGGCCTATTTTAAGACTTTTTTAAATAAGACGCACCGGATTATAAGGCGCACCGTCAACTTTTGAGAAAATTAAAGGCTTTTAGGTGCGCCTCATACTGCAGAAAATACAGTACCTCATTTATGGCAATATCAAAATGATAAATGTGTTTTCTTGTTGTCAGGATGTGGCGTCAAGTGTAAAGAAAGACCAATGGAACTCGTCTTCGTGATCGACAGCTCAGAAAGTGTTGGCCCTGAAAATTTTGAAATCATCAAAGATTTTGTCACCAGGCTGGTGGACCGGACCACGGTGGGACGCAATGCAACGAGAATCGGCCTTGTCCTCTACAGTCTGGACGTCCATTTGGAGTTCAACTTGGTCCGCTACACAAACAAACAGGATGTGAAGCAGGCGATCCGAAAGATGCCTTACATGGGTGAGGGCACCTACACTGGCACCGCCATCAGAAAAGCCACCCAGGAGGCTTTCTACAGCGCCAGGCCTGGGGTCAGGAAGGTTGCCATCGTCATCACCGATGGTCAGACTGACAAGCGAGAGCCCGTTAAACTTGATATTGCCGTGAGAGAGGCTCACGCGGCAAATATTGAGATGTACGCTCTGGGGATCGTCAACTCCTCGGATCCGACGCAGACGGAGTTTCTGAGAGAACTCAACCTCATTGCCTCTGACCCTGATAGTGAACACATGTACCTTATTGATGACTTCAACACTTTGCCAGGTGATAATGGAAAGTTGTGATAATTGTTCTGAAAAGCAATACACTCGTTAAACTTGGGACAACAAAAATGTGAACACTGCAGTTTGGGACCAGCCCAGCAGAGAATTGTGAAAATCTGCAAGCCACTACCTCAAAGTGTATGGTGAATGAAATATTTTTTTCAACTGTTATTTCCTGTTTTCAGCCCTGGAGTCTAAAGTGATCAGCCAGTTCTGCGAGGATGAAAATGGTGCTGTCATCTTTAATCGTATTACAAACGGGCACTGGAATGGCAACAATGGACTCGGTGTTAATGGAAATAATGAATATGGACAGCATGGCAATGGATACAACAATGGCTATGGAAAAAACAAAAATGAAGTAAATGGGAATGGTCATCAAGAGGAGGTCACAAATATGAGACGTACCAACGGCCGACCCCGTGGGGACACGTTCGCACTGCCCATCAGTGCTGATCCACTCCCGATTCAGGTCATTCCAAGAATTATTTGTCTTTACAAATACTGACATCAGAAATAAATGAAATACTGAAATGGTTAGAGATTTTTGTCTCCATCAGAATGAAGAAGACGAAGACGGTGAAGATTTAGACTTGAGGGCCCATGTCAGGGCCAGCGGCAGCGTGGTTGTTGTGAACAAAACCGCCTCTTTGTCACATGTGAAGGAAAGCGCTGTGTCCAAAGAGGCAGACTTATCATCTTCATCATCATCCTCTGCTGTAGGATCTTCATCTAAACTAGGTTCCAGTTCTTCCTTAAATTCTAATCAGCTGCAGGCAATCGTGAGCCCAATACTTCCTGAAGGTGAGTACTGTGTGTAGTTTAAAGGTCAAGTGTCATCCCTATCAACGTTCTAAAATAGATATTGAAATGAAAAATACATATAACATTATTCACTTCAATGTCTACAAGAAAACGTAAATATGAGCGGAGAGCGCGTCATCCATGCGCAAAGTTGCGGTAGTCTCATTCGACATCTAAGTGGTTGCCATATTGACTGCATTTACCGTCAGTGACGTCACCCCGGACATTCGCCATTGGCAACACGCCGTGACCCCTACTGTGGGACACGCCCCTTCAAACACGGACACTCTTTTCGAGAAAGAGAACATCTCACAATCGAGTGAAGTGTCCGGGGCAATATTACCCTATTGTTTCGAACCATATTTAGAAGATATGTGGATCGCTTCTAACTAACAACAGACTCCCCGACAGTTTGTATGACAGTATGTAGTATGTCCACTCAGGAGGACCCATGCCGGGCGAAACACCGACAGTATTACAGTATGTAGCGTACTCAGCCGCGTGTGATGACAACGCGGCGGCCCAGGTGTGACGAACCGATCACGGCTTCGGCCGGGGTGGCACTGAGGTGGCTCATCGCGGCGCCGAGCTGGGCCGCTTTACGGCGTTATCGTATCTCGTGGCTGAGTGCGCCATTTTCGGCGGCTCATTTTTGGTGCAGAGCTGGCTTATCACGGCGCCGAGCCAGGCCCCTTCACGGCGTTGTCGTCGCACGCAGCTGAGTTCGAAATTGCCGGCAGTGTTGTTCATAGCCGCCGCCATCCACGAACCCAACGCGGCAGCCTTCGATGGCGAGCCCGATGCGGAAACCATCCGACGCGCACATCGACACATTTAGCACCCCTGTTATACGTACACTGATCTTTTGTTATGTTATGAGAGACGGATTACGTGGTCCGCCCCAAACTATAATTTTTTTTTTTAGTAGGTGTATACACACCTACCTGTCATTTGGAACCCACGAAGCTCTCGTCCTTTGCACACATGCAATCCATTTTTCACGACGAACCGGGTCTCTTGGAAACTTAAGAAGGGTAAATCCATCCTCCCGAGTGTTCGAGCAATATCCAGCAATGCAATGAGCCAGCATTTTGGCTAACACGAAGGAACAACGAGCTACCTTCCCGCAGGTAAAACTAATAGAAACAAACGAGTCCACTTGAGCGCGCACCTGCCTCCAACGTCACTTCCTGGTTCTTGTCGAAAACAAGTCCCTCGATTTTCGATTTTCAACAGATTTTCATAGCGGGAGTTACAAAAAGCCATATACGTCAAAATCATGTTTTGTGGTGAAAAAACAGATGGCACCATACCGGCTGCCGTTTTTTCATTAATACCATCCTAAAAATCATCCATTTCATGACAGTGACCTTTAAATTACATGCCATACTATGCATTACAAAAAAATTACAAACATTGTTTTTTGTGGGGGGGGGGGGGTTTCCCATCAGAAGTTCCACTTCGTGATCCCCGCTGTAACCTCAGTTTGGACCAAGGCACCTGCAGAGCGTACAACATCCGCTGGTACTATGATAAGCAGGCTAATTCCTGCGCACAGTTTTGGTATGGAGGCTGCGCTGGAAATGACAATCGATTTGAAACCGAAGCTGAATGCAGGAAGACTTGTGTTGTATTGAAGACAGGTATTTGAGATGTTTAACAGACAATACAGTATGTACATTCGCGGAACAAGTTATGATCCTTGACTGATGTCTGTTCTGATTATCCCAACAGGATAAAAATAAAAGAAGAAATGTGGAAAGATTAGGTGACTTTTTTTTTATATCCAAGATAGAATGTGGCGATATTGGTCATTCAAGCAAGTAAATGACTGACATTTTGTTTTTGAAAAAGAAAATACTGATAGAGTGTAATTTGAGGTCAGCGTGACAGTGTCTAAGGTCTACTCAAAGCTATACAAACAACATCTTTACATCTCTGAGCAATTCACGGTACTTAACTTTGACTGAAATCTATGCTGCCAGATAACAAGAGTGAAACATTTCTTAGTACTGTTTTATTTCAATGTCTGGTGTCAAGTTGTAATTGGCAGCTGCAATACAGGGACACTTATTTTTAAGTAATGTGCAGAAGTCTACTGAAGTTGTCATCGGACGAAATGTGATCCTGCTCTCCTTTTCAATGTGTTTTTAATCCCTCCATGAAACATGTCACAATTTGGGCTGTGTGTGACTTATTTGTGTTTTTATTAATAAAAGATTAAAACTGTTGTCGGTAAATTTGTTTTTATTTACAGTTCCTGTGTCAGCACTTTAGCCCTTTTGCAAAGAAACATACAATTCTGTTGTTGGTAACTTGCGATGAAATTAACACCACACACACTATAAAAACAAAAAAAATAAAATGTGTTTTGATTGGACAATATAGAACAATGTGATTTAATTAATATCAATGAAGTGGTCAAGAAGGCAAATAAAGCAAACTAGCAGCAATGAAGTGACAGCTGAACATTGTAATTTTACCCATGTAGCATTATTATCAGGGAAACTGAAATTGTGATATTCTAAAAATATATATATAACCTCTCTGTGCACCTAATTGGGTAAAAGATGCATTTGCCAAAATTATCCTCAGGTGTATTGACTAATTTACAACTATTTACAGATATATTAATTTTCCCCCCACCCTTCCGCCACCCCTGTGTGTGTGACAATATTTAATATTTATTTCAACGCAATAAATTATCACTGTATTACATTGTTATGAAGTAGTTTAAATTAGAGCAGAAATCTGTGGTCTGTAGCCACAGTTGCATATTTTGTTGCCTCTAGCTTGCCGTCGGTTGCTATGGTAACTAGCTAACGACGCTTCTCGGAGTAGCAAGCTTGCTGACTGTTAGCCAGTAACCACTGTGCGTGTTTTTTTTTTTTTTATTATCGATTTTAACAACCTTTCAGTGATGTCTTCCGTTTTAGATGCTCTTTGGGAGGACAGAGACGTTCGTTTCGACATAACCGCACAGTAAGTTCCACAGGTGTTAACATTATTTCACCTTTAGGCGCTGTCGTTAGCTTAGCAAATTAGCAGTATGCTTCCCCCCCCTACGGCGATAAGACATGTAAATTTCACGTGAGTTTTTGCCCACAGGCAGATGAAAACTCGGCCCGGTGAAGTGCTGATAGATTGCTTGGACTCCATCGAAGACACGAAAGGAAATAACGGAGATCGCGGTATCAGAACTTATGTTTTCCAGTCATGCATTACTTTATATCAATCTAAAGATGTTGTTGTTTTCGTAGGACGACTCTTGGTGACAAACCTGAGAATTATATGGCATTCTTTGGCCTTGCCCAGAGTGAATTTGTGTGAGTAATAATACCTTAAGTAATGTCATGTTAAATTTGTTGGTATTTTGACCGTTACTGTTCAGTGGGTTTATTTGTAACAGGCAAGTATATTAATTTTGTGAAATATTTTAGTTGGAATTTAAAACTTTCTGTCCGTTTACTTGAGTGGTGACTTTTACATGTAAATGCCAACATTAAGTGAAACATGCTCTTGTTTTGATTTTCAGCTGTGGGATACAACTCCATCATAAACATCACAACAAGAACCGCAAACTCCGTGAGTACACTTTGTGTGTTTACTTCATGATTTTTTTCAGTCATCATTTGCACTGACGTTAAAAGCATTTCTTCTAAAATAAAAATGGAAAGTATTAACTATAATAATCTGTCGGGTCACCCGTTCACAATCACTCAAAAAAATATTTAACTGTTGTAAAACAAAACATTTCTGTCACAGAAGTGCAAACACAAGTTAACCTCTTTTCAAGGTAAAATGTAGAGACAATGAATCAATTTCATCAATGTCTAAGGTGTCATGAATAGCGGAGTTGTGTTTTAGATGCTCCTCTCGTAATTTATACCAAGAACTTTAACATAATGACTTTTTGGACTCCAAAATGACTGGAGAGATGGATGTTTAACAAAAATCTTTTTAAATGTATTAATACTAATAGATAAGTTGAAAAAAAACATGTGCTGAAGACATAAACATGCAAATCGCTGAACTGTCCTGTTTCTCCTCCAGAAACTTCGAGGCCAAACCGAAGCTCTCTACATCCTGACCAAGTCCAACAACACAAGATTTGAGTTCATCTTCACCAATGTGGTTCCAGGAAGTCCCCGCCTCTTTACATCCGTCATTGCCGTGCACAGGTAACAAAACGATACAAATGTACAACACTGTTGTACTGAATAGTACAGTAATTATTGTGTTGTTTTGTTTTGTTTTTTTCAACACAGGGCCTATGAGACTTCGAAAATGTACAGAGACCTGAAACTGCGAGCGGCGCTTATTCAAAACAAGAACCTGCGACTTTTACCTCGGGAGCAAGTTTATGACAAAATCAATGGCGTCTGGAATTTATCCAGTGATCAGGTACATGATTTCATACAGTATGGACTCTTTCGCTCGAGATTTTTGTTGATTATATCTCGGTTGTGTGTGCCTTTGTGTCTTTTAGGGCAACCTGGGAACTTTCTTTGTCACCAACGTGCGGATTGTATGGCACGCTAATATGAACGAGAGCTTTAACGTCAGCATTCCTTACCTCCAAATTGTACGTATATTGAGCTTGCTTTAACCAGAATGACAATACTTTGCCTCAACAAAAGTTATAGTTACTGTTCCATGATAATTCTTATGATTACATTTTTTTACATTATTTATATGACGTTATGATCGTAAGTGAGGTTTAATAGAATTACGTAATGCAGATACTGTATTCTAGACATGTTAGACCGATTTATGTAATAACATTTGGCACCATTCTAACACCACAATATCTTATTCTGTATGAATTATAATTTAAAAAAAGAGACCTTGATGGTACCACGTTAGCTACAGCTGCAACATTAAAGGCTATCTTTCCAAAAGTAGTGTTTACTCCTTCACAGAGGTTACATTTTACACTTGGGACCACGACAATGAAACCCCTTTTAGAAGTCACATTGCATTTTATGCGTAGTGCATATTGTCTAGAATTGAGTATAAGATGTTTTCATCATTACATTTCTATATCTTTCTTTATGTGTCCTAAAGTGGTCTATCCGAATAAGGGACTCCAAATTTGGTTTGGCTTTGGTGATAGAGAGTTCCCGCCAGGTATGTTACTGATATTTTATCGTTACATCTTGTGATTGTAAAATACATATTCTTACTGGGATCTTTTTTTGTTTTGGGTGCCTGTAGAGTGGCGGCTACGTGCTGGGGTTTAAAATTGACCCGGTGGATAAGCTTCAGGATGCTCTTAAAGAAATCAACTCGCTCCATAAAGTATACTCTGCCAACCCCATTTTTGGAGTGGACTATGAAATGGAAGAAAAGGTTAACATACAGTAATCATACAGCTGCCTTTCAATGAAATTAGGATATAAGGGGGGTGGTGGGGGATACTTTCAGTCGTTCACTGAAAAAGTAAAACTCAAATATAGATTCACTAGATCAGTGGTTCCCAAACTTTTTTTGCAGATCCCCCGCACCCCAACCCCCACCACACCCGTCTTGGAGATGAAAGTATTTTTACCCTCCAACACACACAAACACGCACACACACATAGTTTTTCTATAAATAAAAAGACTTAGCTTGTAATAATTATTGGTGTGGTCACTTTTACACTTCTATATTCACACTGGCCAGTTTATCAAGCCACCAAGAATCAACAAAAATAAACTTTAGTTTTTTATACTAAAATTTAACATCTTTCATCATTTCATTTAACATCATTTCAGTGGCTAATGTGGGCTTGTGTATTCGATTGTAAAATTAACTCCATAATAAGAATAACAACAATCATGAAAAGTGTTCCTGGTAACCACGCTCCTGGGGGTAAGGGGGAGCCCCCCAGTTTGAAAACCACTGCACCAGCTACATAGTGAAATAGTTCCCAATTTATTTTTCTTTTTTTTTTTTTACAATTTTCATCATTTGAATTTATAGCTAACAATCTACCATCTCAAGAGATTTAAATATTATATGATAAATTATTAAATGAATCTGGATGAGTTTTGTGATGCAAATTAAACTATTGAAATAAATGAAGGAATAAAACTTCTACTAAATTTTGGTTTATTGAGGTGAACCTGTATAAGAGCTGTCAAGACTCTAAACAAGGACTATGTATTTTTCCTTAAATCTTTTTTTATCGTCTAAGTTAAGATTAATCTATTCAGAAGAGCTTGTGATAATTGTGATCTTTGTCCTAATGATACTTGTAGCCGCTGCCATTGGAAGAAGTGACACTCGAGCAGCCTCCCGATGATGTGGAAATCGAGCCGGGCGAGCAGACGGATGCTTTCACTGTGAGTTGTCGCGTTTCCCCTGGTCACCCGCGGCTCTTTGCGAGGGAACCCGGGGGGGGGAGGTTGGCTTCCCGGCTCCAAGAATAGCTGCTGACCACTGACGCGTAACATCGCGTATACACGCAAATGTATTTAACTTGTGTTCAATAAAAGAAAAAAAAGTGAAAACACACAAAAAAAAAAAATAAATAAATAACTGTAGGCTCATGGGTTGTCAAGCAACAGGCCATTTTTAATCTAAAAACTTTTTGGGAAAATGGGAGCCATTTAATTAATATAAAAACTGAATATGAGTATCCTTCTTGGAGAGTCAAGTTGTAAAGCGATATTTCTTCCTTTCCTAAACATATCAATTGTTGTCTGTCCACAGGCATACTTCGCGGATGGAAACAAGGTAAAGTCTTATAACGGGTTGCGACTACACCTTGAATTCATGTTCCCTCATGTACTTTCTTGGGTACTTCACGTCAAACATTTTGCCTCTGTTTTGTCAAGCAACAAGACCGCGAGCCTGTTTTTTCAGAGGAGCTCGGCCTCGCCATTGAAAAGCTGAGGGATGGATTTACCCTTCAAGGACTTTGGGAAGTCATCAGTTGAAATAATATTCAATATTTATCTATCAACGATGTAGATTGTTGTGATTCCAAAACACAAAACTGTATAGTATTGATCAGTTCTTATAGGGCATTGATACAGGATGTATTTATTGTGAACTTAGATCTGTATTGGAATAATAGTAATGATGTTATTTAAGAGCAAAAATATCTACTGTGTATACTGTACATAGTTTTGTACCTCACGTCTAAACACAGCACTCAAGTATTTTAATAATGCTGAAGGAGGACAAAGCGTCATCGCCTACAACAGCAGCTGTTCCCTCACCATGTCTACATGCTAATACTGGTCAGCAATGTCTTTGATTTATGACTTAATGTTTCCTAAAATGTCAAACGTGAGCAATAAGTACTTCAACAAATCTGACCAATGTGTTTTCTGTTTCACTGACTTTTTTTGCAAACCTAACCTACATTGGTACCACCTGTCACTGGTGGCAAAAATACTCATGCTGGACCTAAGTACAGATACTTTAATTAAAAAAAAAAAAGACAAAACAAAAACAGGTGACGTGGTGCAATCAATAAAAAAAGTTGCCCTCATTTATTAACTTTCATATTGCTCGCAAGGAAAAGAAAAATGTTGCACATGGTTAAGTGCTATCACAAAACTTCTCATAACTTTGCAAACGTCCAGAAATTAGGGACCCCCCCAAAAAAATGCTCATATATGGTAGCTAATAATGACAAATGAAAGAAAGTAAAAGTACTGTACCGGGTTGACATAACCTTTCACTATTTTCCCATGAGTTTTATGTTTTTTGCAAAGGTTGATAAAAGCAAATTATTATTTATTTTGAAAGTACAAAGTATATATATATATATATATATATATGTTTTCAAATCTAGGGATTAAATGTAAAAGATAGGTAGAAAAATCAACACTGAAACAAAGTACGGACTGAAAAATACACTTAAGTACTTTCATGAAGCAGTATTACTTCCTACCAGTGGCTGGGTTGGTTCGAGAAAAATCAGCTCATAGGTTATTTCTGTGAGGGCCACTAACAATGCTGTTACCAATCACCAGGGTGACGAGCTCCTCAGTTGTTTTTACTCCATGACAGCTGTGGTTGGGCTCTGATAGGGGGACGCTGAATTCTTCCTGGATGGGCGGCGGGCTAAATTTAGGAGCCCAGTTATATCAACCGCGCCTCAAGAGCTGACTACCTTAACGCTCTGTGCCTTCACCGCAGCCACTTGTTTTCCCACCACTGCTGTTCCGTTTTTATCAGGATGGACAATCGAGGTTTGAAGGAAGATCTACGCCTCTTTCAGAGCACCTTGCTTCAGGACGGACTCAAGGAACTCTTGAATGAGAACAAGTTGGTGGACTGTATCCTGAAGGTGGGCGACAGGAGCATTCCCTGCCACCGGCTCATCCTGGCTGCATGTAGCCCTTACTTCCGGGAGCTTTACTTCTCCGAGGATGGCAAGGAAATGGACAAGAAGGAGGTTGTTCTGGAGGATCTGGATCCTGCTGTAATGGAGGCGATTGTAAACTACATGTATTCGACAGAGATCGACATCAATGATGACAACGTGCAGGACATCATGGCGGTTGCCAGTCGCTTCCAGATCCCGTCTGTGTTCACCGTGTGTGTGAATTTTCTCCAGCAGAAGCTAACCACAAAGAACTGCCTTGGCATCTACAGGCTGGGCCTGATGCTCAACTGCCCCAGACTGGCGATAGCGGCTCGAGATTACATCGCAGACCGTTTCGTGACTGTCGCCAAGGACGAGGACTTTTTGGAACTCGCTCCTCACGAACTCTTTGCTCTTATTGGGGCGGACGCCTTGAATGTGGAGAAGGAAGAGGTGGTGTTTGAGAGCCTCATGAGATGGATCAGAAAAGATAAGGAGAATCGCATCAAATCCTTACAGGAGGCGTTTGAGTGCATCCGCTTCCGTTTACTCCCGGAGAAGTATTTCAAGGAAAAGGTAGAAAAGGACGAGCTCATCAAGAGCGATCCAGAAATTGCCAAAAAAATCAAAGAGATCAAGGAAGCATTTGCGGGGAAGTTGCCCGAGAAGAAAAAGGGTGACGGTGAAGGTGAGGAGCCCAAGTTACCCGGTTACCTGAATGATAACCGCAGATACGGCATGTTCGCCAAAGACATGGTGGTGATGATCAATGACACTGCTGCCGTGGCCTATGATGGCCAAGAAAATGAATGTTTCTTGGCTGCAATGACTGAGCAAATTCCCCGGAACCATGTCAGTCTGGTGTCCAAGAAGAACAACCTCTATGTGTTGGGAGGACTCTATGTTGACGAGGACAACAAAGATAACCCGTTGCAGTGTTACTTCTACCAGGTAGAGCTTTATAATGGTTAGAAATTCTGTAGTCTTGGGCCGGCTATCTAGTGTTTATGGCTCTCTAAGTACTAGTCCTGGTTCTAATCTTGGATTTGGCTTCATTGAAGACTCTAGATTGCCTAAAAGTGTGACTGGTTCTTGTTTACGAGGCCGGTCGGAAAGGTTCTCGGACTGGTGTCACAAAGATATGTTAGAAAACCAAGCTACAATTTCCCACTTGGAAGTACCCCCCCCCCCCCCTCCCCTTCCTAGTCTTCTCTGCCCTGCCTTTGTGCTTCTGGACACAATCTTCCAGGAAGCCTCATTATCACAATCATATAGATGTTATCCACCTCTTTCAAAACAGCCCCCCTAGTTGACTCCTTTGATCTTGGTAAAGACGAAAAAAAAATTTCCACTGAGCCAGGTCGGGTGAGTAAAAGGTTTTTCCAACATGGAAACGTAGTCTTCTTTGAGGAACTGTCAGATGCTCGGGGCAGTTCTCTTCTCTTGTGCACAGAACGGAACAACGCAGGATCTCTTTGTAAGCATGCTTGGTGATTGTTTGGGAGAACCTGCAGTCTGTACCTTTTGTGAGACCAGTCCTAAAGCTTTTCTGAGACATTTCATTGTCGACCAGTCCAGTGTGTAGCCAGCTCTTGCACCAGTCAGGTTTTTTTTTTTTTTCCTTCTAGATGGACAGTCTTGCTGGAGGTTGGACTGCATTGCCCCCTATGCCCTCCCCTAGGTGTTTGTTCGCCATGGGGGAGTTTGACAACCTCATCTTTGCTGTGGCAGGAAAAGACTTGGAGAGCAACGAGTCCCATGACACAGTTATGTGCTATGACATCGAGTAAGCAACAAACGCTTGATCAAGGGTTGATTATTATTACATATTGTTTTAACTTCCTTTGTAAATCTGCCTATTTAGAAAAATGAGGTGGAGCGAAACAAAGAAGTTGCCTTTGAGGATCCACGGACACTGTGTGGTCTCTGAGAACGGGCTGGTTTATTGTATTGGTGGGAAAACAGATGATAAGTAAGATGAATAATTCTTTGCCCGTCATTATGCTGAATTTTTTTTTCCACATGGCAACGTCTCTCGTTATTGTAAAACAGTAAACCCACCAATAAGATGTTCGCATACAACCACAAGAAGTCAGAGTGGAAAGAGGTGGCCTCCATGAAGACACCTCGGTCCATGTTCGGAGCGATCATCCACAAAGGGAAGATTATTGTGGCTGGAGGGGTCAACGAAGAAGGCCTCACGGGTGCCTCTGAAGCTTACGACTTTTCAACCAACAAGTACGCACAGTTACTAATACTTGCAATTGAAAATAGGCCAAACACACAGAATTCGGTCAATCATAATCTGTATTTTTTTCCCCTCAATTTGCTATAGTGCACATAAGTTTGAATCATGACAATGGGGTGACCTTCATGTGCGTACATCTTGTTGCAGGTGGTCACCCTTCACAGAGTTTCCCCAGGAGAGAAGTTCAATCAACCTGGTTAGCTGCGGGGGTCTTCTGTACGCCATCGGAGGCTTCGCCATGGTGCAGAACGAGAACAAGGAATGCGAGCCTGTTGAAGTCGTGGACATTTGGCAGTATGTGACACATTTCTTCATAAACTATACTGCACTGTACACAGCATTCTAACATGATCCGTAACTGCAATTTAAAGGTCAAGTGACATCCCTACAAATGTTTTCTAAAATAGATATTGTAATGAAAAATACATATAACATTATTCACTTCAAGGTCTAAACGAAAAAATAAAAATGAGCAGAGAGCGTGTCATCCATGCACAAAGTTGCGGAAATGTCATTCGACGACATCCAAGTGGTCGCCATATTGGCTGCATCCCCTGTCCATGACGTCACCCGGCCATTCGCCATTGAAAACACGCTGTGGCCCCAACTGTAGGACACGCCCCCTTAGACATGGAAGCTCTTTTCAAAGAAGATCGAAGACCAGATGAGCCATCGCGGCTCGTCGCACCTGGCCGGGGTAGCTCATTTTCGACGCCGAGCCAGGCCACTTTACGATGTTGTTCATAGCCACCGCCGTCCGTGATGAACAACACCGTCGAGCCGGGGCGCTTGAGGGGTTGTAGTCACACGCGGCTGAGTGTGGCATTGTCGGCAGCGTTGTTCAGAGCTACCGCAGTCCGCGAGCCCGACACGCAGCCTTTGCCAAGGCCGTGAATGGCGTACGTGACGCCTCGGCTGGGGTGGATCATTTTCTGCGCTGAGGTGGCTTATCACGCAGCCGAGCCGGGGTGCTTTACGGCGTCGTTCACAGGCGCCATCCGTAATGGACAACACCGTCGAGCCGGGGCGCTTTACAGCGTTGTTGTTGCGCGCGGCTGAATGCGCCATTGTCGGGAGCGTTCTTCAGAGCCGCCGCCGTCAACGAGCCCGGACACTGGGCGAGGCAATAAAACAGCGTTCGCCGTCCACGAGCACGGACACTGCGGGAAGCAATAAAACAGCCTTGGCCGGCGAGCCCGCCGCCGTCCAATGCGCATATCGACACATTTAGCACGCTTGTCATACATACGCGGATCTTTTATTATGTTATGAGAGACGGCTGTATCCACACCTACCTGTCATTTGGAACCCACGAAGCTCTCGTCCGTTGCACCTGTGCAATCCATTTTTCACGGCGAACCGGGTCTGAAGGGTAAATCCATTCTCCTGAGTTTTGAAGCAACGTCCAGCAATGCAACTAGCCGGCATTTTGGCTAACATGAAGGAACAACGAGCTACCTTCCCGGAGGTAAAACTAATAGAAACAAACTTTAGGGCGGTCCTGTCCTGTACGTCACTTCCTGCTTCTTCTCGAAAACAAATCCCTCGAGAGGATTTTGATGGCAGAAGTTACAAAAAGCTGTATATGTCAAAATCACGTTTTGTGGTGAAACAAAATCGCATGGGTTTTTTCATTAATAACATACTCAAAATCATGTATTTCATGACAGTGGCCCAATAAGCACGTGCCCGCTCCCTCCAGGTACGAAGAAGACAAGAAGGAGTGGACGGGGATGATCCGAGAGATGCGTTATGCTGCTGGAGCCTCTTGCGCATCCATGCACCTCAATGCCGCACGCATGGCCAAACTGTGACAGCTCAGGAACACACAGTACTGTACTTCAATTTATACTCATATACCAATGTAACATTATGAAATTGTGGATTTTGTTTTGACACTTTTCTGCTTCTTTAGTGGCCCATTTCTGTATTATCACACCATCTTTCCCATTTATTGTTGGAAAAAAAACACTCTTTGATTGCCCATTGCTGTGAATGGTTGTTTGTCTACATATACAGTGCATGTAAAAAGTGTACACACCCCTGTTCAAATGCTAGGTTTTTCTGATATAACTGAGTCTTTTTTTTCTCCCTCAAAATATTTTTTCACTATTAATGTGACCAATGACTGACAAACCCCATTGAACAAAAAGACAAACATCTTTCTGAAAGTAACAGAAAAAATGAACTGGGATAATGGAGTTGCATAACTCCGCACACCCTCATAACTGGGACACACCTGCCACTATGTCAAGTGCCTCTGATTGACCATAAATTAAGTTAAGATATTCCAGTAAAGGGCACGGTGGGCTCCGCTGGTAAAGCTTTGGGTTCACAGTTCTGAGGTCCCGAGTTCAATCCCGGACCTGCTTGTATGGAGTTTGCATGTACTCCCCGTGCCTGTGTGGGCTTACTTAGGGCATTTCCTCCCACATCCCAATAAGAAAAACATGCAACATTAATTGGACACTCTAAATTGCCCCTAGGTGTGATTGTGTGTGTTTACCGCCACCTGGCTGTTGACAGCTGGGATAGGTTACAGCGTTCCCTGCGACTCTTGTGGGAATGAGCGGCAACGAAATTGGATGGATGAATGGATATTCCAGTAAAAGTTTGCTGACATTTGTTTAGCTTTGCAGCAGATACCTAAAGGCTTTGTTCTCACACTGATTGGGATGTGGAACTGTTCATAATTCCCTCCATGTTCATTAAAGCTCCAGTTCTAGTTGAAGAAAAAAAGGCCCAAAGCATTATGTGGCAACCACTAAATCAATAAATGTATTAATTGTAAAGTATAAAAAAGGTGAATATGAAAAAAGAGGACAAGCAAAATGCTCCATATAGTATTTGAAAAATTATTTAAAAAAAAAAAAACCACATACTCATGTCACAGTCATGAATTGTTAGTATGAATAAGGAGCACTTGATGAAACTTCTGTGAATTTCTCATTTTAAGGCTCAAAATGTGTTGACTTTAAAAAAAAATATTGCAATAAATAAGCCCTTCAGGGCGACCGCTCTCTAAATATTTTCTTCTTGAGGTATTCCTTCCATGCATCCAGTGTCGAAAGCTCCATGGAGTTCCATTCAAAGTGAGGGATCTGTGGAGACAATAACAACAATATTTTCTGGATCCTGACAACCGAGTTAATGTTGTGCAGCAAAGAACATTTTGCTTGATGTTTAAATGCAACCTATACCTGAACCACACGATATCCCAAAATTTCAAGGTGGCGTTTCCTCATTAGGGCCTCTCCCTTTGTATGGTGGGAATTTTTGCAGAAGGACTTGAAGTCAAGGAAGTTAACAGCGACACTGTGTGAAAAACTACAGCATTAGAATCCTTTTTCTTCCTTCTGTCTCCAGCTTTCAGTAATTTCCTACCGCTGTGCTCCAGGTGGAAGCTCGTTCCTGACATTCTCCGGTGACCTAGAACCCCAGTGGATCTTTCCTTTTTCTGAGATTTGCAGAGTACTTGGCTCGCTGTAAGGCAATGGCTGGAGCTGCTTGTCCAGAATGCATTCAAAGTCTGGGGGGGAGTAATGTTCATGTCTCAACGAAAAGAGCAAAAAGTATTCAGAGGTTGCTTTTCGTCTTTATCCTAAATTTTGTTTTCATGTTCAATGAAATTTCTTTGTTGGAGCACAACATTGATTTATTCTCTATTCCAAAATAGTTCAATAGTTCAAGCAATCTGTTTTTCTCAAAGTTGTGGTTGAGTTTGTCACCCTGTTTTTAGACTTGTGTGAAATTTCTCAGTAGTTAGGTTTCCTCCCACATTCCCAAAACACACAACAACTCTTAAATCATGCGTGTTTAACCCAATGCCCGGGGGCAAGATACCTCCCACCACAACATTTCTGTGACCCACTTCATGTTTCTTTCTCGCCGGTTTTGTGCTTGTCATTATAACAGAAAAGTCATTTAGAAAATTTGAAATTTCCTTCCCATTTACAGATATTTCAAGCATTGTTTACCACTCAATCCCTTGCCATAAACTGAACAATGACTAACAATAGCCGAGATCATTTTTTGTTGTTCACTATTTTCCAAGACATTTAATTTCACAATAAATATGTTATATACCATAATTTCCGGCCTACAAGCCGCGCCTTTTTTCCATACGCTTTCAACCCTCCAGTTTATGCGGCGATGCGGATAATTTGTGTATATTTCTAACGGCCACAAGAGTCAGTCGAATGGAAAAGGTAAGAATGAGACCAGTGGAACATTTGTGCCGTGGAAGTGACTTTTATCGGCCCTGTTAGAATTGCGCTAGCGTTAGCGCTGTGCTAGCGTGTTGCTGCTGTGATACTGGCATGCCTCAATGATATTTACCAGTTTAAGTTTAACCAGCCTTGTTAGTGTTAGCGCTAGCATTAGCGTTAAACTCTTTCTGCGTACCATCTTTCTTTGTAAATATCTCGTGTTTCTATGTGGGTTTCACTGTGGGCACTTTCGGCTTTTACAGAGCTACGGCGAATGTATCTACCAAATGGTATTTCCTTTACAAATGTACTTGGTGAGGCTTGTAACCAGGCACGCTCTGTAGGCCGAGAATTACAATATTCTGTAATAAAAGTGAAAGGTGGTGGCAACTGTGTATACTTCATACACTAATATAAGGAGGTGTGTGCATTTAATTATTAATGAATGATTAATATTTTTCATTTTCTCAGTCATAATGGACCTATGAGGAAAACCATAACTATGATGTGAGCAAGCAATTAAAATTTGTCTGACACCCCAGCTCTAAAAAGCTTACAGGTTTTATTGTGAGTAGTTGTTTGTTTAAATAGGCCTGGTGATTGTCTGACAACAAGTCCCGGGTGGAACCCACCAGCTCCCTTGTGAACCAAATAAAAACTACAGATATAGAATATGGATAAAATTAGGATAAATTTGTGATGGGTAGAGCATTCTATTCTATGGGCAACACAAAGTGGCAGGCGATATTGAGAGTTGGTCAGATTACGGTCTTACCTATAGTGTAAAAATATGGCGTGACCTCCGCAACTCGGACAAAGTTCATGCCCCCAAGGACTTCCGCCAACATTTTGTGGATTTGCTTTTGCACAGGGCTGATGGAACCATTTCCTATGAGCAGATGTGACGGATTATAAAGATGAGTTAGATTCCCATTCTGATCAAGTTCCAGTCCACCCATGAACAAAAGAAATTTCTCATACCTTTGTTTTGCAGCTTTTGACAGTAGCGCTCGTGAAACCACGGCACCTGAAATTCGGGACACTCGAGACACACAGCGCGATTGAGCTCCATGAGACGCAGTCGAGTACGCATGTTAAGGGCATCGGGTAGCACTGTGAAATTACAAAAATTAAATTCCAAAGACAGCTTTGGGTTCGTGTCCTCTGTTTTTTGTCTTCCTTCGTAATACGATTCAGCACACTCAGTACGCAATTAAATCTTACTACTAAAAACTTTGTTACAAAAGTAAAACTACTAGGCCCAAACACTAGGCATTAGTAATGCTCTCGTAGTCTTCTGAACCCTACTAGTCGGACCAAAATGCCCACTACTACTTTTGCCTCACGTGTAGTTGTCCTACTAGTGTAAAGAAATGTCTTTGGCCTACTGGAGTGGAGAGGAATAGTGGAAAACAAGATTACTAGTAATAAAGAGTCACCTTGTGGTTCAACTAGTGCGCAGATACTGAATAAATGCTCATATTGCTTTCCATTGGTACACATACTTTCCAGCTGGGCGTCGAGCTTTCCGAGAAAATCTATGCTGAAGATTTCTCTGACCAGTTCTTCAGGAAAACAGTCTGCTACCGCCAGGGAGAAGGCCAGCAAAACCAGTAGATGAGGGTCAAAGGAGCCTATAAACACAAACATACTGGTGTTAGCACCAAGGCAATAAACCTGAAGTTTATAAAAGTGAATGTTGGCGAGGAAAGTGGAAAAAAATGGCACAATTAAGGTATTGAAATGATTTTACATGTGAGCAAAGAGAGGCATTTATTTCGTAGGAAAATCTGCTTATGATGAAAAAAATATTTATAGACATTATGCTTGAACGGAATACCTTTCCATTAAATCCCACATTATTCCCAGTTAACCGGATTACAGTACTGTATTTCTAAAATTCCTAGCTCAATCTTGCATGGAAAATTTCAAAAAACATCTACTAAGGGTACACTTGAAACCAGAAAACAAAGTGATCCGCATTTTTACTTACTGATATGAGGAGTGAAACGCCGTACGCAAACATCGTACAGCTTGTCTGTGCTTTCCGAATCATAATTGAGGATAGAAAAGGGAAGTAGGGTGGCATATGTTGCTGAGTGGTGAATCTTAAATAGAAAGAAAACACAAGATTTGTATCCAAGCTAGTCATGTCGTCACTGAATATTGATTTTGAGCTTGGTTGCTAAAAGATAATGCACTGTAAAAAGTACTGCAGAAACACAAAACAAGGTCTATTTTCTCAAGAAGTACTAAGTTTCAATTGATCCTATGCTGAATCCATGAATGCAACCACTACACTTCCAGTGATAATTCTATTTTTTTCCCCCCAACAATGCTGGCAGAAGAGAGCCTCCCGCAAATCTTTATTCCTTTTCCAGTACACTGGCCATGAGATAAATTACTCACTTTGAGGGTGCTTAGTAAATTCAAATCGTTTAGTGGGTTGAACACAAAAAAGAAAGATGGAAAATTGTCATTCAAAGCTACTGTAAAGACAAAAAGGTCTGCTATTTAGAATATATCGCCGTCTTATATAACATTTTAAGACAGTCCAAAAGGTGCTATAAAAAACAGGTTGGTTTGGTTACTATACTGTTCAGACTAGAGGATGCTGAAAATTCAGTTTGGGCCTCAAAAAAAAAAAAAAATGCAGCTACGCAGCTTTTAAAAATTTCTAAAATGGTTAGTTACTCCCAATAGATGCCACAGGATGGGAGCAAAACACTACTTGGGGCCAAAAAAAACTATTCAACTCACTACAACATATATCCTTGTTATCCAGCTCCAACCAGATGTAAAAAAAATGTTTTTCGGTGTTGGTGCGCAGCAGTATACCAACTTGAACATTAAGGTGACTCAAGTAACATTTTTTTGTGTACCCTGAAAAGCAGTAATTTTGGAGATTTAAGGATTCCGCCTGACACTGACAATATATATAATCAGTCACTCACATTTGAAAAATGTACAGGTGCGGTCAGATATAAAGTTGCGGGTGTGTGTTCTGTTTGTAATTATGAGTGTATCCCCTTAAGAGCGGAGGGGGCGGTGACAGACAAACTAGGAAGTAGAAGTAGGCTGAGCAGTCAGACTTTAGGCTGTGGTTCACTGCGCTGGATCATCCATCTGAGAGTGTGCGACAAGTGCGCAATTGCCCAATGGCACAGCTTAGAGGGAACATTGGTCAAGACTACACAAAATAAGCGATGTCTGTCAGTATCTATGCATTTTTACTCGTGACAAATTTTACGCAGATGATTTTTCATGCTCGACTGTGCAGATTTGCGAGTGCAATGGCGCGCGGGCACATACGCACCCAACAAATCACAGTGACTGATATATGCTATTGGGAAGCCAGTTATGACAAATCTATCAGCACCTGAAGCCAAAGTGGGTTCTCTTCAATGTGAGGTGTGTTCAGTACTACTAGAATGTGACATACTGTTCCTTTAAATCACCTTGTCAATGTCTCTAATGGCCACAGTGGCGATATGCTCCATCAAGGGAGCACAGAGATGATTGGTCCTGGTTAAGAAGAGGGACAGATCTGGCACGTTCGTCCAGTTTATTTGGTCCATCATCCTCTGCAACGTGGCCATGGCTTCTTCAAGCAGCATTTCCTCGAACCACTCCCCAGAAATGTACCTGAGCTCCTCAAGCAGCAAGTCCAACCGGTCCGACGTCTGGAGCCTCTCGTGGCCGCAGCGGTTGAGGCTCTGCAGCAGCTTCACGTACTTGCTGGGGGTGCCGTGACGATACGACAGGTCGTTGCGCACCCACTTGGCGAGGGCTAAGGAAATGCTGCTGAGGTCGTTGAGGTTGCACTGGGACATGACCGCGTCCACCCGTGAGATCACTCCTTCCTCCAGGCGCGGCGAAGGCAACATGGACAAAACGCGGGTCAACATGGTCACTTCGTAGGGGAAGACACTGCGTTCTAAAAATCTGAAGAGTAAAAGGAGATTAAGCCTTTCAGCTTCCACAGGTTGATTTTAAAAAGCAAATCAGAGATCAACTTACTTGACCAAAATGTTTCTTAATTTGGTGAAGAGTTCTGGATTCTGATAATGCAACAGATAAAGGGCTTGTGTGATTCTGCTGGCCTCCACTGGCTTATAGATATGAAGGTTTCTTTGGATTACTGATACAATTCTGGAAAAGACAATCACAGTACAGTATGACTACAGTACTCACAAAACGTACAGGATATTTGGTTTTCATTTGTAGGTTCAATGTAGCTTCATAAGATTACCGTAATTTCCGGCCTATAAACCGCGACTTTTTTCCACATGCTTTCAACCCTGCGGTTTATGTGGTGATGCGGCTAATTTTTGCCTTTTTTCTAACGACCGCAAGGGGGCACTCCAACAGAAAAGGTAAGAGTGACACCAGTGGAATATATGTGCTGTTGAAGTGACTTTTACCGGTATGTTTTGTTTTAACTGGTCCTGTTAGCGCCCCGCTTGTGTTAGCACTGTGCTAGCGTGTTGCTGCCGTGTCTCAGTGATTTTACCGGTATGTTTTTTTTTGTTTTGTTTTTTTTAACCAGCCCTGTTCGTGCTACCGTGTTATTGCTATGTTAAGATAAGCTAAGCTATTAAAACTTTGAATACCATGTTTCTTTGTAAATATCTCGTTTTTCAATGTGGGCAATTGCGGCTTTTACACAGGTGCGGCTTATGTATGCATCAAAAGGTATTTCCTTTAAAAATTTACTGGGTGAGGCTTATAATCGGGTGCGCTCTGTAGGCCGGTTAATTATGGTACATATATTACATAATCTTTACAAGAGAACTTTTGAAGAGGCACGAATACGTTTCAACCCATCAAAACTATTTTTAATGAAGAAAAATGGCAATATGTTGTATATAAAATGGAATGTAAAGAAATAAAGTTGCTTTGTGAAGTCTAATTTACAGTACATGTGTACTGTCGTGTTTGTTGTTTACAATGCCCTGTGAGTAATGTCAAAAGTTGGAGCCGAGTTCAGTGTGTCCTCCATCAGCAAACGCCATCATTTTGTCGTGTATCGTTTGACTGTTCCTCTCCTTCGGAAGGAAACAACTCAACGGTGAATAGTAATATTGGCCCACCTTGCCTACTTGCAACAGCACTACAGTTAATTTTTAAAAAAAGTACCGGTACTCGAAATACCCTTAAGTAAGGGTCCCACTGTACTTAACATGGAATTTGGACTCACTTGTTTATCAAGCTAAGGTTCCTGCTCTGAATCTCTTCCAGTGTTTCAGTGATGGCCAACGCCTGCTGTGCACTGAACTCATCAGCCAACAGGAGAGCCGTGCCCTCCAAACTGAAAGGAAGAAAACGAACACACTGATTATATGCATGGTCCAAAAGTGTGTGCCTTTCTACTTCCGATGACACAAACCTGTCTCTGACCTCCAGACTGGCCATGGGCGCCAGCGCAGCAAACAGTTTTGTAAAAGAGAATGGGTCAGTGCTAGAATCAATGAGTTCCATGAGGCGTTGTCTCACAGCCAGCCTGAAGTCGCAGTTGTTAAACTGCAGGGATTGATACAGCCCCATGAAAATACTTATGTTCTCCGCGTCCAGTCTGGGAATGTTGCGCAAGAGGATCTGATTACATTTCTCCAGCAGAGGCCTGTGGCTATACTTCATGTGGCGCAAGAATTGCACCACTCTTCGAGCGTTATTATAATTAGACGGATCCATCTTGTCCAGGAGGTGGTCAGCATGGCTAATGAGGGCGTCACGTAGCCGAGGAGAAACCAGCGATGACACGCTAATGAGCAATGTGGTTAGGATCCTGAAGGTAAAAAAAAAAAAAAAAAAAAACATCCCCTGGCATGTTAAATCTACAACATGGGCTGCTTCATGTTAATATACTGGACATTTGAATATACACTCAGTAGACATTTCACAAAGTACACCAGCAGTATCTAATAACATTCTAAACAAGAGCTTATTACATGGGGCAGGTGGTTTATAAGTTTTTCTACCAACCTGGCATCATTGATGGATGATAACTTCTGATCCACAATACTAGTGATGTGACCCATCAGAGGACTTAATTGAAGTTGTTGATCAGTGAGGCAGACGGCGAACTTGGACAGGCATGCCATTGGAAGTCTGCAAACATGACCCAGTTCAAACTCTAATCAAGCAGAGACAGGAACTATAAAGACATTACGATGAAATGAAATTCCTTACTTGTCCAATCTTAACCAGGCCTCTGACACCAATTGCTGAACAAGCGATTCACAGGGATCCACATTCAGTCTGAAAAACAGTTAAACATGTTACATTTGCACTGACGCAATATATTTTTTCATCTTCAGACCGAGGCTGCATTTCACACACCTGAGAAAACTATAAAGTAAGTCCACCAACATAAAATGGTCCATGAGAGCAATTTTGTTCTCAGCCAGAACACAAAGTGTCAGGAACTGCGGGTGACTCCTGGTGAGCTCAACTGTTCTCAATAATTGTGGTTTCTCTTTCTGGAAGTACCACAGCATCTTCACGGCCAAACTCACGTGGTCCACGGTGAGTTTGGTCTTGTTCTTACCAACCACCTCAAATATATGGTCTTCGGCAGAGCAGATCCGCAACTGCTCCAGAACCTGGTCCCGGTTCACGGGGACCTTATGAAGGAACCTTCTTAAGCAGAAACCTACACTCTGTAGCCGAAACATCATCGTAGATCTCATCTCACAATTAACCTCGTTGTTGCATGATTATCATGATTGTCAACCACAATGTCATTGTGACAAGGTGGGTCACACAGTAGATGGATGATGTTCCTAGATGAACACACAAATATACAAATAAATAATTATATACAATAAGTACAACGTTATAAATTCAAATGTGTTAAGATTGCTCTTACCGTCACAAATATTTTAACATTGATTCCGAGTTCAGTTTTGTAACGCGGTATTCACGTGCTCGTAACAACAGCGAAAAACCTAAAACGCCACAATTTTCGTGAACCTTCAGATATAAATATGGGTAGTGTCCATAAGTACATGGTTGATATAAAGGAAAAATGGGGTACATCTATTAAAATGAATTATTTGAAAGTCAAACTCACCTCGCATGCGGGTGGTACTTCCGTATCGAGTGACGGATTCCAATAACATTGGTGCAGCCGGTTTTGGCTTTCTGGTTGCAGTTCGTTCGTGAGCTACTTGACCAAAATGGCTGCAGACAATAAAAATGCTTTCGGTGACTCAAACGATGTATATATATTGAATTGAAACAATGTCACGAATTAATTCCAGCCCAGGCGTATTAAGCATATACAAAGATTTTTTTTAAGAAAGCGTTCAATACCGGAACGTGTCATCATCTTGTTTTTTGTAGAACATCTTTGGTTGTCCCAATGGAGTGCCGTAAAGCAGTCAAGGTCTGCGGTTGAGCTGGGGCTGAGTGCCGTACGAATCTTTCCCGAAATGTTCTGACGTCTCCATCGCGCCATCTTCGTAAGCGGACGATCAGTGAACGTTGAATGAAAACCAGTGCCTTTTGAAAGAACCGCCCGCTGCATGGAGTGTTAACATTGCTTGTTTTAAGGTGATGCGAGTTTATATTCCACACTTCCCGACTGTGTGCACCAAACGTGCAAAGGTTTGATGCTCTTGAGTGTGGCTGCGATTCTTTCAATTTGGTTGGCTGAATAGGCTGTGTTATCAACGAGGCCTGAGAAGTAGAGAAGACACATACCCGTTGGTAGCTTTGTCAAGCTAAATGGTAGAAACGAGTGTTGCTTCAGTATATAGACCGCAAATGTTTTATTATAAGGACTGAGCCTTTTTTATTCGTGCAGTGTACTTAAACCCGCCGCGTGGGAGTTAAAGCCTAGCTAGGCTAATGTTAGCATGTCAGTTGGAGACCAGTAGGTACGAGCTCGGGCTATTTTACCTTAATGCTCTTAAAATATGTGATAATGCTTTAGCACTTTGAATGTAGAGCTCCATTGTTTACGCTTACACTTTTCAGATACGACTTCCTCGGTAAATGCATCGAATAAATACTTACTATTTTTATTTAAATGCAGAGCTCTATTGTTTAGGGTTATACTTTTCAGTATGACTTATTCGGGAAATGCATGGAATGGGCACTTGATGTTTTTATTAATATTATGACTGATGCGAAAGTATTTGCTCTTTCAGGTCGTTCTGCAGCTCCAGGCATCATGGGGATCAAGGTTCAGCGTTCTCGGTGTTTCCTTGACATCGGAATTGGAAACGCACTAGGTAAGGTCTGGTACACAAATGTTTTTTTTTTTTTTTTTTTTTTTGGTCAATCATAAAACATTTTTATCTGAGACAGGTCCCTTACTTGAACCTAAACACATGAGCATGTAGCAGTTTTGGTCATAGTGATTGTGTTCTGCTCCTACAATCGCAACACAGAACACCACACACAAAGATTTTGTTCCATCTAGTATTAAATCTAGTTTGTCCAGGATCAAAATTTCACCTGACATAAAAACAAAGACAAAACTTAGTAATGCAACATCGAGGAGGACACACAAAAGAAGGAAATGATTGGAGCCTTAGGACTAGTTTTTTTTTTTTTTTTTTTGTAAATTCCAAAGGTAAAAACACAAAAAAGACTGTAAACATTCGGTGGAGACATTCAATAAGCAATCATGGGCTTCCCATAGTTTCACAAGCTGGTCCTTCATTTCTGAGGTGGTTTCAGCTGTGTAAACTGTGTTATTACAAGTATGCTTCTCTGTTATTAGGGCCTGACTGTGAGGATAAGCAGGTTGTAGAATAGATGGATTTACACGTTACTCTCTGTTTCCGCCAATGCTCACTGAGGCGTGAGTCTTGTACATTTGTGATGTTTGAAATATAGTATTAATAGTAATACAAAAGTATTCACTGGCATATATTTTTTTCTTAATCTTTGAAAAATTAGTTTATTAAAGGTACTTTCTTCTTCTACCTGCACCAAAACCACCCTTAAGAGGTCAAGGAGCACACAGCAGGAACAGGAGATAGGCATTGATTTTTTTTCCTCCCCTGACTGTGATATCAAATCAGACATCAATAGAGAGTGTGGTGAGGAAGTGAAGAAACAGGTCCAAGCGGAGTGGAACAGTTGGCGGAAGGTGTTTGGTTTTCTATGTGACAGAAGAATATCCGCCTGGATGAAGGGCAACATTTATAAAACAGTGGTGAGGCCGGCCATTAAGTACAGATTACATGCGATGGCTCTAAAGAAACAATAGGAATCAGAATTTGAGGGAGCAGAAATGAAGATACTGAGGTTCTCGCTTGGAGTGAACAGGTTGGATAGGATTAGAAATGAGCTCATTAGAGGGACAGGCAAGGTTGAATGTTTTGGAGACAAGGTTAGAGAGAGAGCAGACTTCGATGTTTTGGACATGTTCAGAGATGAGAGAGTGAGTATGTTGGTGGAAGGGTGTTGAGCATGGAGCTGCCAGGCAAAAGAGCGAGAGGAAGACCAAAGAAAAGGTTGATGGATGTTGTGAGGGAGGACATGAGGACAGTGGGTGTTAGAGAGGAGGATGTACGAGATAGGCTTACATGGAAAAAGATGACACACTGTGGGGACCTCTTAACGGGACAAGCCGAAAGAAGAAGAGATGAAGAGTTAAGATTGTAAAAAATTTACATTTGTTGAATGATAGTATCATGTTTTTTTAATGCATATGATAAACAATAGTCAGCATTTTTTTTTAACTCGTGATTTTTTTTTCTTAGTTTTTCTTGTTAGTTGTTATTTTCTGGTTGTTATTTTATGTTATTTAAACTACAGTTTTCATTTTTCAATAATTAAATAATTGTAAAATAAATAATCATGTTTATTAATTGTGATTTAAATTTCATTCAAAGGAGCCTTGACTCTTATACTCCCCCCCCATTACCCAGCCCTGGTGTAGCATTCCCTTTCACATTGCTCCATAGATGGGCAAACAAATCTAGCATTGGTGTTACAGTCGTTATAACACTTTCAGAAACTGATATTTGAACACAAAGGGTGCAGCCACATTTGCAGAAATACAACATAACAATTCTCATGGGCATATTATGTTTAATCCAGTGTTAAAAATGACTAATATTGCGTCTTATTGAGTCCCTTAGTTGTGGAACCTGTCTTTGTTGTATTTATTATACTGCCCTGTGGTGGCCAATGTGTGCACACTAGAAGGAACAGCACAATGTCAATGGACATTAAACATGATTTTTTTTTTTTTTTTTTTTTTTAATGGGGCTGGAATGGATTTTTTCCAATAAGGAACAATTGTTTGTGATGTTTTTTGAGTTTGTTGCCCAGTTTGTCGGTGTCAACCTCTAAGTCAATGTACAGTGGTCTGGGAGTAATGTTCCAAACACAGCAAACGTCTCTAAATTATCAGCCATTTTTCTTTCTCTCCTCTTGGCAGTCGGTCGAATTGTTGTGGAGTTGTTTACAGACATCTGTCCCAAAACGTGTGAAAACTTTCGATGCCTTTGTACTGGTGAGTCATGATATTTGACTACAATAATATTCAAGCAAAAAAAAAAAAATGTATGGCTCATTCTTGCAAAACATTATTAAATACTATTTACATCCAGGTGAGAAAGGTGTTGGTAAAGGAACCCAGAAACCTCTCCATTACAAAGGATGCCTGTTCCATCGGATTGTGAAAGACTTCATGATTCAAGGAGGGGACTTCAGTGAAGGTGATTAATGATGAATTATACTCTAAATCAAGAAGGATTTGTTACATTAACTTAATCATTGTTATCAAGCATCAATTAATGTGGAAATGAAATTAACATCTCCTGATCTACTTTTTTTGTAGGTAATGGAAGAGGAGGTGAATCCATCTATGGAGGCTTTTTTGAAGGTAAAGAGGTTGCAGGGTTATTAAATTAATATTGCTTTGAAAATTGCTGTACAATATTTGCGATGCCTGCACCCCCAGATGAAAGCTTTGCTGTGAAACATAACAAGGAGTACTTGCTGTCTATGGCCAATAGAGGAAAAGATACAAATGGATCACAATTTTTCATGTAGGAATTTGGAGGTTTTCACAATATTACTGAATACTTTTATTATTTGCTTCTGAAGCTTATGAATGTGTGTTGTTTTCCCTGAATCCCGCCGCTGAATCTTGAATCTCAGAACAACAAAACCAACTCCCCATTTGGATGGGTAAGTGTTGCAGTTGTGTGCATAATGAAGGAATACACACGCCAATCCTTGATTGTTTTATCATTTCAGGGTCCATGTGGTTTTCGGTCATGTGATTTCTGGTCAAGAGGTCGTACAAACTATGGAAAGTGAAAAAACAGATCCTAACAGCAGACCGTATGCTGAAATCAAGGTCTTAAATTGTGGAGAACTCATCCCCAAATCAAAAGGTTTTTTTTCCCCCCACAGAAAAATAAACTATATTTTCCAATCTCTGATCTCTGTTTTACTTCTGAAGCTCTTTTAATTTTAACCAACTTTTACATTTTTGTAGCAAAGAAACGTGAGAAAAAGAAAGACCGGGACTCCTCAAGTTCCAGCAGTAGTTCCAGTGACTCTAATAGTTCCTCGGAATCCTCCTCTGACTCAGAAGAATCTGACAAAAAGTCAAAGAAGCAGAAAAAGAAAGCCAAGAAGCAAAAGAAGAAACAGAAGAAGGAAAAGAAGAAGTACATGATTTATCCTCAAATCATTATTTACTTGTAGCTTTTGTAAAACTGTTTTTATTCTGACACGTTACGTTTTCACAGTTCTGAGCCTGAAATTGTCGAAGAGAAAGAACAAGAAGAGGTGGTCATGTCCACTGTGCGTCCTGAAGAAATACCTCCCATCCCTGAGAACCGGTTTCTGATGAGAATCTCACCGGTTCTCCCCGAATCTCACCAGAAAAAGAAAGAGGAGTCTGAGAAGGACAAGGAAAGTAAAGACGAACGGCCTAGAGATAGGTTGGTAATACTCACAGTCGCCGAATTACATATTTTAATAAATTTCCCTTTTCGCTAATTGTGAAGAGCTTCCACACACAGTGAATCATTTCTGCTAGCCACTCAGAGGCAGAGGGAGACGGGTTATCATTCCATACAACAGACACAGGAGGTTTTTCTGGAATTGATACATTTTTATTGTTGTGGTTACACCACCACACCGCTCACGACACAGCAAGCTGCTGGCAGAAAGGTGTTTGCAACACAACCGCAACTGGGACGCTTGAGGGAAAGTTAACTGCGTATTACATTTGCTAACCTGCAAGATAATGAGCTAGTAAGATAAGGGCTTGAACGAAAAAGCTCACTCGATCACAGCAGCAATGTTAAAACGTCACCGGTCTGAGTTGTGTATGCATCTTGCCAACATAGCACACACACATATATATATATAATAGGAACGTTAACTGTAGAATACTTAAACGTGTGTCATTTCATTTTAAAAAGAGCCCAAATGCTTTTGAATATAGATGTTTTTTTTAAATTCATTCAAATCTGTCAGGCTTTAAGACATTTACTGGGTCCTTTTAGTGAGTTAATGAATTCATGCCGATGTGTTAAATGTTTAATATACGTTTAGGAAACGTGAAAATTGTGTTTATCTGTTTTAGGCTCACGACCAAATGGAGAACAACAACATTTTCTAGTCTGAAATGGACAAATTGCATTTCTCAGAATAGATTTGCCTCATATACTTGGGCACCACGAAATAGATCACTTTCATTATGCCTTTACCTTTTTAGAACAGCCATAATGCGACCGATAAATGTTATTGCATTTCTCCTGATAGATCTGGCGCAAAAAATAATTCTCAGTCTTCATATAACAGAAGATTGGTAATGACACGATCTGGCAGGAAGATTAAAGGCAGGGGCCCAAGGGTATGTATTCCACAAAATGGCTACAAATGTCTCTTGTTCTCCGCCTGCTCAGGGAATGATTCTTTGTGTCTTTTCGCCCCTCCAGAGATACAGAACACCTTCACGTTCTCGTTCAAGATCAAGAGATCGCTATCGACGTAGCGAAACGCCTCCCCACTGGCGTCTGGAGTTGCAACGTCAGAGAATGAGGGCAGTCACTGTGGAACGTTGGATTAAGGGAGATAGGTAATGTAGCCACTTTAGGGTTTATTGTCAGATTAGATAATGTGCTTGTAGTGGTTCCCAAATTGCAAGGTCAGCAAAAATTGTAATACACTGTTGTCCATTCATCCATTTTATCAGCCGCTCAACATAATGACTGGGTAACACGACACTCTAATTTGCGAATGCTCACGTCACTCACCAGGCCTGCCTTGAAAACAAATACAGATTCAAAGGCAGGTGGGACAATACAATGTGAGGATGGTGAGCCCAAGTGGACAAATATATTTGCACCTCACATGCATATTATTTCCATCCATCAATTTTCTGAGCCGCTTATCTTCACAAGGGTCGTGGGAGCGCTGGAGCCTATCCCACCTGTCAATGGGGAGGAGGTGGGGTACACCCTGGACTGGTTTCCAGCCAATTCCAGGAAACATGGAGACAGACAGCGTGTCGGACTCACAATCACACCCACAGCCAATTTAGATTGTCCAGTTAATGAATGTTTTGGGGATGTGTGAGGAAACCGGAGTGCCCGGAGAAAACCCACGCAGGCACAGGGAGAAGATGCAAACTTCACACAGGCGGGCCAGGATTGAACCTGAGTCCTCAGAACTGTGAGGGCTATGCTTTACAGCTGCTCCACTGTTCCGCCATACATTGTTGTACCATTAAAAAAAAAAAAAGTATCCTTTTTGTCTTGAAAAAATACAAATGTATTCTTGTAACAAAAGAAATGGAATTTTTTCATGTGACACTTTTTTTTCTCTCTAAACGGTTAACTTTGTTAACATTCCCAAAAAGTTACTTTTCACAATAATATTAAATTTACTTTTTAGGAGTGAAGTCTGTCTCGTTTTTAAAGAACACTTATGCCTACTTCTTTAGTCTAATGCTGGCCGTGATAGTAGCATCTGAATAAGTAATTTTTAAGGTAGCACTTGGTGAAAAAGTTTGATGGAAGTGTTGTCATTGTTTTGGTGAATATTATCACACTTGTACAATCTCATGGAGTTGGAAGCTTTTTGCCTGAAACATTTCATCATCAACTCACTGCTTTTCACTGTTACATCTCTACAACCCAGTCACATTCTTTGTGAGTTGATTGAACAGTCCCTGTTGCTTCACCAAATGATGCCTGTTATTGAAGTCTGTTAGTGATCTCTTTCACTTGGTCTTTTTCAGAGGTGACATGAGTGAAGACAAAGAGGAGGCTGCTAAACCTCAAAGGAGAGAGCGACGGACATCTAGTTCAAAGCGTGAGCATGCAGATGAGGGTAAAAAAGACAAGAAGGCTCGATCGCAGAGATCCAAAAGCAAGGAAGACTCAGGAGAGAAAGGTGAGAAGCCAAGCACGCAGAAGGAAAAGAAAAGGGCCAAATCTAAAAGCCGCAGCAAAAGTAGAGAAAAGAGTAGACAGTCAAAAAGCAGAGATAGGAGGAGGCGATCCAAAAGCAAGAGCAAGCATAGAAGTAGTGACAAGAAAGGTCGTTCAAAAAGCAGGGACCACAGTATGAATAAGAAAGAAAAGGAGAAGGAAAATCATCATGGCAAAGAGAAGAACAAGGAAGAACAGTCTGACAAAAAGAGAGAGGATTCCAAAACGAGCAATGGAGAGAAAACACGAACAAAGTCAGAAAGCAAAGACAGAAGTTCCAAGGACCGACACAGATCAAGCAGCAGAAACCGAGACAAGGGTGGACGTGCCACCTCCAAGGACAGAGAGGAGAGACGGGATAAAGACCTAGAGAGGGGCAGGGAACGCAGCAGGAGTGGACACAGGCGACACGGCGACGAAAAGGACGACAGAAGACGGAGAACGCGTAGTCGCGAACGCAGGAAAACTCCAGACAGAAGCAAGGCCAGAGATTCGTACAGGAGCAGGCGCTCAAGAAGCAAGAGCAGCCGGAGAGGGCGCAGTAAAGATCGCAAAGATAGCCAAAGAAGACGACGACATAGCAGTAGCAGAAGCAGCAGCAGCAGCAGTAGTAGCAGCTCTGACAGTGATAGAGAAGACCGACGCAAACGTCGCAAAAGCCCCGATTCTAAGCGGAGAAGATCTAAAAGCCCCTCCAAAGACAAGAAAAGAGCGGACATGACAAAAGGCAAAAGCGACAAGAAGAAGAATCGCTCAAACTCCAGTTCGAGCTCTGACAGCAACTGAATCCGTCCCAAAAATAGGTCGGTATTTTTCTTCTGTATATTGTGCTTCGTACCCATCCACTACGCAGCTCTGTCTTTCAACAACAACAACAACAAAAATCAAAAACATCTTGATATTCCTCACTCAGTGCAGCAGCTCCACAGTTAGTCCATGATGCCACCTTTATTTCCCTAAGAGTAGACTTCACCAGACAACTGCAATGCTGGAAGAGAGAGTGATTAAGCAGAACCAATAAAATGCAACAAAGGAGCACTACGTCTTGTGAGTCAGGGACTTAGTTTTAGGACTGGGCAGGGCAGTTTTTGTGTAGATGACTGCTGAAGCTGATGACTAAAAACCAGCGGCCCCTTCTGTCAAAATCCGTGACCATAGTTTGGTTTTGGTACACCCAATTACAGATTTTACTGTAAGACTTGTTTTTCTACTGATTTTGTTTTATTTAACATTGTTTTTCAGGTGGCGAATCTGACTTAAAAAAAAAAAAAGACAATTATATTTGCATGACTATTTCAGATCTAGAAGTCTTCACCTGTGAAGTGAAGTTTTAAATGACTTATCGTATTCTCTGTATTCTTCACGTCTTATTTGCTTTTTGAAATTGAAGAAACTGTAGTGTCATAAGTACATCATAAGGCGAAGTTGAAATGTTCATTGTGCAGGTTGGATTTAGGAGCACCCCTCAGTGTAGAATGGAATTAAAATACAGCATTTTGATTTTAAAAGATTGCTTCAATGTTCTCCTGACATTATTAGCACTTGCAAGTACACAAATAACAAAAATGTGCCAATAATCGCCGTCCTCCACAAGGATTATAATCGTGTATTTGATGCCCGATGATGTTGCCAAAATACCAGTTTCCAGGGGCTTTGACTAAAAAAAAAAAAACAAATGCGGATATGTGAGGAATGCGGATTCACCTGAAAGTGAAAATACCTGTCTTCTAAATTTGACACACCATAGAAACAAATAAGGGGTTCTGTGCTTTGGGTTATTGTTCTGTTGAAACACCAATCTTCTTTTGAGCATCAACTGTTGGACAAACACCTTAGGTTCATTTATTCATTCATCTTTCGTTTCGCTTATCCTCACTTGGGTCACCCTCATCCTTCAGCCTATCCAAGTTATCTTCAGTCGAGAGCCGGGGTACAACCTTAACTGGTCACAAATAAACAACCACACTCACATTCACACCTATGGGCAATTTGGAGTGTTCAGTTAACCTACACTGCATGTTTTTGGGATGGGAGGAAACTGGAGTACCTGGAGAAAACTACTCATGCATGGGGAGAACATGTAACGTAAACTCCACACAAGCAGGGCTGGGATTTGAACCCTAATCCTCAGAACTGTTATGCGGATATCCTAACTAGTCATCTTCCTTCCACCACACCTAAAGGTGTTTTGCAAAATATCTTGACAAAGTTGTGAATTCATCTTTCCTGTACAGTAGATTTGTCAACAGATGTAAGTCTTCATCGGACACCCTTGAGTTCTTTTTCACCTCGTTGAGCATCCTGCGCTACACCCGCAGTTATCTTTTAGGACGGCCTCTCCTTAAATGAGATGCATGGAGTGCTGAACTTTCTCCATTTATTGACATTTTGTCTAACTGGACTCCTGATCATCAAGAATTTAAGAGATAGTTTTATCAATTTTTCTGACTTTATTCAAGTAAATTTATAATTCCTAGGACATCTGAGAGCTCTTTTAAGTGTGGCATGGTAGAAAAGAAATGTTTCTTTACTGGAGACAAGTATTATCTGGAGTGTTTTCTAGTGCCCAAGGCAACTTTAAGCCACACCTCCAATCTTGGCTCATTGATTAGAGTTAAGGTTAATTGCCTCCCACCTGACTGATTTGTTTTTGGAGAATCTGTAGCATATAGGTTCATTTACTTTTTCCTCACCCCTGGAAATGTTTACTTTTGTTCCATAAAAAAAATAAAATATATAAATCTGTTGCAATAGTTTAACCAGACGGTTTATTCTTTCTGTTTAGAAGGTCACACCATGGTCTCTGACCAATTTTATGCAGTAATTCCAGTGGGTTTACCCACTTTTTCCCTAGCCACATGAACAGGGCAGGATAACCGGTGACGTGAACGAAGATTCTCAATTTGTGTTGATGTAGTGGGGGAAGGCCTCCTCGTACCAGACGCTCAAGTGCATCATGGTGCCCCATAAATGGGGAAAACTAAAATGATGAAAAGGTAGAATCGGATTTAATGGCCAAGCATTTAACAACACAAGGGATTTTGTGTTCGGCAATAGGTGCCGCCCTGGTACGACATTCATGTTGAGTACTGAGAAGAACAAACTAACAAAAATGGAGAACATTAGACTTTCAATTAATAGGAATCTATTCCTCAGAAGATTCACAATTATGCAAAGATGCAGAGTCTTCTAGCATTTAGGGCAGGGGTGTCAAACTCAAATTCACAGTGGGCCAAAATTTTAAATTGAACAAAGCCTTAACCTTTTAATATGGAACCAAACAAGTGTGTAATACTTGTAATCCCGGCAGGCCAACTCTAATATTAATTTGAAGTTGCCCAAATTTGGCCCGCGGGCCAGGTTTTGACACCTATGATTTAGAGCAGTCAATGCCCCACATTATGACGTGTGTAAAAAGGGAGCAGTTTCAAGTGATGAATCGTACGATAGTCTACTGTATATATTAGTAATAATGACTAGACTTGCAGGGTGTGAGGTAATTTAATGACTTGATTGCCAGAGGGAAAAAAACAGTTTGCCTGGTAGTTTTGATTTGCATTGATCGGTAGCGCCTACCCAACAGAAGGAGCTGCAAGTACTACAATGTTCACAGTCGTTGCACATTTTTAGCAATTATCTTCAAGCATTCATAAAATTCTTGAAAACAAAAATCTGAATTGACTTTATATTTATAACCATTCTCACCAAGGTTTTATTTCCTATAATTACATTGAGTTCTCGATTGGCCTTCAGAGCCAGTCTGTCTACAACCATTTCAACCCGAGCCTCTTCTTTGCTTCTTCGATATCTTCAACCTCATGGATGTTCTTAATATACCGGGTGCCGTCCGAGATGTACTTGGACATTTCAGCACCGCTTGTATCCTGAACGAGATAACGAGGTCGTGCGCCAGTGAAGATGGGACCCCCTGCGACCCCCTCCCTCACAGCCTTGTAAAGTGGAAGTACATTGCGCTGGGTGGTGGCTGCAGCTTGTATCACGGCCCCCGAGTACTGTTCAAACCCAAATTCTTCTTCAGCAAAGAGCTCCATGTTCTTGGCATCAAACTCCTGCTCCGCTCGCCTCACCTGGTCCTGCCCGGCTTGTTTCTCCACCTGCATTGAAAAGATGTCAACCGTCAAGTCAGCCCAGTAGAACTAAGCAATTTGACTCTTCTTCACACTAAACTGGCTCACGTTACTCATTTACCATCTGTCTTGTATTGAAGTCCTGTAACTTCTGGAGCTCTCGCCGGATGCTCTGGGCCTTCTTCTTCTGCTCCTCCCAAAATATTCGGTCATCCTCTTTCTGTGCCAGAAGAGCTTCTCTTTCTTTCTCCCTTCTAATCAATTCATTGTGCTCCTTCTGTTTGACCTGTTGAGCATAACTAGTATGACAAACATTTTGTTTACCGGAGCTTCTGGATGCATCACAACAAACAATCCAGAAGAAATGTAGACAATACTGTATTTTTTATCCTCGCTAACAATTCAATTTACCACATGTTCCCTGTGAGCTGTGATTGATTTAATCATTTCCACCCTCTTCTTCTCCTCCTCCCATTGCTGCTGCATCCTCTGTGCGTCCTGCTCTGTTACAGCCTTGGTGACGCTCTGCTGCTTTCGCTCCTGCTGAGCTAGGGTCAACTGGTCCATGATCCTCTCCCTGCGGTTCTGGATCTCCCTGAGGAATGAAAACAAAACCTCATCGGATGTGACTCCCAATTCTAAGTTTCTTAAGATGTTGCCACTCAAGTGCAGAATTGAACAGGAAGAACAGATCTTGTATTTCTCACTTCTGTCCTTTTAGCACTATGGACTTTAAATGGAGTTTAGATTACTAAGGGTGTTTCCACCAAGGTTCTGAACTAGACCCAATAGAAGAGATCATGCTGTATTTCTTCTTTCTGTACTTTTAGCACCATTGACTGTGACTCTCAAGCCGAGATGTTGCCACACAAGTATTGAGCACAACCATGAGAGGAGATCATTCTTATTTCTTGCTTCTCTGTATTAAGCATCATTCAAGAAATAATCGTGGGTTAGGGTTATCAAACTAAATTACAAAAAAGTTCAGTCCTGCCTTTGGGTGCCCTATCGCCAATAAATTTGTGACTTTCCATCCTCCACATTTGGACCTTCAAGTCCACAAAACTAATTTTTCATTTTTGATAAAGAAACCCTATAACGGGCTCAGATTTCTTTGTAATTGTCACAGGCGTAGACCGCAATAGGGGTTTGCATGTTCTCCCCTAGCTTTCATGGGTTTTCTCCAGGTACTCGTGCCTCCTCTCACATACTGTGAATGGCTGTTTGTCTCTGTGCTCCGCTATTGCCCTGAGTGTAGTCCAGTGTATACCTCGCCTCTTGCCCAAAGTCAGCTGGGATAGGCTCCAGCAAACCTGTGACCGTAATAAGGACACTTGGAAAATGGATGGGTCTGGTATACGGGTTTTGAGCTCTGCTAGTTCTTACCTGAGCAACTCCTTCTCTTTATCTCTTCTTAACTTTACCATTTTCTCCTTTGTGGAAAGGAACTGTTTCCTTTGGGCCTCTTCTGCTTCCTGTTTCTTTGCTTCCAGCACACTAGAAATGTCTCTTTGAGTGAGGTGCTCCTATTAAAAGGCATCAGTGTGACATAGATGGACCACAAAAACTGGCTACAAGTGTTCTCTCGAGTCTTCCCACCAGCTGAGCTTGCATGAAATCGCTCTTCTGCTTGGCTTGTGCCTCCTCTTCCAATTTTTGCTCCCATAGATGAATTTCTTGAAACCGTTGGATTTCCTCACTGTCCTTCTTTGTCTCATATTTCTGTCGTTCCCTTTCCATCTGATTTTCCTTGATCCTACAAAAACAGGGGGGACATATTGGTCAGTGCATTGTCTAACTGCTGTAGCCACAGCCTGCTTCTTCACCTACTGCTTCTGCAGTTCTTTTGCAAAAGCCTTGCTCTCTTGTCTTTTCTTTTCCGTTTGCTCTTGCTCTTTTTTAAGAGCTTCATCCTCTCTGGCCTTCACCTTCTGCATGAATTCTATGTCCTGGTCTTTGGAGGCACGCTTCCTCCTTTGCTTCAGCTCTATTTGGGCCTCCCGTTCCTTCAGAACCTCCGTCAGCAAGAGTGCGCGCTGGGAGAAGGAGAAAAGACTACAAATGTATTTTTTATAAATAGATGGGTTTATTTTGATGCCCTAGAAGTATTTTTTCTGTGAATATTTAGTTTCATTTTTTAATTAAAGGTGTCAAAGTGTGTCCCCAAAGAAGTGTGGGATACTAACATGTAGTCCTTTGACTCGCTCCGTTTCATAGTACAGCTGCTGCTTTGCCTTCTCAATGGCCTCTTTCTGCTTTTCTTCCCGATATTTGGCCTCTTCCATGTCAATTTGTTTCCTTTTTTCCTCCTCCATCTGGTCCCGGATTTTCTTTGCCTCCAGTTTCTTCTGTCTTTGACACTTGAAAGAAGCACAAGGGTGTTATCATATGCTATTGCAACCTTGATGAGAAGCAAGCGCGGAATCACCAAAACGCAAACACAGGCCCTCCCACCTATACTTCCCATAAAAATTGATTAATAGACTTTAATTTATTTAAAGAAATAATTAACAGTCCACTTACGGTAAGTGTGTTGGGCCACAGTTTAGCCATCTCTTTCGATTTGAGCTGCAGCTCCCGCCTCTGCCTTGCGGTGTTCATCATGCGTTCCTTCTCCTTGTCCACGCGGTTGATTTCATCTTGGATCCTCAGCCAGTCATCTTTGGTTAAGACTGTGATCTGACGAAGATCCGGATGCTGGATTGTCTCACTGTCGTCATCGGCTGAAAAGTCTTTAATAAAGAAATAAGTTAGCCCAACAATGGTAAATATCCATTCACTTTTATGAATAATTGTAGAATGATTATTGATGGTCAGGACTCAGTGTTTAATTTCAGTATTCCCAATTGTTGCAGTAATTTAGTGTGGTCCTTAATGTGTTTAAGTGTTGGATTTAGAAACCTCATGCTGACTTGTTTAAAAAAAAAAAAAAAAAACTACTGTTCAATTTGTACACCTGGATTGGGCTGTAAAACATAATTTCTGATACATCTATCCATTTTTAAGTCTTTGCCATAAGAGTCACAGGTGAGTTGCTGTCTATTCCAATTTCCAGCAGACAATGGGTGACTGGTTACCAGCTATTCAAAGAGCTCAGATAATCTAGAGCACACTGATCTTTCGACAATTCAGCCTCTCTCGAACAACCCTAACAGTTAAACACATTGCAAAACATGGGTAGAAAATGTGAATTCCCCCCCCCCCTCCCCCGATTCAAACCCTGAACCACAGATACTGTACATGAGGCAGACGATCTAATCGCTAGATTACCAGGGTTACCCGAATCATATATTGAACGGCATTTACAATCGATTCTACACAATTTAACTAAAAATATAACTGAAATAATAAAATAGTCAACACTCACCACTTTTACTGGATCCTCTCTGTCGGCCATATTGAACCGCTGATGACATTTTTGTTTTGTCCTCCAATACTAAATATTGTTACGCAAAGTTCCTACCTAAACCAACGTGCGCTAACTTCGTCAGTGTCACAACTGACCCATTTGTTGCCTTGTATCCAAGCAACCCATTTGAGGTACTCCCTCTTACTGACACTAGAGAGAGCTGTTGGTAAGATTTTCAACGTGAGCAATGGATCCATTTTCTGAGCCGCCTATTCTCACGAGGGCCTTTCCCAGCGTTTACCAGGAGGGAGGCAGGGTACAACCTGAACCGGTTGCCAGCCGATAGTAGGGCACATGGAGACAGACAAGTCGCACTCACAATCACACCTAAGAGCAATCTAGAGTCTCCAATTAAGTCATCTTTTTTGGGGTGTGGGTGGAAACCGGACTGGCCGGAGAAAATCCAAGTAGGCACGGGTAGAACGTGTAAGACCTCCACACAGGCGGGGCTGGGATTTGAAGTCCAGTTCTCAGAGCTGTGAGGCCAACGTTTTACAGCTGTGTCAGGTGGCTAAGGCTCACACTCCAGAAAGGTCATCACAATATCTGTCGAATTGAAGCAAATAATGTGGCAGTTAATTTCTTTACGTTCTCTTTAATGTTTGTGTTCACAATTCCAAATAATAAATTGGTAATGTTACTTGTATTGGTATTTTTGTTATTCAAAAAGAAACCATTTTGAGAGTTGCTTGAATGGATTAATGGCCTTTCCATTCATTTCAATGAGGAAAGGTGAGTTGTTTTTTTAGCTACGATCTCAGTCATAAAACTAATTAAACATATAATCATCATGGATTTTGTATATTATCACATTTACAATTCCTAGATAAGAAGCAGTATGTGCTATAGGCTATTATGAAAGTTGGAAGAAGAAGGAAATAATGTGCATAACAGTAAGCACAAACGACGCAACGGGGCGCAGATCGTTTATTGGCGAACGTGCACAAATAAATCGTGCCAGACTGCCAGTCCAGTTGAGTGAGAAACGCACAAATGGAGGCGGGGTCTAAACAAAACGTGGGGGCGTCCTCCACAGCCGCACGGCGGTTCATAAGCAAGCACAGCGAGCAACTTCCCGTGGCCATCGTCGCCGAAGCCTTTTTGCAGCTCGTCCAACTAACACCAGTGTCCCGCTCATCAGCAAGCCTGCCTCCAACCTGACACACCAACCCCTCAAAATGGCCCCAATCTCCATCAAGAGCGTTCTGATCAGCGAAAGCGTGGACCCTCGCTGCAGGAGCATCCTGGAAGAAAATGGCATCCGAGTAACTGAGAAGCCCAACATGAAGAAGGAGGAATTGATCGCCGAGATCAAGGTAAGAACGGCACGGGGGAAGTCTGCATTGCGTAACAGCCTCATTTAAACACGCTGTCCTCTCTTCTCATCCTGAACGCACGAGTTTGGGGGTAGGGAGGTGGGGGAATGCATTGAAAGTTGCATTTGCGATTTCAGTCTCAATACTAGCATTTTCTTGTATTTTTGAATGCATTTGTATATGCAGCTGACGTTTTTTTTTTTGTTTTGTTTTTTTTTTAATTGAACGTGTTGTTTGAGCATGTTAAGCACCGCCCTACTCTGACGAGATGATGCAATTCAGCCCATCACTTTCTAGCAGTTGCTTAGGATGGCACAAAATGTGCACGTGACTCACACAAAAATATTTCCTTTCTTTGCCCTGCAACCTTTCTCGTGCCTCTGCCGTTTGACTAACTATTAAAAGTAGATACCGTAGCTACTGTTTCAAGTCATTAGACCAAAATAAAAGTAGAAAACAGAAAATTGAAAAGCCCATTTTGAAAAAGAGTCAGGAGTTCAGATTGGTGCATTTTCAAATATAGTTAAAAGTATACGGCAAGCTGAAAAAGCCTCTTAAGAACAGTAAAGTATTTGTAGTCTTTTTTTGTCCTACCGCTAAGAACCACTCTTATGTAAACTAACACTGGAAGAGACAGACATCTGATTTAATTAATCTTCACTGCTAAAATTCTATTAAAAGTTCCTTTTATATGGAGCAGACTAATCGTCCTTCAGAGATTTTACAATGCTCCTTTGTACATGCTTGGATTTCAATAAAGTATGTAAGCCAATTTGTTGGTTTTTTTTTTGTTTTGTTTTGTTTTGTTTTTGTTTTTTTGTTGTGAGCCAAAATTTACGCTAGGTTCAGATACACTCCCAAGTGACATGAAAACAGAAATGGAGCAATTGAGGTACTGTAATACTCTCACGTGTAGGCAAGGTGAGCCCGAGTCACCAATGCACTTTGAACCTTTTACTGAACTGGACAAGCTGTCAAAAACACCAACCCATAATGAGAATACTCCCAAGCAGCTGCTGCAGGCCACAACTCACGCCCAAGTGCTCGCACTGAAATAACCAGCCAGTTAATTGGACTTAAACTAATGATGTCACTCATTAGGCCACGCCCCTAAAGCCATACACCCAATTCTCAAATACTACTATAATTTTCCTCTATTGATATTTCTTTACATTCTCTTGGATTATGTAATCTGTTTTAGGGGTCTGAAACAAATTAAATTAAAATCTATTTGAAAAGAGAAAATATATTTGATATGCAGCATGACTGAATTGAGTTTACAAGCTTGGTCACAGAGGGAATTAAACTCCTTAAGTCAATTAAAAAGTAAATTTCCTGAAATATGTCCCCTAGAAAGTAAAGGTCCAGTGTGGGGTCTGGAAACAAACCACAATGAAAAACAGATGGCAGTTGAGCTGTGGCGACTTTGTGGTGCAAACGCATGCAACTGTAAAAGGCTTCACTTATATAAAACAAAAAAAAAAAATGTGTGTTATGTAACCAATCTAGGTTTTTGGTGTTTGAGTGTGTTTGAGTGTGTTTGCCTGTTTGATTATTCAGCCATGCGAGTATGAAACTCCATGATATGTTTGCTCTCTCACCACTTCAGGACTACGATGGCCTGGTTGTGAGATCCGCTACCAAGGTGACTGCCGAGGTCATCAACGCCGCCGGCAATCTCAAAATCATCGGGAGAGCCGGGACCGGCGTGGACAACGTGGATGTGGACGCCGCCACCAAAATGGGCATCATCGTCATGAAGTAAGCGTTTTTGATCGGTGCAAATTTAACGCGTTGTTCGATTCTCAATATTCCGAGCTAACAAGATGTCAAATGTTTGGTGCAGCACGCCAAACGGCAACACCATCAGTGCGGCTGAGTTGACCTGCGCCCTCCTGATGAGCCTCTCACGGTATGTAGATGTGCGCAAATACATTTTTATTACTTTATTGACTGTCAAACACACAAATAAAAAATGACAACACTCGCAAAGTGTGAAAAGTAGGCAAAAACGTACACCCGGATGCTCGCACTCAGACTAACCGGCTGAATACCTGGAGTCACTCACTAGGCCACGCCCCTTAAAGACACACCTCCAACACTCACAGTTGTGATTTTCAACTTGTCCCAAAATAGTGATTACGCTTTATAAAATCTATTGTTTTACACTCTCATTATTCTGTTTTATTATGTTTACCCCCCCCCTTTTTTTTTCCTTCAAAAATCCCAAATTTTGGGTTTTTAGAATGTGTAAATGGCATTTCAATTCATTCGATGAGGGGAAAAGTGATTGGACAGAAAATTGAGTTATGGTTTTGGTCACAGAACAAATTATAAATTTGGAAGTCAAGGTATTACTTCATTTTATATGTAATTTTCTTTTTTTGCGATTCATTCACATTAATGTATTGGGAAGACTCATATTAATGTAATTGTGGAAAAAAAAAAAAAAAAATCATACAGGGAAACGAACCGAGCCTGATGACATATAAAAATTCACCAATAATCAATGTTTGCTTATAATTGCTATGAAAAAAAAAAACCAATCTCCAAGAAGCACAAATAAGCGGTGTATTGGATTAGAGAAAAAAAATACAACACTCAAATTACTGGGGAGAGGGGAAAAAAAGTGGCCAACAGAATTTAGTTCTTTAGTCCATTTAGTTTATATATAATCAAATAATTGGTAATTATAGTTTAATCAATTTTTCAGGCAGGACAGTTGAAAAGTGGTTAGCAGTCTGAGGTTCTGAGTTGGGATCATGACCTCGGCCTTCCTGTGGGGAATTTGTATTTATTTTGTATCGGCTTCCGCACACATTTTTCAAGCATGAACATTAGGTTCATTGAACACTATTAGTAGGTGTGACTGTAACGTCTGGTACATACTTTGCAGACATTCCAACACATGTTTTGATTTTTCTCAATCTCCGACTGACCGGCTCGCCTCACGTGTGTACCTGCTTTCAGAAACGTGCCTCAAGCCGCGATGTCCATGCGAGCTGGCAACTGGGATCGCAAAAAGGTGAGCCGCAGCCTACGCAGCTGATTCTTTTCACGCCTGTCCGACAGATTACAGTTGCATGGCCGGGTCCATTGTCCATTCAGCCGTCAGTAATGAGCGGCGACAGTCTGATTCTGTGGCGCTTTCGATTTGCTCAGCTGTCTCTTTGTGTCATTGTCTGATGTTGCAGTTCATGGGTTCCGAGCTATATGGCAAAGTGCTTGGAATAGTTGGACTTGGAAGAATAGGAAAGGAGGTGGCCAGCAGAATGCAGGCATTTGGCATGAAGGTCTGTCTGCTCAGCATATGACATCATTCTATTCTTACTCTGTAATATTCAGATAAAGTGAAGTTTTATTATTTATTTCCCCCCTCTCTTCTCCTCCAGACTATCGGCTATGATCCAATCACTCCAGTTGAGGTGTCGGCCAGCTGGGGAGTGGAGCAGATTTCCCTGGAGCAACTTTGGCCTCTATGTGACTACATCACTGTCCACACGCCATTGATGCCTTCCACTGTTGGTGAGTGTCACTGAAGACCTGCAACACCCATTGGCACAAGTTGAGAGATCCAGCAGATGACAATGTATTCCTTCATTTCTGTTTTTTTACAGTTGCTACATAGGTAGACAACTTTGGACAGGTTTTTTACGTGTCCATATGCTGGAATGTCCTCTTTGTGTAAAAATTGCTCTTGTCCGTGGAGGAGTTCAAATTTTGCAGCCAACGGATTGGTGGCGACCTCGCCAATAGCTTCTTCTCCTGGCTTGGGAATTACAATAACAAGATCTGTAAATTATGGCACCCAGGGAAGATCCATTTTTAGGCATTGTTAGATGTGAGAGTGGTAGAAATGAGTAATTCATAATTGTGCCAGAGAACCACTTATAATGGTGGAGGGGCGACTCATGGCAAATGTCCAATGTGTTGCTGGGGGCCATTTTAGCCCTCCCTCAAAAATCCCCAAAACTGAAATGGTGAAAAACTGTTACCTGTACATCTCCATAATTCAGTACTAGGTCAGTCGTTTCACATTCACAGAAATTATCTTCAGACGTCAAATTAATTTAGCACAGTTCAGACTCGTGCTTCAAAACCAAATTTGATATTCATATTGACAGTTAAAAAATGACCTCTGAATCAGGATTGAATTGTTATTCCTGCTACTATTCCGAATGAAAAATCCAATTTGATAATTTGAAAAGTACATATTGAACTAGATAGAGACTAGTATACTGGTGTATTTTGGGTGTGTTTCTTTTGGGGTTTTTTTTTTTTTTTTGGTCTCCTGTGTTTTCTTTAGCTGCCGCAATTCCCTCCCAAAACGTTTTTCTGCTTTAGTTCAAACTAGGTTTCTTTAACAAAGATCCCTCGCCGTGCCTTGGCCATAGGTTAAAGCCCCAGTTTGTCTCCTTTTCTGCTTCATATCTTCCGAGGCTATTGTATGCCCCCTTCCGCTGAAATATTTTTAAAACATTTTTCAAACAAACTTTGTGTTGAACACTGCATAAATGCGCAGCATTTTAGCTAATTTCAGAATAAATAAAGTAGTAATGTTGTATTTGATTTATTTAGAATTGCCACCAATTCGTGCATAGCTGCGGTATTTGGAAACTCCTCTCTAAATTCTCTTTACAGGATCATTGAGAGAGCAGTGAATTGTACATGTAACATGAGTATTTGCTTTGTTTCCCCTCTGAAGGTTTACTGAATGATGAAACTTTTGGCAAATGCAAAAGAGGTGTGAAGGTAGTGAACTGCGCACGCGGGGGCATCATCGACGAAACTGCCCTCCTCCGAGCTTTGGAGTCTGGACAATGCGGAGGAGCTGGTCTTGACGTCTTTGTGGAGGCAAGGTTATCTTCAACTTCAATCGATGTAATATTCCAAATGTTCTAATTCAGTGGTTCCCAAACTTTATTTGGAGATGAAAATCCACATAAAACTTAGCTTGCAACTATTATTGCTTGGGAATTAACAAAAACATGAATGACAAACATAACTCCTAAATTCACTGCACTGGTCACTTTTACAAATGAAAAATTACCAGTTTACCAAGCTACCAAAAGTAAACAAAAACGTAAAAAAAAATTTTCTGCTAAAATTGAAAGTCTTGAATTCCTTCAGTCACTTCAGTGGCTGCTGTGGGCTTGTTTTTGCTCAGTAGTAGAATTAGCGCCATCTGCTGGCTCTAACTTAATAATGAAATATGTTCATCGTCGTCTTGTGCCTGAACCCCAGCCGACCCAGGTTCTTGGTTGAACTGTTTTCCAAAGAAAAAAAAAAAGTGGTTGCTTTTAAGCTGTCTTTTTTTTCACACCGTTCCTCACCATATAAGACAAAACAGGATGACAAAATGTATGTTTCAGCACCAAAATGTTCAACCGAACCACTTCATTTCCTTTTATAATGAAAAATGACATAGACTGGCTAACATAAATTAGCATGAATGTCATGGTAATTCTAAACCTTGAACACGCAGAGCAGCTACACGTACAAAAGGAATATAAAACAATACTTAAAAGCATATATTATCTCTGCTGTGTGAAGACTTCTTATGGAAGCTCAAAAGCGGTGCGCTTCTGAATTTGAAGATGCCTTTACTGTTAAAAAAAAAAAATGCAACATGAATATAAAGCTGTGCTATAGCTGGTGTGCCTAAATTTATTTTGTGCTATTTTGCAAGGAATATGCGCAGTACATCATCATTGTACCGCAAATTCAATCTCATGAATCTAGAAATGCATTGAAGTCCAGCTTGTTTGTACCACAGGAGCCCCCGCAGGACCGCTCGCTCGTCAACCATCCCAACGTGATCAGCTGTCCGCATCTCGGGGCCAGCACCAGGGAGGCGCAGGCGCGCTGTGGCCAGGAAATCGCACTGCAGATCGTCGACATGGTGAAGGGCAGCAAGCTGGTGGGAGCAGTAAGTTCCACAGAGCTCTTTATGACACAGAAATATGTAAAATTCTAACTCTAGGTGGCTAAGTCACGTGGTAGATGGAATTTAAGTACCACAAACGGTCATGTGACAGCGACGTTCATGTGTATTATTTGCTCATTTGCGTTACGAACACCACTTTTGACTGAGGTCTCCCTGCTTCGACTATGCTGAAATAGTTTTTTATTTTATTTTTATTTTTTGAACAGTCCAGCCTTCCTGTGTGGTGTTTGCATGTCTTTTGATAACTGGAGGAAAATCCATCTATCCATTTTCTTTTGCCACTTATCCTCACGAGGGTCGCAGGGAGTGCTGGAGCCTATCCCAGCTGTCAACGGGCAGGAGGCGGGGTACACCCTGAACTGGTTGCCAGCCAATTGCAGGGCACATGGAGACAAACAGCCACACTCACAATCACACCAATTGGCAATTTAGAGTGTCCAGTTAATGTTGCATGTTTTTGGGATGTGGGAGGAAACCGGAATGCCCTGTAGAAAACCCACGCAGGCACTGGGAGAACATGCCAACTCCACACAGGTGGGGCCGAGATCAAACCCGGGTCCTCAGAACTGTGAGGCCAACTCTTTACCAGCTGAGACACCGTTCCTCCACTGAAGGAAAATAACTTGGCAAATTCAGTGAGGAGCATGATTATGAGAAGTTATTTCATTTTTTTTTCCATTCACTTGCTCACATGATGAATTACCAAAGAGAAAATACTTCAAATATTCAGACTTGAGGCTAATATGCGTTCTTCTTTCATAATGTCTTTTTTTTTTTTTTTTTTTAAACCTAGGTAAATGCACAGGTTTTGGCGAGCACTTTCTCCCCTGATTCTTATCCATTGATCAAACTTGGAGAATCCATCGGAGCTGTGCTGCAGTCGTGTAGCGTGTCGAAGAATCCACTGAGCCAAGTACAAATCATTTCCCAAGGTATCCACTACAATACCGCTTCGTGTATTGACTATTCTTAAGGTCTATGTGCTAGTTTGCCGTTTGCCCTCACTAGTTGTACAACTATGGCACATTCGGACAATTACATGTAACCTCTTTGGGGAAACTGTGCCCCTGTTAACATTTGGCGTCAATTCATCCCCAGCTTTGCTTTACTAGTGACGTGTACAGTGAACCCCCGCCAAAACTCTGCGGATAAATACCGTAATTTCTGGCCTACAGAGCGCACCTGAAAAAAGAAGACACTACACAGAATGAGTTTTCAAAGTTTTAATATCTTAGTTTAACATAGCAACAACACAGAGTGCCCCTTGTGGCCGTTAAAAAAATGCACAAATTAGCGGGATCACAAAAGGGTTGAAAGCGTGTGTGTGTGTGTGTGTGTGGGGGGGGGGGGGTGATTTGCGGTTTATAGGATGGAAATTACGGTATATTCTAGACTAAGCAGGGCTAAACTGCCAATAGTGGTTGCGATGACCCCTCTCACCAAAAAATAAATAAGAATAAACTTTTTTTTTTTTGTCCCTAAACCAGGAGACAGCATGAAGTCATCAGCCAGTTACATGACAGCCGCTGTGCTGGTCGGCCTGCTTAACGGCAAATCTGGCTGTTGCCCCAACTTCATCAATGTACTGAGTCTCGCCAAGGAATCTGGAATAACGGTACAACACATTGTGGTGACAATAAATGTTGTCGTCGTGTGAAGTAACGCAACTAACCCTAACCCGTCCTCAGGTAAACCAAAGCCACAGCGTGTCTGACGAGGCTTCCATCGGCGCGTGCACAGTTGAGATAATGACGGACGGGTGCAGTTTCAAGGCCACCGGCACCATTCAAGGTGGACGGCCGGTCCTGCTGGAGCTGAGCGGAAGTGTGTTCAGACAGCCCGTGTCGCTCACTGGGAACTTGCTGTTCTTCAAGGCTTCTGCGAGTCCTCAGCTGCTCTCCTCAGTGGCTGGTGAGGGTTGAGTCAAGTCCAGGACTCGGCAAACTCTTGTTTCGAGAGTGTGTTTTTTTTTTTTTTTTTTTGCATGTAAAATACTCGTTCATATTTATTTAATTACATTATAAAAGGGGAAAAAATTAACGTATATATACATTTAATTAAATCATTGAAATGTGTTTCAAAATTATTTTAATTAAGCTTTTTTTTAAATCTAATTTCTTATTTTTATCCTATATTTACACTATTGCGAACATTTAGCCATTTCATCTAAAATTTCTTCATTTGAATGTACACTGTTGTATTTTTCAAATTTTATTAAGCTGATTGAATATTTTCACTTGTTTTAGTAAAATTAAATACTAGCGATTAAGAATTTTACATATTAAATATACATGAAATTCATTCACCTTGATAAATTTGTTGATTTGTTTTAATTAGTTAAAAAAAACATTTCATGAAAGGCATTAATCCATTTTAGGAGAGTACATGTTTGGGGGGGGGGGCTACGATTAAGGAATGTGGCCATACTGTATGTGTCCACTCTGCTCCAGTCTCGGTGTTAGGCTTTAGAACGGTATTTTCGACTTCCTGTTTTAGAAATTCTGTCAGGAAATTGGTTTGAGGACTAGTGGTTGCCATGTCTGCCACACAATTCAAGGTTCCAATATGAGTGCCAGCTTTTTGGTGCTCCGGTTTCCTCCCACACTCCAAAAACACAAGGTTAGGTTCATTTGGGAAAAAAAAAAAAAAAAACCCTCTTTTTAGGTTTGAATGCAAATGGTTGGTTGTCTTTTGTCTACGCATCTCCACAAAGTCAACCTGGACAGGCTCCAGCTCACCCACAATAGAAAATGGATAAATGTCAGTTCCAGTTTCCTCTTAAAAAGTGATGATGTCAAAAGTTCTTAAGTCCAGTGTTTGTATAGATTTTTTTTTTTTTTTTTTGTCCTTTCTTTAATTATACACCAATTTTCTCCCTTTTCTCCCCACACCCCATTTAGACCTGGTAGCCAAAGAGGGAGTGCAAATTGAGTCGTTTAGCGGCCCTGCAGAGTGCTTGGGGAATGCTGGCAGTTGGTACTGCGTTGGGGTGTCTTCTCTGCTGCGAGACCTCAGCGCCTTGGAGCCGTTAGTTCAGGAGGCGGCTCAGCTCAGCGCTTGAAAGATGACGGCGGCACCGATCACTGTCTTATGATTCCATCTTTGCCTTAGAATTCACAACTAACATTTCTGGAGCCCTTTGTAACTTACATTCCACTGTTGGAATATATTTTTTTTGCCTTTTTTGTCAGTAAAACTGATGCAAAAATGTGCTTGCTGGGTTGTTCCATTGATTGATTGACCATTTTCAATGGCTACAGGAACATGTATTTCGATACATACTGAAGAGAAATGTGAAGAAATGTTTCAATGAGGTAAACATAGTTGCATAATAAGAAGTCAGTGTTTATACAGCTCAATATTTTGAAATTGGGTACAAGATGCAATGCAAAATGTTCAGTAAAACAATCTTACAGTGCCTTTGCATGATCTGATCGTGCACTGCACTCATGATACACTTCATACTGACTGCAGCATTTTGTTTTCTACTTTTTATTTAGCTACTTGAGCGGGGGGCGGTTACAAAATATTACAGATAAAACCGCTGAGTGTAATGCAGCATAGCTCTACATAGCTGCAAATGACAGGTGTGATTATAAATACAGAGTCCTATATGTCCAATTTGTTCCTAAATCAGAATGCAGCATTTTTTTTTGGTAGATTGTAAAGTTGTAAGTAATGAAGAACTACAGATGACAAAAATCACCCCAGATTTATGAACATATAAATTGTATGTTATAGATTCAATGGCGTCTATTGTACATTGTCGAGACCATGCAAACCATCGACAGGTGCCCTCTTAAAAAGAATGAACATTCTTGGGACTACACCTATATCCAAATTACGAATAGAGAGGACAGACAGTTGGAAAGAGTTCTACGTGAAACCATTTATGTCAAACCAGAAAAAAAGCCTTTTCTAAACAGCAGAAGAGGAGATTCGAGGTATCAACTATTGAAGTCACCTCATTGAAAAGTGGCCCCAACGTGCAGTTTTGTCACAAGAGTGCACTGCCAACACCCTCCGAGGCATAAATAAAATCTATGCCTAATATCTGGAACTGAAGAAGGCTTTTGGAGTAAGGGAAAACATTTAAACGAACAATTGCCTTGATTAAACCTTTGCAGATTCCTGGATGAGCAAAATGACATATGTTGATACTGTACATATATTAATTGATAATAAATGGGATTTTTTTAAATCTCATCAAATTGGAGATTTCTATAACCAATGGATGCAAGGTTGACTAATCTACAGTAGGGTAATGGTGTTTTATAGCGCTGTTCTGAAGGTAAAAGTCTCGTATTGCGGCCATCTTAATCCAGTGAGATTAGGTCAAACCTTGGCCGCAGTGGAATTAGGCTACAAACACCATGGCAACGACGAGAATGAGGGGAAAACACGAGTAGGAAGTCAATTGCTGAGGGGGGGGGGGGTCGCTCATTTATATACAATTTGTATTCCGAGAGGGAGAGCTGGCTGGCTTTTTTGGGCCACAAATGTGGCGTCCACGTGCGCGACGTGGTCACGGGACCGTGGATGTTATATTTAGGGGGTGAGAGAAAGAGAGATTTTAGCGGTGTCAGTGGCGTGTGGGAGGGGTCGGGATTCCTCTGACGGTTTTTTTTTTTTTTTTTTTGTCAAGGGCGTGCGGGTGGTGAGGCAGGGAAGAGGGGAGCGGTGGGTCGTTAATGGACGCTTGGTTGCATTGCACACAATCACCAAAATAGGACAGAAGCGACCGCCTGTGACGTCGCTGCCTGCTCTAAATTGAGCTCTCTTTTGCTTTTGTGTGTTTATGGAGAGGAGCAACCAGAGACGGCAGTCATCGAGGAGCATTCATGGACAAAAGAAAGGTGAGTGCGGGATTCATTTGTTGAATACAAGGGGCAATACCCATGAGTAATACTTGAGACCGAGGAGCGTTTATGTTGCCATAATGGTGGTGGTTCAGAGTTCCAATTTTGCTTTTTCTGTGTATTTTGCATATGCTGTTCTTCGCGATTCATATTCCTGCATATTACAGTATCATGCATGCTGAAGACTCTAAATTGTCATTTTTTTTCTCTGGGTACACAAGCGTCCTTCCACATTCTAAAAACATGTTAGGCTCATTGAAGACTCAAAATTGTTCGTAATTGTGAATGTGTGAATGGTTGTTAATGTCTTTGTGCCCTGGGATTAGCGATCCACCAGTTCCAGGTGTAAACCGCCTCCCGGCCAAAATTCAGATGGAGGAGATTTCAGATCACCTGTGACCCTTGTGAGGATATGCGCAAAAGAAAATGTGCTGTAGGTGATATCATTTCATGGACAGATTATTTTTTTTTTTTTGTCTGCAGATACAATGTCACACCAGGAGAACGAAGTTTACACCTATGACTTCTGTGACCCGGACCATCCAGCTGAGCTCCTGGATGCTCTCAGACATTTCTACCTGAATGGACTCTTTACCGACGTCACCTTGCAATGTGCCGATGACTCGGGTCAGGTGTTCCACTGCCACAAGGCACTACTGTCGGCAAGGAGCTCCTATTTCCAGATCATGTTCACAGCTGACATGAAGGAGAGGTCCAACAGTGTCATTGAGCTGGCCGGAGTGGATTGCGAGGTCCTGGCGGTTTTGGTCAACTACGTTTACACAGCTCAGGTGAGCATCACCGAGAAAAACGTGCAAAGCCTGCTGGAGGCCGCAGACCTGCTGCAGTTCGTGTCGGTCAAACAAGCGTGCGAAGGCTTCCTCGTTCGCCTCCTGGACGTGGACAACTGTCTTGGTATGCATGCGTTCGCTCAACTCCACTTGTGTCGTCGACTGGAGCGTGAGGCCAGTAGGGTGATGCTGAGCAGGTTCGCAGAGCTGATCCAGCAGGAGGAATTCCTCGAACTGGATCCTGATAGGATCCAGACACTTCTGGCTGCTCAGAAGCTCACCGTGCCGACGGATGAAATGTTGATCGATGCGGTGGCCAAATGGGTCATCCACGACCTGGAGAGCCGTGTTCATCACACTGTGGACCTGCTGGAGTCAATCCATCTGGACCTGGATGACAGTGATTTCAAGGCTACCTTAGAGCTGCAAAGGAAAAGCTTAGTGGGGGATGACGAGAGATTTAAATCAATGATCACGAGGGCTTCAAGACCCAAAAGTAAGTCGATAACCACTGGTGGGAAAACAAGCCTATACATTATTGGAGGATATTACTGGCACCCACTTTGTGAAGTTCACATATGGGAGCCCACAAGGGACACGTGGCTGCGAGGGAAAGACATGCCCGACCATGCGAGAGAAAGCTACAGCGTCACTTTACTCGGGGCGAATATTTATGTGACAGGGGGCTACAGGACCAACACAGTTGAGGCCCTTGATACTGTTTTTATTTATAACTGTGACTATGATGAGTGGACGGAGGGCTGCCCCATGATTACAGCCAGATACTACCATTGTTCTGTTGCTTTTCACGGCTGTATTTACGTCATCGGAGGCTACACGGGAGGAGCACCGGAGCAGGAGACAGAATATTATGATCCACTCAAGAAGAAGTGGTTCCCTGGAGCGAGAATGATCCAAGGTGTGCAAAAAAAAACAAACAAAAAAACATTTTTCCATATTATCATGTGGATGGTGGGAAAAATTTACCGATGAGCAAAGAAATTCTTACTTTATCGACATAATGTATTCAGTGTATCAGAAAATTTCCAGGACGAGTTTTACAAAAAATATTCCAAACCCAAAATAAGAGATTTCCCCTTCATTGGGGAGAGACAATTTACCAAAGCGTTTACAAAAAGATCCTGGGGTATTTAAGAGACGAGACTTATGGGAGGGTAACTTGCGGATGCCACACCATGATAATGTTCCTGCTTCCAATGCCCTGGGGTTTTGAGAGTTCTTGGCTGAGAAGAACATTGTCATGCTGGAGCAACCTCTACACACCTGACCGGGTTCCACGTGATCAAGGGGATCCATTTCAAAGACGTGGATGATATCAAGATGACCGTGAAGATGACACAGAAGAGCCAGGAAGAATCCTTCAAGGAGTATGTGAAGGGATGGCTGAGAGTGACGTTTAGTGTCTTCAAAGGGGAAGACTTGGTTTGGATTTTGTACTATATCAGTCCTAGAACTTTTCTGATCAACTTGTAAGATTTTAAAATATAAATTACAAGACTGCTGGATGGGGGCCCAGCTGGAAAGTGTTGGCCTCACAGTTCTGAGGACCCAGGTACGATCCCAGCCCTCCCTGTGTGAAGTTTGCATGTCTTCCCCGTGCTTCCTCTCACATCCCCAAAACATGCAATCGGAGACTCTAAATTGCCCCTAGGTGTGATTGCCCTGTGATTAGCTTGCAACCAGTTCAGGGTGTACCCTGCCTCCTGCCCGTTGACAGCTGGGATAGGCTCCAGCACTCCCGCGACCCTTATGAGCATAAGCAACTAAGAAAATGGATGGATGGATGGAATTACAAGACTAACGTATAAGGTAGCAAGTCCTTTTTGTGAAAATCCTGGTCACTGTGTGTATTGTGTACTTGTCACATGCAAGTTTCCCTCAAGTACACAGCTCAGTGAATGCTCTCTTACTTGACAAAGACAGCTGGTTTTCAAGTGGGACGCTTGCTGAAACACTACGCTTTACGCTAAGTTCACAACATAAAGCCTTATTTTGTAGGGTGAGTTTGGGAGCAATTAATCGCGAAAAAAGGATTACTGTACTACTGTACATTTGGAAATTCACTCCAAGCTTGCTCTCTACTACGGTGTCTACACTCCAGAACTGCATTCGGAAATTAAATCTGACGTTCTCACTGCGCTTCCTGAACGTTCAAGAGTGTTTTGAGTGAATTTCCGAACTTAACCTCAGAGGGTTGTTGGAGTGTGCCGTTCCATGAATCAGAGCAGCAAACCCTGTGAGTACTGAAGTGCACTACTGCTGTTCTGGCTGAGTAAACGGGCGTGCGGGGCAGCAGCCAGGACGAGATCTTTACTGGAAGAAGTTACATATTCAATATGGCGGAGCCACTGACGCATCACTGCCAATGGCGAAATGCTCAGTCGTAAATAAAAAAAGAAAATGGAGCATGTTTTGCCGCTCTGAACTCTGCACTCTCAGAGCTCAGTGATTCCCAATGTACACACGGTAGAGTACAGACCTTCAAGGCTGAATTGTAATATAATTATTTTAATCATGGCGGCATACAACAACATTGCGGTAATGATCCGTTTCTGCATTAGCAGAAGGCGCTCTGACGAGAATGAGGCAGTGGATTGTAATGAATGGCTTTTATTGTGAAGATAAACACACTGTTCTTAGAAGCCAGTTAAATCCTGCTGCATCATTAAACACAACACAAGTGAAAATGAAAGCCAAACGCAGTCACACAATATGCGGCACACAGAGGGTGAGACCTTGGGCTTGTAGGCTATAACAATTTGAAGACTCAAATGTACAACACAGACTAATTACTGTAGCAAACACTTCCGACTGTCCGTTATGGCCACCTTTTTAAGATTATTGTGAATCACTCCTATAATGCTGCAGAGTGGTGGGGGGTGGAGGGGGGCTTTATAATGTGCTATGAAGACAAATGAAGAAGACTTACACAGTTACTGTAAGTGACTCTGTTAACTGTAGTAAGATTGGAGTTTTTGTTTTTGCAAAGAAAGTAAGTAAGTAAGAAAGTATGCCTTTAAGCATTGCTATATTGTCTGTCTACATGTGTTGCTGCATTAAAATCTCCATTGCTTAATGGGTTCTACTATCAATACTATTTTGTGTTTTGCATTGTATGTTAGCAACGGAAGACAATGTTGCATGGTTGTTGTAAACACACATGATTTATTTTTTTGTTTTTATGTTTAGTTTGACAGCAAACCTCAGCAGGAGTCCCATTAAAGGTCTTGAAGCCTCTTGCTAAATATTTGTTCATGACCAAAAGGCAAAAAAACAAACAAAAAAAATCTGTAGAACGACAGCTCGTATCACGATAAGCTCATAAATTGGATCGTTTGTATCTCAAGGCACAAGTGTAAATCTGATAACACAAACTGTTTTAACAACTACAGGAAAGACAGAAAACCTCCTCCAATTCTGTAATAACCCATGGATGGATTTAGTGTCCTTAGACAATTTGATTAGTTTTTTTCCCCATGCATTTTGGAAGTGACATCTTCGTTTGTTATTTAAGGTGTAGGGAATGCCACTGCTGGTGTATTGGGAGACAAAATCTATGTGACCGGGGGCCACTATGGGTTCAGAGGCAGCTGTACCTATGAGAAAATCCAGGTCTACAGGCCGGACATCAGCGAGTGGAGCATCATTACCATAAGCCCTCATCCAGGTATAAGGAAATGAGACATTATGCAGTACCTTTTACATTGTGTTTCCTAATTTCTATTTTCCAAACTTCTCCCCCCAGAGTATGGCTTGTGTTCTGTGTCCCTTGAGAACAAACTCTATTTGGTGGGTGGACAGACGACTATTGCAGACTGCTACGACACACAGAGGGAGGAATGGAGCTCAATATCAGTCATGAAGGAGAGGAGGATGGAGTGCGCCGCTGCGGTCATAAACGGATGCATCTACGTCACAGGAGGCTACTCTTACTCCAAAGGGTCTTATCTGCAAAGCATTGAGAAGTACGACCCGCAACTGGACACTTGGGAGATTGTCGGGACGCTTCCCAGTCCATCCAGATCACACGGATGCGTCTGTGTGTACAGTGTTTAATGTGAAGATCTTTACATGCTGCTTTGACTTGTCATTTTGTGCCAAATATATTGAACAAACAGATGTTCCCATTGGAAACTATGCAATACTATTTAATGAAGCGACTTGTCGAGGACCTGATACTTAACTCTATTATATGCCTGTTAAAATGTGAGAATTGGTGTTTTTTTTATTAAGTACAATTATTACTGGCTGCATTGGATGTTCAATTCCTCATGAATTAACCTTCACGTATTGAAACAACAATAACCTTGATTGACTTCCTGGGGCTGTTACATTAGCCTGTGGAAATCCAACTGCTTTGCACTGAGCCATTGTAGTGTGTTTGTGGCGGTACTACTGATGATTTAATTAGTGACACATTTGTTTGCGCCAAATCATTTGTCCTTTCTAGAATAATGCCACTGAGTTACTTGAGTAATTAAATCACTCCACTACTGTCTTCAGTTTATCTGTGAATTACTTGAAAGGCTTCCTTGAAGGTGTTAAAGCAGGACGTTTGAATGGTTCCTTGTACATTTTTCCCTCCATTATTTGAGCTTCTTCTTCTTTTTCTTTCGGCTTGTCCCGTTAGGGGTTGCCACGGCGTGTCATCTTTTTCCATCCAAGCCGATCTCATGCATCCTCCTATCTAACACCCACTGTCCTCATGTCCTCCCTCACTACATCCATCAACCTTTGCTTTTGTCTTCCTCTCACTCTTTTGGCTAGCAGCTCCATCCTCAGCACCCTTCCACCAATATACTCACTCTCTCGCCTCTGAACATGTCCAAACCATCGAAGTCTCCTCTCTCTAACCTTGTCTCCAATACATCCAACTTTGGCTGTCCCTCTAATAAACTCATTTGTAATCCTATCCAACCTGTTCACACCAAGCGAGAACCTCAGCATCTTCATTTCTGCTACCTCAAGTTCTGCTTCCTGTTGTTTCTTCAGAGCCACTGCCTCTAATCCGTACATCATGGGCAGCCTCACCACTGTTTCATAAACTTTGGCCTTCATCCTAGCCGATACTCTTCTGTCACATAGAACACCAGACATCTTCCGCCAACTGTTCCACCCCGCTTGGACCCGTTTCTTCACTTACTTACCATACTCTCCATTGCTCCGTATTGTTGACCCCAAGTATTGAAGTTGTCCACCTTCGCTCTCTCTTCTCCCTAGAGCTTCACTCTTCCCCCTCCACCTCTCTCATTCATGCACATATATTCTGTTTTACTTCAGCTAATCTTCATTCCTTTCCTTTCCAGTGCGTAGCTCCATCTTTCTAACTGTTCTTCCGCCTGTTCTCTGCTTCCACTGCAGATAACGATATCCTCTGCGAACATCATGGTGCAAGGGGAATCCAGTTTAACCTTGCCTGTCAGCCTATCCATTATTACCACAAACAGGAAGGGGCTCAGTGCGGATCGCTGATGTAGTCCCACCTCCACCTTAAATTCTTCTGACGCATCTACAGCACATCTCACCGCTGTTCTGCTGCTCTCGTACATGTTCTGTACTATTATAACATATTTCTCTACCACACCAGACTTCCGCATGCAGTACCACAGTTCCTCTCTTGGAGCTCTGTCATAGACTTTCTCTTGGTCTACAAAGATACAATGTAGCTCCTTCGGACCATCTCTGTACATATTCCACGAGCATCCTCATGGCAAATAGTGCATCTGTGGTACTCTTTCTAGGCATGAAACCATACTGTTGCTTGGATATACTTAATTCTGTCCTGAGGCTAGCCTCCACTACTCTTTCCCATAACTTCATTGTGTGGATCATCATCTTTATTTCTCTGTAGTTTCCACTGTTCTGAACATCACCTTTGTTCTTAAAAATGGGGACTAGCACACTTTTCCTCCATTCTTCTGGCATCTTCTCTCCCGCTAGTGTTCAATTGAATAAGTTGGTCAAAAACTCCACAGCCACCTCATCAAATTGCTTCCATTGTTTGAAAAGCGTGTGGGGTGTGGCTGGTAATCTTAAATCAGACCTTGGTAAAGTATGTCTCAGTGGCCCATTTAATTCTTCAATCCAGCCCACCCACATTACAACCCTAATGAGTGTTATGATATTGCTATTTTCGAGAAGTACTATAGCTACCGGGACAATACTTGCTCTTGAGTTTCACATGTGGCTTATTTCTTTATTCCTCACTCCAGCAGAAGTCCCTAAATCACCTCTGGTTACAGTTTTCGTTTGTCAAAGGACCTTCAAGATCAAAATTCAAACGACAACTGTAGCCAAAATATTACCGTAAGTGTTATAAGTGTTATAAAATACAGATGGACAAATTCACTTGAGGTACGTATGGCACAGCTTTAAAGCATTGGCATTCTGAGGGCCCGGGTTCAATCCTGGGACCACCTGTGTGGAGTTTGCATATTCTCACTGTGCCCGGTTTCCTCCCACAACCCCAAAAACATGCAACATTAATTTCACACTCTAAATTGCACCTAGAAGTGATTGTGAGTGGGACTGTGTCTGTTTACATGTGCCTTGTAATTGGCTGGCAACCAGTTCAGGGTGTACCCTGCCTCCTGCCCGTTGACAGCTGGGCTAGGCACTAGCACTCCCGTGACCCTTGTGAGGATAAGCGGCTCAGAAAATGGATGGAAATTCACTTGAAATTCTAAAATAACTCGTTTTATATATAAACATTGAAACGCTTTCCAAAATTAGTTTTTTTTAAATAATCGGCTGAATAATTCGTGATTTTAAATAACTGTATTTAAAAATGAGAATGAGCTCATATTTTATAAGGTTACTTATTCGTCTGATTTGCCATTGAACAAATGTTTGAGTTGTAGTGACTACACAACGCTGTGGTGCGTCAATATGTTACTTTGCCTGCAAACTAAAACAGTGTGATGGCAGCGACACCTATCAGAATTTGGAAGAAATTACATTCTTTAAGAATACTGTGAGGCGATAGCTTTCGGTCCTCCCGACTTTCCGTAGCACGCAGTCCCACATGTGAAAACTGGTGCCAAAGTGAGATCCTTTGGTCTGAACAACTCAACTTTCTACCGGCTCTATCAAACTGTTTCGTAAGTACTGTACACAGGAACGCTTCACTGTAATATGGAATATTATTAGTTTAATTTTAATGTCCTATGTCTTGGTGGAAGATTTACGTTATTGATTTAAACACGACGTCCTTGTTCGGCATTTTTGAGCAGCACGCTGTCTCTGGAGTCACATAGTTAAACCGGTAAGATATGTCCAAATGTTATAAAACTACATGAATAATACGACGAATTCATATCAAGGTGTCAATATGAACGTACGTGGTTAATCTAAGTGGAAGCGTTTGTCTATATAGGAGCACGCTTTGTGGCCGGTATGCCAAGTGCGACATGTTAGCTTGCGAGCACATTAGCTATCGTGTTAACTGCAGCAGCATTGTAGTTAAAAAAAAGAATTCACTCCATTGCATTTGAACCAATAACCTGCTGTTGAATTTTATTTGTTATAGAGTCTTTCTAAACGAGTTGCCATAAAGTATTATTAATTCAGGGCATTTTAATTAAGGTAGCCTTGCAAATAGACAAAAAAAAAGACATTTAAAAAAAAAAAAGTACTAACATATTTAAGAAAATCCATGATCCTTACCTTTTGAAGCATTGCAATATCTAATTATTTCTTATTATATATATTATATTATCTTATATCTTCTGATTTTAGACCAGGGTAGGGACAACTTACAGTGGAGAATTTAAACATAGTTTTAACAACACTGACGCTAATTACACATACCTACCATATGCACAAGCACCTCTAAAAGGCATTTTTTTAAATCACAAACTACAGATTCATTGTTGATTAGAAACAAATTCAACCAAACTCGATTGAAAATAATTTAAAATGTTGGATGAGAAACTTATCCAAGGATTCAGAGTTGAGCCACTGGTCCTCCATATTGAGAGAAGCAAGATGAGGTGGCTCGGGTATCTTATTGGGATTCGTCCCTGGGAAGGTGCTCCAGGCATCTCTGAACTGCAGGTCTTTTAATATCTATGTATTTCTACTTGGAACAAATTTTACACGCATGATTTTTCGTGCTCGACTGCAGATTTGAAATGGCGCGCGGGTGCATACGCTTGAGGGTGTATCCCAACAGGAGTGCAAAGCAGAAGAAAATGGTAGGTTCGCTGATCAAGGATTTAATAACTTAATTGCAAGAGGTAAAAACAGTTTGAATGCCTGCTAGTTTTGATTTGCATTGATCGGTAGCGCCTACCCGATGGAAGGAGTTGGAAGAGCGGGTGGCCAGGATGTGATGGCTCCGAAAGGATCCTGCCAGCTCTGGACCTTGTTAGATTGGCGTGTAAGTCTTCAAGGGTGGTTAGTGTGGTGCAAACAATCCTTTCAGCAGTTTTGATTGTTGCAGTCAGGGTTTTTCCTTTTTTGTGACAGCCCCAAACCACACCGTGATCGAGGTACACAGTACTGATTGGATGACCACTGTGTAGAACTGTCTCAGCAGCTCTTGTGACAGGTTGTGCTTCTTCAGAAGCCGCAAGAAGTAGATCCTTTGCTGGGCTTTTTTTGAGGATGGAGTTGATTTTCGTCTCCCACTTTAGGTCCTGTGAGACTATAATTCCTAAGAACTTGAAGGTCTCGATGGTTGACACATGACAGTTGGACAGCGTGAGGGGCAGCTCTTGGGAAGGATGCCTCCTAAAGTCCACAATCATTTCTACAGTCTTTAGAGTGTTCAACGCGAGGTTGTGTTGGCCACACCAAAGCTCCACTCTCACCACTCCCTGTCGATACGCAGACTCGTCGCCATCTTTGAAGAGCCCGTTGACTGGTGTCAATTGCCAATTTCAAGAGTTTGACAGCCAGGTGCCTTGAGAATCATTCGTTTGTATAAACTGAGAAAAGCAAAGGGGAGAAGACACAACCTTGGGGTGCCCCTGTACTGATAGTTTGCGTGAATGAGGTGGTGTCCCCCAGCTTCACTTGGTGTGTCCTGTCCGTCAGGAAGTTGTAGATCCACTGGCAGATGGCAGGCAAGACGTTGGAAACTTTCAACCTGAGCCACAAATATTTAGGCAAGGTTGCCTTGCCTTATCTATACTGTTCGACATGACAAGACTGTGAGACCTAGGAGTGTCACACACATGCAGGGCTGTCAGATTTATGTAATGCATCACAATCATATCAGAGGGATTGAGAGGCCCAAAGCTCAGGTAGAGAGGAACATCTATTGTATACAGTATATATTTTTTTTGATCCAACGTAATTTATTGGAAATATGTTGTGGACCCCAGTTTGAGAACTACTACCCTATGATGGCTGGATGATTTGTATGTTACATTTAAGAACAGACCAAAATTCCATATTAATTATATTTTTTGTACACAGAACAGCCATGTCTGAAGAAATGTCTCCAGTTGAACTGAAAGTGGCTCAACAAATTGAGGTAATTTATTATAATGACATTCATTTACAACCAGTATGGGTGTGTTTTTTTTAAAAAAAACTATATTCCGGTCAGAAATATTTTTTATAATAACTTTGTTTAATGTATTCTTGGTTGTAGTACTACTTTGGGGATCACAATCTTCTAAAAGACCGGTTTCTCAAAGAACAACTTCAGCTTGACGATGGCTGGGTTACGTTGGAGACGATGCTTAAATTTAACAGGTTTGTCTCTTTGTCTTTCAAAACCACTAGTCAAGTGTGTGAGGTTAGATAACTAATCTGTGCATCCAACAAAACTCAAAATACAACTTCTGCTTAATAATTGGCTTTGACATGAAAGAGGCTTTGCAGGAGTGGGTGGGTGACGTAGATATTTCAGCTTGAAAGTGGTTGCGGATGTTTTGCCAGCCTGTGGTTGGTGGTGGTGTAAATTATGAACTTAATTAGGAATTAAAAAAAATATACACACCACAAATATTTATTTAGTTGTGTAATGTCATACTTGATGATGGAAACTATCAAAATACGTCCACCGTCTTGAAAGTTTCATCCCACTTCACATTGTGTACATGTAGTGGATTCAATGATTTTCATTCATGATAGAGGGTTAAAAATAGAGAGTGTGACATATATTTTATTTTACCCCAAGACACTACTGGAGATGATCATATTGATTATGACAATAAACCCCATAGCTGCCCAACAAGATGGCTGACATAAAATACATCATCTCGAAGTGACAGCTGTTTTTGTAATGCAGAATTCCAGCCTAGATGGCGCCTGAAAGTATGCAAACGGCCTTTAAAACCGTAGGTTTTACATTACATCTCTAAGAGTGAACCTACGGAGATTTTCTACTGAGCTGAACAAAATCTTTTGATTCAGGTCAACAGTCAAGCACAGCAATGTTCAGTTGTTAATTTTTGTTGACAGTTGAACAACTTTTGGTCCAGTCGTGTTGAATTCTGAACATTCTCTTTACAGATTGAAGTCCCTAACCTGTGATGCCAATGTCATCATTTCCGCTCTCCAGAAATCAACAAGAGGCCTTTTAGAAATTAGTGAGGACAAGACTAAAATCAGGAGGTCTCCGGAAAAACCTTTGCCTGAACTGAACGATGAGTACAAAGATGCTGTCAAACACAAATCTGTCTACATGGTAAGTTAATGAAAATGACAGTCAACTAATCAGTAGTTTAATTGCTACTACAAAACAGATAAAACGAGTCTTAGTTGTTGTTCTTCAGAGACTGCATCTCAAGTTTATATTACATGAAACTATGCATTTGTGGTTCCCCCCTGCATATGTCTGTACAGTTTTGGACAGTATACATTTGCATGCAATAAATGTATATGTCAAGTACTTAGAATTGACCCTTCCGTACAGGGCACTTAACCACGCCTCCTGAAGTGACGTGACGTCACGCCACGTGCGCTGACGTCAGACAAACAATTAGCAAAAATATCGGCGCAGCAAGAAAAGACTAGAGCAAAACTGTCCGATTTACCGGCTGTTTTCTCACTCACATTCTTAGCTAACAGTGAAATATCGTTGAAAAGCAGACAGCAGCGCTTCAAGTATTTCAGCGAGCGGTATTTCAATGGTATTTACATGCGCATCGACGGAGAAACCATTGATATTAGTGCGATATCTTTCCGGAGTCAGAGGAAGACCGAGAAGCCACATAATATAATATATTATACCCCAAAAACAAATTCGTCATTGACAGTTTCCTATTTTCGGGTTACCTATCACACTTGTGTGCAGAATCTGTATGTGTATCTGTATAGCCGTTTGTGAACCACCGTATGAAGGAAAAGAAGGTGGTGAGGCTTGATTTACGAGTTGTTTCTCTCGTTTTCTTTGTGTAACGTCACACGCTCCCCTCAATAATTATTCTTGAATTAGTGCCGAACCTACGTAAGTCCCGACCGAGTACGACAATCACTACTTTAGTGTCCTCAAACACCCTTCCTTCAGTCTTGGTGTCTCGGTGCACGTCGAAGGCTTTTAGGACTGCTAGTCCGGTTTAGCTTAGCTCATTAGCCGCGAACAAAGGGACACGTTTGTGCAGTCAGATCATCGCAAAATATCGCTCAACACAGATCAGGTGTGTCAATCATTCACACGTAGCTATGTTATGCAAGCGAAGAACTGCTAATTCATTTATATGAGACATGTATTGAAAATCAAATATAGGGCTTACCTTCGTGCAAACACATCTGTTCCGGTTGATGGATTCAGTTGATCATGCGGTCTTCCACAAAGTTTGATCCATCGAAGACATTTTTCGTACTGCGTCTTCGGTTTTGGAAAGGGTACGAATTGAACTCCACCAACTAGCCTTTCAGGATACCTGTCATCACTATTATAAAGTCCGTGACTACACCTCTTAACCATATCCATCGTTAAAGAACCCAAATACGCGATAAAACGCCAACAGAAGCTATACTGGACTATCCAGCGTTGTCTGAGATTTGAGTCTGAGATTATGCAGATCTCTGGCCTCTGATTGGTCAGTGAAGCGGATTGCGCAACTTCTACGGAGGGGTCAATTGAGCTTGTGGGTAACTTATGGTATTATATTTCCATCTTTGCACCCATTTCTGTCATCATCTTTCCTATCCCAGAGTACCTTCTCGCAGTCTTTTACATCACACGATAATTTCTCATTTGTTCCTCTAGAAAGGTTTTCCTTTGGAAACCTCCCTGGATGAGATCCAGGAGTGGTTGAATGAAAAAGGCAATGTCGAAAACATTCAAATGAGGAGAAACATGGAGAGGCAGTTCAAGGTAATAAAAGTTCATTTGTGTTTGGAATAGATCATCCAATTTAGTGAAAAGAGGTATGAACTAGATTTTTGTTGTTTTTTGGACAGGGATCAGTGTTTGTCTGCTTTGATACAGAGTCGTCGTCCAAGCAGTTCCTTGAACGTTCAGATATCAAGTCATTCAAAGACAATGATTTGCTTGTTTTATCAAGGTATGTATTAGCACACTAATGGGTGTAGGTTTATTCTTCATTAGGTTTGTTTTTTAATTATGAATCACATTTAGTTTTGGATTATTGTAATTTCTTTTTTTTTATTAGGTTTGTACTTGTATTTTTTTTTTTTTTTTTTTTTTTTTTTTTTTTCAAAAAACTGTCTGGGCAACAATCATTAATAATAATCATTGTGCACGTGCTGATGTAGCTATAATATAATCTCGGGACAGGCCACAGGCAACATGTATTTTTGTAGTTCTATTAAAAAATGAATACATTCACAACAGAGTAAATTTAGATTGTATGATGTATTTTGATGATTTTAGCATAAAGCACAGCTAATGAAAACCCACATTTTACCATCTCTAAGACAGGAACGTTACATAAGAAGCAGTCAAAGAAATTTTAATATGGAAGTGGCCTTGCAAAAAATGTTTTCTTGTGGAATGAATCTGGATAATTTATGAGTTTCACTTTTGGAAATGCAATGCTTTAATACAATGAATTCTCCAATGGGATTTGAATTAATTGAGAGGACTCTGTATTTGAACAATGTTGCTTTTAGTAATAATGAAATTAGTTTTTGGGAGTAAATACTGTAAGACAATCAGATTCCACTTTTATACATTTTATTCACTCATGTTTTGTTAAACTTCCGGAAGTCGTAAACGAAGTATTCCATTGTATAGATTCGACAATCGATTAATCACCAAATAATGATCAAATTATTTGACAGATAATCACGTAAATCAAAATAGTGAACAAAAGACATGAGCAAACATCTGCTTTGTCTTTGGAAAACAAAGAACATTTCATCACGACAAACCAGTAACTGAATCATAATTTGTTTGCATTTTATGATCTCTCAAGATGAAATCTTATTTTTTGAATAAAGGAATGGCAATTGAATTATTTTTTTAAAGCCAATTCATTGAAAAAAACCCAATTGATTGATCATGTGATTATCAAAATAATAGATTGTTGCAGTCCTTCAATATTACAATCAATCAATACTTCAATATTTAAACCTGAGAGTAGAAGGCAGCAAATGGTCTATTCAAAGCCTAATATAATAATGTAATGCAATTGCAGACAATTTTCTTGGTAGATACTGTAAGGCAAACAAACCTTTTAGTGTTGGGTATCAAAGTGTCAAAGAATTATTTCACTTTACTATTTGTGGAAATGTGGCACTCAAAAAGTGGAGTTAATATTTTGTACTGACAAAATTGATCTAAAATTGGAGATGTGTTTTTTTAATGGCAATAAAATGTTATGGACCTTGGTTGTATAGCGGAATTTGAAGTAAAATGTTATGTGCTTACAGGGAAGATTACCATGCAAAGAAAGCACAGGAAAGAAAACAACACAAAGCAGAGACAAAAGCAAAGGTTAAACAGTGAGTACACAACTTTTTTTTTCTCAAGGGGGGGAAAAAGGTTATAAACTAGCATCCTCCAACAAATCTCCCACAGGGATAAAGAACAGCAGCAGAAACATGTGGAAGAAAAAGATATGGTATGATGCCTCGATCCTCTTTACAAGCTCAGTTGTTGGGAGGATTGCACGTGCGAATGACTCCTTCGGCTGTTGCAGGATCAGCTGTTGGAAGAACACTCGGGGGCGTTGTTAAAGTTCTCCGGAGAGCTGGAAGATGTTTCCAGAGAGGACTTTCATGACGTGTTCTCAGGGCATGGACGAATCAAGTGGGTTGATTTTACAAGAGGGGCCAAGGAGGTAAGTCCAGTCTTCCTCGACAAGGATCTTATTTCAAGTAGGGTTGAAACTATCTACCAATTCAAATAGTTGAAGTCAAATTACAAAAAAACTTCAAGTAAAGTCTCTGCCTCAAAGCCTCACTGTGTTCATTTTTCCTAATGAACTAATGTTACAGCAGACTTACATACCACTCTGTAGAAATAAGTTGCACTTTCAATCACTATGGAAACTAAGCCCCCACCCCACCTCCTCAAAAAAATGTAAAAAACACATTCACACACAAGTTGCTACAGCTACATTTGATGGCCAGCCACTCGAGTGTTCATGCTTTCCAATTGTTGGCCAGTGAACAGCTAGCAGCTTACCTTAGTTTACACACATCTGAACAGAAAATTATACTCTCATTTGTTGAATCCCACATGATTCACCAGGCCAGGCCCCACCTTTTATAGCCACATGCACTCAGTCATGGATGTAAGTAAAACATATCTGGTGACCCCAAGTGGATAAGTGGTAATAGATGCAGTAATTGGTAGAATAATTAAATCTGAGAATGTTCAAGAGCAGCAGCCCAATAGTGGGGCTAATCAGACATGTTTTTACTTTCACCAAGGGCACCCTTCTCTTCGATGGAAACGCAAAAGAGGCATTTGAGAAGGCAAAAGAGGCAAATGACGGGGAGCTTAAAGTCAAGAATAATAATGTTACATGGAAGCTGCTTGAAGGAGAAGAGGAGAAAGAGGTCCTGAAGAAGATCATTGAAGCCCAACAAGACTCTCTCAGCCGGAGCAAAGGAAGAGGTAAACATTTTAAGTCAAAGCAGCCAATCAAACTGATCATTTCTTTAATTACATGATTGTGTCTGTCCTAAAGGAGGCAGAGGGAAATCCGCTGGGAGAGGAAGAGGAGGTCGCAAAGGAAAAGGAGGCAGAGATCAAGGCAGAACTCAATACCAGGGCAAGAAGACGAAATTTGATAGTGATGATGAGGACGATGGTAATTTAATTATTTCAAGGCTTGGTCATATTTATATGTAATAAGATTTTACAACAATGTTAATTAATTCTGCTTTTCGTCCAGCACCCGTGGCCCCAAAGAGGGAACTTGAAGAACCCGATGGACCTGCAGCAAAGGTGGCCAAAACTGAAAATGGATCTTAATAAGGCCACACACTGATATATATTTTTTTTTAACAAAACATTTATTATGTACAGAGGCAAACAAGTCCATTCCAATCAAACCCTTCAGGCTTTGGAGAACCGTAGAAAGTCCACCTGAATGTCAACCTAGAGAACAATTTGCAAAGCTTGGTGTCAGTTTTCTGCTTTTCAAGTCCATGAATGCACCTAGATTTCTCTTTAGACGATTTTGACTTTTTATTATGTATAACTTTCTGATCTCAGATTATAATTTAATTTGAACAGAACATTTGCGTTAGTTCTGTCAGACTCCTTGTGACAAGATTCTGCCACTATTTTTTTCTTGTAGATTCCCTACATTATGAAAAAAAGCTTTGCTGTTTTTTACGTTTTCATTATATATTGCAAACAAACCATGTATAAGTTAGCAGTTTTAATGTGCCTATTCAGGAGCTCTCCAGATGAGGAAAAGAGTGTGAAGGGCATTAAAACTTACCGATTTCTTTTTGTGAAACTTGTAAGAAGCTGGCAAGTCGTATCTTAGTTCTGTTTACACACACAAAAAGCCAACTTTTCTCATTTCAAATGTTCTGATGTGCTTATAATGTATTACCTGCAATGACTTCCATCTTCACTCCCCAGTCATTGGCCTTCTTTTGTATGTGCTGGAATGGGAAAAAGAATATAAATCTGTCAGACACACATTGTTGGTGATTTATTACCCACAAAATGAATAGTTAGCAGGGGCAACTATAATTAACCAGCAGAATAAGTTGGGACAAAACAAGATGCCTACAAAACTGAACTCAAACGAAAAATTAATGCATTCATTAGACAAAACACGCAACAGTACAACTTTATTTTAACTGTGGGCACGTGAAGCCCATTGTGACTAAGGGCTATGCAAATAAACTTGACTTTGACTTAAAATAGTGTTTTTACATTTCAAGTACAACTACACTCCATGCATCACTATGCTTTCACAAGAGCTTAAGAATTGAACTGTAACAATGCATGACGATTATATCAAAGACTTATAGTGGTTATGTCTCTGCTGTACATTTTATAAAAGTATGCCTTTAAAATTGTGACACTTGTATATTAGATAGCGGTAACTTTCTGCACATTTGACTTACCTCTCGTGTTGCTGTTTTATGGAGTGAATACACAGCGGTATTTGCCATTGTTATAGCAGCTCTTAAAAACGTCATGTCCATTCCTGAAGGAAAAAAGTCCTATGAATATTCTAGCATTTTAATGCACGACTACATTCAGTTAAAATATATGAATTACTTACTCACCCTGGTTATGTTTTGTTCCAAAAGGGGGATTCATGATGACTGTGTCAAAGCAGTTGCTTAATTTTTCATCCTTCAATGAACACAAATCATACTGGACCAGATCAACGTTGGAAAGCTCAAATTCATCTGCATTTCTTCTAAAAATGTCCAACGCGTCGTTGTCGATGTCGAAACCGACGCATAACCTTTACAAAACATAGTGAAGATGTACATATAACTATTTTAATAAAAATATGACAAAAGAAGTGAAGCTCACCCTGCTTCAAGCATCGCCGCACCGATGCTGAGAACACCGCACCCACATCCAAGGTCTGCCACGAGTTTAGCCTCAATATCATCAAACGTGTTGTGTATCGTGTAAAGCATGCATGCTGTGGAAATAAAAGTAAACCTGATTCATTATAAGCAAAGTAAACAAACGCCCCGGTGAGCCTACTAAATTTCTCTCCTCACCAGCAATATGTGCACTCGTTGGATATTGCTCCAAAAGAATTTTGGGCTTTTCAAAGGTATCAACTTGTTGTAGACAACTTTCCAATTCTTTAAGTTTCATTGTGTGCAACTATAACTCATCCACAGAGAAAAAAAAAAAGCATAGTGATCTCTTCCAAGTAAGTTTTAATATGGACTTAAACAACTTCCGGATTGGTGTATCAGCTAAAACATACTGGTATGGAACAAATGCACAAGATAAAGGGTCCGCTCTTGTACATACTACTGGTTGCCACAGTTAAACTTTGCTACTTTACTGATTACTTGATTTCAAAGGTGACTAATTTAGAAAAAAGTAACTTTTTAGTTACTTTCGGCAGCTGCCAAGTGCCAGGAATATCACTTACACATAGTATTTTAAAAATGTTACTGTATGTATTGCTTGGTAATGTACGCCACACAAGTTACAGAATCTCATCATGAAAAAAATAGGAGTGTAGTTTTACCCATAGTAAATTGTCAACTTAGAATAGACAAGACATAATAGCAAAATAGCCACCAAAATTTAAACAAGCAATTTTTTTTATCAGCACACTTCTCTTGAAAAATTCGATAGATAGACAGACAGATGGACAGATAGAAAGAGAAAGAAAGAAAGAAAGAAAGAAAGAAAGAAAGAAAGAAAGAAAGAAAGAAAGAAGCAACCCTCCCAATGGACCTTTCCGACTGGCGATCTTGACCTCCGCCCTCTTAGCAACAGTTGCCATGTCCCACAAGCTTTACTGCTCCCATCCAAGATGGCGACAGAAGAGAATAGGTTTGAAGTCGATTCTCTTTTGCGTATTCCAGATAATATTGCGGTATGTTTTTGCCAAATGTGTCAGACTTGTCCAAGAGAGTTATACAGAAAGGTCTCAACTATTTCACGCAAGGATATGTACACGGAATTAAGATTTTGGACAGAGCAGGACACAGTGTCCAAGTTAGAGTGAAATGTTCCCGATCGATGCAAAAAAGTTTGACGCCTCACAAACTTCATATTGAAATCCAACAGGATAAAAACGTGGAATCGTACTGCACATGTAAAGCAGGGTGGGTACTTTGTACTTACAGGCGCAGATGTTTAAAATGATAATAAAGTTTAAAGCTTTGAAATTGCTTTCTTTTTTTTATAATGGCATGATCGCAGCCTTGCAATTTCCGCACAATACCTGCTCTTCCTGAATCATGTCTTTGCATAAATGTATACAGTTGTGGTGTTTACATAATTCACCCGCGGGACCTCGAGTTGGGGTGCGGGGTTCCGCACGGACTGTTTTTGTTGTTGCGCTTCTGGAGGAAAGGTTAACAGAGTTCCCGCCGTTATGCGAGTAGTGTTTTGATGTCGAACAATAAAGCAAGTTCTGTTCCTGTGTCTGACACTCCGCCTCCGACTCCTTTTCTCCGGCGCTACACTGGTGACCCCGACGTCAGTCCCGGCGTTTTCGAGACTGAAACGAACATGGCAACCGCCATCCTCAAATTGCCGGAGTTTTGGGAGACGTCCGCGGCAGCGTGGTTCGCACAGACTGAGGCTCAGTTCGCCCTCCGCGGGATCTCAGTTGATTCCACGCGTTACTACCACGTTGTCTCAGCACTCGGGAGCTCAACGGCGGCCAGAGCAGTGAACTTCATCACCTCTCCCCCGGCCCGAGATAAGTATGCTGGGATCAAGGCTCACCTTCTCAAGGTTTTTGAGCTTTCACGGCCGGAACGTGCCCGACGTCTGTTGGCTATTAATGGACTGGGGGACAGCAAACCTTCCGAACTCATGGAAATGATGCTAAACCTGCTGGGCACGGAAGAGCCCAATTTCATTTTCATGGAACTGTTTCTCAGGCAAATGCCACCGCATGTTCAGACGGCGCTTGCGAACAGTACTGTCACTGAGCCCCGGGCCCTGGCCGAGGAGGCCGACCGTTTCTTCCTGGCAACCCAGCGCTTCTACCCTGAGACGCTGGCCGCGACGCGCAGTTACTCACCTTCGGGCGCGGGGGTGGCATCCAGCAGGGGCCCCTTCGGCACCGACGGCCGTGCTGGCACAGGCTTGTGCTACTTCCATGCCCGTTTCGGTGCGAAAGCGAAGAGGTGCCGCGGCCCTTGCAACTACGACGCGTCGGGAAACCCCAAAGCCCACGCTTCGCAGCGGCCGTGAGCGTGGGCGCGAAGAGCCGGCTGCTGTTCGTCAAGGACAACCTTTCCGGGCGCAAATTCCTTTGTGACACCGGCGCCCAGAGGAGCGTCCTGACGGCCACTGCGGAGGACGCCGCTGGCGGGACTCATGGGCCACCCCTACTGTCCGCTAATGGCTCCCCTATCCGCTCTTATGGCATGAGGACTGTGGACTTGTGTTTCGGGAGTCAGCGCTTCACATGGGACTTTGTCACTGTGGATGTCTCATTCCCTCTCCTCGGCGCTGATTTTTTTTGTGCCCACGGGCTGCTGGTGGATGTTAAGAGGGGCCGTCTGGTGGATGCACTGACTTTTTCCACGGTCGCCTGCGTCCGCAATGAGGCGACTTATGGTGGTCTCTCCAGTTCGCTATCGGATGGCACCAAGTACCAACTCCTCCTTGGTGAGTTCCCTGCCTTGACACGGCCCACTTTCTCCTCTGCCACGACTAAACATGGGGTCGAGCACCACATTGAGACCAAGGGCCCCCCGATCCACGCGAGGGCCCGACGGCTTGATCCCGAGAAGCTAGCAGTCGCTAAGTCCGAGTTTGCCAACATGGAGCGTCTGGGCATCGTCCGCCGCTCGGATAGCCCGTGGGCCTCGCCACTACACATCGTCCCTAAACCGAGTGGTGGGTGGCGACCGTGTGGTGACTACCGCCGCCTTAACGACGCCACTACGCCCGACCGCTACCCTGTTCCACACATTCAGGACTTCTCAGCCCACCTGGCAGGCAAAATCTTGTTCTCCAAGGTCGACCTGGTGCGCGGGTATCACCAGGTTCCCGTGCACCCCTCAGACGTTCCCAAGACAGCTGTAATCACTCCGTTTGGACTGTTCGAGTTTCTGAGGATGCCGTTTGGTCTTAAAAACGCGGCACAATCTTTCCAGCGTTTAATGGATTCTGTGCTCAGGGACTTGCCATTTGTGTTCGTCTATTTGGATGACATCCTCGTCGCCAGCTCCTCGGAGGATGAACATCTGATGCACCTCCGCGACCTCTTCGCAAGACTTGAGCAGCATGGCCTGATCATCAACCCGGCGAAGTGTGTTTTCGGGGTGCCCTGTATCCAGTTCCTCGGGCACCTCATAGACAAGAACGGCGCCGCCCCCCTTCCGGCAAAGGTGGAGGCCGTCTCCGCTTTTCCCCGACCTCGCTCGGCTCGGAGCCTCCGGGAGTTCCTGGGGATGGTGACTTTCTACCACCGGTTCATCCGCCGGGCGGCCCACATCATGCGCCCGCTCTATGAGGCTCTTAAAGACAAGGCCCCCAACCGGGACGTTGAATGGACGGCCGAGAGGATGGAAGCCTTCGAGGCTACGAAGGCCGCACTGAGTCGTGCCGCTATGCTGGCTCACCCGACCCACGGGGCCCCTGTCGCTCTCACTACCGATGCATCAGACTACGCTGTTGGAGCCGTATTCGAACAGTGGGTCGGCGGCGCCTGGCAACCGCTTGCCTTTTTCAGCCGTCAGCTGGTCCCCAGGGAGCGCAAATACAGCACGTTCGATAGAGAGCTCCTCGGCCTCTGGCTGGCGATCCGCCACTTCCGCTCCCTATTGGAAGGCCGTGAGTTCACGGCATATGTGGACCATAAACCCCTCACTTTCGCCATGTCCAAGGTGGCCGAGCCGTGGTCCGCCCGCCAGCAACGCCAACTGTCGTTCATCTCTGAGTACACTACGGACATCCAACACATCGCCGGCAAATCCAATGTGGTTGCGGACTCCCTCTCCAGGGCGATCATCGGCACTGTGCATCTGGGTCTCGACTACTCCCGCATGAGCGCAGACCAGGCCTCGGACCACGGGGTGCAGGCCCTCAAGACTTCGGACACGGGTTTGCGCCTGGAGGAAGTCGCGGTTGGTGACTCGGGCGTCAGGTTGCTGTGCGACCTCTCGGCTGACCAGCCTCGGCCGCTGGTCCCTGCAAACTGGCGAAGAGCTGTTTTCGAGGCGGTCCACAACCTCTCCCACCCCGGAAGGAAACCGTCCGTGAGGCTGGTGGCCCAGAAGTTCGTGTGGCGCGGTCTCAAGAAAGATGTGCAGGCCTGGGTCGACTCGTGCGTGGCCTGTCAGCGGGCTAAAGTGCATCGCCACACAAAAGCCCCCTTGGAGCCCTTCGCTGTCCCCGAGAGGAGGTTTGACCACGTCAACGTCGACTTGGTAGGTCCACTTCCTCCCTCGCACGGATTCACCTACTTGCTCACCATGGTGGACAGGACGACCCGCTGGCCCGAAGCCGTTCCCCTCTCCTCGACAACGTCGTCAGACGTGGCCCGGGCGTTCATCGGCACGTGGGTTGCACGCTTCGGGACACCGTGCGACCTTTCTTCAGATCGTGGCCCTCAGTTTACCTCTGAACTCTGGAACGCAGTCGCTGAGAGTTTGGGGGTCAAGCAGCACCGCAGTACCGCCTATCACCCCCAGGCGAACGGTCTTTGCGAGCGGTTCCACCGCTCCATGAAAGCAGCCCTGCGTGCTGGCTTGACGGACGGCAACTGGTTGGATAAGCTCCCGTGGGTCATGCTCGGCCTCAGGTGCGCCCCCAAGGAGGACCTGTTGTCCTCATCCGCTGAACTCGTCTACGGCCAGCCACTGCGGGTCCCCGGCGAATTCATCCCGGACGCCACAGCGCCCTGGTCCGCAGCCAGGCAACGGTCCTCCCTGCTGGAGGCCCCAAAAGGGTTCGCGCCGGTTCCCACGTCGCAACATGGCACCCCAGCTGCCCGGCTGCCCCGTCACCTGCGCTCTGCGGATTTTGTGTTTGTTCGTCATGACGCCCACCGTGGACCTCTCCGCCCCCCATACGACGGGCCGTTCAGGGTCCTGGAGCACGGGGATAAGAGCCTGCTCGTGGACATTGGCGGCAGACCCGAGACTGTTTCCGTGGACAGGGTCAAACCCGCGCACCTGGACATTGCCCAGCCTTTGGGGTTGGCCCTCCCCCCGCGCCGGGGTCGTCCCCCTTTGCCCTGTGCCCCTGCGCCCGCCGGGGTACCCTTGACCCCGCCTGAGCCCTTGTCCCGTGACTCAATGGACAGTGCGGCCCCGCCCCCCTCGGCCCCTACAATGCACACCCGCCGGGGTCGGGTCATCATCCCTCCACGGCACAAGGATTTTGACTATGGGTGAATTCTGGGGGGGCTTGTGTGGTGTTTACATAATTCACCCGCGGGACCTCGAGTTGGGGTGCGGGGTTCCGCACGGACTGTTTTTGTTGTTGCGCTTCTGGAGGAAAGGTTAACAGAGTTCCCGCCGTTATGCGAGTAGTGTTTTGATGTCGAACAATAAAGCAAGTTCTGTTCCTGTGTCCGACACTCCGCCTCCGACTCCTTTTCTCCGGCGCTACACAGTGTAGTCTCTAAAGACTCCATCCATCCATCCATCCATCCATCCATCCATCCATCCATCCATCCATCCATCCATCCATTCCATCCATCCATCCATCCATCCATCCATCTTCTTAGCTGCCTATCTTCAAAAGAGTCGCAGGGAGTGCTGGAGCCTATCACAGCTATCAATGGGCAGGAGGCATGGTACACCCTGAACTGGTTGCTAGCCAATCGTAGGGCACATCGAAACAAACAGCTGCACTCACATTCACACCCAAGGCCAATTAAGAGTGTCCAAGTAATGTTGCATGTTTTTGGGATGTGGGAGGAAACTGGAGTGCGTGGAGAAAACCCATCCAGGCATGGGGAGCATGCAAACTCCACACAGGCAGGTCCGGATTGAACATAGGACCTCAGATGTGTGAGACTAACGCTTTCAAGCGTACCCACTGTGCCGCCTCTAAATTTAAAAAAAAAGTACATTAAAAAATACTATATGGTGGTCGCCAAACACTTGCAACTATTTAAATTTTTAAGTTCCCAAAAACCAACAACAAATGCATTGGACCGTACAGAACCATTATTTGCTGTATTCACTCATACTGTAACTTGAAGTGGACTGATACATCCAAGTTTGGGCACTCACAATTTAAGAACTGCATGACAAAGCATACTTATGAACAAAACTCTAATTTGTGGCATGTAAAATAACTAAACTGACTAGTACAAAAATTTGTGCATTAGATAATTTATGATGTCATTAGATCACATAAAGTGTTACTGGCATCACTGATTGGAACACATGATAACAGATGATGTCACAACCACCATGAAATATAAATGCCCCACTTAAAACTTTGAGTTGATTGACATTTTAAATGACAGCAATTAAACCAGTTAAGAGATTTATTTACTGTATATTTGCTATTGTATTTAAAGTACCAGTAAGACTGCAAAAAAAAAAAAAGGTTTCAGGGCAAAGTCACTGATGTTGTAAATGTATATACACCTGACTTTGGTGTGGGCAGCGTGGGATCGATTCCCATTCAGTGATTGTGTCGATATCTGCCCTGTGGCTGTCTGCCTTTCGTCCGAAGCTTGCTGAGATAGGCTCTGGCTCTGCTGTGACCCTTGTGAGGATAAGCAACTTGGATAATGGACGGTTGGCTTTCAGGGCATTGCTTCAATACAAATGTAAATATACTGTACAAATATAAAACATTTAGATTATGTCTGCATATTTGCAGATTATTTGTTAAACTGAATAATGATGAACTAAGGTTTTTGCAAAAGTGATCTGAAGTGTATTTAATATGAGATGAGACATTCTTTGTCGAGAATTTCCTTGTAATTGTGATCGATTATTAAGAAGGTGAGCAGATTATTTTAAATTGACACTGCAATAAATACACAAATAATAATTGGTTGTGTGTCAGTTTTGGGGTCCGGAGCATGTCAGAAAATAGAGAAATTCTGATTATGCTTTTCTAATGTAAAAGTAACAGAGTGAATACTTCCTCCTTCGTGTATTTGAACTATTTTTTTTAGATGTCTAAGTGATTAATTATTTGATTAAACAACCATAATATTACTGTTCATTAATTTGATCATTGGTTAATTGTTGATCATTGCCCCCTCCATAATTGACCTAATTATTTGTCCATTTTTGGGCTGAAACATTTTCTTTAGAAATGATGGAAATACTATCGTACATGCGACGTTATTACGCAGAGAATGGATGGAATGATTATATATCATAATATTCTGCATCCCCCCCACGACCCCAAAATTTTGAAATGTTTCAAGGGTTGCTGCCTAGTAGCAATACCACAAACACACGGATATAGGTGTGTCTGAACTAAGGTCAAAAGCTTGATTTTGGTGGTTGGGAAAACCCTCCTTCAATATATACGTACAATAAGTGCGAATTGCAACTTTTGATTTTCTTTTAAGCGTGTCCGAATTCGTAGGCTGCATATCCCTTTTATAAAATACAACGAATCCCAATAACGAAGAGTATCGCGAGACCCCTCGAGAACATGGACGCAAGACAACCAAAATACATTTGTGGACAACAAGCCAGCAAATGATGGCGGCGTCGCTGTTGCGCCGGGACAAGAAAGCTACTGCCGCTCACTTGAAGGCAGACTTGCGGCGGACTGACAACAGCTCTGCTCTCCGACAAATTCACGAGCTGCTTGACGACGTCCTCAATCCCGAAAAACCATCGACGGACACAGAGGCGCTTGACTGGTGTAAATGTCTCATTGCAGGAGGCGAAGCATTCGAGGAGTTCTGCAAAACGGTCCGCTCTTATGACAACGCCACCCTATGCGGCTTGGTGTGGACGGCGAATTTTGTGGCGTACCGATGCCGGACCTGTGGCATCTCCCCTTGCATGTCGCTGTGCGCCGAGTGTTTCAATAACGGAGACCATACGAGCCATGACTTCAACATGTTCCGAAGCCAGGCTGGCGGGGCCTGTGACTGTGGAGACAGTAATGTCATGCGAGAGAGTGGGTGAGCCAAGTTCGCTAAAGCTAAGCTATGCTACCCGGTGACAGGTGCTGCACTTTGGAAAGGATCTTGTTGTTCAAATTTCCTCAACTCCATCGATTAGTACAACCTTTGTGTCGTTAAGTCCTAAATGCATTGAGTGCATAACTTCGAATGACTACGTTACCCGACAGTTCGCCGCTCTTGTCATTAAAGTGTAAGATATGTAGTTAGCATTGTCTTAGCTACTAACATTAGCTAGCTAGCTAACATCATCATCTTAAACTAGAACATGACTATATTTTAGAGTTATGAGGTTGTTTGGAGATGGTCTGATAGATGGAGCACTTTTGTGAACCCTTTTTTTTTTTGCTAACGCCACACGTCAAATTGTGCTCGTAATAGCGAGCCACGATTTAATGATGATGTTTCATCTTAAAAGAATGATTGCATCAATTCTGCACCTGCTCCTCACGATGAAGGAGTGTCCTTTTAGAACAAACATTTTAAAACTATTATTTGTAGTTAGGATAAAAAGCAAGTCTGAGCTATTCAATTTTTTTGAGTTGTTGGACCCAGTTGGACGCTTATTAAACATTTTGGCAAAATCCAATGAAATACATCACCCTAATACAACAAAAACAAGCCCTTTTTATATACTGTACATCAGAATGTATTTGGAAAGTTTCTCACTGCACGTACATCGCCAACAGTTTTGTAATTAACATATTGAATGTAATATTTCAAGTGGCCAATAGTCAAAACAAATTAACCCTACTTTTTTCAATGTATGTTTTGTTCAAACTGTAATTAGCTGGTGACATTTGTTTGTTTGTTTCCAAAGGTCATGAAGTTCCATAAACCACAATCACATCTGTATTTACTTGCATTCATCAATTGGAATCACATTTATTACATAAACACCCGTGGTATTCATCATTCACTGACCAAGCGAGTTCAATCAGTGATTTTCATAGATGCAACCATTTTTTGAATGAGTTTTCGACAAACTGTATTTTTCAAACAGGTTTTGCAGACGGCATCGCTTGAGAACAGGAGAGAACATCCCGTCAATTCCTAGAGATCTTCTGATGATGTCAGAGTTGGTTCTCCCTCGCTTTATCCTGTTTGTCATACAGTATTTGAGGGATGGATATACAGAACCAGGTGAAAACTAGATATCATTTCTGTCTTCTTTTTCTTTCGGCTTGTCCCGTTAGGGGTCGCCACAGCGTGTCATCTTTTTCCATTTAAGCCCATCTCGTGCATCCTCCTGTCTTAACACCCACTGTCCTCATGTCCTTCCTCACAACATCCATCAACCGTCCTCAGCACCCTTCTACCAATATACTCACTCTCGCCTCTAAACCTGTCCAAACCATCGAAGTCTGCTCTCTCTCACCTTGTCTCCAAAACATCCAACTTTGGCTGTCCCTCTAATGAGCTCATTTCTAATCCTATCCAACCTGTTCACACCAAGCGAGAACCTCAGTATCTTCATTTCTGTTACCTCAGGTTCTGCTACCTGTTGTTTCTTCAGCCACCATCTCTAATCCGTCTTGAAACAAAATACTTTGTGACCCAGTCTTCAAACTGAAGTTGTAAACTAAGCCATAATTCCTGCACTATAATATCTTATTACATATTAAATGCAGAGAGATAAATTGCGCAAGCTGCAAATGTAACGGTCCCGTTTAGATCTGGTCTCATGTTTACAAAGAGCTGGGATGCATGACTTGTATTTATCTCCCTGCACCAGACACGTCATCTGAGAGAGATTTACAAAAAGTTCTTCAGCAGCTGGAGCCTCAAATCTCCTTCCTGGAAGAGCTCACCAAAATGGGTGGAGCAATGCGGACTGTGCTAACAAAAATCTTGACGAACCAGCAAACATTTAAGGAATTGAGCATGGGTAACTTCTCATTCAAATGCACCGTTATTTTGCTTTGGTTTTGTTAGGTGTGTTCATCATGATACAAAGGAATATAATATACTTAAAAGATGCATACTAAGAGAAGTCAGGACATCAGCCAATGAATGACAAATTTTTATTTTCTTTTGACATTGCTGCGGTAGGCCAAGAGCACAATTTGTTCGCTAAAAAGAATTATGACAAGTATTTGGCAGCATTGAAGAATTCTGGCTTGGTGTCTATGGAAGACAAGGCCCAAAGTACCGCCGACGCCGCAGTTGGGGCCGAAGGAGGCGCTGACGCCCTACTGGGTGAGATTTCCTTCCTCCGTATGTTACCTTTCCATAAACCCACCCACTATCCCAGTTTGGTTGCAGAATGTTGCTAAATCTGACACTGTCAAATTTTTAATCTCATGAAAACATCTTCTACATTCTACATTAATCTAGTATATGTATACTTTAATTTGAACTGTGTCATAGCTATGTAATTATCATGGTAAAATATAATTCCCTCAGTCACTTACTTGGGTGCAGTGTTTAATGACTAAGGTGGACTATTTCTCTAACAATCTTCATAAACTAGCGATGCTCAATTTACTTTCACTTTTAGGATCGACATCACCAGCGAGCCCAGATGAGTCAAGCAAAGAGGTTTGTGAAAAACATGGAGCACATATTGTTTTAAAATGTTATAATAAAATATCTAAAGTCAAGGGCAATTTGTTCCTGGATACTGGTCCATTTTGGAGAAAATTTTTCTCATGAACTATAATGAAAAAATTTTCAGGTCAAATTGTTGCTGTCACAAAACCTTGATTTAAGTGCAAAGACAAGTCTTAACGCTTTTTACAATCATAACAATAAAAAAGAGTGAAAACAATAAAACAATCTTTAATTTCATGATTGATTACAAAAGGGCACCAGATTTGTGCGCAAGGTTCCACTTGTTTCCACTTCCTCTATAATCATCACGTTCATCTTGATACCTTGTCTAATGAAAAAAAGTGTCACATTAAGCACATCTTTGACAGATTTTTGTGACTAAAGGAATAGCTTTTGAAATAAAATTGTACTGAACCCCAAGGGTTTTTTTTAATATTATAAACACTGATGCCAAATCATTTTTTAAGGTTACAAATTACATTTCAATGATTTTTATTCAGTAGCTTTTTTTCCCTCCCCACATTCACAGGATGACCAAGATGCGGGACAATCTGTTGGTCAGAGAAAGAGAGTTAAACTGAGTAGCAGTACAAAAGGTAATATTAAGAAAATACAGATTTCTTTATAATGTATATTTTGTGATTGGTGAACTTCTCATTGTATTTTTTTTTTCTGACCTCAGATCTGTCGATTATTGAATGTTTGAAGCATAAATGTTTTTTGGAGGAGCTCCTGTTTTGGACAATCAAATATGAGTTTCCTCAGAAGAAGGTCACTTTCTTACTGAACATGTTACCAGATCAAGATTACAAGGTAAATCTCGAAATAATTAATCATCTCATAGTAAATACAGTATTTAATTTCTGCTCCTTTTTTTTCGTTTGTTTATCTTGGCAGATCACTTTTACCAAAACATTTGTTCAGCATTATGCATTCATCATGAAAACTCTGATGAAAAGCCACGAGTCAGACACAATGTCCAACCGAATTGTACATATCAGTGTGCAATTGTTCAGTAACGAGGAACTGGCTCGGCATGTGACTGAGGAGTGTCAGCTGCTGGACATCATGGTCACTGTTCTCCTTTACATGATGGAAAGTTGCCTTATCAAAAGTGAACTTCAGGGTTAGTGCTCGGAATGGATCAAACACTTTGTATTTAGGGTGAAATAAAGTATATGGTCTGAATGCCATGAACCAGCCCATATTGGTTTGAACCATTTTCCTTTTTCAGATGAAGAAAACAGTCGCCATGTTGTGGTGAATTGCAGTGAGGCTCTGTTGAAGAACAACACATACTGGCCATTAGTTAGTGATTTTATCAACATCTTGTCACACCAAAGTGTTGCAAAAAAGTTCCTAGAAGACCATTCATTGTTGATGCTGTGGATGAGCTTTGTGTCATTTTTCCAAGGTAAGTCATGTGAAGCTGCTGCAACTTTATTTTCTTCTCTCCCCCCGAGGAGGAACCTGATCACTCACACCAGTTGCTTCAAGACATTATTTTTCAAAATCAACTTTATCCATGAATTGCTTCTTTTAGGAAGTATTTTTGTCAAAAATTTTAGATGTTGGTAGCGGTGGACCAACAGAGGCATAGATAGATATCGTGGATACACTAGATAGAAAAAAGTATTCAAACATTTTTTCATTGTAATCCAAATAAAATAAAAATGATGACTATGATTTTACTCCCCTGTATTTCCCTCTTTGAAGTATTGTAGAATACTGTATAGTTAAGTAGTTGTTCTTGGCTTCCAGTTTAATTATTAAAATTTTAATAATTACCCACCTTTGTTTAATTATTAGAGAATTACATTGCCATTTTTGTTTTGTGCCATCGTTTTAAGTGTAAATGAAGTATTTCATCACTCCACAGTTGGCTCACCCCTCTTTACACATAAATTGTGTTCCTTTTAAACGCTAAGCAGTCAGCACTTACTTGTTTTTTTAATAATCATTGTTTGTGAGCAGTGGCACATACGAGACTGTTACTGAATTAGAATAGTTTATACTGCCAAGTTGCCATGTGGAGTCATGACACTAAAAATAACTACCCCTTGCTCAGTGGTTTGAAGTGTCCACTTGCTGGGGTAATGTGCACAGTCGTGCTTCTCCACTGTATGTCAGTCTCCTGCATTAAATTCTCCCACATACAGTCCCAGTAATGTGTAGTAGCAAAAATTCATGTATTTTTTTTCTTCACATATGTGTCATCTAACTTTTGTAATTTTGTGCTCTAATAGGAATGAACCTGAATAAGCGGGAGTTGAATGAACATGTTGAATTTGAGTCTCAGACATACTATGCAGCATTTGCAGCTGAGCTCGAAGCCTGTGCACAACCAATGTGGGGTCTTTTAACTCACTGCAAAGTCAAAGTAAGTCCCGCCCATTTTCTTACAACATACGTTCTTACACTGACTAAACTCTTGAAGCTGCACGTACTGTACAGCCAAATAAGGGGTTTTAACAGGTTCAATTGTATCCTTGTAGGAGACTCAGGAGTATACTAAAACTGTGGTACGCTACTGTTTGGAAACTCTCCAGATCTGGTTTGATGCCATCAGCTTTAATGATGAGGTAAAGTTAATAGACTCAGCTGTCTTAACACAGGTAGGCGAGCCATACGCCCTCAATGTTTCACATGGCTTATATTTGTCTTTCAGCCTTTGCCAAATCAAGTGACATTTCACCTGCCACTACACCGCTACTATGCCATGTTCCTCAGTAAGGTATGTCTAACTGCTGGGATGTCAGTGTAAAAGAATACTGTACACTGCAGCGAAACTCCACATATTTGCGAGTTCACATATTTGTAGATTTATGGACAGAAAGCATTTTTTTTTCAACTTATCCTCCATTATTTGTGGGAAAACCATGGTTGCCTGCTAATCGTTTTTTTTTTGTCCCTAGGCCAAAGTATTACCTATGTGCCATCTGTTGGAATCTTGGTGTTCTACTTGAGTGAAATCATTAACCCATTCATGGGGAGGGTGGCAAATCTTTGCCTTATTGAGATAAAAGTCTCCCAACAGGCCACAATCAAGGAAATAACTCTTCTTTTTGTTTAATGCATAAAACAAAGGGCAAAAAAGATGTACCCTCTCACAGGCAGTGTCCCAAAACTGGGACGGGTATGTCATCAGTTCTGTGACGTGGTACATACTAGAGATATGTTTATTAATTAATTTTTTTATAGAACGACATGCATTAATAATACTGATGGATTAGCATTTTGAAGACAAACTTGGTTGCATACTGACCTTTCTCCCTTTCTTCTCTTGGAAAACCCTCCTTGTATACTTGAGGCAACCATGTTGGGTCAGGAAGGAAAGAGAAATAACTCTGTGCTAATTTTGACCGATGAGTTATCCTCTCCTCATACCAAATTATGGCTTCAGATTAAAACACTTAAATATTTTGATATACTGAATGATATAATGCTTGAAAATCATGATGTCCCAAAAATGGGATGCTACCCACGAATGGGCAGAATGTCAGTTTTTTGTTAATTGTTTTTTTTTTTTAAACTACATTTCAAGTTTCTTGTTTTGTTGACGGCCCTAAAACATACAGTCAAGCACATTCACAAGTGAAACTGAAAAACTTTCTGCTGCTCTTCTGATGTAAGCAAGTGTAGTCTACTTCTATTTCCTCAATATTTATTGTGTATGCCATAATTTAAATAGTGTACAATATGCTCTGTAGTACTATGCACAACCCCAAAAGGGGAAAACCCTTTAGAGTTTATATAATAGACAACATTGAGTTTCTGGTACCCACATCATCAAAACATGAAATATATGTATTTTGTAAAGTTTATCACAGGACACAGATGATGTGGCACCCTGTTCCAACATACCCTGTAAGACTAATATTAAAAAAAACAAAACAAAACTGGTTTACATCATTGGATGCACACAGCACAATATTTCCTTGAAATACCTCATTTTAAAAAATGGTTCTAGTGACGCCACTGGTGCCAATGGACCTTTCCCACTGCCGATCTTCAGCTCCACCCCCCCTAGCTACAGTTGCCATGCCCCACAATCTTTCAAGATGGCGACCTAACATAATAGGTTTGAACTGGGTCCTCTATCACGTATTCCATATAATATTGGGGTATGTTTTTTGCCAAATGCGCCGGACTTGTCCTAGAGAGTTCTACAGAGAGGTCTCAACTATTCCACGCAAGGATATGTACACGGAATTAACATTTTGGACGGAGCAGGACGCAATGTCAGGGTTACAGCGAAACGTTGCCGATCGATGTAAAAAAAGTTTGACTCCTCACAAATTTCATATTGAAATCCAACAGGACAAAATAGTGGCATCGTACAGCACATGTAAATCAGGGTGAATACTTTTTACTCGGAAAGATCACGAGTAATATCATTGTAGCCTTTATAAATGAGTGGGTGTATTCATTTGACTTGGCTCGTAATGGAACCCAGTGCTATGTCTAAAAAAGTCTAATGTGATACAAATGGGAAAATAGACATTTCTCTTGCAACACATCGTGCATTTATGTATCACGAACCCGACTCATCGGCATAAAACATGCCACACTTCATTCAGCAGGTCAGTGATACACTAACAAAGTGAAAGTTGTTCTCCTGGAATGTATAAAGCACTGATAATAATTCAAACTCAGAGAAGATACTTCTCCCTCACTTACCTTCGAACATACAGCCTTGTGTTTGGGGATATTTTTCACCCCGAGTTGTACGTGAGGTCTTCCGCAAGCTCTAATCCATCGGAGACACTTCGCCAACTGTGTTTTAGGCTTTTGAAAATTAATCAACTGGGCCCCTTGTAAGCTAGCAGGATATCTTTTGTCAGAATTGCATGTTCCCCAAGCGCATCTGAGGACCATTTTCTTCCTAACATTAACTTTTTAAAACCCAGGCTACCAACAAACAGTGTTGTTTGTGGGAACTGGCTACGGGAGGGGCGGGACTAGCCAGGGATTAATACAACGCGGCTATCTGATTCCCTGTTATTGTACGAGTGATTGACATGTTGGAAAGGTCCATTATTTGTCGATTGTCAATATTTTGGGGTTGGTCCAAATTCCCTGCGAAAAGCGGGGTTTCACCTTACTAATTTCTCAACAATTCTCAGGCTGTGAAGTGCCAAGACTTGGACCTGGATAGCCTCCTGCCTGACCAAGAGATGCTGATGAAAATCATGGTGCATCCACTGCAAATTCAGGTATATCATGCTGGGGTTCTTCATAAAGCTTCTGCTCTGTGGGCCTGTTTAAGGAACTGATGACTTCAGATGATTTGTAATTCAAACATTTGCTTGTAGGCATGTCTCTCAGAGATCCACAGCAACATGTGGGTTAGAAATGGGTTACAGATAAAAGGACAAGCAATGACCTATGTACAGTCACACTTCTGCAACTCCATGATAGACCCCGACATCTTTCTACTTCAGGTTAGGATTAATCATCAAAAGTGTTTCTCATATATGGTTGTTGTTGTTTGTAAAATCTTCCACCTTTTTTATTTGCAGGTTTGCGCATCGCGACTTGATCCTGACTATTTTATTTCAAGTGTTTTTGAGAGGTAATGTCGGATTTAGTCACTTGTTTGTTGTATTGCATAATGCATAATTGTCGTCCCTTCCGCAGGTTCAAAGTGGTTGATCTTTTAACCATGGCATCTCAGCATCAGAATGCCGTGTTAGACTCTGAACAAGAAAGACCAATGCTCGAAGGTGCTCTGACCTTCTTAGTCATACTGACAAGCCTTCGCATTCATTTAGGTTAGTGGTATCACACAGAATGTCATAGTGCTGACACAACCACTCTCATGGTGAATAATGACCTCGTGATGGTTGCTGATAAAGGAAAGAGCTAAGTTCTCATGTCTTGATGTTCATTGCTTTACTTCAAGCAGGCAGAGATGTTCTCAATTCAGTCTTGATGATCTTAATCAAGGATGTCAAGCTCATTTTTGTTACAGGCCACAATGTAGTTATGGTTTTCCCCCAGTGTGGTGTTATAAATTTGAAACCATATAAAAGAAAAAAATCCCTTATTTACATGTACGCATATTGGTTTGTTAATTTGATTTAGAATCAAAGGAAAATATTTTAATAAATTTATTTTATAAAAGGGGTAATAGCTTTATTAACCTTATTAAAAATGAAGATGATTTGCAATTTTGGTTGCGGTTTTAGTTAGAAACATGAAGAAGATGTACATGATTTGCTTTGGCGGGGCCATTCAAATAACATGATGTTTTGGATCTGGCTCTGCGGCTCGAGTATGACACCCATGTGCCTTACGGCAAATATCAATTATCTGAAGTTGATCTATATCCAAGTTCCGAGTGAATGTATTCCTTTCCCTTCAGAAAAATCAGAGACAGAAAATATCCACTGTTAATCAGTTATCAATTAAAACAAAACCTATTTTATAAAAGAGAATGATGAGCTCATCGTAACATGGCCTTGTGGATTCAAGCCGTGAACTTGTCTATTTTATGTTTAGTTTTCATGTATCCACCCGAAAAAGCAGTCCTTCAATAAAAGCTGCTCACGTTCTGCTCCTCACTCAGGAATGACAGATGATGAGATTCTTCGGGCTGAAATGGTCTCACAGTTGTGTATGAACGATCGCACACACAGCTCGCTGTTAGACCTTGTATCCTTTCAATAAATTCAAGGGACACCATGTGAAATTTTGATCCTTTAATCTGTCACCAACTTTTGCCTTAAGAGTTCTCGCTTAGATTCCTGAGAATCCCAACCCAAAGAGTGGCATTGTACCAGGGAGCTGTAGTTTTGAGGAGATGCTTTCTGCTGTCGCAGATTTCAAAGCACCAGTGTTTGAGCCAGGTGGTTCCATGCAGCAGGGCATGTACACGCCCAAAGGTAGGATGTACTGTAATGTTGGTCATTAGTAAAGTACATTTAGGAAGTCATAGTGTTGTCAAATAATGAATTTATACAATCCTGGATTACGTGTCAGAGGAAATTAACATTGCAATAATGATTTGGTATTAAAATTTACCGACCATCTTTGCAGATGGCCGCAGCTCTACGGAACCTACAGTAGGTTAAAATACCACCAGTAGACATTGTAAATACAGTGACAACATTTAATGTAAGGGCTATTTGGGGCTACAGAAAGTCATCCAATTTAAGCAACTTGTGAAATGGTTATTAAAGTTTTCAGTGTTAAACTAATGTGGACAAATTACATCATGGCACTCTGTTTCATCATCAATTTTAAAGCACTTCATGTCCTTTGTACATGTGTGGGATGGTCAGACTTTTCGACCCCCTGAAATTTATGACTCAAATGTTGGCAAACACTGATTGATAATGTACAGTAAATGATCATTCAACTCCTTAGTTTTATTGTCCTTCTGACCACTTGGTGGCAGGCTTAAACCACTTTTAGAAGCAGAAGGACAGTAGTTTTAAGGGAAAAAGCAAATGTCGCTTGGCAGCAACTCTTACGCAGCAGATCTCATCATTTTGTCTAACAGCGGAGGTGTGGGAGAATGAGTTTGACCCCATCATGGTTGTTCTCAGAACTGTCTATCGACGTGATGTGCAGTCCGCAATGGACCGATATTCCGCATTGTAAGTTGTGACCTACATTTCCTCAAACAAGTTGAATAAATATGTTTATTATGTATTGTGACAAACAGGAGCACGCTATCCATGTTAAGTATTCCATGGCAAAACAATCATGTCATGCTCTATTCAGTATTGGCTGATCACCTATCTCATCTGTTCATGAAGGGACATGATAAGAAAGGTCAGGTCTATTTGGTGCTAGAGTTGTTTCCAATTAAATAGCTCTCAAGAAAAATCAATTTTTCAGGCTAAATTGTAATCGAATTGACGAAATTGTCCTTGTTTAATTGTAGTCCTGACACAAATGTGTCAGTTGCTGTGAAGGAGAATCCTTAGAGTTCACCTTCCTCATGATATTGGAATGAATGGCAATACCATTACTAGTGAATGGTTACTCAAGTTCTGCAGTGTTTGCAATGGCAGGGGGCAAGATAACCTTTGTGTAATTATCCTTTGGGAGTAAATGTAATTGAAGGTACAGATGGATCACTGATAGTTGTTTTTAACACTTGTCACCTTTTTGAGATTTTTAATTTGGCACATGAAAGTGTTGGTTGCCTGTAATATATCGAGTCATATTAAAAGAGTGTGATACCCGGTGGCTCGTCTGAGCAGGGAAAAGCAAATTTAACATTTACCCAGACACGATTTAATGCAACACAAATTTTGTTTTTCTGTGATTTCTTTTGTGTTCTGCAAAACGTTGATTGGTTGTTAGCCTATAATGTACACATCCTTTGATCAACATTTCAAAATCAGGAACATGAATTTAAAATACGTAGTATTGCAACATTAATTCAAATATAATTGCTTTTGGGCTATAACCACATCCCAGTCTTATAGTTATTGCTGCGGCTTGCAGAAGGGTGAAATCTTCCAGTGCATTTTTGCACACACCTGTCAGGGGCGAAATTGTATTTTCATCTCTCAGATTGGACTTTCTGAATGTTTGTTGATTTAGACTGGATTATCAATGGTTTTATTTTAAAACTGGGCTGACGCATTTGATGACCAATGTACACTTTCACAGCATGTATTGGTATGGATATCGCCTATAGGTGTATGTATGAATGGTGACTTAAGCGATCACATTCACAAGATGGCAAGACTTTAAATGATAACAGGTTACAGCAATATTTAAGTATTATACACATTGATAAATATTCGTCCCGTTTTCCACCATATATTTTCAATATTCTGATGCCTCAAAATGTACATCAACTGTCCTTTTGTCCTGTGCTGACATTTTTCTTTGGGGGATTTATGACTCCCAGTTTAAAGCAGTCTGGCATTCACACTGGTAACCCATGGCCCCCATACAAGGAGAGGACTCCCCTGCACCCGTGCTATCAAGGTTTAATCAAACTATTGCACTGCAAGACCCTGCACATTGTGATATTCACTCTCCTTTACAAGGTGAGCAACTTAGTGAAGAGTGTCTATTTTCTATTCATTTATTTCTTTTAAAATGTTACTACTTTAAATGTAGCACGGTTATTGTTTGGTTCTCATGTGTTACAAATTGAGAGAGAGTTCAAAAGATATAACGCAAATAGCACAGTGCATACCACAGGGTCGTCACAAAGCATGACTCACACTGAAAATGTTTGATCACACCATATTTAGATAAGGTTAGGATATACCTTCATTTTAATTTATTTTCGTTTTAGATATGGATGGATCATCAGAATATGTCTGAACATGTGCTGTGCATGGTGCTTTACCTAATTGAGCTGGGCTTGGACAACCAGGTTCAAGACAGCAAAGAAGATGAGGTAAGAAATGACCAGAGGGAGTAATAACAGTAGGGATTTTTAAAGATACCTCATTAATTGATTGTCCGGAAAATTAAGGATGGCAAATGGCCAATTTTGTGTGTGTGTGAGTGTGTTAGGGAGGGGGTTCCAGCCCTTACTGTGACCCTGAACAAGATAATAAATGAAATAATAATAATTGACTCATTGAATTTCATATAAAACAAAATACTATGGAAAGTGTGTTCTTCTACAGTTCTACTTCCAAGACTACGTGACAATTGCAACTCCAAGTAACTGTCTAACTGTCTACTTTAAATACAAATAAATTAAATTGAGCAGTGGACCATGAGGCTCTTAAGTAATCTCCTCTCATTCAAATTCACAAGCCACATGAAATTGATATAAAGTTGGTTTAGGGTACTGATTCTAGTAGAAACAAATGTCCAAATTCATTTAGAGCTCCACTGACGAAAAAAAGTCTCTGCTCGGGTTATAAACGTTTTTAGTTTGAAATGGTCTTAACGAGAGCTCACTTCTGCCTGTTGAGGCACCAAACAAGTTGGGCCTAAAATAATTGTATTCCCAAGTACAGTAGTGCCTTGGTTCTCGAACACAATCCGTTCCAGAAGGCTGGTTGAAAACCAAAACGTTCGAAAACCGAAGCACGTTTTCCCATTAAAATGAATGGAAAATGAAATCATGCGTTCCAAGCCTATTAAATTATTTATTTTTTTAGCTTTTCATGATAATAAACTACATAGTATAAATACATGTATAGTTTAAATAATTTGTATAATTAAATCATTTAATAAATATATTTATTTTTTGCTTATAATGTATGCTTTAGCCTAGTAGAGTATGCTAGGCTGGGAGTGCATTGCCATATCTGTCGCGACTCGGCCCCCAGCCTTGTAAACCATTTTTTAAAAAAAATGCAGAATAACTTTAAACAAGCAATAATGGGGGGAAACAGTAATGTCAACAGCTCTTACTCCATGATTTCAGGAGCCTTGCATTGAGGAGCACTGTCATGACAGTTGGTTCCCTGGCACCAACCTCATCTCCAATCTACACCATGTCATCAACTTTGTGAGAGTGAGAGTACCTGAGACGGCACCTGAAGTGAAGCGTGAGGCTCCGCCTAGTACTAGTTCAGAAGCTTCATCCTATGGCCAGGTAAAAGGCTGAGCTTGATGAAAGCACATGGACATTCTCACATCCTTACCACATTTTCTTTTAAAAAGAGCTGTGTCACCACAGTCTACCTTAAAGGCAGGATGGGCGTTATAATATCGTTAATATTATTCATTGTGCTATCCTGACCCCACAGAGTTCCAGGCGTCTTTCAGCCAATTGGAGAGAGGTAGCTGTTTGTACCTGTTTGCTGATTTGAAAAATACATTCTGGCATTTGTTTGTCTTGCACATTTTAAAGTAGATTTCCCTGGGTGAATCGTGGTTTGTGTACGACGCCACACTTCAGCAGTTCTCCTGCCTCTCAACTGCTGAAACTAATTATGTGTGTAATGCAGGCTTGGATAAATGCTTTTTAACTGCATGCCACTGTGATTGATGTTGCTGTGGTCAGGGAATATGATGTATGTTTATTTAACGGTCCGGTGCAGGTCTTTTTGTCAGGTCAGATCATGGCAATCCTTCAGATGGGTTGTGTTCTTTTGGATGAGTCCCTGGGTAATGGCTTGGTCAGTAGCGCTATCAGCAAGGACGATAAAGAAACTTTGGCAGTTTTTTTTTTTAAAATAATACACATTTAATTTAACTTTTATGTGCATCGTACCTATTTGACTATGGTAATGAACCATCCTTAGAATCCATCTAAGTCAACTGGTTTATTATTGTCATCAAGCTGAGAGATTCTCATTTAACAATGCACCCAGGTTCCGGTAGAATAAGAAGTGTTTACTTTCTTCGTATATGTGGTGATGTGCAGCTAAATTATCTCTGTGATATTGTTTCATTTGGTATCCTTTGCTGTAGGGCCATACAAGTTTTTATCATAGCACATTACAAAATGGGTACAAAGGATGTGCAAGTACAACTTTTTCAGTGCAGCCTTTAGTATTGGTCAATACCGATAGTGATCTGATACTATCTCATCGCGGATTATAAATGGTTTTACTAATCTCAAGTGACATTACTCAGAGAACAATAGTCAGCAACAGTAGCAGGGATATCGTTTGATGTCTTCTGTGTGTATTTTTTGAACTACCCCCTTTATTCTTAACCAATGGCCTATGTAAAGTTTAACTTTCTCCATAAGACTATATTGAAATTAAATAAAATATAGTTAAATTAGAAAACTCTGAAAAATAACCTCAGTAAAAGCAATAAAAACAAAATGTAGAAACACCAATATCAATGAAGTTGGGATGTCTGTACAACATAAAAATGGAAGATAATTAATTGCAAATACCTTTCAACCTATATTTATTTTAATATACTACAAAGACAATGTATTTAATGTTCAAATTGATATATTTAGAAAATGCTTATTTAAATATTAAGTAATTTTGGATTTGATACGTGCAATACATTCCAAAAAAAAGCTGGGACAGCCGCATGTTTACCACTGTGTTCTATCACCTTTTCTAGGCGTTTGTGAAGTCAGGACACTTTAAGTGTTGAAGGGTTTTATATGGAATTATTTCCCATGCTTACTTCATCTACGTCAGTTATATCTGGAGTGTCTGTCGCATTTTGCATTTTCAGTGGGAGACAGGTACGTATGTTTAGCATATAGCAACCTGTTGTAATCATGTGGGCTCTGTATGTGTTGCTCCTAAAGCTGCTGGTTATGAGCGCTGGTGCGGCGCATGGAATGGACTGCTTCTATAAGAATACTTGTATCGAAGATTTTGGATCTAGTCCCTTATAAACTGATACATTTTGTGTTTTGGCGGTGATATCAGACTAATATCCAATTGCGGCTGGGAACACCTAATAAAAATGCTCAATGACCACCACATTAGGCATGACCTAATTAGATTTTTGGGAAAGTTAAAAAATGGAGTGTTGAAGGTGAACATTTCCCAATTTCAATTAATTAAAACGGCAAATCATTCCCTCATCACAGAACCTGCGTGAAGCCCAGGTATTCAGCCTTGTTGCAGAGCGCAGGAGGAAGTTCCAGGAGATAATCAACCGCAGCAGTTCAGAAGCCAGTCTGGTTGTCAGGCCAAAGAGTTCGTCAACCCGCTGGGTGCCGCCAGGTACGCCCCCACAGCTGGTGACAGAGATCCTGGAGATAAGAGAGAGCATGTTGTCCCTCCTCGTCAAACTCCATCAGAAGCTGTCATCCAAGCAGAACTCCCTGTCGGAATCCTGGCTTGATAATATGGACACAAGCCGTCACACTCATGGAGATGGCATTACAGCCATCGAGCGTATCCTCACTAAGGCAGCCACGCGGAGCTGCCAAATCAAGCGTAGCATCCAAGACATTTGCGGAAAGGTGTATCCTCCTGTGCCACCAAAGAAGAATAGTCCAACAGACAAAAAAGCCTTGGATAAAGAAGAGAGGTACCGTCACATCTTGATTTCCATGAATGTCGTTTGGTATTCAAAAACATGCATTAATTGGAGATTCAAAATTGCTCTTTGGTGTGATTGGGAGTGTGACTGGTTGTCTCTTTTTGCCCTGCGATTAGCTGGCCACCAGTTCAGGGGGTACCCCGCCTCCTGTCTGAAGATAGCTGGGATAGGCTCCAGCACTCCTGCGACACTTGTCAGGATAAGGAGCTCAGATAATTGATCGTTGGATGAACACTGCACATTATCTGGCTTTATTTTGAGGCACCAAAGGGATGGACTACTTGAAATTAAAATCAAGATCTTAAATTATTGTTGCAGAACAGTTATGTACTGTGAAGAAAAAAAATGGCAGTGTCATGAAGAAATGTCCTCCAATTTACTAGACCAATCTATACTGTTTGCTTATTTCAACACTTAAAACTCTTTATGGAAAATCCCCAAACCATTTTCCCCCAACAATAATGAAGTTTCATGGGATTGTTTTTCATTTCACAGTAAGAGTAAAATGTATATTGTACTCTGTCACATGGTTGAGTTCCCACCCCCATACAACCACCAGGTAGCATTGCAATAATGCCAAAGGTAAGAAGCCCCCCAAACTCCAGTTTTGGCCATCAGTGAAAAGTCCGTCTGTGTGTGTATCTCCATATTAAGGATTTAGTCAATGTGTAAGCATTCATTGTGGAGCGCAAGCCCTCATATTGGTTAATCAGCTTTCCAAATTTGAAATCATTGCACTCAAAGTATCATTTTAATGCTCGAGAAACATGCTATTTGTGGTTTTGAAGTTAAGGTAAATAGGTGAGAAATTTTGAGGGTAGGAGCAGTGGGTTAAATCAGTGATTCCCAAACACTGTTCCTGGGTTCATTAGTGTGCCGTGAGCGCTCTTCAGGTGTGCCGTGGGAAGTTCTCCAATTTTATGTAATTGTGAAAAAGACCCATTTATTTCCAAGAAATAATGTATCTTTATTCATCTATTTATGCCAATGAGGCAGAATGACAGACAGAACAAAAAAATCCTCTTGTATTAGATGGCTGGAAGTACAGTAATTAATCCATCCATTTTTGCTGACATTTACTTTTGTTGGTGTGCCAAGGGATTTTTAATTGTAAAATACAGTATGTGCCTTGGCTCTATAAAGGTTGGAAATCACTAGGTTGAATCATATTTCCTTCCATGTCATTACGTTTAGGCGCCAGAGGGCTCGAGAGAGGCAACAGAAGCTATTAGCTGAATTTGCCTCGAGACAGAAGAGTTTCATGGAAACAGCTATGGATGTTGGTAAGGAGACTGCCAGCTAACTTATTTTCAGCTCTGGAATGTAACATATACATATACATCCACCTCTGTCATAAACTGGAAGCTGTTGTTTACTGCTGGAGAATACAATTAGTTTAGTGTGATTAAATAATTTATTCCTAGTCTTTATTTTTTTTTTAATGGCTGTGTATCTGCATCTTGCTAAGAAGGGAGAGACATGCAGTTGTTGCTGTTAATCAGCACCAGCTTTAATGTAGTATTGTTACAGATCTGAATTAATTTTTTTTAATTATGAACAAGACATTAATGAAGTAGTCAACACATTACTTTTGAATGGCCACCCCGAGGCCTCTCGAGGTAATTTAATGCAAGGTGAAGTCTGGTGAACGTATAGTGACTGTTTGTGTTGGACATGGTTTAAATTTGAGAAATTCCAGTTACTGTTCTTTATTTCTATTCTGGTTCCAAACGATTCTCTATTCTGATTTATTTTTGGGGGCTTGGTCAAAAACATTGCATGGTTTAAATAAAGGGTGTCCAAATTATGAACCATCATTTTCTTAGCAGCCCGCAGCAAAGACTAAAGTGAACTTTTCACTTGAGCTTCTTTATAAGCAGTATCAATATCAAACCCATGAACTTAATCAATGCTTTACCTAAAGTTAAATATGGATAAATATAACAATATAGTATTGTTAAAAATATTTGTGACTGTTTCTTCATCTCAAATGGTTATGTGCAAGTTTTAACTTGATTTCCTGTTTTAAGCTTGGAGCGTTTTATCTTGAAGGTTACATACCAGAACTCAGCATTTTGGCACAAAAATAAACCTCTTTTTTTCTTTTTTCTATGACCTCTGTTTTGGTTTGAAGACTAACATAAGGTCCAAAAAACAGTGTAAAAGTGCACCATGACATTTACCTTGTTAGCTGTCTCAATGTTTGCATAAATATATTTTCTTTCACTCACTCAATTGACTGAGCTTCACTGAAGCCCTGCGCATTGTAGGCTGAGGCTTAGAGTGCATCAGACACTACACATAATGAAAGCTTCCTTTGCACAATATAATCTGACGCAACTGGTCGTTCATTTAAAAAAAAAAAAAAAGTTAAGATGCAGTTTTACTAGCCATCGCCATTGTGCACATGCATGTAATCGTGCCTGTTCTTCGTTGGTTTGCACTGCTTCTTTATTGTTTTTCAGCACTTCATTGCGTCTTGAGGACTTTGCATCAAAACTGGAAAATGGAACTTTGACATTTGAATGGTTCTGGGAGAACTGAAACGTTGGTCCTAGTTCCAATTGATTGATGGGAAACCCTAGTGACCACTGGCCCTTTAGAACAAATTGAGTTCTCCAGTGGGAGGGTGGTGGTGGAGAGCATGGGGGATTTTTGTGCTACTAGTGGGCCGGACTCACAGGGGGCCCCTTTGACACAGTGTGGTTAGTGAATGAAGAATGACTGTACTGGCCGGCCGCGGACTATTGAGACCTCTGTGTACACATTTCCTGCTGAGCTGTAATATTTAATTTTATTTTGGTTTTGTTTTTCCCTTTTTTTTGTTATTTGAAGACCACTGTGCTTCCTTTTAATTCATGCACCATCATATCATTGAGATTACTGGGGTGTCAAAGTAAAAGTGCGTGTCAGTTTTGCTTAAACAGTTTTATTTTTTGAATTTTTTTTTATTTAACCACGAAGCCCAAATTACAAATACCATGGTATTTGTGACTTACCCATTAGTATTATATGTACTTTAAAGTTCAGAGTACAAGCCACAAGTTGTTTTTTTTTTTTTCTCTCCGCAGCATGCCTCCTGCGATTGAAGCAGGGAACCTTATTTTCCTCGCTCTTTTCCTGTTGGTGTTTACTATTCATGAATTGTATTAATTTTGAGTTTTTGAATTAAATCTGCACACATTGAAGCATTCAGTTCAGTTTTTAGATCTGCTGTGCTCAGGCATACCTCATAATGCCAAAAATGTAACATAATGCAAACTTCAATTTGAAGGCGAAGGACCTGGCTATTGAAAATGGCAATCGAATACAATTGCCAAGATTCTCAATCTTATTTTGTTGATTGTTTACGTACAGCTTAGTGTTTTTTTTTTTTTTTTTTTTTACTGTCTGCAGTGGCTTTAGAGGTTCCCAGTAGGTGGACTTTTTTTTTTTTTTTTTTTTTAAGCTCACTTTTATAGTAGATTCCTATCATTCAGACAGATGATGCCAAAATTGAGTTGCTGGACAAGACGCACCCCAGAACCGTATAGGTTTAGTAATTCCATTAACTACACAAGCGCCCTGAACAAGCTCAGGATAGAGACATCCAATATATTGCACAAACACAACACTTGTACAGTCACAGTACGCAGCCTTGATGCTGAAAACACAATTTGTGTTGCTGTTTCATTTCACCTTCAGTGTGTGTGCACAAACACCGAGGCAGCCTGAGGCAAAAGCTGCCGCTGTGACCTTTTATTAAGTACCCATTCTCCTGAAGAGTCATAAATCAACACAAGGTGACACTTTTGCTCAATATTTACTGGTAAACACATTTCTTAACATTTAAACTCACTTAGATAATCGAATGTACGGTTAGGTAAAATATGTGTCTAATTAACCGACTATAAATTGTTGCATCGATGGGATAGCTTGTCATTGCGGAAAGGTAAAATATATGGTACACATTACATAAATCGAGTTCTAATACTAGAGCTGTATCACAAGATATGCCTTTACAGAGGTATGTTTTTTTAAATTGCTGTAAGAATTAAATTGTGTAATTACTAGCCTTCACACGATCAAGATTTTTGGGGCCGATCACTGATCAGCGAGTTTAAAAAAACAATAATCGATCACTGATCCGATCATAAGATGGAGCAAAGAGTCTATTTAAATAACTTGTTCATTCACTGTATGTAGTTGTGTACTTAAATGTTCAAAAAATTTATATTTACAATAACTAATGTATCTTTGTTCATCTATTTATGCCAGTGAAGCATAGTGACAGAGACCAAATTAATGGTCTTCTTTTTTCATTGCCGTCAGTACATACAGTAATTATCTACTATATTGTACTGTGAGAATTTTTTCCAATTGTGAAGTATGTGCTTTGGCTCAAAAAGGTGGAATTTGCCACTGTGGTCAATATCGTGTTCTACTAAACAGCAGCAGTAGTGTGAACATGAGCATGAGAACAAATTTGTCTTGCTGATCTGCGCATGACTTGTTGTCTCTCAGCTAACACACACAGCTAACATTTTTTTAGTTTTGTTTTTAATAACTTCATTGGCCGTCAAAAGACATTAGTGCTAAAAAAAAAAATCACTTTTGTTTTCAAATATACCTGGCACGATGGCGGCGCGCAGTAAATGACTTTTGCAGAGCCGATCAATGATCAGCATAAATCTGCATAAAATGCTCATGATCGGCAGATACCAAACGCAATGATGAAATTGATGTTATGTCTAGCAATTATACCTATAATAAATTGTTTGCAGATGTGTTTGTCAAAAATCTCTTGATTGCAAAAAGTAAGAAAATTCAACAACTCAAATAGCCATATGTATACTATTTACCATCTCTGTACTGTTTATACGTAAGGTTTTTTCCTTTTTTTTTTTTTTTTTTTTTTTTTTCCATACAGTAAATTTTTTTTCTCTGTGCCAGAATCACCAGAAACGGAGGCAGCAATGGACCTGGGAGCGTCTGAAATGATGGAGTCAGAAGTTCTTTATGACTGCGTGATCTGTGGACAGAGTGGACCCTCAACAGAGGACAGACCAACTGGCCTAGTTGTTCTCCTCCAGGCCTCCTCTGGTATTTTTTTTTTTTTTTCCAAAATACATTTAGCAACAGGTGATAGTTGTTGTTTAACCTTGTTTAACATTGAGTATAGGCGATAAGGTCACGGCTTTGGAAGCTTCTGATAGGTTAACTGAGAGCGTGAGGTAATTGACTGCACACCCGGGGGATGTATTCAAGGCCACACCTCAAAGACTGATTCAAGGACTTTCTTTCGGCTTGTCCCTTTCGGGGTCGCCACAGCGTGTCATCTCAGATGAACGCACATATATGTTTGGCACAATTTTTACGCCGGATGCCCTTCCTGACGCAACCCTTCTCAGGGAGTGGAGTCCCCAGTGGGATACGAACTCACAACCCCTGGTTTACCAAACCAGTCCTCTAACCACTGAGCTACGGGGCCACCTCAAAGACTGATTACTTGTTTGAAATCATGGGAAAATCAGAAGAAGTCAGCCAGGAAATCAGAGAGAGGGTGGTGGAGCTCCACAAGTCTAGTTCATCCATGGGTGCAATTTCCAGATATTTGAACGTGCCACGTTAATCTGTTCAAACAATTATACGCAAGTATAAACATCATGGGGTTCATGTTAAACGCGTGTTGAATATTTAGGTTGAAAATTTTAAATATAAATAATATGATCTCTACCAATCAATGAATGTTAACAGTAATTGTATACCATTACTAATAAGTAGGCCCATGGAAAATGTCTTTCAGTGCTTGGACATCGCTGCAAGAGCATAGAGGCTAAAAATCTCCCAACCAGTGACGAAGAGCACATTTACTCTGCTGACACGTGTGCAGTGGCTCATGACGTCCGGCTTACTCTCTTACAGCGGTTCTTCAAAGATGTGAGTGACTCAGAAAAAGAGCATTAGCTGTCCACTGGAGGAATATGTTAAAAGCACTTGGAATGCTATTAGGTGTTTGGATTTCTTTTAAGAATTCAGCAGCTCAATTTTGAGCAGGCATTAGTTTGATTTCTTTTTTTGAAATTAACATTCAAAAAAATGTCCACAAGGTTAACATTGACACGATCTTTCTCCTGTCAATGCTGCAGAGCTCTTGTCTGCAGTCTGTGTCGATAGGTTGGGACGGGGGTGTCTACGTGCAGACCTGCGGACACACTTTGCATATTGATTGCCACAAGTCGTACATGGAGTCTCTGAGGGTGAAGTGAAAATGTTTGACAATATGTAACGTTGTTGTTGTTAACCTCATTGACAGAAAGTGAATCAGCGAATGTCTATTTGTAATTGGCATTGTCTACTTGTAATTGGTATCGTTCATGTGATTGACCTTTGATGAGATTATTTACTGTATTTTTTTCATTTTTAGAATGACCAGGTCCTCCAGGGATTCTCTGTTGACAAGGGTGAATTTACTTGCCCGCTATGTCGACAGTTTGCCAACAGTGTCCTTCCCTGTCGACCTGGATGTGGCTCAGAAGCCGGTTCATGGCATGCTACCACAAACAAGAAGACCAGTGTGCTAATAAAGGAAGTGGAAGCTCTTCAGGATAATTTAGGCCTTTTCCCAGTAAGTAGTGACTGTGTGGGGTTGACCTCAAGCAGTTTGTGTAGGCTCTGTTTGAAAGGATTACTTTTACTCTCTCAGACGGAGTCCAACTTGAGCAAAGAGATGGAGTCGGTAATCAAAGACATTAAGAACACCACCCAGAAAAAGTACATGGACTATGGCAAAAACCCTGGCTCCCCAGATAATGATTTTCTCTTTATGTACTCCTTGGCAAGGTAAGACTCTTTCTGGCCGTATATGACCTACACTGAATAGACATGAGTATTGGGATTGGTTTCCTACGAATATGTAGGAAAACTACAAGTTGCTCCCTTCTTTCCATATACAATAGATGGGTCTTCACACCCTTTTTCAAACTGGAGGGTTTTGCGACAAAAGAAGTATGAGAAATTGTTTCAAAACTTTTTCCACCACTAATGACCTACAACCTGTATCACTAAGGGAAACCTAAACTCAATGTGATTGTATAAGTGTGCACACTCTCTTAGAGATGGGATGTGGGTGTGTTCATATTTAAACATTAATTAAAATGCCTTCCTTTCAGTGGCGGCAGATGTGTGCTAACTCCCATTTAATATGAATTTGGTTAATTCTGAAAACAACCACATGACCATTTAAAAATGAGTACGCACACTTGGATAACCACATTATTTCCCCTTCCTCTCTTAAGTACTAAAAAAAAAATAATCAGTGGTGTTGTACGTGTGAGAGTCCACATTAAAGATGCTCAAAGGTTTTAAAATGATGTTGGTCTCCATTTTTTTTTTCGACATCACAAAAGCCTGGCATTCAAACAGGAGTGTATATACTTTTTATATCCATTCTATACATAACTTTTATTCTTGGGATATTTTTCAACAAAAATTGATTGTCTTTGACAGTTTTACCCCAATCATAAGGAAGAAAGCACTCAATGACCCCTTCACTCGGAACACCTTGACAATAAAATGTACTGCATTTGCAAAGATAACCTTGATCTCTATTGGATAACAATTTCAGGGATCATTTAGTTTAACAATGTTTTGTAGTTTTTGTCCTTTGGTACTATGTCCATCAATCCAAGATGTTTTTAAAAGGCTAAAAAAAAACAAAAAAAAACCCCAACACAATTATAATTTACAGATGTAACTAACTAATGCTGTGGCTGGTGAGTTGTTGTCTTCCCAACAAGCTGCTCACGACATAGAGATACAGTAAAGCCTCTGTTAACGAACGTCCCCGTTTTTGAACAAATCGGTTTTTGAACGAAAATTTCAATATTTTTTTTCTTCTGTCTTCGAATGAAAATTGGTACTCGAACGGCCCCAACAAAACCCTGAAATAACATATTGCGCACGACCAGACCAGCTGACCCACAGACGCGCTTTGTTGTGAATTCCCACGCCGCCGAAAAAACCTGGAAATAACATAATGCATGGGGCGCAAGGAGCTGACCCACCCAAGATGTGTTTTGTTATTGTCAAATTCAAATGCCCCCGAAAAAACCCAGAAATAACATCGCATGCGGCGCACGCTGTTGACCCATCCACGACGTGTTTTCTTAATGTCAATTCGAATGTCCCCTGAAAATAAAAAAATACAAATGACAATGCGCACGGTTAAACGAGCGCACTTTTGTTATTCTGTATAACGCAGCCTCTGTACACAGACATGTCTCGTTAGTGACTGTTTTTTTTCTTCTAATCATGTCTCCAAAGAAGGCAAGTTGCTTGTTTAAAGTTTTGTTAATAAAAAAAGTTCACAAGGCTGGGGGCCGAGTCGCTACAGATACGGCAATGCACTCCCAGCCTAGCATACTCTACTACTAAAGCATACATTTTAAGCAAAAAAATACTTTTCTTAAATTATTGTCTTGTATAAAGTATTTCAACTACACATGTATTGCTACTATACAGTTTTTTTTTTTTTTAAATCAGGAAAAGCTAAAAAAAAACTGCTTGAAAAAAAAAAAAAAAAGCTTGGCTTTTAGGCTTGGAATGCATGATTTCTTTTTCCATTCATTGTAATGGGAAACATCGATTTGGTTTTCGAACAAATCGCTTCTCGAACCGTTTTCTGGAACGGATTTTGGTCGAGAATCGAGGCATCATTGTCTTAAGATTGACCATTGTGTTTCTGTCTGGTCAGTGTTTTATTTCAAAATGTCTGTGCTTCCTGGAGTGGAATCTCCCAGACCATTTTGTTACTTCATGCTGTGGTGTCCTTAGCCCTTCACCCCAAATACAACAGTGTATGGGTGCGCATTGGCTCTCTGAAGTTCAATGAACAGTGCAAATTGCCTGAGGAGTGGAAAATTCCTGTGTCACAGGGGTGCTCTTATCAGCAAAAGCCAGATGGAGCTTCGTTGTGGCTGCATTATCTATCTGAAATTGCTTTCTTTCCCCTCATTCTCAGGAAACTCAAGATTGGGCCCCACACTGGTGGCCAATAGAAATAGCTTGTGGCAGGAGGGAGACATCCACAGATCACTTCTATTTTTGTAGCGCCTATCAGTGTTCACATCTGTGTACAGTTAAAGGTTAAGTTTAACGTTTTCCTAAATGGTTACAGGTTGGGCTACACAATTATGACCAAAATGATAATCAGAATCATTTCGATCAATATTGTAATCACAATTCACTGAATCTGAGTTACTGGATACTCAGAAGAAATTGTACAATACCGTACTGGGATTCCCGCTACATGATGTGCTGTGTGCTCGCTTATTTAGGCTGCTTAATAAAACCTAAACCATGCGTTTATGCTATTTGTTAGCTGGCTACTTGTTCAGAAAGTGCTACATATGGAGCAAAGCCCACATTTTACCATTAGGCTAAATTAATTTTGGCACCCAAAATCTTAATCACGATTAGATTTGAGTTGCCCTAATTATTGATGAATTTCCAATTCAAGACCGTCCAACCGTGTTAATGCTGTATGATTTGGCAGTATTTTCTGCTGGCAAAAATGCATTGCAAATAAAGAGCCATTTTCCTTTTTGAAATACAATGAAGTACAAAGTGCAACTTCATGTTGAATTTATTACGTAATTCTACAGCTTTGATTGACTCTTCAAATTTTGTTCAAGTCTGTATTCTCTTGCTGTGTCCGTAATCTGTTTGTAATGAATGGATACTATACTGGAGCAAGTGGGTGGATAGTTGTCTGCTTATTCATGCTAATACAATTTATACAACTTGCTTCGTAGAAGTGTGTGTATGAGTGAAAAATAATAATTGTAACTCACTTGACTGTCCCTCTGCAGAACCAACCTGGAATTAGAACTTGTGCACCGAGGAGGCAACTTGTGTTGTGGGGGTGCCAGTGCCACTGCAAAACGCTCATGTCTCAGTAAGTGTTTACTTACATACTCTTATGATACTTCTATTTCACAAGGATTACATGTATAACAGAATTTTATATGATACCCTTATTTAAATACAAAAATATAAGGGAAAATATATATATTAAAGTTTGTCATGTGACTTATTTAATAGACTGATGAGACTGTTGACTATGTTTGTGGTTGTGGGTATATTTTTTGTTTGATTAAACCAGAAGATGACAAAGTCAAAAGGATATCTTCCTGGGTACCTTAAATGGGTATGAGAGAAGCTCAGAGAATAATCCTTCGAATAACCACATTGTGCAGTGTTTTTGTTTGTCGTTATTGTTACTACTTGTGAGAGGAATAACTCCTTTTTAAGTTAGAGCAGCTCTTTTTTTTTTAATTGAACTGTCAAAATAATACTAATATGTCCATCCATTTTCTGAGCTCCTTATCCTCACAAGGATCGCGGGAGTGTTGGAGCTATCATCAGGCAGGAGGCGAGGTACACCCTGAGCTGGTTGCCGGTCAATCGCAGGGCACATAAAGAGACAACAGCCTCACTAACAATCACACCTAATAATTATGTAAAGTGGAAAAAAAAACAACACACACCTTAGGGCATCAAAAGCTGTGGTCTTTCAAGAGATTGCGCTTTCATTATCCATTCATCAATAACTCAAAAAAGGAACAAACATCCATGAAAATAGTTAAATACGGCTGGACCTTTCCCTACTGGCATCTGTCCCATAACAAATTGTAAGATTGTGAGATCCAACTCATCCGTCTGTGTCGCTCGTGAGCCATAAAAAGACAAAAGGTCTCTTAACAATGGCAGTTAAGAATAGATGTTATCCTAGATAATGGCCCAGGTGTCATGGTTGACAGGGGCATGTGACAGAAAATATAAGTGATATTGGGCTGACTCCTAATTCCATGGCAATCACTGCAAATATACATAGTAATGACTTCAATCAGTTGTGAATGTACTTGCAGATAGGTGGATGATGCAGGCAGGTGGCTACACATACTATTTTTAGTCTGCAAATTAAACTGTCAAAGTTGAGGGTGCTGCAGACCAACGGCCTGTCATCCCTGAGTGGCTGAAAAGAGGTTCATCGTGTAGCTGTCTGAGCTGCAGTCACCATGCAGCTGTGCCCATAGACAAATGTACTTACTTGGTATGCATTAGAGTTCAGTCTTCATGATGGAACTGATTGGGCTGATATGCTCCAACAGTGTACTGGAACCTTGTATCCAGGGTTTAAACTGTATATCATTTTTAGAATTTGCAGAAATTTCAGAAAATTGCACATTTGATATTTGGTTGCTCTGTCCAGTTTACCAAGATTCTGAACCTGATACCTAATTGCATCCACAATGTTACGAGTTAATCGGAACATGAGTGATTATGCAACATTATAAAAGAGCTTTACTCTCACTTTTGACTTTTTCCATTTTATGACTTCATCCCGAAAATGTTTCCTTTACAATAATATATAATATAATTATAAAGAGACACGGTGACGCAACTGGGTGGAGCATCTGCCTCTCAGTTCTGAGGGCCAGTTTTCAAAGCCCGGCCTCACCTGTGTGGAGTTTGCATGTTCTACCTGTGCCTGCGTGAGTTTTCTCCAGGCACTCTAGTTTCCGCCCACATTTGAAAAACATGCATGGAGACTCTACATTGCCCTTAGGTGTGATTGTAAGCACAAATTGTTGTTTGTTTCCATGTGCCCTGCGATTGGCTGGCAACCAGCTCAGGGTGTACCCAATCTCCTCCCCGATGATAGCTGGGATAGGATCCAGCACTCCATAACCCTTGTAATGATAAGCAGCTCAGAAGATGGATGGAGGGATAGATGTTATAAACACCAAAAATGTCTCATTTTATTTTTCTCTATTGAAATTAGTCATTTTGACAGCTCAGTTGACATGGTGCTTTACTGTTGTATTATTTTTTATAATGTGGAGAACGGTGAGTCTGTTTGATTCCATCCAGAATAAGGCAGCGCTCCTATTTTGACTCAATTCAATTCTTGACATGAAATGTGGAAATATATGTTCATCCTTTTGCTGTCCCCAAATGTACCCATTGGTGGCACTGTTGCTCCAGCTATTGGGACTCTACCAAAGTCTTATTCCAGTGTGCTTTCTACATTGTAGTTGGGGTATGTTCCTATGAAACACAGAATAATTACAAAAAACGTTATACACCATAAGTGGGTGCTTTTTTGTGACACCCAAAGGCATGGGTTAGGCACCTGCTGAATTTGTAGTATGAAACTAAATAATGTAATTGTTTCAAACTCTTTGAATTGTATTTTTTTTTTCTGTTGGTTCATTTTACTTGCATCACGCAGTGGCAAATTAACCTCTGCCTTTCTCCTATTGGAAATGTTCCCTTAAGCTTACATGAGTATCGCAATAAATAGTTGTTCTCAATCATTTCAAGCATCATCATAAATTCATCTGAGTTAGTTGGAGCTGAACCAAACCACCAGCTGAACAGATGTCCGTTCAGAAACATTTTGTAAAATAACAGTTTGTCTCTTTCACGATTTTAGATCAGCTGTTTCACGTGTTGGCCATGCACATGCGTCTTTACAGCATTGATTCAGCCTACAACCCCTGGATGAAGCTGACACAACTTACACAAAGCATAGAGCCAGAGTGAGCAATTTTCCTTTCTCAATCACCGCATGTTGGTTGGCTGAGCTTGGGGGGCTCCCTCACATAATCAAGCAATAAAATAACCTTACTTAAAAGACAAGCACTCCTGTCCCCAACAGATTTTCTGAGACACAAAGATGAATAAAATACAAAAAATGGACCTTGCACGGTTTCCATAGCTACCAATAATTGCTACATCTGGCAAATTACCGGGCACTCTGCAGAGAGCAAAACGACCCCATCTAATTTGCTGTAGCAAGAACAACTATGCTGCATGTTCGCCACCAGCACAGCACTTCATACCTCAATTATACATTGAGCTCTGTAATACACTGAGCTAAAATACACAAGGCACTATCTAGGTATTATTCTGTCTTCAGACATTGGTGTGCTTCTGTGCATTATCATATTTTCACAAGATGTTGCTGCACTAAACAGTAAGGAGAACCAGTGCTTTTACGCTTATGCGAAAAGTGCTCACAGGCGTGCTTGTATTCTCACAGGAGCCATTTGCTGTTAAAAATACTTTGAGGTTTTGGGAGCGAGCTGTCTTGACAACCTGAGGCAGTCGAGATGAACGAGTCTCTCAAAATAGGACAGAGAGAGAGATGTTTTACATAGTTTCATTTTGTCCTTTTTTCATTTGATCAGTAGGAGAGGAATGAATTAAAAGAAGACTGTGGTCTTAGCAAGGTTGAGAGCTCCATCCATAAAAGCTTTTCGTCAATGCACTATGCACTGTGGTGTTAACTGCTGAGTGCTTTGGTAATGGGGGGTATTATACTTTAAGTAGAGTCCCTCTCATTCAGAACTCCTGAGGCCTCTCAAGTGTGCAGAGTTTAATTGTCAACAGAGTTAATGGAGAATGGCACATAACAAAACTATAAGTAGGGCTGCATTAAGCAAACACTTTCATTTGATGATATGTTTGAGAAAAAATATTGAAGCTTCCACCGCTTTTAAGCTAATAAATAAACATGACAAGGCACGTGATCAATTAAAATATTTGTTTTTCAACAGTTTTGATGACGAAAGACCTGAAGTACCCATGCTCTTTAGAGATGTCCCATCCCTGTTGATTATCTTTGTGCTGACCATGCCACAGCCCCTGCGAAAAGGTACAGTTCCTGCAACATCACAATGTCGATCATGTCCAGGTGATTGGGAAGATGCTCTTAGGACAACATTTGAAAAAAATATATATATATATTTATTATATTCTTTGAAACCCCTCAAGGGCTTTTCCAATTTACATGGGGCTGTATATTTCACGTTGCGCACCACAAAATGAACCAGATCACATACTTGCAGGCTAGGTGAGATTCAGAGTGAAAGAAGTACTCACTGCTGCACCAAAAACAGTTAAAGCCAGAAGTTTACATACATTGTGCAAATACTTATGTCTTTTTTTTTTTTTTTGTCTCAGTCTGAAGTCAAATCACACTAAACTTCTCCTGTTTCAGGTCATTCAAGATCACCAAAATTATTTAATTATGTTAAATGCCACAAAAATGAGAGAGAGAATTTCTTGGAAAATATTTTCTTCTCGGTCAAACGTTTACACACATTTCCTTTGTATGGAGTGGCATTTACTGTGAACTGGATTTCTTGGGTTAAGTGTTCTGGCTAATCTTCCACAAGCCTCTGACAGTACTCTGGCACATTCCTTCTGACAAAACTGGTGTAACTGAGTGAGGTTTATCGGTTGCCTTGCTCACACACGTCTTTTGAGATCTGCCTACAAATTTTCAATGTGCTTCGGATCAGGATTTTATGGTGGCCACTCCAAGACATTGATTTTCTTATCCTCAAACCACTTTTTTTTTTTAAACCATTTTGGCAGTATGTTTAGGGTCATTGTCGATTAGGGAAAAATCCATTTGCGCCCTCGTTTTAGTTTCCTCGCTGATGTCTTGAGATGTTGCCTTAAAACCTCCATCTAATGGTCTTTCTTCATGATGCCATTATATTTTATGAAGAGCTCCAGTTCCTGCTGCAGCAAAACAGCCCAACAACATGATGCCGTCACCTCCATGCTTCACACTTGGTATGCTTTTTCTCAGGTCTACAAGACCCCCTCGACCCCCACCACCTTTTTTTTTTTTTTAATTCTCATTTTTTTTACCCCCAGATGTAACATTAGTCATTATGGCCAAACAGCTCCACTTTAGTTTCATCAGACCGCAGGGCATGTCTCCAAAAGTTAAGGTCTTTGTCTTGATGTCTTTTTGCAAATACATTACAGTTTGCAAAAAAAACATCTATTCTTTTACGTTTCTTTAGGATTAATGACTTAATTCTCTGGGAGTGCCCTTTAAAACCTTGTTGGTGCAGGACTCGTTTTACCATGGAGAATGACACTTTCTTACCAGCTTCATCCAGCATCTTCACAAGGTCTATAGCTTTTGTTCTGGGGTTGAAGAACACATCTCAGACCAAAACACGTTCATCTCTGGGACAACAGAGCCCGTCTTCTTCTTGAGCGGTGTGATGGCTAGACATTCCCATGAGGTTGATTGAACATCATTTGGAATGGCACTCACCTGTCTATGTAATGACCCCGTCACACCATGACGTTCTGGTCAACGTTCTCTGAACATTTCAATCGTTCTATTTTTCAGCGTTCTCAAATGAGGATGACACATCTGGCGTGTGATTAACATGTGTCTAATGCATGACTAACATGTGTCTAACGCACGAGAAGCGTGTAACAGCGACCAAATAAGATACCCCTAAAAACCATTAGCGTGTGCTAATGTGTCACTGGCGCGTGATGAGCGATTTTTCAATGTTAGACGAGCGTGTTGAGCGTGTGACTAAACGGGTGAATAACGACAGAATAGCGTTTTGCTGGCGTGTAATTTTTACAGTGGAATCGGAACGAAAACGTTGGAAATTTCATACTCCCTTCAGTTGTTCTCGTGAGTTTGAACAGTCAGCATCATGCCGCCTAGACGAAAAAAAGGTGGGGTGCGGACTTCGGCAACTCGCGCTACAAGTAAGAACGCAAAGCATCGGTTTATATACCCATATGCATGGACGTTCGGGAAACGCTCGAATGACTCTCAATGGACGCAAAAGGACGTTTGTTTGACTTTAGTTACACACTGTGCGCGCGAGGGGATTGATCAGTGATCGTTGACAGGTCGCCAGTGAGTCGTTCACTGCAAAGCAAACAATTGACCCCTCCGTGGATATTGCGCAATCCGCGTCACTGACCAATCAGAGGCCAGAGATCTGCATAAACCAAAGCCCGTTTTTGCTCCTGCCATTTTCTCAGACAACATTGCATGGTCCAGTATAGGTTTAGTTAGCGTTTTATCGCGTATTTGGGTTATTTAACAAAAAATATGGTTAAGAGGTGTAGTCACGGACTTTGTAATAGTGACGACAGGTATCCTGAAAGGCTATTTGGTGGAGTTCGATTCGTACCCTTTCCAAAACTGAAGACCCAGTACGAAAAATGCCTTCGATGGATCAAACTTTGTGGAAGACCGCATCATCAACTAAATCCATCTAATATCAACCGGAACACATATGTTTGCACGAAGGTATGCCCTATATTTGATTTTCAATACATGTCTCGTATAAATGAATTCGAAGTTCTTCGCTAGCATAACACTGCTGCGTGTGAACGATTGATTCACTTATTCTTTGTTGAGTGATATTTAGCGATGATTGGACTGCACAAACGTATTGATTTCTTGCTGGCTCGCGGCCAGAAGCTTAACCAGACGGTGTTTGCACGAAGATATGCCCTAAATTTGATTTTTAATACACGTCTCCTATAAATGAATGAAACGTTCTCCGCTAGCATAACATTGCTACGTGTGAATGATTGAATGAAATCTTCAGGATTTTCAGACCTGCTGAAACAAAATTCTATGTTCGGATGAAACCAAAATAGAACTTTTTGGCCTGAATTGCAAGTGTAATATCTGGAGAAGAGGCACTGCTCATCACCTGGCTAACACCATCCCCAATTTGAAGCATGGTGGTGGCAGGATCATGCTGTGGGTCCCCTAGTCCCCCCTAGAGAGTAGGATGCTGCCAACTATAGAGAAATTCTTTTTCCAGAGTGCTTTGGATGCTCTAGGTTTTCTAAAATGACAGTGACCCAATGCACACAGCCAAGATAACAAAGGAATATCTTGTGTGAGCCTGTGATTGTCCTTGAGTGGCCCAGCCAAAGCCCCGGAATTTAATCCAATTGAACATATCTGGAAAGACTTAAAAATGGTTTTCTACCGATGTTACCCATTCATCTTGACTGACCTTGAGAGAATCTGCAGAGAAGAATTGTAGAAAATGTCCCAAAACAGGTGTACCAAGTTCAGGGACATACCCAAGATGGCTATGATTGCTGCCAAATGTGCTTCAACAAAATATTAAGCCACGGGTGAGAATACTCATGTTCCCATTAGCTTTACATTTTCAATAAATTCGCATAAGTGTCAAGTGAGAGAGAGAATAACTGAGAGTCCTGGGAAACATCGCCTGTGGAATACAACCAGTGACTGAGAATGAGACTGCTCATTTTTGCTCCAGTCACATTTTGTCCCCTGAAAAGCCACTTAATAAAAAAAAAAAAAAGACGCGTACAACCTTCGGTCTTACGTCTGATTCTGCAACTCCTTGGTGTGTCCTTCTTCTCAAGCTTGTCACAGTATCTCCTCTATCGACTACCTAAAGAGTTCGCTGACAAGCTGCAGTCATGTTTAATGACTCATTTCATTACCACCTAAACTTGATTGACTGCTTTCAAGGACAAGCAGGACTCTTGGTAGACAAACTGTAAATGCATTGGAAAGTTTCAAATCTGAAAAAAATCACAGCTTCAGCATGCAGCATCTGATTAGAAAAACAAACTAAAGAAACTCTACTGATCACCAGTTGAGCAACTACAGACCAAATGAATGTTGCACATAGATTACACTACAATGAGCTAATCACCAAACGAAATAATAATGTGGTCAAAATCTCATCTTTGACCATTTTTAACACCACATTAGTGTTGTGTGTTACTTGTTCGTTATTTCAGAAACAAGTGGTTTAAACAGCTATTTAATTTGTGCACTGCGTGTGTGTGTGTGTGTGTGGTGTGTGTGTGTGTGTGTGTGTGTGTGTGTATTTATTTATTTATTTATTTTACTGTGTCCACTACTCCCCTGAAGAACACTTTACCTGTGTGGTGAAGATGCTGTACAACCTTCAATTCGTCCAGGCTCTGGCTGCACTGTCAACCAAGCTGAGGCCAGAAGAAAGGCAGGCTTGGAGGTCATCCGGGGCAGTCAAACAGGTAGAAGGGCAGTTATATACACGGCAGCATAAAAGCGTGATAATCCTTTGTGTTTATTCGCTCTGTGTGATTTCAGTAACCTCCATTCAATCTCTTTAAATCATTGTTCATGACTTGGTATTGAGACGAATGAAGCGCTTTCTCATTTCAATTATGTAGTTTCCACAGGCGACGGTATCGATCTTCATTATCTTGAATAGTGTGACTGCTGGAGAGTGTTGCATTAATCAGCTATTTGTCTTTGCCCAATTATTATGAGTTAGGTAGCCGGTGACTTGAATGTCGACATGCGTGATTTTTGTCTGATGGTCATTTAAAATCTTACTACTACAAAATCATGAATATGATGCTAACATTAATGTGCTGCTTTTTAGGATTCTCAAGCAATGTAAATCTGTTGATAATGTGCTTTGATGAAGGGTCTGACTCTGGTGGTTGGTTTCTATAAATCTTTGACAAAGGACAGGAGATGCGATAAGACTGTTTTATATTCTTCTGCCTTCTTTGTGATGAATCCTTGCAGCACTTCTTATATGCAACCCTCCCAAATAGCAAGGTGATTTTTATTTTGAACATTTGAGTCCTGTTGTGGGGAGAAGTTATATTATATTATTATTATATATTATTATATATATTTACACACACAGTGAAGAAAATAGGTATTTGAACACCCTGCTATATTGCACGTTCTCTGACTAAAAAATAATGGAGGGGTCTGAAATTTTCATCGTAGGTGCATGTCCACTGTGAAAGAGATAATCTAAAAAGAAAAATCCAGAAATCACAATGTATGATTTTTTTTAACGATTTATTTGTGTGATACAGCTGCAAATAAGTATTTGAACACCTGAGAAAACCATTGGTAATATTTGGTACAGTAGCCTTTGTTTGAAATTACAGAGGTCAAACGTTTCCTGTAGTTGTTCACCAGGTTTGCACACACTGCAGGAGACATCTTGGCCCACTCTTCCACACAGATCTTCTCTGGATCAGACAGGTTTCTGGGCTGTTGCTGAGAATTAGAGTTTCAGCCCCCTCCAAAGATTTTTCTATTGGGTTTAGGTCTGGAGCCTTGCTAGACCACGCCAGAACCTTGATATGCTTCTTATGGAACCTCTCCTTGGTTTTCCTAGCTGTGTGCTTCGGGTCATTGTAATGTTGAAAGACCCAGCCACGACCCATCTTCAATGCTCTGACTGAGGGAAAGAGGTTGTTCCCCAAAATCTCGCAATACATGACCGCGGTCATCCTCTCCTTAATACAGTGCAGAAGAACACCCCCATAGCATAATGGTACCACCCCCATGCTTCACAGTAGGGATGGTGTTCTTTTGATGGAACTCATCATTTGTCTTCCTCCAAACATGGTTAGTGGAATTATTACCAAAAAGTTCAATTTTAGTCTCATCTGACTACAACACTTTCTTCCATGACTCCTCGGTATAATCCAAATGATAAAACTTAAGGTGGGGCTTGACGTGCTGGTTTAAGCATGGGAACCTTCCATGCCATGCATGATTTCAAACCATGAGGTCTTAGTGTATTACCAACAGTCACCTTGGAAACGGTGGTCCCAGCTCTTTTCAGGTCATTGACCAAGTCATGTGGTGGAGTCCTCGGCTGATTCCTCACCATTCTAAGGATTATTGAGATCCCACAAGGTGATATCTTACATGGGGCTTCACTCTGAGGTTGACCATGACGGTTTAGCTTTTTTCCAATGATTGCTCCAACAATGGACCTTTTTTCACCAAGCTGCTTGGCAATTTCTCTGTAGCCCTTTCCAGCCATCTGGAGTTGTACAATTTTGTCTCTGGTGTCTTTGGACAGCTCTTTAGTCTTGGCCATGTTACAAGTTTGATTCTTACTGATTGTATGGGGTGGACAGGTGTCTTTATGCAGCTAACAACCTCACACAGGTGGATCTGAGTCAGGATAATACATGGAGTGGAGGTGGACTTTTAAAGGCGGACTAACAGGTCTTTGACGGTCAGAATTCTAGCTGATAGGCAGGCGTTCAAATACTTATTTGCAGCTGTATCACACAAACAAATTGTTAAAAAAAAAACATCCACAGTGATTTCTGGATTTTTCTTTTTAGATTATCTCTCTCACAGTTGACATGTAC